>NC_081323.1:12728676-13381911 GCF_026419965.1 Kogia breviceps | reverse complement strand
CGTCCGGAGCCTGTGCTCTGCAATGGGAGAGGCCACAACAGTGAGAGGCCCGCGTACTGCAAAAAAATAAAAATTAAAAAAATAAAGAGCTCCAGGGACTTTCCTGGTGGTCCAGTGGTTATGACTCTGTGCTTCAAATGCAGGGGGCGTGGGTTCGATCCCTGGTTGGGGACTAGGATCCCACATGCTGCCTGGCATGGCCAGGAAAAAAAAAAGAAAAGAGCTCCAGCTGATTCTAATGTACAGCCAGAGATGAGAACAAAAAGCTTTTTAAGCTATCCCTAAAGAGAACTCCAAGAGGTCATTCTGAATTTCAGCCTCTTGTGAGCTGCGTGCGTGTGTGTCTGCGCACACATCCATGCAAACTTTGCAGTCAGGAAGAGATTTTTTTTTTTTCCAATTCCAGCTCCACTTTTCAAACAGCTGTGATTTAGGGGAAATCTCTTTACCTCGCTGAGCCAACTTGAGTACCATCAGAAAATCACCTCGAGACTTAATTAAACACTGAAAGACCCACCCCATAATATAATCAAAACGTCTTAGTTGGGGCTGAGAATCGCAAGTCCCCAGGTGCTCTCCTGGCCCAGGGAACACACTTTGAGAATCATTGCTCTGAGTCCATTTCCCCGGTAATAAACAATCCCTGATCAGGTCACCATCTCCCATTTCAGGCTCAATCCTTGGCACCTGCAAGGTGTATTGCATTCCCTCCATGCAGCAGTGGGGTCCCATGATTATCATTATTTTATGAAGGAGGTAACCCAGGCTCCCAAATGTGAAGTGACTTGGCCAGGGTCACACAGCTGGAAACTTGCCAAAGTCTGGGTTTGAACGTTGGTCTATGTAATTAAAGGCAGGAGAGGACCTGTGCCATCAACTTCTTTGCAGGCATCAAGGCAAGCTCTCCCACTAGCTGCTGGAGCTCGCAACGGAATTCCGCGCGGCACACTCAAGGCTACAACAGGCAAAAGCCTCCGGGCTTCTTACCTGATTCAGCTGCTTGCAGAGGCCAGCGCTGAATTCCGTGGAGGAATGGCGCCCCCTGGTGTCTGTTTGGAGAGCAGCGTTCCGCTCCCCTAACGGGGCACTCTGGTCTTCTGAGTCATCGGCATTCTTGGGCCTCATTACTAACATGGAAACTATGATTCAGTTCATTCCATCCACAGAAAGAACTCTGGGCGTTGAAAGGGGGTGGGGACTTAAGAGCTGAGGAATGTGAAGGAAGGGCGGTGGACCGGGCCCTGGGGATCGCAGGGGGCTGGGGTAAAATGGTGAAGATGGTGAAAGCACAGCTGAGAACAATCGGGACTTTCACCTTTTGACCTTCCCCAAGACTCCTGCTGAGGAATTTCCAGTACTAAATCTCCTAGAGTTGTTATCAAAGTCCGGCGTGTTCCCTGAAGGCCAGCGTCCACTTCCTTATCTGGTCCATTTGTTCATTCAACAGATATTTTTTGAGTGCCCACTATGTGCCAGCACTATTCTAGATTCTGGGAATACAGAAATACACAGGACAGAAGCCCTAGAATGATCTATGAATGAATGAATAGAACACAAAGAGAAAAATTAAAAGGGGGAATGGAGACCTCACTGAGAAGATGGCACTTAAGCAAAAACATGAGAGAGAGAGAGAAAGAGGCAGATATCTGGGAAAAGAATGTTCCAGGAAGAGAGAATGGTAATAAGAGCAAAGGCCCTGGGGCAGGGCAAGCATGTATGTTTGAGGACTTGGACTAAGTTCTTGATGGCAGATTGGGATATATTTTTTCATATCAAGGAACCACTTGCCCTGTTATGAATGGAATGGTTTTCACTAAATTCCAACACATAAATACTTATTTCAGCCTGATCAAGAGCGGGTTGAGGAGAGCGCAGGAGGTGAGAAAGGGGGAGATAGGAGCTATAAACAAGTCTTAGAGAAATTTTACTAAAATAAGGAGCAGAGAAATGGTGCAGTCCCTGGGAATGACATCAAGGAAGGGGTCCAGGTGGAAGACACATAGAAGGACTCATGTGCGTGTTGACCTTGGATGACCCCAGGATTTGGGTCCTGGATCCTGTCCTCCTAGAGGATTTTGTTTAGTGCCAAGATTTTAACTGGTATCTTGATGTTGATGACTTCCCCATTTATGTCTGCTAATTTATGTCTCCTAAGCATGTCCAAATCTACAGGCTGGCATCTCCAACCATTGGAGATTTGTCGATTGTCTCATTTTGAACGCTTGACTGCTCCATCGAAAACTGCCCCCTTCCATTTGGCTTTGATAAGCACAAAAGTGAGGGCTGGTCTTTGTTCTCTCTTCCCTGCCACTCACATCCAGGAATGGCAAGCCTTGTGGGCTCCAGCTCCCATGCATGCCCTTCCCCACCACTCCCCATCTCTCGGTCTCCCTGCCTCCTACCCTCGCCCACCGCAGTTTCCTAGCCAGTAGTCAGGTGGATCTGAAGAAATGAATCAAATATCCTGCATGATGGCACCCTGGCCTCTGATTTCATTTCATACATCCTCTGCTGCCTCCATTACACTAACCCCACCTCACGTTTCTCAAAGATTCCCTTCCAAAGGAATTTTCCTTGAGATACTCTCTTCCAATGTCTTCGCAGGGCCAGCTCCTTCTCATCCTCCAGTCTCAGCTTAAATATCACCTCCTTGAGAGGCCGGCCTCCCCTGGTGCCCATTCTAAAGTGGCCTCCCCAGCAGATGCTTTTGTGTAAACGTAGCCTCTCTGCCCTGTAAAACACAGTCTCCTACTCTAGTGCTCATTATTCCTACCACCTGGTTTCCTGGACTAGCCCCAGGTCCTGGTTTTCTAGAAGCCTGGTTCTTCAGCCTTTGAGTCAATGAACTCCCCCACAGCCTACCAATACATTCCTTTTTTTTTTTGCTTAATTTAGTGGTTTCTGTCACTTGCAACTAAAGAACCCTAAGGATTATAGCCTCCACTATCAGGGTTCGAAGAGAATTCACTGAGCTGGACCTAAGAAGTGCTTTAGGTCAATAAAATAATAATAATGATGATAATTGAGGAGAGAGCAATAATAATATGACATTCACAACCCTTATTGAGCACTGTATTAGTACATACGTTCTATAGCTGTACAAAGACCAAAAGAGAATGGGAGACTAAACAATATAGATTTTTATTTCTCACTTAATAGTCCATATGCAAGGAGTCAAGGGCTGTTTGGGTGGCTCTGTCTTGTTGCTCAGTATCATCAATATGTGGTTTCCACCTGATGGCGCAAAATGGCTGTTTCAGCTTCCAATTGGGAAGGGAAAGGTAGGGCGCTGTCTTGGTGTTGATTCAGGAAGTTGCATACATTACTTCTGTTCCCACCCCATTGGCTAGAACTTTGTCAGGTGGACACGCCTAGCTGCAAGGAGAACTGGGAAATGTAGTCTTTAACGGGGCAGCTGTGTGCTTCCTTCTAGTCACATTCTGCAAAGAAAACTCTATCCTGATTATAAACAGTGTCGGCATACGTTTTGCGTTTACACAGTCTTGTATAACAGAGGTTTTTTTTTCCACTTTGTTTTTAAGACCTACTCATGTCTCTGTGAACATCTAGTCCGTTCCTTCTGAGTACTTTTCCATACTCTGTGCATCCATCACATTTTACCAACGCACTGTCCTAGTGATGGATCCTCATCCCTGCCTCCACCTCTACACGTCATCACAATGGGCATCTTTGTGCATGTACCCTCTGGAGCAAACGAGCAGCTCTGTGGGTGCTATACTCAGGAGAGGAGATGCCAGGTCCTTGGGTGTGCAGGAGGCAAGCACCCCCAGGTTGCTCTCCAGCACAGTTGCTCCCGATCGTTACTCCCACGAGCAGCCATGGGGGTTTCTACAGTCCCCAGAAGTTCTTTATTCATCTTTATTATACACGTAGTTGGACATCTGTTGTTTTTTTCATGGCCATATCCATTCTTCTTCACCGCACCCTAGTGTTCCTTTGGGGAACTACCTGCAACCTTAATCCATGTGATTCGGATGGAACTGACCTTGCTCTTTCACTTCCTGGTTTGACCATGTGACTGTGCACTAGCCAGTCAGCATGTTGCATCTCTCAATCAATCAAGTGAAGGCACCTGACTCAAGCTGGGCCAAATTAGAGCCAATTGAGCACTTCCACTGGAATTGCTGGGGAAAACGCTCTCTCCTTCCCTGGGGGTAGCTAAGCTGGTTAATCATCACTGCTACTATCTTAGGGGAGAAGCTGCTTGAGGGGTGCAGGCTTCACAGAAGAAAGCACAGCTGAGGGATGAAAACCAAATATTGATGTTGTTGCTTGTGCCCTTGGAACCGACCATGCCTGAAGCTGATGTGCACTGAAACTTACAGTTACATAAGCCAATAAATTCTTTCTCTGCTGCAGCCAATTTGAGGTGGGCTCAGGTTACTCACAGCTAAAAGGATTTACTCACAGCCCTTGCCCTACCCATCCTGTTGCCAAGCACACAGTGGGTCAGAGAACAAATGTTTGTTGAATGAATGTGTGAGTCCATGTGTGGGAATAAATAAGACATGAAAAACAGCCCCCATGAGCTCTCTAAGAGTTCAGATGAGGTAGTACTACTGGGAAGGCCCATAAATAAGAAAATGGACTTTAAAAAAAATTCCTTTTGCTAAAGTCAAATTATAAAGCTAAACAAGACACAGGTAAGCTCATGCACTGCCGTTCAGTTTTGTTCTTTTTGCTCTTAAACAATCAAGTAACCCTCATTAAACTAGGAAGGTAACTTAAAACCCAGCCACATTCCACCTAGAGGGATGGAGACCAGACAAGCAGACACAAGACTTTCTCTTCTACAGCTTTCCAGGGATGTTTTCCTTTGTGTTTACTTTTATGAAAAGTGTGTTGACATAGGTACTAAGAAATTCTAAGAGTGCCACCCATCTGACAATGATTTGAACTAAAAATAAAATTTGAATGTTTTTGAATTTTTTTTAGTCATAAAAAAGTAATATGTGGGACTTCCCTGGTGGTCCAGTGAGTGGGACTCCAGGCTCCCAATGCAGGGGGCCTGGGTTTGATCCCTGGTCAGGGAACTTGATCCTATATGCATGCCACAACTAAGAAGTCCGCATGACGCAACTAAAGATCCTGCAAGCTGCAACTAAGACCTGGCGCAGCCTAAGTAAGTAAGTAAATAAATAAACATTTTCTTCCAAAACAAGGAATCTGGAAGTAGGTAGCTGCTGTCGCTGGGTGAATGATACAGAGCCAGCTACTCTGTGATCATCTTGGCCTTTCTCTCATGGTGCAACAAAATGGCTGTTGTAGCTCCAGGCATCACATCAGTGTTCAAGGCAGGAAGAAGTAAGGGAAGGGCTGGAGCCAGTTTTGTCTGTCTCTTTTATCAGGAAAGCAAACATATTCCTGGAACTACAGCAGCATAGCTGGCAACCACAGCTGCAAAGGATCTCTCCAGCTTCTAAAATAGGAGGAAGAAAAGAATCAGAGGTTGGGAACAGTAGCTGGCTCAGCCAATTGGCTATATCTGCCACAAGAAACATAAAAAAGCCATAGTGTTTTGGAATATCGAAATCTCTTGTCTTTCCTTCAATTCTTGCACCTAAATTATGGACACTGCCATAATTTTTCATGTCTGTATACATCCCCAGGAGACTTAATGGTAATTCACTACATGAGTTATTAAGGGTTATTGAAATGCCGTATTCATGAACTAAAATAAGCCAATTTATCCACACCAGTGTTCTGCCTAATCCATTTGGCTGCCACTCAATGCTTGATGGCCTTGCCTTTGCACAAATAGCTGAAATTCCTACAGTTTAAGGAAAAGACACTTTGTTATCAGACTTATCTTGAATTAGTTATGGTTCTCAATAGCTGCTTCTATTTTCTGTATACAAAAAGATATTACACCCTATTGTGGTTGAACTGTGTCTTCCAGAAAGGTATGTCCAAGTCCTAACCCTCCTTTGTGGAAGTGTGACCTTATTTGGAAAGAGGATAATTGCAGATGTTATTAAATAAAGATGAGGTTATACTGGGTTAGGGTGGGTCTAAATTCAATGACTGGAATCTTTATAAGAAGAGAAAACAGAACTTTGTGCACTGTTTGTGTGACTGTAAAATGGTGCAGCCACTGTGGAAAATACTTTGGTACTTCCTCAAAAAGTTAAACATAAAATTACCTTCTGACCAAGGAATTACACTCCTGGATATACAGTTGGCCCTCCATATCAGTGAGGTCTGTATCCTTGGATGTGGAGGGCTAACTGTTAGTGACTTGAACATCTTCGGATTTGGGTATCCAAGGGGGTGGCAGGGGTGCTGGTGGTCCTGGAACCAGTCCCCTTTGGATACTGAGGGGTGACGACATACCCAAGGAAACTGAAAACAAGTTTTCAAATACTTAGACAGGAATGTTCATAGCAGCGCTATTCACACAAGCCAAAAACAAAGTAGGAACAACCCAAATATCCATCAGCTGATGAATGGATAAACAAAATGTGTTATATTCATACAATAGACTATTATCCAGTCACAAAAAGGAATGAAGTACTGATACATGCTACAACATGGATGAACCTTGAAAACATGCTAAGTGAAAGAATTCACATGCAAAAGGCCACTTATTGTGTGATTCCATTTATATGAAATGATCAGAATAGGTAGATCTATATTTAGAGAAAGCAGATTAACAATTGCTGAAGGAGGGAGGAATGGGGAGTGATGCTAATGGGTATGGAGTTTCCTAAATTTTAGGGGGATGAAAATGTTGTATTAAAAACTTTTTTTTTTATTATGAGTTCTTTTTTTTTTTGGCCACACTGCTCAGCTTGTAGGATCTTAGTTCCCCAACCAGGGATTGAACTCAGGCCCTCAGCAGTGAAAGCACAGAGTCCTAACCATTGGACTGCCAGGGAATTCCTGATAAAAATGTTTTAGAACTAGATAGAGGTGATGGTTACACAACATTGTGATTATGCTAAATACCACTGATGGTTAATTTTGTGTTATGTGAATTTCACCTCAATTTAGAAAGAGACAGAGGAAGAGGAAGAGGAAGCAGAAGAGGGAAAGAAAGAAAAAGAAAGAGTCATAACATTTATTGCTGGTGGCCATATGGAGAAAATCTGTATACATTTGTATATTGTTACGATGGTCTTTGGGCAATATCTTTTAACATTTTGACACTTCTATGGGATAGGTTCCACTCTTAGGAACCAAAATGTAAGGATATACATGAAAGATTTATGCAGTATTGTTCATAGTGGCAAAAATGGCAAACAAAGTAAATACCCATCCAAAGGGAGTGGTGAATACATTATGGTATAGCCACACCACAGAATACTACACAACCATTAAAAGGCTCTCTGCTATCTCACCTGGAGGGCTTTCCAAGTGATACTGTTAAATGAGAAAACCAGGGTGCAGAAAAATGAGGACAATATGATCCTATTTATATAAACTCCTGTGTATCCAGTATATATATGTGTGAATATATATATGTACTTGTATATGTATATGTATGCAAATACATATGTGTATATGTATTTGCAAAAAAATTACATAAGCATGAAGAAAAGATAGGACTATATCAACTAGAGGTGAGGAGTGGAGAGGAAAAGGAGAAAGGGGGAGAGAGAAGCCAATCGGAGAAAAGGAAGAAATTTCATTAGAAAAGGGAAACGCCTCAATATATACAATATGGTCACCTCTATGATTTAATGTAAAATTATATACATGTGTATATACACACATAAAAATGTGAAATCAGTGCTTCCCTGGTGGCGCAGTGGTTAAGAATCCTCCTCCCAATGCAGGGGACATGGGCGGGTGTCCAGCCCTGGTCTGGGAAGATTCCAGGTGCCACAGAGCAACTAAACTCGTGTGGCATGACTACTGAGCCTATGCTCTAGAGCCCACGAGCCACAACTACTGAAGCCCACGTGCCAAAACTACTGAAGCTCCGTGCGCCTAGAGCCCGTGCTCCGCAACAAGAGAAGCCACCGCAACTAGAGAAAGCCCACGCACCACAATGAGAAGCCTGTGCACAGCAACAAAGAGTAGCCCCCGCTCACTGCAACTAGAGAAAGCTGGCACGCAGCAACGAAGACCCAACGTAGCCAAAAGAACAAAACAAAAAACAAAACAAAAACGTGAAATCAAAACTGACTTTTAATGCATTATAATCAATTAAGCAGAACTTAATACAAAATTAAAATTACTGTTACTTTGGCTTCAGCATTATCAATTAATCCATGATGCCTTCTTCGTGCAGAATGTAAAGATGTATATTTGCATGAATATTATTCCTGGTGTATAATTTTCCACTTATCTGGTATTAGTATGTATGCATATGATTCAAATATGTATTATTCAGAATCACCCCCAACATATAACCAGAATTTTCCATAGTAATTTATGTGATTAAATAATTAATATAATCTCTTACAGCACCCTCGCCCCCAAAGGAAAGAGCATTCAGTCATTGGCTGCCCAACAACTGAGGCCCTGAGAGCAGATTTGTCTTTGCCGTAGAGTTTCCCTGGAATTTTGTCATGTGGAGAACAAACCAGAAGACAGAGAGGGAGCTATGGAGTAGATGTCTGTATTTTCACCTGCTGAGCATTCCCGTTAGAGGATGATCCCACCCTCCTTGTCATTCCATCCGGTTCTTCTAAGTCCACACCTGCGTCCCTCAAGTCCCGGTGCGAACCTGTGCCACAGGCCTAGCCAATCAGAGGACGTTAACCATCTGCCCACTGTGATTGGTTCAGGGCTGGACACCTGACCGAAGCTGGACCAATCAGAGGATTCACTTCCTCCCCTAGACGGTGAAACTTTCGGAGAAACTCCTTTCTTGGAACTGAGAGCAGTTGTGTTTTGCTGCCACGTTGAGAGTGAAGCCCAGACAGAGGGAAGCTGAGAGCCTGAGGGAGTAAAAGATCCTGGTGGCGTCTTTGAGTACCCGGATCCGCCAGTGATGGAAGATAGGACTACTTTGGACATTTTATTTTAGTTCTACAAGTCATGAATGCCCCGTCCGCTTTTCTTTTCTTTTTCTTTTTTTTTTCTTTAGCCAATTTGAGTTTGATTCATTTATGGTTCTGGGAAGGAGTCCTGAGACAAGGGAAGAAGGATGAAGGACTAAGACTTAGTCCAGTAGTTTTCAAACCTGGCTTCATAATAGTGAAGCATTGGTGCTTAACCACAGATGCTGACTTAATTGGCCTGCGGTGTGGACCGGACATCCAGATTTTTCTAAACTCCCAATATGTGCAGCCAAAGTTGAGAATTACTGACACAGGTAAGGTGCTTCTTAAAGTTTAGTGTGCATAAGGAACACCTGGGCCCCACTTTCGAGGTTCTCACTGAATAGGTCTTGGTGAGCGCAAGAATTTACATTTCAAACAAGCTCTCAGATAATGTTAATACTGCCGGTACATGGACCACACTTTGAGAACCTCTTACCTAGAGGGCTGAGTGGAAGAAGGAAAAGAAGAGCATAGGCCAGGGGGTGAATGAAGGGCTTGGCAAGCCAGGCACTAGAGTAGCTGAGGGGCATAGGGGGACAGGGACTTCTTCTTTTTTTTTTTTTTTTTGCGTTATGCGGGCCTCTTACTGTTGTGGCCTCTCCCGTTGCGGAGCACAGGCTCCGGACGCGCAGGCTCAGCGGCCACGGCTCACGGGCCCAGCCGCTCCGGGGCATGTGGGATCTTCCCGGACCGGGGCACGAACCCGCGTCCCCTGCATCGGCAGGCGGACTCCCAACCACTGCGGCACCAGGGAAGCCCGACAGGGCCTTTTAATTAGTATTGCTGTGAATTTCATTTTATGTTCTTGAGAGATGGGGGTGGGGTGGGAAATGCGATTCCTCTGTAATTACTTTCGGCTGTTGATCTGTGTTTCTCACGTGTGACTCCTCCAAGGCTAAGTTTACATGGATCTGTGAGTTCATGAGGGTTACAGCTATCCAGTTACCCTCCGTTGTTGTCACTAGTACTTCTGTCCATTAGAAAGTGGACACAGGTGAAGGGTGGGCCATGGAGATTTTGTCCTTTAGAGTGGATCACAGTCTAGAGAGTTAGCTCCTGTGGAAATGAGGAGCTTGAGGGGTCTTGTGGAGCCAGACTTACCTCAGAGAGACAACATTAAGTGATTTAACACTCACCAGGTATTATTTTGTCTTGTTTGCAATACATCAGTGCTTCATCTGGGTTCCTTTTGCCTCTCCAGATTAATGGTACATGTATCGTGGGCAGGAATCTTGGGTTCTGTTTGTTTTTCCTTTGTTCTTTCTTTCGTTAGACATTTCCTCAAAATTTACCATAGCCAAGCCGTGTTTGAGGCTCTGCAAATACAGATCAAACCAAGTAATATGGTAGAGACAGCTGGTTGACCACTAATATCCCCTTTCCCCTTCTTTTTTTCTTTTAAATTAAAAAAAAATTTTGTGGGACTTCCCTGGTGGTCCGGTGGTTGGGACTCCGGGCTCCCAGTGCAGGGGGCCCGGGTTCGATCCCTGGTCAGGGAGCTGGATCCCACATGCTGCAACTAAAGATCCCTCGTGCCCCAACTAGGACCCAGTGCAGCCAAATAAATAATTTTTAAAAAATTTTATTTTTTAGTGTTTTGGCCGTGCCGCGAGGCCTGGGATCTAACCTGTGCCCCCTGCAGTGGAAGCGCGGAGTCCTAAGGACTGGACCGCCAGGGAAGTCCCTTCCCCTTCTTTCTTTAATAATAGAACTCATGAGTTTTATTTGGCATATGGTTGTCCAGTTGATGGCTACATTTCTGAGCTTCTTTTGGATCTAAGTGTTCATGTGATTAAGTTCTGAGATGTTTATGTGCGTTTATGTAAGATGTGAGCAGAAATGATGCATGCTCCTTCCAGGTCTGTTTGAAATATGGAGACGGAATTCCCTGGCAGTCCAGTGGTTAGGACTCTGCACTCTCACTGCTGAGGGCCCGGGTTCAATCTCTGGTCAGGGAATTAAGATCCCACAAGCTGTGGCCAAAATTAAATAACTAAATTAAATAATGGATATGTTCTCTCTTTGCCCTCCCCTTTACCACTGGCTGGGATGAAGATCTGTTGGCAGGAGCTAGAGCAGCAACCTTGGGCCCTGAGGTTGTGTGTTGAGATTGTTAGTGTTTCTACCCTAGAATCACCTAAGTCTGGATTAGGTGAGAGAGAAATAAACTTGATTTTGTCTGAGCCACTGGCAGCCTGGATTGTACCCAGACTAATAAATCTCTGACCTCCACCTCTAGTGAAAGAAACAAAGAAACAAAAGGGGCATTTACAAAAAAAAAAAAAAAAAAAAAAAAAAACCAGTGTGGCAAGTGCTGAAAATAAAGATAACCGCATGGCATTGTGGGGCTATAAATTAGGTCATGCTCAGCAAAGACTGGGATGTCCATTGATGAAGGCTAATTGAGAAGGATCCTGGGAAAGGATCCCCACAGATGGAAACTGGAGTAGGGTAGGACACTTGAATCAATTAGGATTCTTTGGCTTTAAGTAACAACAGCAATGAAATCCAACAAGGACTATCTTTAAGGGGTCATTCATTTATTCAAGAAACATTTACCTATCACCTACTATGTTCCTGACACAGTTTAGGTGCTGGTGATATGGCAGAGACTAAAATAGACAAAACCCCCAAGATCAAAACAAAACTCTGCCTTCATGGATTTTATGATCTAGTGGGGAGAGATTTATTATCTCACAAAACAAGAAATCCAGAGATAAGTGGTCTTGGGCTGGTGGATACAGACCTATATTCCTTTTGTCTCTTCACACTGCTATCCTCAGTGTGTAGACTTTGTCCTCAGCCTTGTAACCTCATAGTTGCAAGACCGCTGCTACTGCTCCAGGCATCACATTGCATGCACATTAACCCAGTAGTGTAGAAGAGAGGCTGTTTCCTCCCATACTTATTATCTAGAAAGAAAACTTTCTCAGAAGTCCTCAGCAGACTTCAAGTCCCATTTTCTAGAATTGTTTCACAGTCCTGATAAAGTCACTGGCAAAGGGAAGGAAACAACCATGAGTGGCTTAAGTCAGTGATCTCAAACTCTTAAAAATTATTAATGACCCCAAAGATTTTTTGTTTGTGTGGTTGTATCAATTAATATTTGCTGTATTCGAAGTTAAAACTGAAAAATTTGAATATATATGTTTTTTAGTTCATTTAAAGTTACCCTTTACATGTTAACATAAATAACATTTTTGTGTGTGTGTGTGTGTGTGTGTGTGTGTGTGGTACGTGGGCCTCTCACTGTTGTGGCCTCTCCCGTTGTGGAGCACAGGCTCCAGACGCACAGGCTCAGTGGCCATGGCTCACGGGCCTAGCCGCTCCGCGGCATGTGGGATCTTCCCAGACCGGGGCACAAACCCGTGGTCCCCTGCATCGGCAGGCAGACTCTCAACCACGGTGCCACCAGGGAAGCCCAATAACATTTTTTAAATAAAAAAATACTATATTTCTAAAATAAAAATATTAGTGAATAAAAAATTAGTGAAAAAAAAGTGGCATCATTTTACATTTTTCTATATCTCTTTAATTTCTGGCTTAATAGAAGAAGCTGGATTCTAATTTCTGCTTTTGCCTTCAATTCATTGTGATATTTTGTTTTGCTTGAAATATATGAAGAAATTCTGGCCTCACAAAGATACGTTGTTGCAAAAAGGAAGGCCTTGTGGACCCCTTAGAAGGGGTTCTTGGACCACACTTTGAAAACCACTGGTTTAGATCAATCAGAACTCTGGGCTGTGAAGCGGCTTAGTTCCCACCCCTAACCCCACACAGCTCAACCTTCTATAACACATGGCTGCTTCCATTCTTGAACAAAGTCACAGTTCTCTTAGCAAGGAGAAAGGAGAGTGACTAGTGGGTAGGCAACCCACAATCTGTGCCACAAACTGCTCTGTAGTAGTAGTGTTTTTCAAACTTATTTGACTGTATCCATAGGAAGAAATACATTTTATTTTACTTATTTTTTTTACAAATTTATTTATTTTATTTTATTTATTTATTTTTGGCTGAGTTGGGTCTTAGTTGGTGCGTGCGGGCTTTCTCTGGTTGCAGCGAGCAGGGGCTACTCTTCGTTGTGGTGTGTGGGCTTCTCATTGCAGTGGCTTCTCGTTGTGGAGCACAGGCTCTAGGCACGCGGGCTTCTGTAATTGTGGCACACGGGCACAGTAGTTGTGGCTCACAGGCTCTAGAGCGCAGGCTCAGTAGTTGCGGCCCACGGGTTTAGTTGCTCCACGACATGTGGGATCTTCCCAGGCTGGGGCTTGAACCCGTGTCCCCTGCATTGGCAGGCGGATTCTTAACCACTGCACCACCAGGGAAGCCCAAGAAATACATTTTACATACACTACACACATACATACAACAGAAATAAAAGTTTTGTAAAATAATACTTAGCCTTACGGCATGCAGTGCACTCTGATATTTTCTATTTCTTCTATTTCTTTTTTTTTTTTAAGTGCTGGCTGTAACCCATTAATTCATTTCATGACTCACTATCACTCATGGGTCATAATTGTCAGTGTGAAAAATACTTCTCTCTAGAGACCTGTTGATTGATTGGATAGAGAGGCTGGACCGAGGTATCCAAGAGGAGGGAATTCAATATGAATTTTCTCAAAACTGACCAGAAAAATTTACTGAGATGCCCGTGTTGACCCTGCCTTTTTCCTTGTTACTTGTAGTAATTAAAAAAAAAAATTATTTTATTTATTATTTATTTTTGGCTGTGTTGGGTCTTCGTTGCTGTGCACGGACTTTCTCTAGTTGCAGCCAGCGGGGTCTACTCTCCGTTGAGGTGCGCAGGCTTCTCATTGTGGTGACTTCTCTTGTGGAGGAGCACAGGCTCTAGGCACGCGGGCTTCAGTAGTTGTGGCATGCAGGTTCAGCAGTTGTGGCTCACGGGCTCTAGAGCGCAAGCTCAGTAGTTGTGGCACACGGGCTTAGCTGCTCCGTGGCATGTGGGATCTTCCCAGAGTAGGGATCGAACCTGTGTCCCCTGCACTGGCAGGTGGATTCTTAACCACTGTGCCACCAGGGAAGCCCCTGTAGTAATTTTTATGTTTATTAGGAAGAAGTAGGCTCAACTCAGTCTTAAGTTTAAAAAAAAAAAAAAAAGAAGAGAAATTTTTTGACTTACAGAATTGGAAAGCCCAGGAATTTCATGAGCGTCAGGCCTGGAACCAGGTGCTCAAATGCTGGGTATCTATCTGTCTCTAGCTATAAACTCCGTTGCCCTCCACATTGACATCAATTTCAGGCAGTAGTGGCCCCCTTCAGCTGCTCAACTTTAAAACCCACAGAGGAAAGAAAACTCTATCTTCCCAGTAGTTCTAGAAAAATGTCCCAGTGCTGATTGATGCTCACTGGCCAAGCCTGGGTCGTATGTCCACCTTAGGAAGTGGATGTTGAGGTCAGACTCATCTGAATCACATGGGATGAGAGTGGACGGGCCGGAGCTCTCCAGTGGAGAATTGGGAAGCTGTCGCTTGAAGAAGGGGAGAGGATTCTGAGCAGGCAAAGCCAGCAGATGTTCATTATCGCACGTGTCATGAAGAAAAAGAAGGCATTGGGTCTTGAGCAATGTTATATCCCCAGGGACTGGCACAGACTAGGCTCAGAAAATACTTGTTGTAGGAACAAGTCCTATTTGTTTGCATGACAGAGAACACTGAGCCAATTTGCATGTTTCAAAAGGTAAAAGAAGTCTGGATAGACCAATAGATCAATTGAAGAGAATAGAGAGGGTACTTTAGACTGACACATACATGACAAACTTATTTTCAACAAAAGCACCAAGGTAACTCAGTGGGGAAAAAATAATTTTGTTTTTCAGTAAATGTTGCTGGAACAATTGGACATTCATACTGAAAAGCAATGAACTCGATTCCTACCTCACACCATACATGAAAAATGTTTGTGATAGGTCATAGGCCTAAACATGAAAGCAAAAATAAGCTCCTAGAAGAAAATGTAGGACCCACTTGGAATGGACAAAGATTTCTTAGACAGGATATCATAAGCACTAACTTTAAAAGGAAAAATTTGTAAATTGGACTTTATTGAAATTAAGAAAATTCTGCTCTTTATAATTTACTGTTAAGAAAACAAAAAGGCCGCTGAGTTGTATACTTTAAAATGGTTAAAATGGTGAATTTATGTAATGTGAATTTTATGCCAATTAAAAAAGTTTAATAAGTATCATATTGCTTGATTGTAAAACTTTAGGATTCTCAAGTACATAGAATATTATAAATTGTTGTCAAGATGACCAGAGAACAAAATTAAATCACTTCAGGGAAAAAAGAAAGAGAATGAAAAGGAAAGCCACAGACTTGGAGAAAATATTTGTAATACATAGATTTGATAAGGGAATTGTATCTAGAATATATAAAGAACTCTTACAATTGAATAAAACGAAGATGACCCAACAAAAATACTGGATAAAATGTGAATTCCCTGTCAGTCCAGTGGTTAGGACGTGGTGCTTTCACTGCTGTGGCCCGATTCAATCCTTGGTTGGGGAACTAAGATCCTGCAAGCTGCATGGTGCAGCCAAAAAAAAAAAAAAAAAGGATAAAATGTTTGAACAGACACTTCACAGAAAACAAATATATGTATGTCCAATAAGTACATGGAAAAATACTCAACATCATTGATCTTCAGAGAAATACAAATATCATTACATATCTATTAGAATGACTTAAAAATAAAGCAAAACAGACAGTACCAGGAGGTGTCAAGGATATGGAGCAGCTGGAACTCTCATTCATTGCTGGTGGGAATGCAAAATGGTACAGTCACTTTGGAAAAGAGTTTGGCATTTTCTTATAGAGTTAAACATATAGGGCTTCCCTGGTGGCGCAGTGGTTGAGAGTCCACCTGCCGATGCAGGGGACACGGGTTTGTGCCCTGGTCCGGGAAGATCCCACATGCCGTGGAGCGGCTGGTCCCGTGAGCCATGGCCGCTGAGCCTGCGTGTCTGGAGCCTGTGCTCCGCAACGGCAGAGGCCACAAGGGTCAGAGGCCCGCGTACCGCAAAGAAAAAAAAAAGAAAAAAAAAAAAAAACTCATAAAACTAAAAAGGATGAGTTTTACTGTATGTAAACTGGACCTCAATAAACCTGATGACTTTAAAACAAAACTAACAAATGAACAGACAGAAAACAATTGACAATAACAAGCAATGGTGAGTATGCAGAGTGAGTAAAATCCTCTTATATTGTGATGGGGGTATAAATGGTAAAACAACTTTGGAAAACTCTTTGTTGATTCCTTATCAAGTTAAACATACATCTAACATATAATAGCAATTCCACTCCTAAATATGTACCCAAGATTAATGAGTGTATATGTCCACACAGGCTCGGACAACAATGTTCAGGGCAGTTCTTTCCATCATAGCAAAAACCAGGAAACAACCCAAATGTCCATCAGTTGGTGAGTGAATAAACAAACTATGATATGTTAGGGACTTTATTTTATTCACGTCTGTCTCCCAGGTACCTAGGATACTTGCCTGCCCAGCTCATAATAGGGTGCTTAATAAGATTATGTTGTGATGGTTATTGATTCTTAAACTTTAGTAAACAACGTCTATATGAATATGAATATGATTATGTAAATATTTTCCACAGCAGAACGTTATTGGACCGACATAAGGGGAAATGGAACTTCCTCTATGGTACCATCTTCTACCACATGGCCCTGGTCTCAAAGCTCCCGTAACATCTTATTCCATTGTCTCAAAGTGTGGTGATACCTTTCCACCAATGGTATGCTGGAGCTGCCGTGCACCAGCTCACAGAAACTAATCGTACACATTTCTTCCCAACTCTATGCTCAGTGACCTCATGTTGGCAGCTCGAGATTGGCCATGGTAGGAGTATTTACATCCCAAATTGGAAAACAAGACATATCAGGGCTTCCTGCCAGGTGCCAGACCACTTACTAGCACATCACTGCTTACTCCTGTCCCTAATCCCTGGCTGTCTCTTGGTTTCCTTTTGGCTTCTCAGGTCTTCCATCATCTGTGTAACAATTCCTCACACCAGATTCCTACTGTGAGTATTTCTGCCTTCACTAACAAGACATTAAACTTGTTGAAAGAAGAGATGCATTTCTTTACTTTTTGCTTTTAGAAGATCTAGATCTTTAATAATATAATTTGTATGAAAAAAATCTTCCTTCTTGACGGCATTTTTCATAGAGCCTGTTGACTTCATGTTCTAATTTCTTGTTTTTATGTCTTCCTGGGCCTGGTGCCCATATGTCATGCATTCTGAGGTTAATTCTACCAACTCTTGCATACCTGTGTCTTCTGCTTGTTTTGGTTTCCACTTTCAATTTTCTGGTGCATATCTTTTTTTTCTTTAAGATTTTTTTGATGTGGACCATTTTTAAAGTCTTTACTGAATTTGTTACAATATTGCTTCTGTTTTATGTTTTGGTTTTCTGGCCGTGAGGCATGTGGGGTCTTAGTTCCCAAACCAGGGATCGAAATTGCACCCCCTGCATTGGAAGGTAAAGTCTTAACCACTGGACCACCAGGAAAGTCCCTCTGGTGTGTATCTTGAATTCACTTTTTTAGCAGGGTTATGCTTGTTGGATATGGAAATACAGGTTTAAAGCACTTTTTTTTTTTTTTTGCGGTACGCGGGCCTCTCACTGTTGTGACCTCTCCCGTTGTGGAGCACAGGCTCCGGACGCGCAGGCTCAGCGGCCATGGCTCACGGGCCCAGCCGCTCCACGGCACGTGGGATCTTCCCGCACCGGGGCACGAACCCGTGTCCCCTGCATTGGCAGGTGGACTCTCAACCACCGCGCCACCAGGGAAGTCCTAAAGCACTTCTTGCTTAAAAACTTGAGCTCTGGGCTTCCCTGGTGGCGCGGTGGTTGAGAGTCTGCCCGCCGATGCAGGGGACACGGGTTTGTGCCCCGGCCTGGGAAGATCCCACATGCCGTGGAGTGGCTGGGCCCGTGAGCCATGGTTGCTGAGCCTGCGCGTCCGGAGCCTGTGCTCCGCAACGGGAGAGGCCACAACAGTGAGAGGCCCGCGTAGCGCAAAAAAAAACAAAACAAAAACTTGAGCTCTGTGTTCTGAAGGATTTCCTTGCCCTGATATTTCTTTCTTTTAGATATTTATTTATTTATTAATTTATTTAGGGCTGCATCGGGTCTTAGTTGCAGCACTCGGGATCTTTCATTGCAGTGCGTGGGCTTATCTCTGTAGTTGTGACATGCAGGCTCAGTAGTTGCGGCGCGCAGGCTTAGTTGCTCCGTAGCATGTGGGATCTTAGTTCCCTGACCAGGGGTCAAACCTGTGGCCACTGCATTGGAAGGCAGATTCGTTTTTTTAAAAAAAATTAATTTATTTTTTATTTTATTTTAGTTATTTATTTTTTGGCTGTGTTGGGTCTTTTTTTGTGTGTGTGTGTGTTGGGTCTTTGTTGCTGCGCGCAGGCTTTCTCTAGTTGCAGTGAGCGGGGGCTACTCTTTGTTGCGATGCATGGGTTTCTCATTGTGGTGGCTTCTCTTGTTGCAGAGCATGGGCTCTAGGTGAGTGGGCTTCAGTAGTTGTGGCTCGCGGGCTCTAGATCTCAGGCTCAGTAGTTGTGATGCACAGGCTTCGTTGCTCTGCGGCATGTGGGATCTTCCCAGACCAGAGCTCGAACCCGTGTCCCCTGCATTGGCAGGCGGATTCTTAACCCCTGCGCCACCAGGGAAGCCCGGAAGGCAGATTTTTAACCACTGGACCACCAGGGAAGTCCCTGATATTTCTAAACACTAATTTGGCGTTCGGCATGTTTATTCTGTTTTGCAGTGTACACACGGGTAGAAAATTTTTTTCAGTAACCATATTTTTAATTTCCAAATTCTTGTTCTGAGGTGACTTCTTGAAATAAAGTTGGAGATGACTATGCTTGTATCTACAGAAAAAATATGGCCAAAAAAGTTTTTTGCACAAACAGCATTGAACAGCAGTAATTAAAATAAGAACTGTCTCTCACACATACTGTGTGGGTGAGGCTACAGGAAAAAAGACACTGGCATACACTGATAGTAAAAAGTGATACAACTTTTATGGGGATAATTTACCAATCTGTATTAAAAGTACACTGGCATTTACCCTTTGACCTAGCAATTCCACTTTCAAATATTTATATTACACCTGCATACATACAGAAGAAAGTGAGTATAAAGTTTTCATTGCAGTGTTATTAGTCATTGCAGGAGTGGAAACAACCAGTTTCCATCTATAGGGAATGACATAGCCACACATGGAATAGTATGTAGTGATAAAGAAAAAAACGAGGAAGCTCTCTTTTTATTGATATTGAATGATCTTCAAGATATAATGTTAAGAGAAAAAAGCAGAGTGCAGAAAAAGTCTGCACAGGATGCCACCTTTTGTACAAGGGAACTAAATATTTATGTTTGCTTAAAGAAATACAGGAAGTATTCACATGAAACTGACAAAAGTGTTTATCAATGGTAAGGGCAGAGAGAGAGGAACTAGGCGGACAGAGATGGGTGGAAGTCAGTTTTTTCAAGGTATGCCTTTCCATATCATTTTGCTTTTTGAACCTTATGAATGTATTTTCTATTACAAAAATTAAATGCAAAAATGTTAAAGCTAAAATATATCCCTCACTTTTTACATGCCAGGTTCTATGCTGAGGACATATTTCATATAGCAGCTTATTGAAACCTCATGCTGAGAAGCAGGAGTAAAACACTGACATCACAGTGGGGGAGACTGATGCTCAGAGAAGTTAAGTTACACTGTGACTCTGTGATTTGAACACGATATGTCTGACTCCAGATCTTTGCTCTTACATGTGGCTGACCACCTCTCCATTGTATATTTTATTTCCATTTTCCTGTGTCCCCACCCTGCCCAAATGAATACGTAATGCATAATTCTCATTGTAGGATAGATTCAATTTTATAACTAATATTTCTAACCACAGCAAAGAGAGCAGAGGAGAGGGGCAGAATCTGTACTCAAAAGCTTGTCACTTGGGCCACAATGAGAACTGCAGTGGTAATGGCTGATTAAGATAAGATGTCTCCTAAGTATCGTATATTAATGCATATGTGTGGAATTTAGAAAATTGGTATAGATGACCTTATTTGCCAAGCAGAAATAGAGACATAGGCATAGAGAAC
This sequence comes from Kogia breviceps, assembly GCF_026419965.1. NCBI lineage: Eukaryota > Metazoa > Chordata > Mammalia > Artiodactyla > Physeteridae > Kogia > Kogia breviceps. The sequence continues at coordinate 13,361,722 of NC_081323.1, read as the reverse complement.
AAATGTATGGATACCAAGGGGGAAAGGGGTGGGGTGGGAGGAATTGGGAGATTGGGATCGACACATATATACTTTTTTTTTTTTTTTTTACTTTTTTTAGAATTAAAAAAAAATAAATTTATTTATTTATTTTGGCTGCATTGAATCTTTGTGGCTGCACGCATGCTTTTCTCTAGTTGCAGCGAGCGGGGGCTACTCTTCCTTGCGGTGCACGGGCTTCTCCTTGTGGTGGCTTCTGTTGTTACGGGGCACGGGCTCTAGGCACTCAGGCTCAGTAGTTGTGGCTCGTGGGCTCTAGAGCGCAGGCTCAGTAGGTGTGGTGCACGAGCTTAGTTGCTCCATGGCATGTGGGATCTTCCTGGACCAGGGCTCGAACCCATGTTCCCTGCATTGGCAGGTGGAATCTTAACCACTGCGCCACCAGGGAAGTCCCCCATTTCAGCATTCTTGACTGCCTAAATATAATTTGTCTTTGGTTTCTCCTTTGATTCAGTATTAACATCTTTCTGATTCTTTTCTTAACGCATGAGTTCAGTAAAATCTTTGACAGATATTTGCTTGATATTTTTGAATGAATGTCATGACTTTACGTCTTCAGAGTTATCTTTTAACAGCAGTGAGTGCCATGGAGATGAAGCAGATGAGGGGCCGACAGGGGTGGACTGGTGTGTGGGAACTATATTAAATAAAGTGATGAAGATGGCCTCTCTGAGAAGGTGGCATTTAAGCAAGGGTGTTGGGTCTCAGTTTTCTCATCTGTAAAATGGCTCGTAGGCTCTCCAGGACTTACTTTCAAGGAATTTATTAATTCTTTCAGTGGAAAGGATAGCTCTACACTGGTCTCATCGACAGTTTCTTCTTACAGACATTTTTGTGACCAGTAGCAATAATTCGGAAGCCAGCTGACAAGAAGCCGCCAAATCCTTGTTTGCTCATTTTGCCTGCCCAGCATCCCTTTTGTCCTCCCCTGGCAACAGCACCCCAGTTTTCTGCTGGGAAGCCAGCCCTTCTCCACTCTTTGTCCATGTGGTTTGGGAAGATTCCTTCTGTCCCCAGGATTCAGGAGTGAGCACGTGACCCAGGCCTGATGGATAAGAGCATCACGTCTTACTGGCTAAAGTGATTGGCTAGGAATGATTCACCTGGGCCAGTGAGAGCCCTCCTCAGAACTTTTGTTGGAACTATTGTCAAACGGGTTCTCTCTTAGGACATCCCTGGCGGTCCAGTGGTTAGGACTCTACACCTCCATGCAGGGGCCCGGGTTCGATCCCTGGTCGGGGAACTAAGATCCTGCAAGTTGCACGGTGTGGCCAAACAACAGCAACAAGGGTTTTCTCTTTCCATTGGGGTCACTGTGCTGGTGGGAGATAATCCTGGAAGCAAGTGTGCAGAAAGCACTTCAGGAGGGTGAAGCCAGCATGGGAAGAAAGACCCAAGAGCTGATAGAGAAACTGAATACTGACAACTTTGAGCCCCTGGATTCAACTACATCTGCTATCCCACCAACTTTTGGTTTAAGCTTGTTTAGGCTGGGCTTATCTGTCTTACAAATGAGACTCCTGACTCATATAAACCCCAAATCATTGTAGCAAAATGCTCTGACCAACTGTGCTTCTAAGATCTGATCAGTTTACCTAGATTAGCTCCATAATCATTTTGTTATTGCTTAGTGATTCATAGCCTGCAGTGAAATCAGAAAGAACTGGGTTCAAATTATATCTCTATTACCTACTGGTTGGATGACCTTGGAGAAGTTTGATCGAGTATGTAGAACTATTTACTGAGTACCTCCAGGCTCAAGGTGTGGAGTCACGAACAAGACAAAACATTGCCATGCCAGGACTTCCCTGGCAGTCCAGTGGTTAAGCTCCACGCTTTCACTGCAAGGGGTGTGGGTTCGATCCCTGGTTGGGGAACTAAAATCTCACGTGGTGTGTGGCCAAAACAAAAACAAAAACGAAACATTGCCATGCCTTTGGACTAGTGGGGGAATTAACTTTCCTGAATCTCGGTTTCCTCATCTGTAAAATGGGTATAAACACAGTATCTGATCCTCAGTGTTGCTATATTAAATATTACTATCTTTTTGCTGCAGATGGGAGTTGAGATGAATTCCATGTGGTCGAGAATTCTTGTAGATTTCTACACGTTGGAACTTTCTTCACTTATTTATTTATTTTTATATTTAAAAATTAATTTATTTATTTGTTTTTATTTTTGGCTGTGTTGGGTTTCTGTTGCTGTGCACGGGCTTTCTCTAGTTGCGGCGAGCGGGGGCTACTCTTCGTTGCAGCGCGCAGGCTTCTCGTTGTCATTGCTGAGCACGGGCTCTAGGCTCGTGGGCTTGGTAACTGTGGCTCTCGGGCTCTAGAGCACAGGCTCAGTAGTTGTGGCGCATGGCTTAGTTGCTCCATGGCACCTGGGAACTTCCCAGGCCAGGGCTGGAACCCGTGTCCCCTGCATTGGCAGGTGGATTCTTAACCACTGTGCCACCAGGGAAGCCCCATCATTTATCTATATACAGTATTTACTAGTCACCCACTACATGCCTGTCAATCTGGTGGAAAGGGGGCTCAGGTTCAAATCTAAGCTCTGCCACTCCTTAGTCAAGGGGCTTCAGCCTCTGAGGCTTAGTTTCCGGGGCTGCCTCAAAGTGAAAATGAAAGGAGAGAAAAATAAGCAAAAGGAAAATTACAAATGTAAGGAGAAGGTTAAATAAAGAGATGAGCTACAAAACCCAAGCACCCGATAGGTGTTTCATGGTTGTTTGCCCCACCCTCCCTGTCTTTGGAACACAGACCAGGCCACACTTTGTGTTTGAGATGTTCTTCCTTCCTCTGTCCCTTGGCTGAGGTGAACTTGTGCTGCTTCGTGTCTCCTTAAATATCCTCTGCTCTGGACAGGATGTTTCTGAAGGAGGCAGAACATCTCAGCTAACTTTAGTTTGCTATTTTCAGCCTGAATTTGTTCCTGGGCAAATCAACCACGGTCAGAGTATCCTCCTCAGGTTGGATGTTTCTTGCACGATGCCCTGGGGTTTTGTGGAATGCAAAAGCTTAGTTTTACTAAGATTTGAGTCATAAAACCTGGTATGTCTCTGGGTTAGGGCAGCTCATCCAGTCTAAAAACACCCTGAACTGCAGAAGGTACGGCAAGATGGGTGCATTGCTTAGCTTCCTTTTTTGATGCAAGTAGAAAAAAATCAAAAAAACAAAAACCCTAACCTCCTGAGAATTGTCCCTCTAGGGGACTGAGAAGCTGGGGTACTTATGCACTGACTCCTGTATCCCATCCGTTGAGGATGACCCCTGGTGGCATCAAGTCCCCGGCACTTTTTTTGGGCTGCCCTGCAGCCTGTGCTGAAGACAGTCCTCAGGCTGGGAGACCCAGGTGTGTGAAGTGGGAGGCTGAGAGCAAGCCAGTGCTGTCCACCATAGTTGTAGCTCACCTCAGAGGATTTGGCGTGGCGCACTGAGAGCATCGGCTGTAAAGAGAATACATATGTTGGCTTGTGGAACTGGAAATGTGGGGGCAATTCCAGTTTCAGGCAGTGCTGGATCAAGGACCTCGACTCATGCCAACAGAACTTGGGTTCTCACTACCTTTTAGCTCTTCTCACACTGGGTTGGCTTTATGCTCCACAGAGGGCTCCTGGCAGCTCCAGGCTCAGTCCTACCGGTCCAGGAACCCCAGAAGAGAAAGCCTCTTTTCTAACACCTGAGCTGACTTTCCTGGCCTGACCTGAGTTACATGCCCTCTGTGGCTGGGAAGCTGCGGCCCTCTGATGATCCAAACCTGAGTCATCACATGCTGATAAATGTCTAACAATTGGCTTTTGGGGAAAACAAACAGTTTGATTTGTAGTGTTTGCCAAGTCCTGTGGTGTAAATACTCCTACCATAGCCAATTCAGGTTACCACCGTGATGTCAGCTAGCTTACAAAACTCTTGTAATTTCACCAGCAGCTCTTGTGAGCCTCTTGGAGCCAGCTCAAGCATAGTGCTCGTCACATGTCTGCCCTTTAGCCCAGGCAGTTAAACCACCCCGTGCAATCCATGTGGACTGAGAGTGGGAAAGGGGTGGTTCCTTAGAGGAACATCAGGGTGTGGCTATAATAATAAGAGTGACTAGATGCTGCAGTGGCAAAAACGACATATGTCCATCCAATGTCCAATGGCATCTCTCCATCATATTGCATTAGTTCACATTTGCAGCCTTAATGCTGAATAAGAAATGTCCTCAAAACCTTAGACTAATAAGCCATTAAAAAATTTATTTAATTAAATTAATTTTTGGCCGCATTGGGTCTTTGTTGCTGTGCGTGGTTTTTTCTCTGGTTGTGGTGAGCGGGGGATACTCTTCGTTGAGGTGCACGGGCTTCTCATTGCGGTGGCTTCTCTTGTTGCAGAGCATGGGCTCTAGGTGCACAGGCTCAGTAGTAGCAGCACGTGGGCCTGGGTGTTCCATGGCATGTGGGATCTTCCCGGACCAGGGCTCGAACCCATGTCCCCTGCATTGGCAGGCAGATTCTTAACCACTGTGCTACCAGGGAAGCCTGACTAATAAGCCTTTACTGTTATGCTCATGGGTCTGCAGGTCTTGGCTGGGCTTAGCTGGCCAGTTCTGCTGCAGGCTGAAGGCGTGCTGGGCTGAGTCGGCCCCACGTGTTCCTCATCCTCTTTGGAGCAGTCGCTACTTGAGACATGTTCTTTTTCAGGCACCCACGGGAGCTCCTGAGGCCAAGTCAAACTCATGGAAGGCTCTGCTCACAGGACGTTTGCTAACGTTCCATTGGTCAAAGCAAGTCACGTGGCCAAGCTCAGCTTTGGGACTGGGCAGTGCATTCCACCCACAGTGGGAGGCCCTGCAATGTTACTAGTTGCTCACAGGTTAGTGAAAAGCTACTATACATATTATTTATGTTATTCTGCAAATTTCTTTGTTCACTTAAAGCCTTATGGACATTCATCCGGGTCAGCAGGTGCAGATCTCACTGGTTCTTTTGAACATTTGCATAAAATTCCATCCTATAAACATACCGAAATTTATCAACCATTCCACTAATGAACTAATGATGCATGTTTATGTTATCAGGTATTTTTCCTTTTTTTTTTCCTTCCCCCCCTCCTTTTTGCTTCAAACATTCTGCAATAAACATCCTGGTACCTATATTTGTATATGTTCTTTTTCTAGAGCAGGGGTCAGCAAACCAAGTTTCACAGACCAAATCCAGCCCAGCACCTATTTTTGTAAATGAAGTTTTTTACTGGAACACAGCCAAACTCATTTATTTACATAATTTCTATAGCTGCTTTCCCAGTATCCCGGCAGAGCTGAGTCATTGAGACAGAAACTGGATGGGCCACAAAGCCTAAAATATTCACTCTCTGGCTTTTTACAGAGAAAGTTTGCTAATCCCTAGTCCATAAGATGGAGTCCCCACTATGGAGATGCTGGCTAAAAGGAAAAGGATATGTGTTTTAAAAATTTTAATAGATATTGACATAATTATTTCCCAGTAGTTAGAATATCCCTGCTTTATTAAAGTTATACATGCTTGTTGTAAAGATAAAATTAAATACAGAAATGTATAAAGAAGAAAACCCACTCCTCCATTGCAGGAGTTATCAGTTTGGTGTGGTACTTCCAGTCAATATAATCAATGCAGACACACACACACAGACATATTTCCTTCCTTCCTTTTTTTTTTTTTAAGACAAGAATGAGATCAGTTTGTTCCTGTAGCTATTATCCCTGAAACATTTTTGTATTATACTGCCCTTTTTCCAATGGCTCACATCCAAAGAGATCACTGCAGGTGTTTGGACACAAAAATCCTAGCAGTCAGTGCCCTTAAAAGTAGAATTTCAGGGCTTCCTTGGTGGCGCAGTGGTTAAGAATCCGCCTGCCAATGCAGGGGACATGGGTTCGAGCCCTGGTCCGGGAAGATCCCACATGCCGTGGAGCAACTAAGCCAGTGTGCCACAACTACTGAGCCTGCGCTCTAGAGCCCGCGAGCCACAACTACTGAGCCCACGTGCCACAGCTACTGAAGCCCGCGTGCCTAGAGCCCGTGCTCCACAACAAGAGAAGCCACCGCAATGAGAAGCCTGCACACCACAACGGAGAGTAGCCCCTGCTTGCCGCAACTAGAGAAAGACCACGCCCAGCAACGAAGACCCAACATAGCCAAAAATAAATAAATAAAATAAATAAATTTTTTTTAAAAAAAGTAGAATTTCAAGGAACTTCCCTCGTGGTCCAGTGGGTAAGCCTCCGAGCTCCCAATGCAGGGGGCCCGGGTTTGATCCCTGGTCAGGGAACTAGATCCCACATGCATGCTGCAACTAAGAGTTCGCATGCTGCAACTAAAAGATCCTGCATGCCACAATGAAGATCCCGAGTGCCGCAGCTAAGACCTGGCACAGACTAAAAAAAATGTAGAATTTCAATTCATCATGTTGAAACCTAGAATATTTGTTGGCTCTGAGAAAATAATAGCCGCATGTTTCAATGCCCTCAGTCCCTGAAGAAGGCATGTTCGTATGACTCTCGTGCTTCAGATCATCTGGTGGCTTCCCAATTCAGTGAGTTAAAAATGCAAAATGTATATTAGTAGGCTGCAAGGCCTCTGTGACCCAGCCCTCAGCCACTCTGCTGGCGCTGCTCTCCCCCTTGGTCTCTGTGCTGTGTCTTTCACTTCCTCAAATTTGCACCAAGCCCTTTCCGGGGTTGTCATGGGTTGGTCAGAATTCTTTCAGTTGCAAGGGACAGAAACCCAATTCAAACTGGCTTAAGCCCCAAGGAGTGTATTGACTCATGCGATGGAAAAGCCCCAGAGAAGGTTGGAATGAAGAGTGGACGTCTCGTCCCCATTGGTTGCCTCTGGTCTCTACTGTATTATCTTCATTCTCAGTCTCTCCCAAAGGGATGTGAAGACTCAGCTTGCATCCTAAGTAGCCACCCTAGTGGAGAGAGTGGCACTTTCACTTGTTCCCAGTGGCTCTAGAAAAGAGCCTGTGGATAACACTTACTGAATCAGACAGGGTCAAGTGATATCCCTGAACCAATCGCTGTGATGATTCGCTGATAACTAGGTATCAGGATACACTGATTAGCCAACCCAGGATCTCCTACCGCCTACCCTCCCCACCAGAACTGGAGGTGAAATCTGCCCCACCTGAAACTCAAGCACTGCACTCAGGGAGTTCCCCAAATGGAAACCAAGGTGATGTTACCCAAAGAATGAACATGGCTGCTGGCAGGCAAAAACGACAGTTGTCCGTGGCGGGCCGTTATACATAATGTTCCCTCTGTGGGCAACTCCCTTCCCCCACTTTCCACCATGACAACAGGGTTATTCTTTGTAGCTTGGTACAAGAGGCAAAAGATTGAAAATGCTACAAATGTCTATTGAAATAAGGGATTGGCAAAAATTGTGGCTTTCTTTTTTTTTTTTTTAACATCTTTATTGGAGTATAATTGCTTTACAGTGCTGTGTTCGTTTCTGCTTTATAACAAAGTGAATCAGCTATACATATACATATATCCCCATATCTCTTCCCTTTTGCGTCTCCCTCCCTCCCCAAAATTGTGGCTCTCAAAATGTGGTTCTAAGGGGCTTCCCTGGTGGTGCAGTGGTTAAGAATCTACCTGCCAATGCAGGGGACACGGGTTCGAGCCCTGGTCCGGGAAGATCCCACATGCTGTGGGGCAACTGGGCCCGTGAGCCACAACTACTGAGCCTGCGCGTCTGGAGCCTGTGCTCCGCAACAAGAGAGGCCGCGACTGTGAGAGGCCCGCGCACCGCGATGAAGAGTGGCCCCCTCTAGCCACAACTAGAGAAAGCCCTCGCACAGAAATGAAGACCCAACACAGCCCTAAATAAATAAATAAATAAATAAAAATTTTTTAAAAAATGTGGTTTTAAGATCCTCAGCAGCACCTGGAAACTTGTTAGAAATGCACATTCTCAGGCCCCAGTCTACTGGGTGGGCCTGGCAGTCTGTTTTAACCAGGCCTCCAGGTGATGCCGATCTACACGTAAGTTTGAGAACCACCGAGTTTGAATATTAATGTTGAATCATAAAATAGAAAGTTATTGGGTATTTCAGTTTCAGAAACCATTCTCTTAGAGGCTGAGAATTTGAATGAGAGCAAGTTGCTCGTTAATTGCAAAAGCTACCATCCTTTTCTGGCGCTGAACTTAGCCATTCAGGTTGTTTTGTGCCAACACTCCCATGGCTTCTGTGGCAGCCACTATAGGTGGGCTGCTCTCCCAACATCCATGCTCAAAACTCTTCTCCCTTGCCTAGAGGCCAGAAGGCTGAGAATGACATTTTCCAGCCCCTTCTCTCCTTAAAGCTAGGGGTGTCTCTATACAAGGAAGCCTGCTGAGGGTTTCTGGAGGACCCTCAACATAAATAGGGACAAATGCACCTATCGTGGACTTCTTTCCTTCCCCATTATTCTTGTCTGGAATGTGGATGTGATGACCAGAGGTGCATGGCCACCTTGCAAGCCAGAATATGAAAGCCAACATGTTAAAGATGGTGCATCAGGAAAGCAGGAACCTGAGATGAGACATTGATAGCCTCACTGAGTCACTATACCAGCCTTGGACTGCCTTCTCCTAATTTCTTGGGAGAAAAATAAACACTCTTTTGTTGAAGCCACTGTATGTTGGGCTACCTGTTACTTGCAACCAAGTGCATTCCTAATACATGTACTACAGTCTTTTCTGACCCTGTTTGAGATCTTAAAAAAAAAAACGGGGCTTCCCTGGTGGCGCAGTGGTTGAGAGTCCGCCTGCCGATGCAAGGGACATGGCTTCGTGCCCCGGTCCGGGAAGATCACACATGCCACGGAGCGGCTGGGCCCGTGAGCCATGGCCGCTGAGCCTGCGCATCTGGAGCCTGTGTTCCACAATGGGAGAGGCCACAACAGTGAGAGGCCCGCGTACTGCAAAAACAACAACAACAAAAAAAAAACAGCGGTGGGGGAGTTCACTGGTGGTCCAGTGGTTAGGACTCTGTACTCTCACTGCCCAGGTCCCAGGTTCAATCCCTGGTTGGGGAACTAAAATTCCACAAGCTGAATGGTGTGGTCAAAAAAAAAAAAAAAAAAGAGACAAATGTATTAACTTTAAACTACAAAGAAGAAAAACATAAAATAGGAATTAATATGACTATAAACCAGAATTTTATAGCAGCATTAATTGTGAAACTCAGTCTTCATAAAAATGCCCCTATATTTGGAAAGCAATTTGTTGGTTAGATTACCTCACTTTGCAAGAATGCAAAGTGTTGTGTGGTGACTGCCAAGAAGCTGCAGTCCGCAGCAAATTCAATGAATAATAATCCAGTCATTTAAATTACAAAATAATGTCCAAAATTTCTACAACATAATAAATTAATGCAAAATGTGGGTACATTTGAAAATCTCTCAGAAGACATGAGGTTGGACATTCCAAAGTCAAAGGTCCTTAAAATAGCTGTGCTCACTGTCACACAGTAAGTGTGCTTCAGGATCATCATAGGACGTCTTCTCTAGAGTCTGATGAAATTGATTATACTTTAAGCCAATTAAATATCCAAGCTCCTAAGATGAGAAAACTTTGCCAAAATGAGCTTTAGGAGCAGGTAGACTGAGTGATTAGCTTTTTTGTTTAAAACATCAACCCTCCAGGGTGGGCACTGTGTCTATCCCCAGTATCAGTTCACTCCTTCCTCTGTTAGTTAGGTCATTGTTATTTTGTATCGTTTGTCACTGTAGCCAAAATGAGTCAAAATTGATACATAGCTCTCCTTGATTTTTAAAAAATATTTGCAAATGAAAAAAATATTTTATGGATAGTGGTGGTAGTTATACACTTGGATACAGGTGCACAAACTCATAACTGTACACTTAAAATTTTATTGTATGTAAATTACATCTCAAAGTTGGGGAGAGAGAGGAAATAAACAAAAGAATATATATTTTTTAATGTAAAGAAAAAATATCTTAGGATTTTCCAAAGAAACAGACCAATAGAAGATATATATAGGGAATTCTCTAGTGGTACGGTGGTTGGGACTCTGTGCTTTCACTGCTGAGGGATCAGGTTCAATCCCTGGTCAGGGAACTAAGATCCTGCAAGCCGTGTGGCACAGCCAAAAAAATAGAAAATATATTAAAAAAGAGGATATATATATATATTTATATAAAATATATTTATTTATTTTGGTTATGCTGGGTCTTCGTTGTGGTATGCAAGATCTTTGTTGCGTCATGCAGGATCTTTAGTTGTGGCATGCATGTGGGAACTAGTTCCCGGACCAGGGACTGAACCCAGGCCCCCTGCATTGGGAGCACAGAGTCTTACCCACTGGACCACCAGGGAAGTCTCTATATTTTTATTTTTATTTATGTATTTATTTTTTTGTGGTATGCGGGCCTCTCACTGTTGTGGCTTCTCCCGTTGCGGAGCACAGGCTCTGGACGTGCAGGCTCAGTGGCCATGGCTCACGGGCCCAGCTGCTCCGCGGCTTGTGGGATCTTCCCGGACCGGGGCACGAAGCCGTGTCCCCTGCATCGGCAGGCGGATTCTCAACCACTGCGCCATCAGGGAAGCCCCCTATATTTTAAAATAAGGAATGATTATGGAGGCTGGCAAGTCCAAAATCTGCAGAGTTGATGTCCCAGTTCAAGTCCAAAGTCCAGCAGGTTGTTGCAGAACCAGGCAGAGCTGATGTCACAGTTTTTTTTTTGCGGTATGCGGGCCTCACTGTTGTAGCCTCTCCCGTTGCGGAGCACAGGCTCGGGACGCGCAGGCTCAGCGGCCATGGCTCACGGGCCCAGCGTGGGATCTTCCCGGATCGGGGCACGAACCTGTGTCCCCTGCATCGGCAGCCGGACTCTCAACCACTGCGTCACCAGGGAAGCCCTGATGTCACAGTTTGAAGGCTGTCAGGCAGAATTCTCTCCTACTCAAGAGAGAGTCAGCCTTTTGTTCTGTTCAGACCTTCAACTGATTGGATGAGGCCCACCCACACTTTGAAGGGCAGGCAATCTGCTTTACTCAGTCTACCAATTTCAATGTTAATCTCATCTCAAAACACCCTCACAGAAACACCTGGAATACTGTTCGACCAAATATCTGGGTACCCCATGGCCTGGGCAAGTTGACACATAAAATTAACTGTCACACTGTGAGAGTATTACATTAGAATGAAAGCAAAACAGAAAAGGAAGCTCACATTTTCTTTGCATGGTATGTCTATAAACTTGCTTTTCTTTTAATTTATCCCTGAAAAAAGTGTGCATATATATGAAAACTATTCAAACTGCAACAAAAAGTTATATAATTAAAAAATAAAAGTCCTAGACCCTCTGACCAGAGTCGTTCCCTGCTTTTTCTGTGTGTTCTTTTGAAATATGTTATGCGTGTGCAAGTGTAACTGTGTGTGTGTGTGTGTGTTTGGAGGATATTAAACCAATGTGTAGAAATACCTGGGTCCTAGGACTAGACATTCCATGGGCCCAAGATCCAGAGCCTGGCCTGGAGAATGAGGTCACAGGGTCCCTTGCAAGGTGTAGAAAGCCTCGGTCCTCTGATAGCAGGATCATGCCTGAGGCTGGGACCACTTGTGGAAAAGAGTTGTGAAGAGAGTTTAAGGGAATCCATTTACAGCTCCTCAGCTTCCCTTTGTACCTTTCTCTCCAGTTGTTTTATGCCTACTGCCCCTGCACAATAACCTTTCTTTCCCTTTACAAAGGAAAGTCACACTTCTCCTCATTTCTGACTTTTATTATGGTTCATTGTACCAAGATATAAAAACTTCCAGGGCACCACGCCAAAGGGCACCTTGAAATATTGGTGACCATTATTATCCTTTAATCAATCCACAACAAAAATTTATTATTATTATTTTTCTAAGCAGTAGGACCTTGTTTATCTATTTTATTTTTATTTTTTAAATTTTATTTTTAATTTTTATTGGAGTATAGTTGCTTTAGAACAAAAATTTAAAAACATCTAAATGTAAATGCTTCATGATCACAGGAAATTTTTAAAAATTAATTTCAATCCTTAAACACATTATTTCCAAGGACAGAAGAGTGATCAATAAAAGACTCTAAGGGCTTCCCCAGCTGTCCAGTGGTTAAGATTCCATGTTTCCACTGGAGGGGGCATGAGTTTGATCCCTGGTTGGGGAACTAAGATCCCACATGCCACAGGGTGGCCAAAAAGAAAAAAGAGAGAGAGAGAGAGAGACTCTAAAGCAAAAACAGGACTTCCCTGGTGGTCCAGTGGTTGGGACTTTGTGCTTCGAATCCAATTCAGAGGGCATGGGTTCGATCCCTGGTTGGGGAAGTCCGCATGCCACCCTCCAACCCTGTGTGGCCAAAAAAAAAAACACAGCCAAAACATAATATCAATACGTTAGGATACAATTTTGTGGAGGGAGTGGAATGCAAATTAAAGAACCACAGTGGGTGAAGTAAAATTTCCATTCTGTTGTTCGTGGCTTCTTTTTAATGGATGATGGTGGAAATCAAATTATTATGGTATTGATATGCTTTAGGGATAATTACAGGGTGATGAAACTGTCTCAAGATGGCAATACTTGGACTTCCCTGGTGGTGCAGTGGTTAAGAATCTGCCTGCCAATGCAGGGGACACAGGTTTGAGCCCTGGTCCAGGAAGATCCCACGTGCCACAGAGCAACTAAGCCTGTGCGCCACAACAACTGAGCCCATGCTCTAGAGCCCGCGAGCCACAACTACTGAGCCCATGTGCCACAACTACTGAAGCCTGCGTGCCCTAGAGCCCGTGCTCCACAACAAGAGAAGCCACCGCAATGAGAAGCCTGTGCACCACAACAAAGAGTAGCCCCAACTCGCCCCAACTAGAGAAAGCCTGTGTGCAGCAACGAAGATCCAACACAGCCAAAAATAAAATAAATAAATAAATAAACTTTTTTTAAAAAAAGATGGCAATGCTTATAGTATGCAAACATTACATCCTTTTCAGTTATTTTAGCAATTTGGTTTTGTAATTGAAGTATAGTTGATTTATAATATTAGTTTCAGGTGTACTGATTTTTCTTTTTTAATTTTTATTTATTTTTGGCTGCATTGGGTCTTCATTGCTGCATGCGGGCTTTCTCTAGTTGCAGTGAATGGGGGCTACTCTTTGTTGTGGAGCGTGGGGGCTTCAGTAGTTGTGGCACGCAGGCTCAATAGTTGTGGCTCGCAGGCTCTGGAGCGCAGGCTCAGTAGTTGTGCCATGTGGGCTCTAGAGCGCAGGCTCAGTAGTTGTGGCACATGGGCTTAGTTGCTCCATGGCATGTGGATCTTCCTGGACCAGAGATTGAACCTGTGTCCTCTGCATTGGCAGATGTATTCTTAACCACTGTGCCACCAGGGAAGTCTGATTTTTTTTTTTTAAGGTGCCTAGTATCTGCATAATTTTTGCAAATGCCTTGAGAAAAGAGTGACCAAAAAGTTTGAAGACAATTAAGAGAGGGGAAGAGGAAGCCTGAAGGCCCAGTTTTCTGGCTTAGTGGGCTGTGATGGGGGAATAGACAGAGAGCTGAAAGCCTGGAGGGGAGATGGCATGAGATGCAGGGAACACAGGGGAGGAGGGCCTTCGCCCACATCTGATTTGGACTCTGAGTGGAGGGAGCTCTGTAAAGCTGCCTCTGCTGATGAAAGACAGCACAGAGGCATGGACAGGCAGACACCAGGCACTCCCCAGACATTCCTGCATGCTACCTGTTATGGGGTAGATTATGGCTCTGCTGGAGGTGACCCTGTAGTCAGGCCATGGATGGGCAGCTTCAGCAGGGCCTGGAGGGAGGCTGTAGTAGAAACTTAGGGAGGTCTCCAGCACTGGACTGAGCTCACAGCCTAGACTTGGGCAGCAGATGCCAGGAGAAAGTCCTGGGATGGGACCCAACCAGTACTCTTTGGAGGATACCCATCCATCCTCAGCTAAAGACCAGCAGAAGGCAAGGGCCCCCCCCTTGTCCCTGGTGCCCCAACCCATAAACCACACTTCTTCTGAACATCTTAGAGGGGGGGTTGTAATATGGATTGAATTGTGTCTTCCCCTCCTCCCCCAAATTCATACGTTGAAGCCCTAACCCCCAGTGTGATGGCATTGGAGATGAGGCCTTTGAGAGGTAATAGGTTTAGATGAGGTCATGAGGGTGGGGTCCTCATGATGGAATTAGTGTCCTTATAGGAAGAGAGCTTGCTCTCCCCTGCCCTCAGTAATGGCAAAAGTATTTACACCACAGGAATTGGCAAATGCTATAAATCAGGGTGTTCCCCCTGTACCTTACCCCAGAAAGCCTGATTACCAGTGTACTCCTTCCAAAGAGTATTCTAAAGGGTTCCACGGGTCAGGAGTCAGAGAGCAAAGCCAATTAGTACCAAGAAATCAGAACAAGCTTTGGCCAGAAGGGAGACACTTGTTGGTTAGGGGAGGAATTGAGGTCTGGGTAGCTGATTGACTTTCCTTCCAAACTATGGACATCTTGAAGTAAAACCAGGGCACTACAAGGGTGGGCATTCTTTAAAAAAACAAAATTGAAGTATAATTGACCTACAACACTGTTAGTTCCAAGTGTACAACAGAGTGATTGGATATTTCTGTATATTACAAAATAATCACCATGGGGGGGGGGATTCTTAATCATATAAGGTGCTCACCGATTTTGGTTTAATACCCAAATGCCCTGGTCACTAGGACAGTGGTATTGCCTAGAGCTGAGGTAAAAGAGTATCACACAAGCTCAGAGATGCCTTCCCTGTTTGTGGTAGGGATCAAATAAGAAAATGGATGCTATTTTATGCTTGGAAAAGCATGAAATAGCTTCCCAAAATATTAGGTAAATACTAGAAAATCCCCATAGGATAATTTCTGCTACAATAAGTACCACTTTTCTGTGGAAAAATCAAATCCTTCTTGGTCCTGGCAGAGTAATGTTGCAATGTACAGTGCTTTGTCTCTGCATTGCCCAAACTAGCATCGCCTCGTGCCCCCAGGAGAGGAAAGCTACAGGATTAGGAAAAAACCAAGAAGTCCGCACCGGTATTGTTGACTGTACTTGTGGAGGTTAAAGAGGCAGTCTGGCCTCATCTGACTGTGAACTCGGTTCTTTTTATTTATTTATTTATTAAGAAAAATTTGTTTTTGGCTGTGCCGTGCAGCTTGTGAGATCTTAGTTCCCCAACCAGGGATTGAACCCCGGGCCCGTGGCAGTGGAAGCGCCGAGTCTTAACCACTGGACTGCCAGGGAGTTCCCCTGGGTCCTTTTAACAGCAGGAAAAATCACCACATTCTTGTGTAAAGCACGCTTCGCATGAAAAGCCAGAAAACAAAACATTTCTGATTTAAGAGGCACTTTTCTCCTGGGATCTCAGTGACTTTCCATCCAATTGCCTGCACCCTTCCTCCTTAGTCCTAAGGACATCCAGGCAGGACAGAGACTCCCTCCCTCCCTCCTTTCTTCAGAGGCACTGGGAAATGCTAGCAGCTCTTTCTTAGTGTGTGAATTGTCCCCACGTAGTAGGGGCTGGAAAGGGAGACGGTGCTGGGAGAGAAAACAGCAGCAATTTCGGCAGCTCTGAAACAAGAGCCATGGCACCAAACCCTGCTGTCTGTTATCACTCAAGCAAGGGGCTGCACCAGGGGCAGCTGGACACAGTGGTAAGCTGGGTTCCCGAATGTGAGTTCAGGGTGGGTTAAAATGGCCCCTCATATTATGAGATGTCAGGAGCGGGTAGTTCCTGACCAAGGAGGCCACTCAAGACAGATGACTTTGCTGGTGCGTGGAACCAACCTTGTGAGTGGCTGCCGTGTGTCACAGCCTGGGCTTTGCTTCCTTCCTGTCAACCACAGAAGCACGTGGGTGCTGGGAGACCAAAGGCAGGAAAGAGAAGGATGCCCCAACTCCATTATCAGCTGAAATCAGGTGAAAGAGCTTAACTGGAGGGGCCTGGATGCTGAGGGGAGAAGGAGTGATGTCCGGGCAGCCCCGTCCAGCTCCTCTTCCCTCTCCCTCCTCCCTCTCCACCGTGGAAGCTCTCACCACTCAGACCAAATCCTCTGCACAGGGACTAGAAATATGAACTATTCAGGACTTAGCACGGGGCCCCGCCCAGGCCTCCCACTGCAGCCTCCAGACCTCACCGCACGGGGCTGAGCATTGACAGTGCAGCATGTATTTCTTCTGTTTTCTTTTCCATCCATCGAGAGCCTCACAACCTCTGAGGGGCCCTGTGATCCAGAAGCACCTGGTTTCTTAGCTGGGAAGGTCCAGCCTACTTCCTACTGCACAGCCTCGTTCTAGCTGCTGTTGTCAGCCACCCAGTGAGATCGCAGGTGGGACCTTTGGAAAGATGGTGTCTTTGGGTTGGGTTCCTCCTCTGCCAGAAACAATGATTCCAGTGTAATGGTTGATTTGGAAGGTGGTTCCACGAGGCTTCATGGAGGAATGAGGACGTAATGCAGGGGAGGGAAGAAAGCCACCACAGGTGTGTTAATGAACAGGTTACTTCCGTGAGCAAGTGGGATGCAAAACCCTCTGGGGGCTTCTGCAAGATTCCAAGGCATGTAGAACGTATCACGGATTTATTCCACCTGAGGGGTGAGCGCCATCCGTGTCACTGAGGGCTGCTCCTAGGACAGCTCCCCAGCACTCCCGCCTGCCCAGAGCCAGGTCCACACATGCCAGAGAACATTCTCAGTTGGAGAATCCCAGGTGCATGCAGTAGGCACCCCCAAAACTCGGTGGCTCAGGTTCCAAGTCCATCTCTGGTTTTTAGGGGGGCTCTGGAAATTGCAGTCACTCGTGGACCCCTGAGTCATGAAGTAGCCAGGAAAACCCGTTTACTCATGAAATTACCTATTTATTATAAAAGGATATTAAAGGGCTTCCCTGGTGGCACAGTGGTTAAGAATCTGCCTGCCGATGCAGGGGACACGGGTTCGAGCCCTGGTCCGGGAAGATCCCACATGCCACGGAGCAACTAAGCCCGTGCGCCACGACTACTGAGCCTGTTCTCTAGAGCCCGCGAGCCACAACTACTGAGCCTGTGAGCCACAACTACTGAAGCCCGCATGCCTAGAGCCCGTGCTCCACAACAAGAGAAGCCACCGCAATGAGAAGCCTGTGTACCGCAACGAAGAGTAGCCCCCTCTCGCCACAACTACAGAAAGCCTGCACGCAGCAACAAAGACCCAACGCAGCCAAAAATAAATAAAATTTTAAAATAAATAAATAAATGGTTATTAAAGGGTATAAGTCAACAGCCAGATGAAGAGATACGTGGGTCAAGGTCCCAAACAAAGGAGCTTCTGTCCTCGTGGAGTGTTGGGACCTGTACAATGGCATGTGTAAGCATTCTGGTTCCCTACATGGAAGCTCTCTGAGAAAGGACCAGAGTTGTCCTTTGGGGTTTTTATGGAGGCTTCATCACATAGTCATGATTGACGAAGTCATTGGCCAATAGCAACTGGTTCAACCTCAAGTCCCTTCTCCCTCCCCGGAAATCAGAGGATGAGACTGAAAGTTCCAACCTTCTGATCACATGGTTGCTCCTGGCAACCAGCCCCCTGCCCTTGAGTGGGGAACTGAGGACAAGAGCCCAAATATTATCCCATTGTTCTTAGCTTTCAGAAATTTCCAAGGGTTTTGCGGGCTGTGAGCCAGGAACTGTGGATGTATATTGGTCACCGAATGACCAAATAGATATTTTTCCTGTAAATTACAATATAGCACACCAACATTCTGAATTTGGGTGAGAGAAGTGGATTTTGCTTCTTAGGACCCCCAAAATCCCAGCAACAATTAAGGCCTGAATAATGCCACTGGTGGTTTTTTTTTTTTTTTTTTTTTTTTTGCGGTATGCGGGCCTCTCACTGTTGTGGCCTCTCCCGTTGCGGGGCACAGGCTCTGGACGCGCAGTCCCAGCGGCCATGGCTCACGGGCTTAGTTGCTCCGCGGCATGTGGGATCTTCCCGGACCAGGGCACGAACCCGTGTCTCCTGCATCGGCAGGCGGATTCTCAACCACTGCGCCACCAGGGAAGCCCCCACTGGTGGTTTTGATGGGGAGAAGGGAGGAACAGTTTCCAAAATCTATCAAAGGTCATTGATGTGATTGCACAATTGCTTTCCAGACAAAAGAGCAAATTGAACTCTTTTTTTAATGTCAAGAGCTAAATAGCCTGGAGAAAAATATAATATGTTATAAGCAATAAGCAACAGCCCTAGACATACGTCAACCCCTTTCAACGTAACAGCATGGAGAGCCCTGGCTTAACATTTTCCACTTCCAACCTATTCCCACATGGAGTTAACGTTCTCAGTTTGTCTTAACCAGAACCAGGGCGATGCATTCTTAGCCACTGGGGCATCTGATCTGAAAGCCTTCCCTTAAACTTGTCTCAATCTGTGGTTCAAAAAACGCTCCGATTACATATCCAGAGTGTCTGTGTTAATTAATGATGGTGATCAGACTTAATGAAAGAGGGGGGACTTCCCTGGTGGTCCAGTGGTTAAGAATCCATCTTGAAAGGCAGGGGACACCGGCCGGTTCGATCCCTGGCCCGGGAACTAAGACCCCACATGCTGCGGGACATCTAAGCCCACGCACCGCAACTGCGGAGCCCCCGCTCCCTGGAGCCCACGTGCCATGACTAGAGAGAAGCCCGCACGCTGCATTGAAGGGTGCGCGTGCCTCAACAAAAGATCCTGTGTGCTGCAACTAAGACCTGACGCAGCCAAAAAATAAATAAATAAATATATTTTTTTAAAGAATGAAAGAGGGAATTCGTAAGCCATTCCCTGGCTGCTTTCATAAAAAGGAAGAGTGCTAACAAGTGCTAATGGCTTGACACAGAGAGTTCACCTCCTTGAGAGCTTTTGACCTTCAGTCACATCCTGAAACATTACTTACCTCGGAGGCTGCTCTAAGCAACTGAGGGTTTGATTTTCCTCATGTCAAGAGGGCCATATATACTCA
Source organism: Kogia breviceps (assembly GCF_026419965.1). Taxonomy (NCBI): domain Eukaryota; kingdom Metazoa; phylum Chordata; class Mammalia; order Artiodactyla; family Physeteridae; genus Kogia; species Kogia breviceps. The sequence goes on along the minus strand of NC_081323.1, from coordinate 13,342,703 downwards.
GATTTCTCTACTGAATTCCCCCTAGAAAATAGAGCGTTTATGCCACAATGGGGAAAGGCCAACCGCTCTGCCCCACTGACTTCATAGCTGCATTATCATGTAATATGTATTGTTGTATTCTTATGTGTTGTTACATTGTATTATTTTATAGTGTTACATTTTATAACGTTGTATATGTTGTATTTATTTTATTTATTAGTTTGTCATCTACCTCACAAGAATTAAAACTCTCTGAGGGCAGGGGTTGGGTATTGTTCACCTCTGTAGCCTCAGTATATAGTGTACAGTAAGTATTCATAATATATTTGTGGAATAAATGAGTGATCTGTTTATCATCCTAAATCAAAGAAATTTAAAGAAAATGTCTGAACTCAAAAGTACATTGTTAAATTGAAAAATTGGAGACAACTTAAATGTCCATTAATAGGGGAATGGGTATATAAATTATAGCATATTCATGTTGTGGATTATGGGTCATTTAGAATATGTTAGGTCGAATGTAACAGAAAATCTAATTCAGACTGAATATGGGGATCATTGAGACAGTTACTCACAAACCTGGAAAGTCCATAGAAACGTGTGTGTTTGGTTCAATTTCTGGAGTGGGCTTGATGCTGTTTTCAAGGACAAGGTTTCGTTCAATTTATCTGATCTTCTCCTGTGGCAGCAGCTATAAGCAAAAGCTGACTTTCAACCTCATGATCACAAGGTGGCTGCCACAGCTCCAGTAGTTACATGATTCCTCAGTCATGTTCAGAGAGGGAGAAAGAGAGTTCCTCTCCCAGATGCCCCAGAAAATCTAGATTCTTATTGGCTTAAATTGAGCTATGTACCTACCCTTGATCTGAGAATTGTAGCCAGGATATTGGCTTGTGTGAATTAATTTGGGTCTATGCTACATGCTCACCCCTGGAGGTGGGTGTACACTCAGCTTTCCTAAAGATACATGGGCTGTGCAAGGGCAATGTGGTGATGAGAATGAAATTTCAAGCATTTTCCAAAGAAAATATGACCTATTTTTTATGGTTAAATTTCTATAGTTAAATTTTTACAGTTATGTGAAAAAATACTATATATTTCCGATGGTGGCATATATGTCTATGGAAATTAATATGAAGAATTCTGGAAGGAACCCCTGCAAACCTATATTAGCAGTTACTTCTGGGGAGGGGCCTCAGACTGCAAATTAGTCAAAGGCTATTTTGGATTTATCTAGAAGACTGTTTTTCAATCAGGGGCGAATCTGTCCTCCAGGGGACATTAGGCAATGTTTCCAGATATTTTTGTTTGTCCCAGTGGGGGAAGGGGTGCCATTGGTACCTAGTGGGTGGAGGCCAGGGATGCTGTTAAATACCCTACAATGCACAGGATGTCCCCCACAGCAGAGGAGCGTTATCTAGCCTAAAATGCCACCAGGGCTGAGGTTGCAAAGCCCTGATTTAGAACATTTTACTTTTTATAAGGAGATGCAATATTACTTGCGAAGCTAAAAACTGATTTTTTAAAAAGGTTGGGGCTTCCCTGGTGGCGCAGTGGTTGAGAGTCCGCTTGCCGATGCAGGGGACACGGGTTCGTGCCCCGGTCTGGGAAGATCCCGAGTGCCGCGGAGCGGCTGGGCCCGTGAGCCATGGCCACTGAGCCTGCGCGTCTGGAGCCTGTGCTCCGCAACGGGAGAGGCCACGACAGTGAGAGGCCCGCGTACCGCAAAAAAAAAAAAAAAAAAAAGGTTGTAGTGTTGTGCTGTCCACATCCCCGTTCAGGACCCAGTCACTTATTCTCCCAGCTGCCAGGAGTGTTGACTGCTGATGACTCTCATTTCTGATGTGTCCCTCGTTAGAAACTGCCCTTAGCTGGAGAAAGCTACCTTGCCCAAGATTAAGAGAACTCTTTAAGGGCAGCCTTTATCTTTGAGAAACCTCAGCTACTCTGACACTTTGGGACGATAATTCTTTGCGGTGGGGACTGTCCTGTGTGTTGGAGGGTGTGTAGCAGTGTCCCTGGTCTCTGCCCAGTTGATACCCCTCCTCCAATTGCAATAATTAAAAATGTCTCCAGACATTGCCAGGTGTCCCTGGGGGGAAAAATTGGTCCCCCTCCCTGCATTATGAACCACCGCTGTATCCAATGCCTGGTTGATGCAGGGATCCAAAGGCTTGGCCCCCGGCCTCAATTCGGAACATCTCTGAGGGTATTCCCAGCTTCAGAGCTCCTCACGGGGTTGGCTGAGATCGTTGCAATCGTGTCATTGTTCAATTTCTCCCTCTGTACCATCCTGCTTCCCTTACCCCTTCCTAGCTGTTGTTTTCAAGAACACTCCCCAGTAAACATTCTACCTGCAAATCATCCTCCCAGGGACTGTTCCCTGGGGCAACTGATCCAAGACCAAGATCAAGGCTCAGAGGGGTTAAGCAGCTTACAGAAGGTCTCACAGCAGGAGCTAAGATGTGAGGTGTGGAGCTAGGACAGTAACCTGTGTCCTTCCTTTCAAAATGGTGCTCAGAAGCATTAAGCTTCCTGACCTTTTTATTATTGGGCTCTGCTGACACTATATCTCAGTGGGCTCTGACTTTTCCACGCCCATGCCTACCCCAAGTGTGCTTCTCTCATTGAAGGAGCAGAAAAATGCATAGAATGTTAAACCTAATGGCATGAATTCAGTTGCTCTCTTTCTTGTTCCTAAACTACATACCTTATAGTGCCTGCCTGCAAACTCCTTTGACTAGTTGACAGGCAGCAAGTCCAAACATGTAGACGTTTCAACTACAAGTACTTCAAACAAGTCCATAAAGGCCTTCTGTTCAGAAAACTTTTTTCTTTGGATAAAAATACGGATGTGAGGTAAAAGGCCCCTATAAAGATCATGGTCGGGACAAGGTCATTCCTCCCTGTAATGGTCCATTTTCAATGACAATGGGACAGTTAGAGGGTTAGAGTGCCATGGTCTAGCATGAGAGCTTTTACTATATCAATAATAATAATAATAATAATAAATATGATATAATAATAATAAATATGATATAATAATAATAAGCACTAATTGAGCCATTGCTATATGCCAAGCACTACATGCTTTTTATATCTATTTATGTATTATATATTATTAAATATATACTATCTTATATTGGAATATACTTTACATGTATTATATAATATTTATATAATATATGGTATAACATATTGTATATCGTATATCTATGAAAGAAGTATTGGCTTCCCTGGTGGCGCAGTGGTTGAGAGTCCGCCTGCCGATGCAGGGGACACGGGTTCGTGCCCCCGTCCGGGAAGATCCCACATGCCGCGGAGCGGCCGGGCCCCCGTCCGGGAAGATCCCACGTGCCGCGGAGCGGCCGAGCCCGTGAGCCGTAGCCGCTGAGCCTGCGCGTCCGGAGCCTGTGCTCCGCAACGGGAGAGGCCACAACAGTGAGAGGCCCGCGTAACCGCAAAAAAAAAAAAAGAAAAGAAGTATTGTTGTTCTGCCCACTTACTGATGAGGACTCAAAGGCTCACAGCTAGTAACTGGTGCAGCTGCTCCAGCCTGCATGACTGCTCGGAGTTTTCAGGAGCTGTGATTCCAACTTGGAGCACATTTATTCAATTGAATACATTTATTAGGAAGAGACGGAAAAATCTGTCTTCCTCCCTTTCCTCCCTCCCACCTTTCCTCCCTCCCTCCCAGTGTATAGTAGGTGCTCAAAAAATAATTGAATGTAAAAAAATTGGATAGTCTTTGTGTTAAAGGGGTCTCTTTAAGCTGGTCAACGAGGTTCCATCAAGGAACATGTATAAATGCTGAAAATGGATCGCTGTCCATTAGATCTTTTTTTTTGAATTTTATTTATTTATTTATACAGCAGGTTGTCCATTATATCGTAAAAGGAAAATATAATTCTGGATTTGTGATTTTTTTTTTTTTTTTTGGCGGTACGCGGGCCTCTCACTGTTGTGGCCTCTCCCGTTGCGGAGCACAGGCTCCGGACGCGCAGGCTCAGCGGCCACGGCTTACGGACCCAGCTGCTCCGCGGCATGCGGGATCTTCCCGGACCGGGGCACGAACCGGTGTCCGTTGCATCGCCAGGCGGACTCTCAACCACTGCGCCACCAGGGAAGCCCTGTGATATATTTTTAAGCATTGGAACTGGAAAGTCTCTTGTAATGCATGAGTACATTATTCAACTTATGATCCTTGAAATGTCCCACTTTTTTTTTTCCAGTCATGCATTGTATGTAAAAAGCAGGGGAACTGATCATTTACTCGGTGGTTCAAACACTTTCTGCCTTGGATCGTTCTGTTTCTGTGGAAAGAGTATAGCAAGAACTGGGACTGGCTTTGTCTCTCATCTTTGTTCTCAGAAACTGAGACTCGGGTTTTGTATCTGTTTGTTTGTGCTTTACCACTGGCAAGCAGGATCTGATCAGATGGAACTTCCTGTAAAATAATTCATAGAAAAATTATTTATGGCCTCTTAATCTTCCTGATCTGAAATAGCAACTTAGGGTAAAGGAAGAGTGTTGAGGAAGTGGAGCATAGGAAAAAAAAAAAAAAAAAAAAAGGAAGAAGAAAAAAAAAGAAATAAAAGGTCAGGATGATAACTCTCCTAGATGTTCTTTATAGGAAGAAACTGTTCGAAATCACATGTCGAGCGATATAGTGTATTTGTGTCTCATAAGTTAAAATCTAACAGAGGAAGGAAAAAAAAACCACCCAAACCTCTTAGTTCTAAAATTGAAAACTTCTGCCCTCCTTTTTAGGCTTGCTTATTCAAGAGGCTTATCTGAGTGGTCTGGAGTCACATCACCTGGGTCCAAATCCTGCCTCTGCCTCTTGCTAGTTGTAAATCCTTGTGCCTCAGTTTATCTTTAAAGGGTTAGCTGAATGAATCCACGTAAAGGGCTTAGAAAAGTGCTTGGCTCTAAGTAAACACTCATAAATATTATATAATAATAGTATGATTATAATAATGATAATATTAGTTGTTATTGTTTTAGAAGGAAACTTCTTTTCCTCACAGTTCAATCCAATTCATCAAATATTGGTTTAGTCCTTTTTTTTTTTTTTTTTTTCGGCGGTACGTGGGCCCCTCACTGTTGTGGCCTCTCCCGTTGCGGAGCACAGGCTCCGGACGCGCAGGCGCAGCGGCCATGGCTCACGGGCCCAGCCGCTCCGCGGCATGTGGGATCTTCCCGGACCGGGGCACAAACCCATGTCCCCTGCATTGGCAGGCGGACTCTCAACCGCTGCGCTACCAGGGAAGCCCCCCCCCCTTTTTTTTTTTTAAAGAGTGCCTCACTATTGTCTCTGAGATTGTTTGCCAAGCTGGTAGGTATTTATTTATTTATTTGGCTGCATCAGGTCTTAGTTACTTTATGCGGGATCTTCATTGCAGCATGTGGGATCTGTTGTTGAGGCACGTGGGCTCTTCATTGTGGCACACAGGCTTCTCTCTAGTTGTGGTGTGCGGGCTCCAGAGCACACGGGCTCAGTAGTTGCGACGCTCAGGCTCTCTAATTGCGGCACGCGGGCTTAGTTGCCCTGCAGCATGTGAGGTCTTAGTTCCCCAACCAGGAATCAAACCCAAGTCTCCTGCATTGGAAGGCAGATTCTTAACCACTGGACCACCAGGGAAGTCCCTGGTTTAGTCCTTTCTAGATGCCCAAACTTGTACTTGGAATCGAATCTGCTGAAGCCACCATCCATTTTTATTTTTAATTTATTTTTATTTTGGCCACGCCACGTGGCTTACAGGGATATCAGTTCCCAGACCAGAGACTGAACCAGGGCCACAGCAGTGAAAGCACTGATTCCTAACCACTAGACCACCAGGGAACTACCCTGGAGCCACCATTTTAATTTTATTTGAGTTGTATGTTGGGCTAGGAAAGAAAGTAGACTTGGTGGACTAAAGACTTCTAATGAGCCTATGGTATCTAAATAATGATGTCTGATTAACACAGTTCATTTGCAATGTAAAATGTGAGCAGATTCCAAATTTTACTGGGTTGAATAGCATCCTTCAAAAATTCATGTCCGCCCAGAACCTGTGAATGTGACCTTATTTGGAAATAGGGTCTTTGTAGATGTCATCAAGTTAAAAGGAGGTCATACTGGATTAGGATGGGCCCTAAATACGATATGACTGGTATGTTTGTAAGAAGAGAGAAATTTGGACATAGAGGCACAGGCACACAGCGGAGACGGCCATGTGAAGACAGAGGCAAAGATTGGAAGGATGCATCTACAAGCCAAGGAGCAGCAAGGATTGCCAGCACCATCCAGAAGCTAGAAGTGGCAAGGAAGAATTCTTCCGTAGAGCCTTTGAAGGGCGCGTGCAGCCCTGCCGACACCTTGATTTTGGTCTCCAGAACTGTGAAACAATACATTGCTGTTGTTTAAAGCCATCAACTTTGTGGTAATTTGTCATTGCAGCCCTAGGAAATGCCGCATGCTCATAATGAGAGAAATGAAAATTAAAATTACACTGACACACCATTTTTAACCTGTCAGTTTGATAAAGATCAAAAAGTCTGATAACACACTAAGTCAGCAAGTGCATTGGGAAATTTATTGCTTTCATTTATTGCTGGTGGGAGCGTATGTAAATGGATATAATCTCTTTGGAGATAATTTGGCAATTTCTATCAAAATTACAAATGCACATACCTTTTGACCCAGCAATTCCACTTCTAGGATACATGTGAGAAATGTGCATGGAAAATTACGCATAGACAGGTTATGCATTGCAGTATTATTTGTAATCACAGCAGACTGGAAACACTAAATGTTAGTGTCAAGTGATGTATGAACAAACTATAAAACACCTACACTAGGAGTCAGCAAACTCTTTCTGTAAAGGGCTAGAAAGTAAACATTCTAGGCTTTGCAGACCAAGAGGTCTCTAGTGCAGCTATAGCTCAAAAGCAGTCATACACCATATAAACAAATGGGCGTGGCTGTGTTCCAGTGAAACTACTTACAGAAAACAGGCGACAGCCAGATTTGGCCCATGGGCCTTAGTTTGCTAGCCTCTGACTTATACAATGCAATTATGAGCTGAAAATTAATGAGACAGCTTTCTATGTCTTGCTATACAATGACTTCCAAGAGTAAGTGAAGAAAGCCAAGTTCAGAACAACATGGATCTGTAAGAAAAAAAAATACCTGTGTAAAAACAATTTCTCTGTATATTTATTGACAATCCATATAAGGATCCGGAAGAAAGTAGACCCCAGTGCTTATTGCTGGGACAGGGAATTGAGTAGCTCAGGGATGAGGTTGGGGGGATATTTTTCTTTGTACCTTTTGAATTCTGAACCATGGTAAATTACCTGTTCAGAAAACAAAGTAAACACTTAAAATTTTTAAAGTGGGACTTCTCTGGTGGTCCAGTGGTTAAGATTCTGTGCTACCAATGCAGGGGACCTGGATTTGATCCCTGGTCAGGGAACTAGATCCTGCATGCCTCAGTGAAGATCCCAAGTACCACAGCAAAGACCCAGGACAGCCAAAATAAATAAGTAAATTAAAAAAAAAAATAAAACGTTACTAAAAATTATTGAATTGTATGTGTAAAAGGGGTGACTTTTTTTTTTTTTTGTGGTACGTGGGCCTCTCACTGTTGTGGCCTCTCCTGTTGCGGAGCACAGGCTCCGGACGCACAGGCTCAGCGGCCATGGCTCACGGGCCCAGCCTCTCAGCGGCATGTGGGATCTTCCTGGACCGGGGCACGAACCCGTGTCCCGTGCATCAGCAAGTGGATTCTCAACCACTGTGCCACCAGGGAAGCCCGGGGTGACTTTTATGGCATGTAAATTATATCACAATAAAACTGTCTAAAAGATGAAAAAAAGAGAGAATTCAGGAAGAGAGAGAGGACGATGAAGAATCAGAGTCCAACCAATCAGTCTGCAAGATTTGGGATTCAGCTTTTAGAATCTGTGTACATTTGCCCAAGTCCAACCTTCTAGCCGTTCCCACTTTCCACAATATCTCAAAGATTACTGACAGCGTTTCCTCGATAGCATCTGCAAGTTATTTCAGTCCTTTGGAATGTAATTCATCAGGTTTAAAAACTTTTTGACAAGGTGAATATGATAACAGTCCAAAAGTTGAACGTTTTTCCGGGGGCTTTCTCAACCTCTCCCCTTCGTGTATGATTCTCCTCTGATTACTTCTCCTTTAGTCTGTGTTTACATTTTGTGATTTCTTAAAAGTGAGTTCCTAGGCAACAGACAGAGCTGGGGTACGTATGGTGCACAGGGAACTGGGAATTGGGAAACTGGGCTTCTGGTGTGGCCCTGCCCCAATTCACCACATGACTGTAGTAGATGTTTGTAGTTCAGTCTACCTAGCAACTCTTCCTCCTTCTTCTAGAAACTTCACTCCAGGTTTCCTCAGCGAATTTCCCCTCCCCACTTGGTCTTTGCTTATGATGGGGCTGACCCTGCCCTCCCAGCCCCCTGCCCCCACCCCCCACCCTCGGGCTCCAAGAATAAGCAAGTGACTCAGGTCTGCCTGGACCCTAGCATAGCTCATCTCTGGCCATGGTGATTGGCTCAGAGATGGACATGGGACCCAAGACAGTCCAGTGAGAGTCAGTTCTGGGATGTTTGCTAGAAATCCTGGAAAAGAGGTGCTCTTTTTCTATCATGATATGATGGGATATAGGGTTGTATTTGCTATGGGCTTTGGTGGGCCACCATATAAGGAAATCCTGTCAAAAATGAAGCCAACGCAAAGGAAATGACCAAGAGATAAGGAGAGAATCCTGATCTCACTGTTTGAGCCTCTGGATCCATCCATACCTGAAGCTGATCTTTGCAATCTATCAGTGATCTTTGCGATCCAGTGAACCTGTGAATTCTCTTTTCATAAGCCAATTTGATTTGGGTTTCTGTCACTTGCTGCCAAGAATCCTGATTCATACAGTCCTTGGGTGAGTTATCTGTTGTTGCCTCAGTTTCCTTATCTGAAAAAAAGGAGTGATAGTGTGAGGAGAATAAAGTGAAGCAATTTATTGAAAAGCAACTGGGAAGAATATAAAGGGCAGACCAGTTTCTACTGTTGCCAGTAATGTATGAGAATGCCTAGTTACTTCCCAACATCCATTTTTTGGTGTTTCTTCATATTAACAGAACACCAACTTCTACTATAGCCTATTATCACCTAGAATAATGGTGAAATTTCCCAACTTCTCTTGCAGTTTGGTATAGTCACATGACTAAGTTCTCTTCAACCGGATGTAAGTGGAAGTGAGTGCGGGCTTCCAGGAAAGAAATGGTGTACCTGTCTCTTTCTCTCCCTGCTTCCTGCTGCCAGGGATGCAGATGTGATAGATGGAGGTTCCAGCCACTATCCTGAGTTCTGTGACTTTAAGAATGGCAGGCTAGATGAAGCGGGCAAACAGAAAGAAACCAGGTTCCTCAGGCAAACGGACATACAATACCAGCCCTGGACAGCTGATCTACAGACTTCTTTTACATGATAGAAGAAATAAACGTCTACCTCACTTAAGCCACCAGTTTGTCATGTTTCTGTTACTTGTATCCAAACTTGAGTTCAGTTGACAGTGCCATTTTCCCCACACCCTCAGCAAATTAAAAATTACTTTCATTTTACCAATTTTTAATTGGTAAAATGTATTAAAAATTGTCATTAAATTAAAATTATTATTAAAGTCATTAAAATTTTAAGTTATTTTAAATTTATTATTAAAATTTTTTTCATTTTACCAATCTGATAGGTGAAAAAACAATGCCACTTCGTAGCTTTAAATACATTTCTCATAAGAGATGATCTTATTTTTATATGTTTATGAGCCATTTGCCCTTTTTTTGTCTGCGAGCTGTCTGTTTTCATTTTTTTCCTGACTCTAATCTCAGGCCGCCTCTTCCCTATGGTTGTAAAATGGCTGCCAGCTGCTCCAATTTCTATCCTCTTCTCAGAAACCTCAGTAGGGAGAATAATGCTTTCCTGGATGATCCAACAAAAGCTTAGGAATTGTCAAGGGAATGAGAAGACAAGGCACAGATGGGAGAAAACATTTGAAAAATGACATATCTGATAAAACACTCTTATCCAAAATAGACAAAGAATTCTTAAAACTCAACAGTAAGAAAACTAGGACTTCCCTGGTGGTGCAGTGTTTAAGAATCCACCTGCCAATGCAGGGGACACGGGTTCAGAGCCCTGGTCCAGGCCACATGCCGGGGAGCAACTAAGCCCGTGCACCGCAACTACTGAGCCTGTGCTCTAGAGCCTGCGAGCCACAACTACTGAGTCCACGTGCTGCAACTACTGAAGCCCATGCGCCTAGAGCCCGTGCTCCGCAACGAAGTCACAACAATGAGAAGCCTGTGCACCGCAACGAAGAGTAACCCTCAGTCACCTGAACTAGAGAAAGCCCACACACAGCAACGAAGACCCAACGCAGTCAAAAGTAATAAATAAATAAATTTAAAAAAAAAAAGAAAACTAACAACCCAATTACAAAATGGGCAAAGGATCTGAACACATACCTCATCAAAGAAGATATCCAAATGGCGAATAAACATAGGAAAAGATGCTCCACATCATATGTCATCAGGGAAATGAAAACTCAAACCATACGTAAATTCCATTACACACCTATTAGAACGGCTAAAATCCAAAACAGACAATACCAAATGCTGATGAGACCATGGAACAACAGGAGCTCTCATTCACTGCTGGTGGGAGTGCAGAAATGGTACAGCCATTTGGAAGAGAGTTTGGCGATTTCTTTCTTTTTTAAAATAAATTTATTTTGTTTATTTATTTTTGGCTGCGTTGTGTTCGTCTCTGCGCAGGCTTTCTCTAGTTGTGGCGAGCAGGGGCTACTCTTCATTGCGGTGCATGGACTTCTTATTGCGGTGGCTTCTCTTGTTGTGGAGCATGGGCTCTAGGCGCACAGGCTTCAGTAGTTGTGGCGCACGGGCTTAGTTGCTCCGCAGCATGTGGGATCTTCCCAGATGAGGGCTCGAACCCATATCCCGGGCATTGGCAGGTGGATTCTTAACCACTGAGCCACCAGGGACGTCCCGGCAATTTCTTAACAAAATTAAACATGCTCTTCATACAATCCAGCAACTGCACTTTTGATATTTAACCCAAATTAGTTGAAAACTTACATCTACACAGAATCTGCACATAAACACTTATAGTTGCCAAAACTTGGAAGCAAGCAAGATGTCCTCTGTTCAGTGAATGGATAAGTAACCTGTGGTACATCCATACAGCAGAACATTATTTAGCACCAAAATGAAATGAGTTACCAAGTCATGGAAAGACTTAAATGCATATTGCTAAGTGGAAATGAATAGGCTATGTACTGTATGATTACAGTTATATGAAATTCTGAAAAAGGTAAAACTATGGAGACTGTAAAATATCAGTGGTTGCCAGGGATTTGGGGGAAGGAAGGATGAATAGGTGTAGCACAGAGGACCTTTAGGGCAGTGAAGCAATTCTGTATGATGGATGCATGCAATTCTACATTTGTCTAAATCTATACCACCAAGACTGAACCCTAAGGTTAACTATGGACTTTGAGTGACAATGATGTGTCAATGTGGGTTCACCGACAGTAACGAATGTGCTATCTGGTGGGGGATGTTGAGGGCAGGGAAAGTATGTATGTATTAGCAGGGAGGGTGTATGCAAACTCCCTGTACTTTCCATTCAGTTTTGCTGTGAATCAAAAACTGCTCTAAAAAAAATAAAGTCTATCAAAAACAAAACCAAAGCAACCCAAACAGAGGGTTTGACTGACTAGATGAACTTAGGTCATGTGTCTCTCTCTGATCCACAGAGTGTGCTCTGAGCATGCTGGTTGATGAGGCTCAGGTACATGCCCGTCTCTGGCGTGGAATCAACCCTCCAAAAGCACGTGGGGAGAGGTAGACCTCTAGAAAGAAAATAAGTGCTTGTTTCCCGAGAAGAGGAGAATGGATATTGGGAGCTTAAATCAATGGGCATCAACTGTCTTTGGCAAAGAGGAGAATCTGATCCTACAGTCGAGCAGAGAGTCCAGAGGCTGGGAGGGGATAAAAGAGATGGAGCTTTGTGGACGACTGACGCATTCTCTTTTGGTGTGTAATGAACTTCCATTCAAGTCCACAACTTTACTGAGCACCAAATATGGGTCAGAGACTGTGCTTGGAGCTGAAGAAACTTTTGTAAATAATAACTCAATGGACAAGTCCATTAATTTTCAAAGGCTTCCTGTTTATTCAATGTAGGAGACAGTTTCACCACTCCAAAATTAAATTACATATGGCCTAATTAGAATATCCATAAGCCTCCTAAATCACTGCGATTTCAGAGAATTCCAGGGTTCAGAAGAAGCCAAAGTAGTCCTATGACTCACCACCGACCCCCCACCCCCAGGCTCCCAGGACACACGGCTGACTTTTGAACTTGACCAACGACAGTGGCCACTTCAAGAAAAGAAAGTGCTCACCAAGTGTTGCCCCCGGTTACTCTTGAGGAGCCGGCCCCCTAACTGTTGTGTGTCAATCTGGAGAAACAGGAGCCATAAATTAATGAATTGTTTTCACACAGCCTTCAAAGTATTGTTTTTACATAGATCTTTTAAGGCCAAGGAAACCACCTTTTGAATACAATGTGTTAAATGAAACACAAACCCCTTTTCTTCTGAATTTTAGTCTCTGGATACTTTCGAAGTGGTTTTGTTACTTTTTCAGGCTTTGCTTCACGGAGTCCTTCATTGTTCCCTTACTGTCTGTGATAAAGAAGGCAACATCAATTTCTCTGCCCCCCACCACTCCGAATTGTTCCAGTTTCTTGGTTAAAGAGATATTTACCCAAATGAGAGAAAGATGGGCCACATCATTAACCCTTTCAGTCCATCTGCGTTTATTAAGCACTTAGTATGGACTCAGTTCTATGGAAAACATCAAAGAAATGGACCCTACAGGCTGTCCATTAAGGAATCAAGACTCCTTCCGTCTCTAGCTGTGTGATCTTCAGCTAGTCACTTAACATCTCTGAGCTTCCATTTCCTGCATGTAAAATAAGGATGAAATATTACTCCTGCAAGAGTCTTATTTACTCACTTATTTGACAAATACAGTTGGAGTTTCTGCTCTGTGCCCCCGTACTCTTTTAGGAAGTAGGGACACCCAATAGTGCTTGGAGTTTGTAGAAGGATTTTGGTGCGGATGCAAGCCAGGTTGCAAACAGGAAGCCTTTGTATGTGAGCCTCTACGGTAAATTACCTGCAGAGACCTCAGAAGAAAAGAACATGACTCTTGAAGGCCACTGTATTAGTTATCTATTTCTGTGGAACAAATTGCCTGAAAATTTACGAGCGCAAAACAATAAACATTTCTCGCGGGATTTCTGTGGGTCAGGAATCCAGGAGGGCTTGGCTGGGTGATCACAGTCTCCCATCTGGGGCTGCAGTCACCTGAAGGCTCAGTTAGGGCTGGGGGGTGGTGGTGTTTTAGCTTTTTCACGTGGTTGTTGGCAGGAAGTATGGTCCCTTACCTCACCCGCCTCTTCATAAGCTTGCTCCTGACAGGACAGCTGGCTTCCTGCCCTAAGCAAGTGATTTAAGAAAAAGAGAGAGAAAGCAATCAAGACAAGTATCCGTTGTGTCTTTTATAATCTAATCTCAGAAGTGATGATGTATCATCACCCCGCTGCAATGTGTGTGTGTCTTGGGGGTGTGTGGGGAGAGCTATACAAAGGTGTAAGAGCCAGGGAGCAAAGGATCTTTGGGGGCCATTTTGGAGTCTGTCTACTAAACCCCTCACAATTTTTTTTTTTGATTTAGTTTCTCACTTTAAACCAATATGCACCTTTATACTTAATTTTGTACTCATTATTTTGTTCATTTGCTTTTTTTTTTTTTCCTAATCTTTCGGCCACGCCGTGCTGCGTGTGCGATCTTAGTTCCCTGACCAGGGATCGAACCTGCACCCCCTGTATTGGAAGCATGGAGTCTTAACCACTGGACTGCCAGGGAAGTCCCATCATTTGCTTGTTTTTAAAGAAGGCTCCTCCAGATAGCATAAACTTCAGGTCCCAGTAAAGCTGGGTCCATCTCTGGTCCTAAAACAAATCTGTCTTTTGTGATATTGGGAGTGTTAGAGATTTTGCATGCAGGGTTGGAAGCAGGACCCAGTTGCTAGCTGAGGACCTGCCCTGCCTGGGGGGGACAGTGTAGATAGCAGCTCCTCCCTCCCTGCCTTCACTCAACATTCCTTTGGAAGCTTAAACTGCTAGAATCAAACCAGAGGTTTCCATGAGTGGCAAAGAGATAAAGTCCTGTTTGCACACTGTGATGGTGTATTTAAACATTTTGACAATGATCAGGTGAAACCTTCCTGGTATTGACTCTGCCCTCCTGTAATTGACTGGAGGAGGGCAGGAGGGCCCATTGGCCCAGTGATTGGAACACTCACTTTCAAGTTAATTGACTTATTTGGTCTCTTTCTTCTTAAACCATGCAAGTGATGAAATGCAATTTTTTTCTTCTTTGTTTTCTTTCCTAATGCACCAGGAAAAACAAAGCTGGCTTTGAAACCCTAATGCATCTGTTAACTTTTGAGGCTCCAGGTATGAATTTTAGCAAAAACAAAACAAAACAAATAAAATTAAAAAAACCCAGCTCAAAAAAATACCAACCAAACAAACAAAAAACCCAGCTCTTTTGTTCCTTGATTGAATCTCTATGATCTGATAAATTTATTTTTCTGATAAATCAGATAAATTAGGTTTCCCTGACCTCCCACAAGGTAGTGAATGGTGTGTTGTGATTTGTTTTATTAAAAAAATGGCCACCATTTTTTTTTTTTTTTTTTTTTTTTGTGGTGAGCGGGCCTCTCACTGTTGTGGCCTCTCCCGTCGCGGAGCACAGGCTCCGGACGCACAGGCCCAGCGGCCATGGCTCACGGGCCCAGCCGCTCTGCGGCATGTGGGATCTTCCCGGACCGGGGCACGAACCCGTGTCCCCTGCATCGGCGGGCAGACTCGCAACCACTGCACCACCAGGGAAGCGCGGCCACCATTTATTGAATGCACACTTCTTGTGTCACGGTGTATGTATATATCAATATTATCTCATTTGCCACTCATTTAACGGGGTAAGTTTGATGATCCCCATTTTGTAGATGAGGCTCAGAGAGGCTATCTGACTTGCCTAAGGTCACATAGCACATAAATGATGAAATTGGGTGTGAATGGAGGTTTGTCTGGCTTAGGAACTCATGTTCCTTCTACTGTGTGGCCCTCCTCCATCCCCTGATTAGGCCAGATTCTTCTACTATATGATTTGATAGCATCCAGGAGCTTTGCTGCATAGTACTTATTCAGTTTCATTATTATATTACACTGTAAGAGTTACCTATTGCTGTGTAACAAACTACCCCAAAACATAGTTGCTTAAAACAATCATTTTTTTCTTATGAGTCTTTGGGCTGGTGTGTGGACCTTCTGTCCCTTACACCTGGGTTTGCTCACGCAGCTGCATTCAGCTGGCAGGTCAGCTGGGACAGCCAGATGCCTGGGTCTCTCTCACCCTGTGGTCTTTCTTTCAGGGCTTTTGCTGACATGGTAGACTCAGGACAGAGTTCTAAGAGAGCGCAAATAGAATCTGCAAGGACTTCCAAGGTCTAGGCTCTAGAACTTTTACGGTATCCATTCTACTCACTATATTGATTGAAACAAGTTTCAGTGAGCTTCACTGTAGGTTTTTTTTTTTTTTTGGCTTCACTGGGCCTTCGTTGCTGCGTGTGGACTTTCTCTAGTTGCGGCGAGTGGGGGCTACTCTTCATTGCAGTGCACGGACTTCTCATTGTCATGGCTTCTCTTGTTGCAGAGCACAGGCTCTAGGTGTGCGGGCTTCAGTAGTTGTGGCTCACAGGCTCTAGAGTGCAGGCTCAGTAGTTGTGGCACATGGGCTTAGTTGCTCCATGGCATGTGGGATCTTCCTGGACCAGGGTTAGAACCTGTGTATTGACTCTGTGTTAGAACCTGTGTCCCCTGCATTGGCAGGTGGATTCTTCCCTGTGCCACCAGGGAAGTCCCATTCACTGTAGGTTTAAACCATGTCAGGCTTTTTGTTGTTGTTGTTGTTTTTCTTTTTGGGGCCATGTTGTGTGGCTTGCAGGATCTTAGTTCCCTGACCAGGGATCGAACCTGGGCCCCCATAGTGGAAGCACAGAGTCCTAACCACTGGACCACCAGGGAAGTTCCTAAAATCATGTCAGTCTTTTCACAGATGTTTCCCCAGTGCCTAGAACAGAGCTGGTACATAGAATGTTTGTTGAAATAAATAAGATGATCACAGTGTATTTTGCTCTTAGAGCTGTGGTACATAGTATTCAATAGAAGTTCCCTAAATGGTGGTTATTATTTTATAGCTTTCCTATGTGAGATAGATCATGTAGATGATTATTATTGCTATGGGGACATCTCCGATTTCCACCGAATGGCACGGAATGAGCTTCATGGTTCTCCCCGACCTATCCCCAATTCCCTGTTATCTGATATTCAGTAAATTGCTAGAGATGCATTACCAAATTAATAGAGAGGCAGTGAAAAATAAGGATGAAGAGTATGGTTGTGGAGTTTAAATCCTGGCCCTACCTCTTACTAGCTATGAGACCTTGGGCAAGTCATCAAAACTCTCTGTGCTTTTGTTTTTTTACCTGTAAAATAGGCATAATACTAGAATATACATCTAGAGATTGATGAAAGAATCAAATGGGTTAATACTTGTGTAAAGTATTTACAAGAGGGGTTGGCATGCCATCACTCTTATATAAGAGTTAACTATTATTATAAGTAATCTACAGGGCCTGACTTCAACTTTCCAATGAGTCACTTTCTTAAGATACCACATGGTCTTTTGAGAGCTGTTGTTCTCTGCCTTATCCAACAGTCTTCAGAGAATCAGGAAGCCATGGAGATGAGCTCCGAACAAGAGTGAAAGCAATCTTGCCCAGTTCATGGTTGGGTAGCTTTAATTCACCAATTTCTAATTTTATACATAGTGCTTAGATTTTTAACTGTAGTTTTCTATCTGTATGAAAGAAGGTGCCTTTGATAGGGAAGTCGGCTTTACAGGTTTACACAGAAAAATTGTATTACAGCATGGTGCTTTCCTTTATTGTATTATTATCTTATTATGGAAAATTTCAAACATATTCAAAAGGAGGGAAAATAGTACAATCAACCGCTGTATCCATCATCTGATGGTTTGAGAAACACCTAGTCAAATATATGGTGGTCTGTCTATGAAATGGCATACTGCAGTCTTTAAAAAGAGAAAAGTCTTCTGGCATGGAAAAGATGTCTAAGAAAATTAAGTTAAAAAATTTGCAGAACTTCTGGTGGCACAGTGGTTAAGACTCTGTGCTCCCAATGCAGGGGGCCCGGTTCTGTCCCTGGTCAGGGAAATAGATCCCACATGCATGCTGCAACTAAGAGTTCGCATGCTACAACTAAGGAGCCCACCTGCCACCGCTAAGACCCAACACAACCAAATAAATAAATAAATATTAACAAAACAACAGTCTATGCCCTGTGTTTCAGTTTGGTATAAAAACAATGTATTTTACCAGCACATATTTGTAACATTGTCACTTATTCCTGCAGAGCCTGGAGGAGTAGGCTGAGAGACCAAGCAAGCACACACACACACACACACACACATTGTGCATTTGGAACTGTCTTAGCAGGAGGTTACAGCTTTCTGAAGTTCTCAGAGGGGAATGTTTTTGTATGACCCACACCTCTTTCTCTTGCTAATGTTGGGTGCCTCCCTGGGCCCCACTTTCTTGCATTATCATTCTGGACCGAGGTGGGGAGAGAAGGAGGTGTGAAATCACTTTTTGCCTCCTAAAGGGCTAGGAGACACTGGAAGTTAACATCTTTGGAGTTAACTTTATACTTAAAAACTCCTTTGGTGTTTGCAAGCCCTCTGTGGGATGGGTATTATTACTATGACCAGTTTAGAGATGAGGTAGCTGCAGAGAGTTCAGAGATGTGCCCAAGGTCACATTGCTAAGTGTGGGCTGCCTTTGAACCTCAATATCTTAACCACTATAACCCAGCTGCCTAAACACAAAGAATGTTCTAGAAAGACAGCAGAGACTGAACTCATGGTGGTTACATCTGGGGATGGAGCCTGGGCTGGGCAGAAGGGTGAGGGGAAGGGGGCACGGAGGGTTTTAGTTTCCACCTAATTCTTTGACCAAACAGTTGATACAGCTGAATTGTAGCTAAGGTCAGAGCACAAACTCAGGAGCCAGGTGGCCTGAGCTCAAATGAGGCTTGACCACTGACTGGCTGGTGACTTGAGCAAGTGACTGCCCTCCTCTGCAATTCAGTGTTCCCCCTACTCACGTGGAGATGATGACGATCATAATGTCTGCTTCATGGAGTTACTTGAGAATTAAACATTTAGAAGAGTGCCCTGTCACACTGTAGATGCCAAACAAATTTCAATTCTTATTATTCTGAACATTGACATTTTCCCATGAATATGTATTTTATTTTTTAATTTTTAATTTAATTTAATTTAATTTTATTTTGGCTGTGCCAAGTGGCATCTTAGCTCCCCAACCAGGAATTGAACCCACACCCCCTGTAGTGAAAGTGTGGAGTCTTCTTTTTTTTTTTTCTTTAGTTGCAGCATGCAGACTACCTAGTTGGGGCATGCAGACTCTTAGTTACAGGGATCTAGTTCCCCTACCAGAGATCAAACCCGGACCCCCTGCATTGGGAGCACGGAGTCTTACCCACTGGACCACCAGGGAAGTCTCAATATGTATTACTTTTAAAATAATAAAAATAATAGATTAGTTCTTTTGAAAGGCCGACTACTGGGAATTCCTTGGCGGTCCAGTGGTTAGGATTCTGTGCTTTCACTTCCGGGGGCCTGGGTTCAATCCCAGGGATTTAGTCCGGGAATTAAAATCCCACAAACTGCACGTGGCACAGCCAAAAAAAAAAAAAGGGGGGCCAACTACAATGTCTAATACAGTTAGACATATACCTTCCCTATGACTCAGTAATTCCACTCCTGGGCTAAGAGAAATTCGTGCACATGACCAAAAAAGACTTGTTCAAGAATGTTTATTACAGGGGCTTCCCTGGTGGCACAGTAGTTGAGAATCCGCCTGCTGATGCAGGGGACACGGGTTCGAGCCCTGGTCCGGGAGGATCCCACATGCCGCGGAGCAGCTAGGCCCGTGCTCCACAGCTACCGAGCCTGCGCGCAGCAACAAAGACCCAACTCAACCAAAAATAAATAAATAAATTTAAAAAAAAGAATGTTCATTACAGCTTTGTCTCATAATAGATCAAACTGGAAATGTCCACCAACAAGAGGACAGGTGAGTAAATGGTGGTATAGTCAGAAAATGGAATATTCAACAATAAAAAGAAATAAACAGTTAAAAAAGAAATTATTGATGCATCCAACAAACAACATGATTGAATCTGAAAAAACATTATTTGTGTGAAAGAAGCCAGATACCAAAGAATTCATTCTGTATGATTCCATTAATATGAAGTCCAAGAACAGGCCAAACTAATAATGATAGAGGTCAGAATAATGGTTAACTGGTTTGGGGGAGGGGCAGGAGGGAACTTTCTAAGAGATGGAAATGTTCTGTGCCCCAGAGGACATGTGGCAATGTCTGCAGCCATTTTTGTGTGTCACAGCCGGCAGGGAGGGCAAGTGCTACTGGCGTCTGGTGGGTAGAGGCCAGACATGCTGCTAAACATCCGACAGTGCTCAGGACAGCCCACCACCACAAAGAATTATCTGGCCCCAAATGTCATAGTACTGAGACTGAGAAACTTTGGTTTAAATTGCTTAAATATGATCAAAGATTTCTGCATCCTAATAGTTACTTGCCATTATTACAGGCGACTGAGCAGCAGAGATTGCTAATCACCCTTGGGACAGAATTGTCAGTGAACAGAAGTTGCTCGGACGGGAGCATCTCCCAACCCCCTTTGCATCCGGGCACAGTCACTCGATACATTTTCGCAAACAGAATGAGCAAAGTCTTGTATGTTAGCTCAGGGCAAGGCAGTCAAGAAACACGTACGACTTCCCTACTCTCTTTCCTGCCTCCGCTGCATGCAGACAATGATGGAGAGCTGTCAATCAGCTGTCAATCAAGCACCGGATAGCCATGTGAGCAGGAGATAAAATTCTGGTTATGCAAACCCTGGAATGTTGGGGTTTATTTGTTACAGTAGCTCATGTGACTCAAGAGTGTTCAACCAAAACTATAGTCTCCAAAGGGCAGATCATCCAAGCTGATCTATTAAGGGACAGTTAATCTCACTTGTAAATTCTGAGAGCAGAGATCATATGATTCACATTTCACATTTTCTTTCATTTTAAAATGTATTTGTTTATTTTTGGCTGCGTTGGGTCCTCGCTGCGTGCAGGCTTTCTCTAGTTGCGGGGAGCAGGGGCTACTCTTCGTTGTGGTGTGCGGGCTTCTCATTGTGGTGGCTTCTCTTGTTGCAGAGCATGGGCTCTAGGCGCGCGGGCTTCAGTAGGTGTGGCGCACGGGCTTAGTTGCTCCCCGGCATGTGAGATCTTCCCGGACCAGGGCTCGAACCCGTGTCCCCTGTATTGGCAGGCGGATTCTTAACCACTGCGCCACCAGGGACGACCAACGCACATTTTCTTTTTTTTTCTTTTTTCTTTTTTTGCGGTACGTGGGCCTCTCACTGTTGTGGCCTCCCCCGTTGCGGAGCACAGGCTCCGGACTCGCAGGCTCAGCGGCCATGGCTCACGGGCCCAGCCGCTCCGCGGCATGTGGGATCTTCCCAGACCGGGGCACGAACACATGTCCCCTGCATTGGCAGGCGGACTCTCAACCACTGCGCCACCAGGGAAGGCCAACGCACATTTTCTTAATCCCCCATAAGGTGAAGCACCATGTTTCTTTGTTTTCCAAAGTCATATGATTCCGTGGATTAGAAGAGAATTTGTGTCCTTTTGTAATCTTTCCAAGGTATGTTTATTGCACCAGAAAGCACCAGCTTCTGCACTCTCATCCCATGTGTTCTGGGGTAGAAGTTATCTTACCCGATGCTCCAGACTTGGGTTCTGATTGACTTAAGCCGATCAATGTATTTTCATTCCCATAACATCAGTCTTTGGGTCACAGATGGGCAAATAACCAAGTCATAGCCAATGTGATACAGGACAGTAGCTGAGGCTCCTGCAGGGAAAATATTTCTTCTCTTTCAGGAGAGAACCCTGTATATATTCTCTCTTTGCCGAGGTGGTGGTGTACGTTTGTGAGACTTCAGCTACAGTTAAGTCCCCTACATACGAACCTTCACATTGCAAACTTTCAAAGATGCAAACGTATCCGTGTATGCCAGCTGTTGTACTGTTCTATTGTACTTTTCAAAGTACTGTAAGATTAAAAATGTTTTCTTTATTTTTGTGTTTGTTTTTATGTATTATTTATGTGAAAAGTATTATAAACCTATTACTGTACAGGACAGTACTATACAGCCAATCGTGTTAGTTGGGTACCTAGGCTAACTTTGTTGGACTTACGAACATGCTCTCAGAATGGAACTTGTTCGTATGTAGGGTACTTACTGTACTGCGGTCACTTTGCTAACAAGAGAGAAATGCTCGGAGCTGTCAAGGAGTCACAGGTAGAGATGGTTCCCAGGGGCTCAAGCAGGATCAGGATCTATGTTCTTTCAGCATTTGTTCTCTTTTTTCTCTCAGCATCTTAGGTTTGTTTACTTGTGGTGGCAAAATAATGCCCACGATTCCAAATATTCTAGTCACAATGTCACCTATCTCTGTTAATGAGAAACACTTTTCCCAGAAGGACTCAGCAAATTTCTCCTCTGTTGCTCTACAGAGCATCACATGACAATGCCCAACCAATCACTCTAAGGTGTCTGGATCCCCATGATTGGCTGTATCTCTCATGATTGTCTTCTTCAGGCTGAGGCTGAGGCTGGGACTGGGACTCATCTCCCTGGAAATACATGGCCACCAGGAGGAAACCTGGTCACAACCAGAATTCTGATTTAAAGAAGGAGAATTTTTTTGAGTAGGCCAACAATACTGTCTGCAATTATAGATATTTAATTATAGATATTTGTATATAGATATATCAGTCAATTGTAAATAACAGAAAACCAAAAAGAACAAAAAAAAGTTGGGGAGTAATTGATTGGTTTGCACTTCTCAAAAGTTCAGGTGCATCAGCTTCAGACATGGCTGGATCCAGGCAACAATGTCATCAATAAGTTGTCTCACTTTTCTTCTCTTGTCTTTGTTTTCCTGAGTGCTGGCTTTATTCTCAGGTGATGAGAATAAAGTGATGGCCCAAGAAGCTACAAGCTTATTCCCTACTTAGCAACTCTTAGGCAGTTGTTCTAACAAAAGTTTAAGAATTGGCTTGGATCACAACGCTGTCCTTGAACCAGTCACTGTACCCAAGCTCTCATTGGCCAAGCCTAAATCTTGTGCTTACCTCTTGAACCAGAGAGGTCATCACCATCTCCAAACAGATTAATAATGTGGGAAAAGAAGCCAGAATGCTACTACATTGGACTCTGAGTAACTGAATGACCCTAAGGGCACCTCCTGGTCCCAGCACACTTTGTACCAAGGCAGCGGGGTTCTGAAGCTCCTCAGACTTTCTCTGGTTCCTTCACTTATTGCTACCTGAGAATGAGACTTGTTCTCTGTTTCTCTGTACTTAGTTGCTTAGGCCAGTGCTTTTTAAAGCCTACACCTGGGGGATGGGGGTGGGAGTCTTTTTAAATTTAAATTCAGATTCTTTTTTTTTAAAAAAAAATTTATTTATTTAGTGGCACCAGGTCTTAGCTGCAGCTTACCAGCTCCTTAGGTGTGGCATGTGAACTTTTAGTTGTGGCATAGCATTGTGGGATCTAGTTCCCTAGCCAGGGATCGAACCCAGGTCCCCTGCATTGGGAGCACGGAGTCTTAACCACTGCGCCAGCAGGGAACTCCCTAAAATTCAGATTCTGATTTAGCATATCAGAGTTGGAACCTGAGAATCTATGTTTCCATGGACTACACTCTGAGTAGCAAAGGGTCAGCATGCTTCCTGGATATGATCTCAGTCTTCCAAAGGAAACCAACTGGGTTAGGAAGAAAAGCAGATAGTATGAACTTTCCTTTTTAAAGAAACTTAAAAGGTGAATCAACTTAAGAAAAAAAATTAAATAATTAATAATAAAGTGATTTGTGGCCATGGCAAAATTCCAAAAGGCATTACATGACCATCTGAAATTTGGGGAACTCTGGTAGAGCCAGTCTTTCTTCTGGACTTTATTTGGCTGAACCAATCTGGACAAAGATTCGTTGCATGAAAGCTGGTGCTAGAGAAATCTTTCAAATAGAGACAGCTGCTGCTTCCTCCAGGTGGAGCTTCAAAGTCCGAACAGCTTTAATTTATGGCCTCTTTAAACCTGGGGGGCTATTTTTTCAAAATAAGACCTTCATTTTTGGGAGAGAAGGCATTTTGTATACTAACTGCCAGTTGCAAGAACCAAGTGGCCAAGGCATCTGGCTTTTGAAGTCTTCCCAAACAGACTTATTTATAAAAGTTAGCAGCCCAGGCAAGACCCAGAGAGACATCAAGAATCTAAGGTATGGAAAGATCCTAGCTTGTTTATTTTCAGAAAGCTTGCCTTTGCTTACCAGGCAGATTTATATCCCACTCAGTGGTGGAAAGATTGTGTGTGTGTGTGTGTGTGTGTGTGTGTGTCCCTCTTTCCTCTTCTTTAGCTTCATCCATTATAAACACCTAATTTCAAGGAACTCTGGCTCATGTCACCTAGGATTTACTTTTGATTTACCCCTGCAGCATCAAATATTTATTTCAGAGGGGTTTGACAGGCAGAAAGAGTGCCCACCAGCCCTAGAGGGGAAGTTGATCATGTTTCTCTTGTCACCTCTGTTCGCACCAGTGTCTCCCTAAAATCACACCTCATTTGGATTAATTTGGTGAGAAGTGAAAACTGACAAAGAAAAAAAATGCATCTTTATTCTACAACATGGTTGCTAAATCTGGTTAAGAGAAACTGCTAAATCTGGATAATGGGGGATCTTTTTAAAATGCAGATTCTGATTCAGCAGATCTGAGTTGGGGCCTGAGAACCTATATTTCCACACTTTGTTTTTATTTATTTATTTTTATTGAACATAGTTGAGTTACAATGTTGTGTTAATTTCTGCTCTACAGCAGAGTGACTCAGTTATACACAAATATACATTCTTTTTTTTTTTTTTTGGCTGCGCTGAGTAGCACATGGGATCTTAGTTCCCCAACCAGGGATCGAACCTGTTCTCCCTGCAGTGGAAGCGCAGAGTCTTAACCACTGGACCACCAAGGAAATCCCTATACATTCTTTTCATATATTCTTTTCCATTCTGGTTTATCCCAGGAGATTGGATACAGTTCCCTGTGCTATACAGTAGGACCTTGTTCTTTATCCATTCTAAACCTAAGAGTTTGCATCTACTAACTGCAGACTCCCAGTCCATCCCTCTCCCTCCCCGCCTACCCCTTGGCAACCACAAGTCTGTTCTCTATGTCTGTGAGTCTGTTTCTGTTTTGTAGATAGGTTCATTTGGGTCATTTTATATTCCACATATAAGTGATAGCATATGGTATTTGTCTTTCTCTTTCTGACTTACTTCACTTAGTATGATAATCTCTAGGTCCATCCATGTTACTGCAAATGGCATTATTTCGTTCTTTTTCATGGCTGAGTAGTATTGCATAGTATATATGTACCACATCTTCTTTATCCATTCTTTTTTTTTTTTTTTTTTTTTTTGCAGTACGCGGGCCTCTCACTGTTGTGGCCTCTACTGTTGCAGAGCACAGGCTCAGTGGCCATGGCTCACGGGCCCAGCCGCTGCACGGCATGTGGGATCTTCCCGGACCGGGGCACGAACCCGTGTCCCCTGCATTGGCAGGCGGATTCTCAACCACTGCGCCACCAGGGAAGCCCCATTCATTTGTTTTTTTAAATTTTTTTATTTTTGGCTGAGTTGGGTCTTCATTACTGCACGTGGGCTTCCTCTAATTGTGGTGAGCGGGGGCTACTCTTCATTGCAGTGCGCGGGCTTCTCCTTGCAGTGGCTTCTCTTGTTGTGGAGCACGGGCTCTAGGCATGCAGGCTTCAGTAGTTGTGGTACACAGGCTCTAGAGTGCAGGCTCAGTAGTTGTGATGCACGGTTTAGTTGCTCTGCGGCACGTGGAAACTTCCCAGACCAGGGCCAGGGCTTGAACCCATGTCCCCTGCATTGGCAGGCAGACTCCTAGCCACTGCGCCACCAGGGAAATCCCTCCATTCATTTGCTGATGGACATTTAGGTTGTTTCCATGTCTTGGCTATTGTGAATAGTGCTGCTATGAATGTAGGGGTGCATGTATCTTTTCAAATTATAGTTTTGTCTGGGTATATGCCCAGGAGCGGGATTGCTGGATCATGTGGTAGTTCTATTTTTAGTTTTCTGAGGAACCTCAGTAACCTCACTATGTTTTTCATAGTGGCAGAACCAGTTTACATTCCCACTAACAGTGTAGAAAGTTTCTCTTTTCCCCACACCTTCTCCAGCATTTGTTATTTGTAGACTTTTTAATGATGGCCATTCTGACTGGTGTGAGGTGGTACTCACTGTAGTTCTGATTTGCATTTCTTTAATAATTAGTGATGTTGAGCATCTTTTCATGTGCCTACTGGCCATCTGTATGTCTTCTTTGGAGAAATGTCTAGTAAGGTCTTCTGCCCATTTTTCGATTGGGTTGGTTTTTTTTGTTGTTGAGTTGTATGAGCTGTTTATATATTTTGGAGATTAAGCCCTTGTTGGTCGCATCATTTGCAAATATTTTCTCCTATTCTGTAGGTCGTCTTTTCTTTCTTTCTTTTTTTTTTTTTATGGTTTCCTTTGCTGTGCAAAAGCTTGTAAGTTTGATTAGGTCCCATTTGTTTATTTTTGTTTTTATTTCTATTGCCTTGGGAAACTGACCTAAGAAGACATTGGCACAATTTACGTCAGAGACTGTTTTGCCTATGCTTTCTTCTAGGAGTTTTATGGAGTCATGTCTTAACGTTTACATCTTTAAGCCATTTTGAGTTTATTTTTGTGCACAGTCTGAGGGTGTGTTCTAACTTCATTGATTTACATGTCCATGGACCACACTTTGAGTAGCAAGCAAGAAAAAATCATCTCGCTCCATCTTCTATGCTTGGAGATTGAGGAAAAAGAAACCCATACTAATCCTTTGGCTTGCTGTGACCAAATCAAATCTCTGCTGGGCTGGCTTTCTCCTTCCCTCCCTCCCTCCTTCCCTTTCTTCTTTCCTTCCTTTCCCCCTTCCCCCCTTCCCCTCTTCATTCCTTCCTTCCTTCCTTTCTTCCTGAACTTTACTGAATACTTCCTGTGGCACTGCTTTTTGTTGGGGTATAGTGAAAACCAAAACAATAATAATCTCAGTTCAGATGGAGTTCAATTTCTAGGTGGGAGTGACAAACTCAAATGCACAGTAGGAGCCAGGGATGTGATGGATAGAGCTGGCTCCTGTGAAGACAGTAGGTGATAACCTTCCGTCAGCCTCTGTGTCTGGGAGACACTGGGGAATGGTGGGGACCTGGCAAACTGGAGAGCCCATACCCCTCTCCTGGTCCTCCTATTGGCCATGCAGGAAAGTAGACCCTGTTTTTCCACACCTTCATATACATATCTCAAAAGAAGCCAGAAGTTGACTGCAAGTCAGATCCTTATATGAAACCTATAAATATTCAAATACTGGCAAGTAATTTAGACATTTTAACAAGTCTAAAAAATTGTATGGGCCAAACAGAACATGTCTGTGTTATAGATTTGACCAAATCTAAAAGAGCAGCTTCAAAAAAAAAACAAGGAATTCCCTGGTGGTCCAGTGGTTAGGAATCAGCGTTTTCACTGTGGGGGCCCAGGTTCGATCCCTGGTCGGGGAAGATCCCACAAAATTTGCAGCCAATAAACAAACAAACACAAAAATGAAAAGAGCAGCTTCAAACATTTTTGATCTTGATTCACTGTAAGAAATACATTTTATATCATTGTGGTACACACAGACACTCACTAGTGAAATGAAAGTTTTCAGAATGCTTTCCTTTACTACTTGTGATGTAGTATTTTCTTTTCTTTCCTATCCCATCCTATCCTAATCTACTCTTTAAAAGACCGATTGGAGGGCTTCCCTGGTGGTGCAGTGGTTGAGAGTCTGCCTGCCGACGCAGGGGACACGGGTTCGTGCCCTGGTCCGGGAAGATCCCACATGCCGCGGAGCGGCTGAGCCTGTGAGCCATGGCCGCTGAGCCTGCGCGTCCAGAGCCAAGACCGATTGGAAAGATTAAACCCATTAATGAGTCTTTGCATGATGTATGGAAAACTGAGTCAGGGCATGAGTCTCGATGGAGCTCTGCTCTGGCTACACATGAAATCAATTAACTGGAGAACTTGAGAAAAATACTGATGCTTGGGCTCTACCCCAACCAGTAAAACTAGATAGCCTGGGCATTGGAAGGTTTCCAGTGCTTCAGGTGATTCTAATTTATGGTCGGTACCGAGTATCCCTATTCTATATTTGTGATCAGGACCTCTGACCTGAATTCTAATCAGGTTCTGGTATTTTCTAGCTGTGTGTCCTTCGGCAGTTTGCTTAGCCAGGGGCTCCTTTTCCCCAGCTGTAAGATGGGAATAATGTACAGTACATAGCTTGCGGAGTTGGTCAATTTAAATAAGATATGTAAATAGTTTTGCCCTGGGACCTAGTACTGTATTGTATATGTGGCAGGTGCCCAGTAAATAGGGGCTATTGTTATGCATGGGAAAGACCGACTTAAACACATGAGTTATTCAGGGCCTCAGTCAGACCTTTTATTTAAAGACAACAGCTCCTGTTTGCTGTTTTCTACCTGCTGCCTCTGACTGCATGGGCAAGTGCTAGGGCTTGTGGGCGGTACTGGAGTTAGAAGGAAAGATGCTGGCAGAGCTCTGAGTTTAGGTACATACCGCAGATGTGTGATTGTTGTTAAAATAATAATAGTGGTAATAATGGTTAACACTTACATGTGGGGTGACCAACTGTCCTGGTGACCCTAGGACTGAAGGGTTTACCAGAGTGTGAGTCTTATCTAAGTAGGTGTCCAACTCAACTCAATTTGCCCAAGACTTACCTTATTAAAAAAATGTTTTATTGAAGTATAGTTGATTTATGTTGTATTAATTTCTGCCTACAGCAAAGTGATTCAGTTATCCATATATATATTCTTTTTCATATTCTTTTCCATTATGGTGTATCACAGAATATTGAATCTCGTTCCCTGTGCTATACAGTAGGACCTTGTTGTGTAACCATTCTCTATGTAATACTTTGTATCTGCTAACCCCAAACTCCCATTCCTTCCCTCCCCGCTGCCCTTGGCAACCACAAGCCTGTTCTCTATATCTGTGAAGACTTAATGCTATTTTAGCACTGTAACCCACAGGCCAAATCCAGCCCACTCCCAGTTTTTGAAAATGTTATTGAGTTAATTGTAGATTCACATGCAGTTATAAGAAATAATACAGGGAGATCTCTTGTGCACTTTGCCCATTTTCCCCAAATGATAACATTATGTAATACTATAGTATAATATCACATTCAGGGTATTGACACTGATACAATCCACCATTTTACTTGCTGTACTCATTTGTGTGTGTGTGTGTATTAATTCTAAACAACTTGATCACTCGTGGTTTGTGTATCTACCACCACAGTCAAGATACCACACAGTTTCAACACCACAGGGATCCTTCATTTTTCCCTTTATAACCACACCCACCTCTCTCCAAGGTTATGCCCCAGTCCTCATCCCTAACCACAGGCAACCACTAATCTGTCCTCCATTTCTAAAAATGTCATTTCAAAAATGTTGTACAATTGGAACCATATAGTATGTAACTTTGGGTTTTTTTTTTTTCTGCTCAGCATAATTCCCTGGAGATTGAGAGTCATCTAAATTATCATGTGTCTCAATAGTTTGTTCCTTTTTATTGCCAAGGGGTATTCAGTGGTAAGGATGCGCCACAGTTTAGCTCTTTACCTGTTGAAGCACATCTGGGCTGGTCCCAGTCTTTGGCTCCACCTCCTGTTTCTGTATACAGTTTTATTGATGCACGGTCACACCCATTCATTTACATATTGTCTCCAGCTACTTTCCAGAGTCCACTAGACCACAGACCATAGGGCCTACAGCCTGAAATATTTACTGTCCAGCTCTTTTTTTTGGCTGTGCTGGGTCTTTGTTGTGGTACTCGGGCTTCTCTAGTTGTGGCACATGGGCTCTAGAGCTCGTGGGCTCAGTAGTTGTGGTGCATGGGCTTAATTGTGATATGTGGGATCTTAGTTCCCTGACCAGGGATCAAACCCGGGCCCCCTGCATTGGGAGCCTGGAGTCTTAACTGCTGGACCACCAGGGAAGTCCCTACTATCTGGCTCCGTATAGAAAAAGTCTGCCAACCGCTATTCTAAGCACTTAATGTGTGTTAACCTATTTAACCGTTACAGCACTGCTATGCTATTGTCAGGCTAATAATCTTCATTTTTGCAAAGGAAGAAGCTGAGGCACAGAGAAATTAAGTAATCTGTTCAAGGTCACAGGGTTGAGGCAGATCTTGAATCCAGATGGTCTGGCTCTGGGGGCTGCCCCTTAGCCAGTCCTCTCTCTTTTTTTTTTTTTTTTTTTTGCGGTACACGCGCCTCTCACTGTCGTGGCCTCTCCCGTTGTGGAGCACAGGCTCCGGACGCGCAGGCTCAGCGGCCACGGCTCACGGGCCCAGCCGCTCCACGGCACGTGGGATCCTCCCGGACCGGGGCTCGAACCCGTGACCCCTGCATCGGCAGGCGGACTCCCAACCACTGCGCCACCAGGGAAGCCCCAGTCCTCTCTCTGAACTCAAGGTATGGAGACACCAACCGGACAGGCAGGAAAGAGGCAGCAGCTGAGCTATCGGGGTTTTTCTTTGAGGGCTGAAAGGATACTAGGATTTAGCCTGTGGTCGTTTGCTCTCTTAGGAGAATAATGCTTGGAACAGAGCTAAAACTTCTCACTAATTTGAATTTAACAATTCAATATAGGGTTTCTTACATTTTCCCAGGATTTAACTAAGGCTCAGGCCCCAGGTCCTGGTCACCTGGTTTCCACAGCATATTGGCAACTGGAAAATTAGCACAGCCGTTGTTGTTTTTGTTTATCTCCCAGGGATCTTCAGATAAGTAGAGACCCGATCCTAGAGACAACTCTTTGGACCAGGGGGAAGCTAAACGGTGGGTTTAAAACGAAATACCTTCATTTTATTTTATTTAGTTTTTGGCTGTGCTACGCGGCTTGCAGGATCTTAGTTCCCCGACCAGGGATCGAACCCTGGCCCCAGCAGTGAACTTCCTAACCACTGGACTGCCAGGGAGCTCCCCAAATACCTTCATTTTAGCTGGGCATAACATTATGAGATGAGAATATTTGGGTCTCCCTTAGGGCCATAAACTATCCTGATTTTCCCAGGATTGAGGTGGGTTTCTGGCAAGTAAGTGTTAAAACCAGGAAAGGTCCCTGGCAGACAGGGATGAGTTGTTCACCCTAGTCCCAGCCCAGATTTGGAGGGCAGAGGGGGGATTTCTTTTTTTTTTTTTTAAATTAATTCATTTATTTTTGGCTGCATTGGGTCTTCATTGCTGCACGTGGGCTTTTCTCTAGTTGTGGCGAGTGGGGGGCTGCTCTTCGTTCTGGTTCCTGGGCTTCTCATTGCGGTGGCTTCTCTTGTTGCGGAGCATGGGCTCTAGGCATGCGGGCTCAGTAGTTGTGGCTTGCAGGCTCTAGAGCGCAGGCTCAGTAGTTGTGGCGCACTGGCTTTGTTGCTCCGTGGCATGAGGGATCTTCCCGGACCAGGGCTCAAACCTGTGTCCCCTGCATTGGCAGGCGTATTCTTTTTTTTTTTTTTTTTTTTTTTTGTGGTACGCGGGCCCCTCACTGCTGCGGCCTCTCCCGCTGCGGGGCACAGGCTCCGGACGCGCAGGCTCAGCGGCCATGGCCCACGGGCCCAGCCGCTCCGCGGCATGTGGGATCCTCCCGGACCGGGGCACGAACCCGTATCCCCTGCATCGGCAGGCGGACTCTCAACCACTGCGCCACCAGGGAAGCCCGGCAGGCGTATTCTTAACCACTGCGCCACCAGGGAAGTCCCCAGAGGGGGGAATTTCAAAAGACAAAGATTAGGGACTTCCCTGGTGGTCCAGTGGTTAAGACTTCATGCTTCCAATTCATGGGGTGCACGTTTGATTCCTGATGGGGAAGCTAAGATCCCACATGCTGTGTGGCCAAAAAAATGAAAAAAAAAAAGAAAAGACAAAGATTAAAAGAAGCAACATTTCTATTCTTTCAGGCACTTTTGGTTTTTTCATGGACAGTTTGAGAGCTCCATGCACACAGAGAGGCTCTTCACCTGTAAGTAACCCAGCCTCTATCTCCTTAGGAAAAGGGCCCTACCCTACCTCATGGAATAGTCATCATCGTGTTCAGGAAATCCATCATGAACATAAAACTATTTGCTACTACACCCTCTCATGCTCAAATTTCCCCAGCTGTCCCAATAAAATTCTTTATAGCTGCTTAAAAAAAAAAAACAAACAAAAAGAAATGAGTCAAGGATCAAATATTGCATTTAATTGTCATATCTCCTTTGTGTCTCTTTTAATCTAGATGTAGTCCAGCTCCCTAGCTTTCCTTTGCCTTTCAAGACAGTTATTATTACTTTTTCAGAGTCTAGGCCAGTTCTACAGGATGTCCCTTAATTTGGATTTGTCTGATTGTTTTTCCAGGTTGAGATTCAGGTTAAATATTTGGCAAAATACTATAAAGGTGATGGTGTGTGTGTCCTTCTTGGGAATGATTTTTAAATTTATTAGAGTTGGCAGCCCAGCCCCTTAGAGGGGAAAATATTGAAATCACTGAAAGGAGAAGTACCTTGGTCAAGATCATATCTGCTCCTTTGGTGGTGGACACAGACTCTAATTCTGGTCTCCATGTCCCTCTGCACCTATGTAGTTGGTCTGCCTTCTTTGTTCTTAGAAATGGACTTTTAAATTAATTAATTAAATTTATTTTGATTTTTGGCTGTGTTGGGTTTTTGTTGCCGCACGCGGGATTTCTCTAGTTGCCGCGAGTGGGGGCTGCTCTTCGTTGTGGTGCACGGGCTTCTCATTGTGGTGGCTTCTCTTGTTGCAGAGCATGGGCTCTAGGAACGTGGGCTTCAGTAGTTGTGGCTCATGGGCCCTAGAGCACAGGCTCAGCAGTCGTGGCACATGGGCTTAGTTGCTCCACAGCATGTGGGATCTTCCCAGACCAGGGCTTGAACCCGTGTCCCGTGCACTGGCAGGATTCTTAACCACTGCGCCACCAGGGAAGCCCAGAAATGGACGTTTTTACCGCCCTCCATTGTATAGTTTTTTTTTTTTTGGTCAGAACTCTGCTTTAAAAGACAGCAACAGGGCTTCCCTGGTGGCGCAGTGGTTGGGAGTCCGCCTGCCGATACAGGGGACACGAGTTCATGCCCTGGTCTGGGAGGATCCCACGTGTCACGGAGCGGGTGGGCCTGTGAGCCATGGCCGCTGACCCTGCGCATCCGGAGCCTGTGCTCCGCAGCGGGAGGGGCCACAGCAGTGAGGGGCCCCTGTACAGCAAAAAAAAAAAAAAAAAAAACTCCTAAAAGACATCAAGAAAAACCTTTTTTCCTCATTATTTTTGCACAACAAGGCTTGGACTGCTATTGTTTGCTGCAAACTTCTTTGCATCCAATTCTTCCTCTTTTCAAGATAAGGCCTGTTTTTTTCCCAGGGCTCAGGGAACCACACCTATAAGAGCTGTTCCAGGCACATCCAGCATTGTTTCCCTTTTACTGATAAGGTTCCTTTGCTAAGAGCACTCCCTTTGTCTCTTACCTGTCTCCACTCTGAAAGTCACTTCTCTCTTAGTTTGGTAGAATGGCCATTTCTGTGAGGATGCTAGTCAGTCATTCCTGTGTTGTGCATTCTTGAGAGCCAGTTAGCAACCATCCCCAGAATCGTGGCTTAAACCAAAGGTTCTAAAACTTGAAAATGCATTAGAACCACCGGAAGGCTTGTTCAATCAATAATTGCTGGGTCCTACATCCAGAATTTCTGATTCAGTAGCTCTAGGGAGGGGTGGAGGATGTGCATTTCTAACATATTCTAGGCGATGCAGACGCTGCTGGTCCACAAGCTATACTTTAAGAATCATTGGCCTGGGACTTCCCTGGCAGTCCAGTGGTTAGGACTCAATGCTTTCACTGCCATGGCCCCGGATTCGATCCCTGGGCGGGGAACTAAGATCCTGCAAGCCACGCAGCATGGCCAAAAAATAGATCAATAAATAAAGGCTTACTGGCTTAAGCTGGTGTTTATATAATATCCAGATGCTTCGATTGAAATATTTTAAAGTAAATTACGGACATTATAACACCCTCAAAACCTGACAATGCCCTCTTCCCAGGGGCTCAAACCCTCTACTTTCCCTTCTTCTCACATCTAATCCGTCTTGAAGTTTTCTCTGTTCTAGCATGTGTAGATACCCCAAATCTGTCCTTTTCTCCTACACCATCCAAGTCCAGGCTCACATCCCCTCTCACCTGAATGCTGCAGCCGCTTTCTCTCTGGTGTCCTCTCCCACTCCTGCCCCCAACCCCCAGTCGCCCAAGTGATCTTTGAAACGTGCAAGTCAGATCATGTCACTCTGCTGAAAACACATCAGTGGCTATTGCTATTAGAATAAATTGCAGACTTCTTTTACAACCAGCCAGAACCTGCATGTCCCAGCCCCTGCCTCCCTGCCTGGAGTTATCACTTACTTCTCCTGCGCTGGAGTCCTCCAGGCCCTGCACACACGAAACCGTTCGCTTGAAGAAATGTGTAACCCTGGTTGCCTCTAGGGAGGGAACCTCATTAATATATTATCTATTGAAATAAATAAACAAATAAATACAATAAAAAATGAACTAAAGAAGTAGTTCTGTGATTGCTCTCTAGCCTATCATAATAATCCATGTATTTCTTTTCTTTCTTTTTTTTTTTTTTTTGTGTGTGGTACGCGGGCCTCTCACCGCCGTGGCCTCTCCCGTTGCGGAGCACAGGCTCCGGACGCACAGGCCCAGCGGCCATGGCTCACGGGCCCAGCCGCTCTGCGGCATGTGGGATCCTCCCGGACCGGGGCATGAACCTGTATCCCCTGCATCGGCAGGCGGATTCTCAACCACTGCGCCACCAGGGAAGCCCAATCCATATATTTCTTTTCTTTCTTTTTTTTTTTTTTTTTTTGGCCTTAACATGCGGCATACAGGATTCCCCCACCAGGGATTGAACTCGTGTCCCCTGCAGTGGAAGCATGGCGTCTTCACCACTGGACTGCCAGGGAAGTCCCCATGTATTTCTTTTCTATAGCACTGATCATAATCTGTAATTAACTTGCTTCTGTGTTCAACTTTTATTTCCCACCCCTCCCCCCATCACTAGATTATAAACCCCCTGAGAGCAGGGAGTGTGCTCCCTGGGGCTCACCATTCTCTTCCCAGGGGTTAGCAGAGTGCCTGGTGGGCGGTAGTAACTTCACAAATGTTTGTTGAATGAATGGATCTTGTAAAATGGAGGCCAGGTGGGGAGGCATGTGTAATGAGATCACCTGGGGATTCAGAACCTTCATACCTGAACTCCAGACCTGGTGGGACGGAGTTTTCTGGGGTTCATTACTGTGTAATGCACTTTGAATGCCCGAACTTCCTCTGCTAACTCCCGTGCCAAGTGGCTGTGGCTGCTTGAACATGTCAGAGTCAGCAAAATAATGCCGGAATTGTGTTCGCCACATCAGGCCTTAGGTTTCCTGCCTGCAAAATGGGCAGAGTGAATTAAAGTTGGCTTCAGTCTTTCTTATGCCGTCTTTAGGATTTTTGCCATATCCTTGGATCACCAACAATATTTTTATTTTCTTCTTTTTTATTTTTTTGACCGAGCTACTCGGCTTGCAGGATCTTATTTCCCCCACCAGGGATCGGACCCAGGCCCCAACAGTAAAAGCACAGGGTCCTAACCACTGGGCCGCCAGGGAATTCCCTACCAATAATATTTTTGTTAGTTTTTTTCTTGAAATCAATTCACTTATTTTTAGTTATATACATTTTATTTCAAAAGAAAATGTTCTATCAATGTGTAAGGAGAAAACTTGCATGAAAACAAAAAGTAGAGTAAAAATAAAAGCAGTGAAACAATATGTGATTATATTTTAGGTAGCTACTGCTGCCTGCTGGAAACTTTAGCATTTTAGATGGCGTGTCCTTTGTAAAAAAAAAAAAGGAAATTACACTGAGATTTCTTACTAAAGGTGGAAGAATTGGAAGGTGATTGAAAAATGGGTGATTTTCTCACAGTGCTATTTAGTGATGTCTGGATATTTTCCCAAGAATCATCTCACCTGCCCATGGGGAAACGTCTAATTCAAGCAGCTCATTTCAAAAGTGGAGAAAATGAGGCCAGAATGAGGAATGGAATTTCTCCAGGACACTCACTGAGAATTTATCCAATGGTTTGGATGGTGAGCTTTGATAATAGGGGCCGCAGGGACTTACTGGTGGTCCAGCGGTTAAGACTCCATGCTCCAAATGCAGGGGGCCCGGGTTTGATCCATGGTCAGGGAACTAGATCTGGAGTGTCACAACTAAAGATCCTGCAGGCGGCAACGAAGACCCCGTGCAGCCAAATAAATAAATAAATATTTAAAAAAATAAGGGGCTGCAGCCACATGTGTCTGGGGGCAGGGACTGGCACATAGTGTCACTCAAGAAATGTGTCTGCGATTACTAACATTTCTCTTACATAGTCATGACTCCATGTACTTCCAGGGCAATTGATATTTGATTTTTTTTTTTTTTTTTTTTTGCGGTACGCGGGCCTCTCACTGTTGTGGCCTCTCCCGCTGCGGAGCACAGGCTCCGGACGCGCAGGCTCAACGGCCACGGCTCACGGGCCCAGCCGCTCCGCGGCATGTGGGATCTTCCCGGACCGGG
The DNA here is from genome assembly GCF_026419965.1 of Kogia breviceps. Classification (NCBI taxonomy): domain Eukaryota; kingdom Metazoa; phylum Chordata; class Mammalia; order Artiodactyla; family Physeteridae; genus Kogia; species Kogia breviceps. The sequence continues at coordinate 13,306,518 of NC_081323.1, read as the reverse complement.
GCATGAACCCGCGTCCCCTGCACCGGCAGGTGGACTCTCAACCACTGCGCCACCAGGGAAGCCCTGGAAGGCGGATTCTTTACCACTGGACCACCAGGGAAGTCCCTTTGTTCCTTTTTATTACCTAATAATATTCCACTGTATGGAGAGACCACTTTGGCTTAACCATTCATCAGTTGATGGTCATTTGGGTTGTTTCCATTTATGGCCATTACGAATAATGTTGCTATGAAGATTTCTGTACAAGTTTTTGTGTGGACATATACTTGAAATCCTTTTGGGTATATACCTAGGAGTGGAATTCCTGGGTCATATGGCAACTCTACATTTCACATTTTGAAGAATTGCCAAACTGTTTTCCAAAATGGCTGCACCATTTTATAAACCCACCAGCAGTGTATACATGTTCCAATTTCTCCTCATCCTTTCATCCTCGCCAACACTTAAAAAATGTTTTTTAAGCATAGGGTAGCAAATAATTTCTTCCTAAAGCAAATGCATTTAAGAAGTAAATCTCAGGGACTTCCCTGAGTATACCTCCCTTAGCCACTGTGGTCCAGTGGCTAAGACTCCGCTCTCCCAATGCAGGGCCCCCGAGTTTGATCCCTGGTCAGGGAAGTAGTTCCCACATGCTGCAACGAAGATCCCACATGTGGCAACTAAGACCTGGTGCAGCCAAAGTAAATACTTTTTTTTTTTTTTTTTTTTTTTTGCGGTACGCAGGCCTCTCCCTGTTGTCACCTCTCCCGTTGCGGAGCACACGCTCCGGATGCACAGGCCCAGCGGCCATGGCTCATGGGCCCAGCCACTCCGCAGCATCAGCATGTGGGATCTTCCCGGACCGGGGCACGAACCCACGTCCCCTGATTCGGCAGGCGGACTCTCAACCACTGCGCCACCAGGGAAGTCCAGTAAATAAATATTAAGAAAAAAAATATAAATCTCAGAAAGATGGGACTTCCCTGGTGGTCCAGTGGTTCAGATTCTGTGCTTCCAATGCAAAAGGCACAGGTTCCATCCCTGGTTGGGGAACTAAGATCCCACATGCCGTGTGCCATGGCCAAGAAAATATATTTAAAAAAAAAAAAAAAAAAGAAGTAAATCTCAGAAAGAAAAAAAAGCCAAGAGTTAGCTGGGCTTAAAATTCTTCTAGCTGTGGAAAGTCATGTGCAGGTTGTAGGGTGGGGAAGGTCTGTTGCAGCCAGCTCTGGTGCCAATTTCAACGGGCTCCTGTGCCACCTCTGGCACAAAAATCACAGGTTGCCATCCCCTGATCTTGGTTTAAAGCAAGAGGCATGAATAAGATTACTCTGGATTGAAAGGTTTGGACAGCTCTGTACTACCAGAAATGTGCCTTAAATGTGATTTTTCACAGAGGTGTTTCCCCCCTTTTAAGCAAAACAACACACTAAAGCATTCATTGCCTCTAAATCTCTTCTGTCTGTCTGTTCCCCTTCAGCTGTGTGTCCTACCTGGAGAGTGGAGTGGTTCAGAGTACAGTCTGGGCATGGGGCCTGGGCCAGTGCCAGCTCATTTTCAGATTAAGTATTTTGAAACAGAGTTTTAGGCATGTACAGGGTTTAGGTATCCACCCGAGCAATCTATTTTCACTTGCAGGGAAATTTCAGACTGCAATCACTATAATGATGGAAAATGGGGAGAAAAGGAGGAAATTGTTCCTAACCCTTGGATATTAATCCCTGCAAGCCCCAGCTTTGGAACTGCCATCCATAATCATTATTAACATTTATTGAGGGACTTCCCTGGTGGCGCAGTGGTTAAGAATCCGACTGCCAGTGCAGGGGACACGGGTTTGATCCCTGGTCCGGGAAGATCCCACATGCCGTGGAGCAGCTGGGCCCATGCGCCACAACTACCGAGCCTGCGCTCTAGAGCCCGTGAGCCACAACTACTGAAGCCTGCGTACCTAGAGCCCGCGCTCCACAACAAGAGAAGCCACCGCAATGAGAAGCCCACGCATTGCAACGAAGAGTAGCCCCCACTCACCGCAACTAGAGAAAGCCTGCATGCTGCAGCAAAGACCCAATGCAGCCAAAAAAAAAAAAAATAATAATAAAATACATTAAAAAATGTATCGTGGGTGTACTTTGTGTTTGTCACTGTTCTTTGGGTTTTTACCATGTTGTTTTATTTAAATCCTCATAATAGTCCTATGAAATAGGTATTATTATTATCATTGTGGTTCCCATTTTAGGAAGTGGAGGCACAGAAAGTCTAAGTAGCTCGTCATCAGCATACAGGTTTATAAGTAGCAGAACCAGCTGAGCAATTCAGGCAGTGAGTGCTAAAGCCCACACTCTTATCCACTAGACTATATGGTCATACAATGAAAGAGGAAAGAATATAGGGGACTGTGAGAAAGGCAGGAACAGAAGCAGAGCCTCTGCTGACTGGACCAGACAACTGAGAAGCATTCACTCATCCACTTATTTAAAGCCTGTCGCTGAAGTAGTAAATGCTTGGGTTCCCAGATTCCCTTGCAGCGAGGGTGACCCTGTGGCCTATACCTCCACTGTAATGTGGTGGAAGGGGATGTTTGTTTGGAGGGGTGGGGGACACTGAGAGGGAAGGGAGTAATTTTGGGGAAGAGTTTTATATCGGAAAAAAAATTGAGAGATATAATGGCTCTCTTGACATCTATTCACTCTTCTGCTTCCTTCATTTGGACTTGATGGTGAGTTGATATGATGTTTCAGCTGTGGCAGCCATCTTGTGTCCATGAGGCTGTAAACTAAGGGCAGAAAGCAAATACTCTGAAGATGGTGGAGCAGAAGAGTTGTAATATCCTGTTCCTTGATGAACACACTCTGAAACTCTCTACCTTTAGACAAGTTTATTTGACAATTAAATGTCTTTATTGTTTTTGTGTCTCTGGAGAGGCAGTAAAGCATAATAGTTAAGAACATGAGCTTGTGAGCTCTGGTTTATATCCTCACTCTAGCAGTGAGTGCTCATACTCTTGGGCAAATTAATTCCTTGTTCAATTCCCCCCTTTACTCATCTGTAAAATGGAGATAATAAAAGCCCATTGCTTAGGGTTACTGTGAGGGTTAAATGAACTAATATATGTAAAGGACTTGGAATAGTGCCTGGTAAGTATAGGGTTTCTATGAGTGCTGGCTAGTACAATCTTTTTGCTGCTATAAGGACCCCCACCCCCTGTGCCCAAACTTTTAATTTTTATTTTGGAAAATTTCAAGTCTACAGAAAACTTGCAAGAATAATGAACAAACACCTATGTACCCCTGAAACTCGATTTACTAATTGATAAAATTGTGTTGCATTTGCTTACATGCACTCTGTGTGTGCATGCGTGCATGTTTGTGTATGTGTGTGCATTTTTTTTCCCATGTGAATCATTTGAGAATAAGTTGTAGGCAGGCTACTTAGCATTATTATCAGTCTGGTAATGTGTTACTTGCATATACGACATGTGACTCAAGCTAGACCAACTGAACAAATTCATCTTTTGAATTTGAATCTCAGAACAAGGTGATGAGAAGATGGGATAAAATGATTTTTTTTTTTTAAACATCTTTATTGGAGTATAACTGTTTTACAATAGTGTGTTAGTTTTTCCTTTACAACAAAGTGAATCAGCTATACATATACATATGTTCCCATATCTCTTCCCTCTTGCATCACCCTCTCTCCCACCCTCCCTATCCCACCCCTCTAGGTGGTCACAAAGCACAGAGGTGATCTCCCTGTGCTATGTGGCAGCTTCCCACTAGCTATCTAATTTACATTTGGTAGTGTGGGATAAAATGATTGATCTCTAGATTTACTTGTTGGTCCCAGAGAAGATGTTCAGGATCTTAGTTTCCCCTAGTTTTTGACATTTCTGGCCCTCATCCTTCAGTTGTCCCTTTGATTCTGTGAGTTCCTCTGTATCATTTTACTACATTCCAGAGTCTATCGTTGTTGCTGGCAACCCAGGAAACCTGACTGGCACTGCTGCCCTCGAGGAAGTGAGCACCCCTCCTGGGAACCTGGAAGCAGAGGCTTTGTGCAATCAGAAATGCGGTAGGGAGAATCTCTTACATTTTGGAGGGCTTTAGCTACATGACCTTCTAATCCCATGTGCACCGAGTTTATGCTTCTGTGTCTCCTAGGCCAAACAATTTTATTGGGGGTAATTTCAGAATCTGAGACCACTCTTCCTGCCTACTGCAAGTTCTCAAGCACAGTTCAACAAAAGTCCACACATGGAGACTGACTTATCAATGTTGTGTAATAAACCCCCGCAAACTTTAGTGGCTTAAAGAACAACCATTTTATTATCTCTCATGATATTGTAGGTCGATTGGGCTCAGTGGGTGGTTTTTCTTTTCCAGATCTTATTGGTGGGGGCTGTAGGGACTGGAATGTGCAAGAAGACTGACTCACGTGGCTGGCAGTTACTACTGGCTTTTGCCTGGGACCTTAGCTGGGGCTGTTGACTGCAGTGCCTTAGTTTTCCTCCATGTGGCCTCTACATGTGGCTTGGCTTCCCACAGCGTGGCGGCTGCGTTCCAAGAGGAAGGAAATGAAAGCTGCCAATCATCTTAAGGCATGGGCTTGAAAGTCCTACCATGTAACTTCCACCATTTCCAGTGGTCAGTCATGGGGCAAATCCCACTCAAGGAAGAGGAAATAAGGCTTACCTCTTGATGGAGGAGTGGCTTGTGCAAACAAGGAGGAAGGAATTATGGCAGCCATCTTCATAGACTTTTTACTAGAGCGTGTCACTCATTTGCCTTAGATTTTAAGTCTATAGTAGTGTTTCCCAGGTGTCAGTGTGGGATCACATACAGGTTCCATCTAAACCTTGCCAAAGTCAGCACTGAAGTCGCTTCCTCCTGGAAGCCTTCTCCGACACCCCTTGAGTTAGAGGTCTGTCCTTGGGTTCTCAAACAGCTTGTGCTTACATTTTTTATTGTTAATGTCATTTATACTTTCTGTGAACATATTTATTAATTAATATTGATAGAATAAATGGTTGATTTCCCTTTCTTTTTTCCCATTGTTTTCCTCCTCCCTCCTTTCTTCTTTCGTTCTTTTCTTTCCCACAAACACTAATTGCCTGCTATATAGGTCAGATGCTAATCTAAGTAAGGGAGTCACTTCAGTGAACTAAACAGACAAATTTCCTACCCTCTTGGAGTTTACAGTCTAGAGAGGGAGACGGACCATTAAAAAAAATTCAAATACTGTTGGGACTTCCCTAGTGGCACAGTGGTTAAGAATCTGCCCGCCAATGCAGGGGACATGGGTTCGAGCCTTGGTCCAGGAAGATCCCATATGCTGCAGAGTAACTAAGCCCGTCCGCCACAACTACTCAGCCTGTGCGCCTAGAGCCTGTGCTGCACAACAAGAGAAGCCACCGCAGTGAGAAGCCCGCGCACCACAACAAAGAGTAGCCCCTGCTCGCTGCAACTAGAGGAAACCTGTGAGCAGCAACAAAGACCCAATGCAGCCAAAAATAAATAAATAAATGAATAAATGTATTAAAAAAAGATTTCCTTAAAAAAATTCAGATAGTGTTAATCATAATGAAGAAATTAAGGCAAAGTTATGTGACTCTGGGGTGTGTGTGTGTGTGTGTGTGTGTGTGTGTGTGTGCGCGTGTTGCTTTAGAAGATCTACCTGAGGAGGAGACATATCAGCAGAGATCTGAGTGACAATGGGGAGAAAATTCCACACGGCAAAGGGAACAGCAAGTGAAAGGCCCTGAGACATGCTTGGTATGTTCAGGAAACATCAAGAATGTTAGTGTCTGGCATGGGGTAAGAACTATGAAGAGACAGATTATAGCTGGTGGGAAGCAGCTGCCTAGCACAGGGAGATCAGCTCAGTGCTTTGTGACCACCTAGAGGGGTGGGATAGGGAGGGAGATGCAAGAGGAAAGAGATATGGGGTATACGTATAGCTGATTCACTTTGTTATACAGCAGAAAATAACACACCATTGTAAATCAATTATACTCCAATAAAGATGTTAAAAAAATGCAAAACAAAAACAAAATAAAAAAAATAAAAGAAGATATAGATTACTTGAGATCAGAGAGGGAAGCAGAGACCAAATCAATTAGGGTCTGGGTTTTATCCCAAATGCCATGGGATGCCATTGAAATAGGAGGGAAGGGGGCAGGGCACAACCTCTAAAAGAATGACATAGCCATTGAGGACACGGCAAAAGCTGGTTAGAACCAGCTAAGTCCAAGACAGTGGAAGATTTGACTTCCCGTAGACCTTGAGCCTCATTATACGCTCATTGTAATACACTGGCATGTTAAATGACACAACCACCAACGCCATGACAGTTCCTAGACTAACCATAAAAGGCCAAAAAGTGGATAGTGGCCCAATTCCTTGAAAACCCTGCCCCTTCTCCAAAAGAGGTGGAATAAGCCTCCCACTCATTAGCCTATGAAATTACCCAGCCCATAAAAACTAACCAGCCCATATTTTGGGGTCTCTCACCTTGTGTGATGGCCCACACTCTGTCTGTGGAGTGTGTTTCTCTCTATAAATAAATCCACTTCTTACCTATCACTTTGTCTTTCACTAAATTCTTTCTGTGATGAGACATAAAGAACCTGAGCTTCATTAAATCCTGAGACCAGGTGTGTGATCTCAATTAAAAGACAGTGGGTTCTCAAGAAACAAGAAAAATCTCAAACAATCTAACCCTACACCTAGAGCAACTAGAGAAAGAACAAAGAAAACCCAAAGTCAGTAGAAGGAAAGAAATCATAAAGATCAGAGCAGAAATTAATGAAATAGAAATGAAGAAAACAATAGCAAAGATCAATAAAACTAAAAGCTGGTTCTTTGAGAAACAAAATTGATAAACCCTTAGCCAGACTCATCAAGAAAAAAAGGGAGAGGACGCAAATCAATAAAATTACAAATGAAAAGGGAGAAGTAACAACTGACACTGAAGAATTACAGGATTATGAGACTACTACAAACAACTATATGCCAATAAAATGGACAACCACGAAGAAATGGACAAATTCTTAGAAATGCACAACCTTCTAAGACTGAACCAGGAAGAAATAGAAAATGTAAACAGAACTATCACAAGTAATGAAATTGAAACTGTAATTAAAAATCTTCCAACAAACAAAAGTCCAGAAAAAAAAAAAAAGAGTGGGTTCTGGCTAGGTTCAAGTCCCAGCTCATGGGTTCAAGTCCCACTCTGTGTTGTGCAGTTTCACCACTGGAACATGTTCAGGTTGGAAGTGACATATTTTTTTTTTTTTTTTGCAGTATGCGGGCCTCTCACTGCTGTGGCCTCTCCAGTTGCTGAGCACAGGCTCCGGACGCGCAGACCCAGCGGCCATGGCTCACGCTCCCAGCCGCTCCGCGGCATGTGGTATCTTCCCGGACTGGGGTATGAACCCGTGTCCCCTGCATGGGCAGGCAGACTCTCAGCCACTGCGCCACCAGGGAAGCCTAAGAAGTGACATAATTTAATGTATGGTTTTTGAAAGATCCCTCTGGCTACTGAGTGGGGGAGTGGCTTATAGGATGACTAATGGGAGAAGCAAGGAGAGTAGCTGGGGGACAGCTGCAGTTGTGCAGGTGAAAGGTCACCCAGGGTCTTAGTATTTCATCTCTGGATTATCAACATATAACATGGTACTTGGTATCTGTTGTTTGATGAGCAAATATTGACTGCATCCATACTATTGCTAAGCTCTGTTGTGGGTGTTAAGAATGTATCAGAGAACAAAAGACACAAAAGCCCTACCTTCACAGAGCTTTCATTCTAGTGAGGAAAAGAGATAATTAGCACCATAAACAAAATTACATGGTGTTTCCAATGATAGAAAGTGCTACAGAGAGAAATGAAGCAAGGAGGAGGGGTAGGGGAAACTGGGATTGGAGTAGGTGGGAATTTAAAATAGAGAAATTAGGGAAGGCCTCACTGAAGCAGTGACATTTGGACAGTGACCATGGGGGAGGTTGAGTGATTTGGATTTTCTGGAAAAAAAATGAGCTAGGCAGAGGATATAGCAAATGCAAGATCTTTGAGGCCAGAGTGTGCTAGGTAAGTTGGAGGGACCCCAAGGAGTCCAGTGTTCCTGGAATACAGTAATGAGTGGATGAGAAGTAGGTGATGAGCTTAGAAGGGGGAGGGGAGGGCAGAGACAGAATGTATGGGGCTCTTCAGGTAAATGCAAAGAGTTTGGAAGACAGACATAAAGTGACTTGGTTTTTACCAGGATCCCTCTGGCTGCTATGTTGAGAATAGACTCCAGGGGAAGGAGTGGAATGCAAGCAGGGAGAACTGTGAGGAGGCTACTGCAGTAGTCCAGGTGAGAAATGGCAGTGGTGGAGCTAGCAAGTGGTTATTTATTTTATTCTAGTCATGCTCAAGACATTTAATACTGATTAAATATTATTATCTAGTATACAGTCCATATTAAAATTTCCCCCCAAAATCCTTTTTATAATAAACAAAACCTGGATTCAGCCAAAACCCACCTATTGCATTTTTAAAATAATTAATTAATTTTAATTTTTGGCTGCCTTGTGTCTTTGTTGACATGCGTGGGCTTCTCATTGCAGTGGCTTCTCTTGTTGTGGAGCACCGGCTCTAGGCGCGCAGACTTCAGTCGTTGTGGCATGCAGGCTCAGTAGTAGTGGCAGGCAAGCTCTAGAGCGCAGGCTCAGTAGTTGTGGTGCACGAGCTTAGCTGCTCCGCCTCATGTGGGATCTTCCCAGGGCCAAGGCTCGAACACATGTCCCTTGCATTGGCAGGCAGATTTTTAACCACTGCGCCACCAGGGAAGCCCTGCATTTGGTTCTCACGTTTCATGCTTGGATATTCTTACGAGTCCAGGCTAGGCGTTTTGTAGCATGCCTCATCATTCTGGATATGCCTAATTGTTTTTTTTCATAGTTATGTTCAGGTTAGCTTTTTTTGTTTTTTGGCAAGAATACTACAGAGGGGGCGTTACATTTTCCCCACTGCATCATATCAGAAGACGCATAATTTCAGTTTGATCCATTATTGGTGATGCTAAGTGATAGTGACTGGTGATTTGATCGCTTGGTTAAGGTGTTGTCTGCCAGATCGCCCCAGTGCAAAGCCAGCTGTTCCCCTTTGTAGGTGCTGTGTACTCCGTGGGTTGATATTATACTTTGGGACTGAATAAATAGTGAATATACTATTGCCCAACAATCTTTCACCCAGTGACTTTAGCATCTAATGAACAGCCCCGTGGCTTCTGACCTTGTGCCTCAGTTTGCTCATTTGAACACTGAGTCTAATAGTGGTCCCTAAGGGATGCTTGTTTTGAGGATCAGTGCTTGGCACACAATAAACTCTCCATAAATGTTAGATATTAATGGACAAAAACAAGTATGAAAAAATTAAGGGCAAGGCTAGGGTTGCACTTAGTTCCCCGGACCCCGCCGCGGGTCCCTGGTGGTAAGTGAGCGAAAGCGGCCCCATGGTCCACTCGGCCACGCCCTCGCACCACGGAATCCTGACCAGGCGGGACCACCCAGCGCCCCGGCCGCGCAAGGCCCCCTGGGACCGGTAGTGCTGGGCGTGGCCGCGATACTACATATCCCGGCGGCCCCCGCGCCTCGGCTCCCGCGGCTACTGCCTCAGCCCCTCCACAGCAACGGCGGCGGCCGCGGCTGCTGAGTCTGTGGCGCGGCGGCGGCGGCGGCGGCAGCGGCGGTAGCGGCTGCCGGCTGAGCGCTGGGCGCTGAGCGGCGAGTTTCCGATTTAAAGCTGAGCTGCGAGGAAAATGGCGGCGGACGGTGAGTGGAGATAAAGGAAGAGCGGCGGCGGGCAAGGGGGTGGAGTACGAGGCGGAGGGAAGAGGGCGAGTCTCCCGGGCTGCGGCGAGCCGGCGGCTCCGGCTCCACCGAGGCGCTGCGGGACGCGCCGTGCGGGGGGTGCGCGGAGATAGTTTCGGGGTGTCGGGGCCGCGCCGCTTTCCCGCAGCCTGGGGGCGGCCCGCGGCCGGAGGAGGGGTGTCGAGGTTAGGCGGCAGCTGGGTTGGGAGTGCGAGAGGGGTCCCCGCGTGGAGGGGTCACCCCGAGGAGTTTTGGGTGGGGACCGCGGGGGTCCACTTTTCCCTCCTGTCCCTAAAGTTTTATCCTCTCGCAGCCCTCGGGGTGCTTTTTGAAAGCTCCCCGCGACCCCTCCTCCCGCTGCCTCGGCGTCTCGTAGTTATTCGGAAGAATCAGGGGGAGGGGGCCACTCACCCCCAGCCCAGCCTCCAAGTAATATTGAGAATCGGGTTGGATTTTGTTGCCTTGTTTCCTCCTGCACTTGGGCATTTTAAATATTTTAACACGAATTATCTGCGCGATTTCCATTTTGGGCACGGGTAGGTTCTCAGCAGTTTTTCTCAGTAAAAAGGCATTTTGCTCCCTCGGGTGTGAAGGCTGGGAAATGGCAAGTGGAAGTTAGTGAATTAAATTTGGGATTGGGCTGTCCTTATTATTACTCTTTTTTTCTTTTCCCCATCTGTAATCTTCTTACGTACATTGATTCAATTTGTGATGGTTTAAGTAGTTTGTCTTGCACATGCTTTAGAAAAACAACCCACGAGTAGTTGGAGGGCTTAGTTGCTTCCTAGGCAGTTTGAGGGCACTCAGGGTGGAAAAGTTAACCAAAAGAGCAGCTGTGAGAGAGAGGCAGGAGAGCATCGTCTCGAAATCTCACTGGCAGGAGGAATTCGGGCTTCTCAAATGGAAAGATACGAAAGGTCTGAAATTCTCTCGAAGTCGGAACTTTTTTTTTTTCTCTCTCTCCTTCCCGAATGTGAAGACTTCCTTCTTGCACTTTTTGAGCAGCAGCGTTTCAAAGCCAACCTGTTTTTGTTATTAAGCCCGTACCGTAAAGAAACAGGAAGGCGAGTACCAGCTGTCTTGCTGCAGCGGTTTGAAATGGAGTTGAATGAGATGAGTGAGAGTGCTAGTAGTATTGAGTGAGATTGCTGCATGTCCTTGATTCAGACGCCTGGTCTTGGATCCACCTAACTGGTCCCTGGCTGCAGGAACGCGTCAGTTATTTGTTGCAGCAGGTTATTTAGAGGATGATGGAAAAAAAAAAATCGTAAGTTCTGTGATTGCCGCATAAACCAAAATGTTAAATGGAAATCTAAGTCTGTGTTCTTGAAAACAAATTCAGTTATTGCTTGTTAGTTTAGGATAGGTTTATACCCGATATAACTGGTCTAGGAACCACTGGAAGGGTACAAAAAGAAAAACGAGCCTCTGTCCTACTCTAAACCCTCCAGTTCCCATTACCAGGAGGCAACGACTGTTACTGGTTTCTAGAGTATTCTTGGTTTTTGGAATAATTAATGAATTTTCATTCGAAACACACCCCTGTTGGATACCAAAAGCAGGGAAAAAGAATGAACCAAAGAAAGGGAAGATGGGGTGGGAATACTGCTTTCCCTTTACTGTCTTCAACAATTGTTGATGGTGATTAGAAAAGCTCTTCCAAACTTATTGCTTATGTTGCCTTATCTATTAGCACCCTTAAGGAAATAACTTATCTATTAGCACCCTTAAGGAAATAACAATCTGTGGGGCTTTAGGGTGAAGAACCCTGCCAGGGTTCATTGTTTGTATGTAAGATGAAGCCTCTGTAACATGTAAAATGATATTGAACACTATAGCTTCTGTTACTGGAGGTTGCTTCAGGTTCTGCATTTAAATGAGCAGTAATCTAGATGGCCTTCTATCCTGAATTATAGGGGAATTTTATGTATCGATGGAAATGACTTAACTGTCTAATCAGCATTTAAAAAAAGGCATAGCTTCTGGTATATACAAGTACATTTTGGACATGAGGATTGTGGACTAAGTGGGAAGCTGTAATGTTTCTAGAGCAGTTATAGGAAATGTTTCTACCATAAAATATTCCTTCACTACAGAGGCTTTGAAAATGCATAACAACCGTAGCATAATTAACAGGATTTAAAAAAAATGTTTTAGAATGGTGGTTTTAGAATGGTGGTTTAAAATTTATCAACACTAACTGTTCATTTAAAAAGTTCAATGATATTAAAGATTAGGGGATTAGGGATTATATTAAAGATATTTTGAAAGTGAGTATGCTGTTTTCCCCATATAGAAATTATTTCTATACATCGCCACCCCCCACCCCCAAGCAAATAAATTAGAATTCATTCAGTAAAGAGTGAACAAGTTTTGTTGGGCCCTGGACCCTTTTTCTAGGAGTCATGTAAATAAAAAATAGTTGCTGAAATGATTACTTACCAATGCCTTCTTGATTGGTCATTTGAAGTAAACTTTCTTACTATATCAGGGACATATTAAAGATAAAAAGGTTTATTTTTCTTTTAAATTCAGTTCTTTGAGCGTTAGTAGTATGATTCTGTATAGAATAGTTCCTTTTAACTTACTAGTAGGTTTTTGAGAAGAATGACTTATATTTTAGTTTGGACAATAGGGTAAGATAAAAAACCAAAACTACTATTGTCCTATCCCTAATTGGTGTTAAAATAAACGGCTTTAGGGTTTCTTTCTACAATTTTTTTAGACTATATAATTTCAAGCCTTGGCCAGAGGATGTGGACTACTTTTGAAAACTTTTAATTTGTTGCAAGTTTAGAATGAATATAGCCTCCAGTGACTGTCTACACAGCCAAGTGACCACAATTTAACACAGTTGTTACTCTTTAAATGCTACCTAGGACTAGAAAAACAGGAGTTGTTGATCATGATTGAAGAGGAACTGGAGTTTCTCAAAGGTTAAACTAAGGAGTACCTGTCCCAGTTTGGTTTGAATTTACTGTACTCTCTGGTGTAGAATATTCCTTTTTTGCATTATTGGGTGGTTAAAGCTCTGGAAGCAGGAAATTAGTATTGGAAATGTATGTTAACTTTTCTTTTTCCTCCTAGTTCAACACTTTAAGGAAATAGGTGAGTGTATGTTAGTTTAGAGTCTCAGGGATAGCATTGAGGTTGAGTGCTGCTGTAAAAAGTAGGCATTTTCTTTCGTTTTATGAGTGCTTTTTTGGGGTGGGGGAGGGGATTACAAAATGAACCCTTTACAGTTCAGGTGGAGGAGGGGTTCGGTTGTAATGAGGTTTATCCCTTCACTTTGTTAATGATAGCTAGGTAAATTCATTTGGCCCATTGGTTTTCTGACAGGGTTTCTGGGAGAAGATTATTTTGGGTTAAGGATGTAATTTATCTAGAGCCTAACCTTATTTTCAGCTCCCTAACAAATGATGGAATTGACTTGAATTTAATCGCCTTTCCCTTTCCTACCTTCTGGTGGAAAGTTGTTAAATGAACAGGAAAATTGCCAGAAGATACACAGCAGGAGTTGAAAGGAAGACCTGCAGTGTCTAGAAGGCTGATTTATCCACAAACCGGATAATCTTAGACTACATACTGCCAGTTCCCAATTTCGTCAGCATTAACTCAGTTTGGTAGGTTCTTCGGTCTAAAGTCAATTTACAGGGGGACAGTAATAAAGGTTTATTTAACTACCTGTGTAGTAAATTTTGTGGCCTAGAGGAAAAGGAAAGAGGTCTGACCTAACTGGCGCAGAGGCTTTACCTATTTCAAAGAATGGTCTAAGAGCAAATGGACTAGTGTTTCCTGTTTGTCCCCTTTCCTATTTTTCATTAGGAACATCAGTGTCCTATTTTTTCTTTTCTGTTAATATTTTTTATTGATATATTCTAGGAAAGAGTGTGACTTTGCTGTTCCCCTATGAGGGAATTATTCAGAAATTTTTAATCTCTTTAGTTAGAGAATGCAAGTGAGGGTTATGAAACGTCACTTTTTGGAAAGTAGGCTGACTAGATTACTAAATTTAACCTCTTCATCATCCACATGATGAGAGAATATTGGCCTGGGTTTCACATAGTAATGGATAATCTGCTGCTCCCTGCGGCTTTGCTTTTGGTAGCTATGGCAGCTGAGTAGGAGCGGTAGATGGATAGATGGGAAAGGACTGCAGAAGTCAGCATAATCCTCAATTAGGATAAGCCTCATGGTTAATTGAACGTTGAGTGTACAGGTTAAATCCCATTATAACAAACTCCAGGGGACTAGCTAAATTATTTTGTTGTACTGGGATTGAGCTTTACTGAATATTGTTTGAAATAAATTGGTCTTTTTGTTTTTGTTAGAGATGTGGGAAAAATTTTTATTTGTTGCTTATGGCATGCTGTTTATTGTAACAATTTGACAAGTTGTTACTCATGAGCCAGAGTGTTTCACCTTCATTTTTAATGCTTTTGCCTTTAAAAAGGAACACACTGTGAGTTGAGCAGATAATTTATCCCCCATCCTCCCCCCATGTCTCTGTCTAGAGTAGCTCCATTAGTTTATCTCAACAACCAAATAAGTTTATTAGTAAGTACTACTGCCACGATCCAGGTGTGGTCGTAGGAAATGGGAAATTCCCCAGGTTTCCAGGTGACTGCTGCTGGTCATTTATTTCTGCCCCTGAAAACTTTAAAAAATAAAATATACTTCATTTTAGTGTGAACTATTCTTTGTCAGTAATAATTAAGGTAACCCTTTTCTGTTTGGCTCAATGTAGCTTTAGACCTTTAGATTTCTATATGGTATTGTTAAAAAGAATGAGATGGTAATGTAATCTTTAAGATTCTTCCATATAAATGTGGAATTTTTCAGAAATAGGGTTAATAAACATATGAGAAAAATACTGTTCTTATCCTTGGCCAGAAATACACTTTTTTCTTTCTGTCCTCTACTTTTTAGATTGGTGTTTGTCAAACTTAAGGCATTTACATCCTACCTTCATATCTAAAGCTAACATTTTTAGTTTGCTTAGAACATTTTGATTGGGTGCAGCGAGACATTTTTGAAGTCATTCTTTTAAATAGATGTCCCATGAAGGAGGGAAAATCTGAAAGAGGGAATTTCAAAGCAACCCAGCCAGTTTTTTGAAAGTTCTCAAGTCTTAAGAATAATGACTGACTCGTAGGCAGGAAGCCTGCAGTTGTATTGTGGTATTGTTCCTCCATCTTGTGCATTTGAGAACTTGAGTACAAAAGAGGAGAAAGCTTGGGGAAGGGGAAGAAAGGGTTTTAACATACAAGAAAAGGGGAGGGGGGAGACTTTTAGAGTAAATATTCTTTGCTCTTCTGTTTAAGTGAAATCTAAAACCAAGTAATTTTTACTTTGAGAGGAAATGTTTATCAAAATCTAAGTGTCCGAAACGGACATTTTTAAAAATGAGAGTTAATTGTTATTGGTGGAAAGAGCAGTGTGATCACATGCTCAGTTTTAAAACAATTTTAATTAAGAAAAACACCTACACGTGAAAACCTTTAAATATTTCCCCCTTTGTTACCTGCGGCAGTATCATTTGTTAGCTTGTTATTTTGGAAAGAATAGTACCAGTGAAGAGTTGGAGAATAATTTGCAAGTTTGCACTGAGATTGCAAATGGAGTATATGATCTTCCAAGGTTCCTTATATTAGAAATCCTATAAACTTAAAACATTGTATAGATATGTAGAATGGCCTTAAAATTTTTTTTTTGTCAATTAAATGGATTGAGCAGTTTATGCCAGATAATGGTGTGAAGATACAGATTTCTGTGCTGACTCATGAGTTTGGGGACAGGATGACTTTGAGATCCTGACTTCACCATAGTAATATGTGCTACAAGGGCAAAATTTGTGTGTGTGTGTGTGTGTGTGTGTGTGTGTGTGTGTTGGGGGCTGGGAGGGAGATACTTTTCAACCTCTTCCTTCTGGTGTAAGAAAATGAAGTCATATTTTCTTTACTCTCAGTAAAGCTGTCATCAGTGAAATGGATTATTGAATTTAAGTCACTCTGTAGAGTAGCTACATCAGCTTGGTTTTGTTTCTAGATTGAAATTTGGCAACTGTATTTGAAAATACTTTAAGGATAACCCAGTTTCTCTTAACCAGATTGTGTCTAAATTTAGTTTACACACTTTCTGCTCCAACCAGACTCATCTCTCTCCACTTTTACCTGCCTGGTGGTGGTTGTGTTTTATGACAGTACTTTCATCCTATCCAAGAGTTGGCTCCATTGCTGTCAGAGCAAGTATTTGGCTGCATCTAGTAAAATCTAACTTCACTAAGTGAGCAAAATAACTCCACACACACACATTGCATCTGTTGGAAGGTCAGTGGTATCTTTTCGTATGAGACAGGACTATTACTGTATTAAGTTTTACACATAATTTCACTGGGAACTAGTAACGTTAATTCAGGAAGCTACTTTCAAAGTGCATAACCACATCTAAAATGGTGGAAGCCTTAGGTGTGTGGGCCCCAAATTAGGTGAACCTGAAATCATGAACTTGCCCAGTACCTTCAGTCTCCCTTTTTTTTAACCATAGTACAAAATAGCTCCCACATGTGACTCTTAAAACTGACTTTCATTCTACTGTTCTCTTACCTATGAGGCCTTAAGCTTCATTTTTTTTTTTGTAGCTTCAATCATCTTTAATTGGCTACTGCTTGGCTGCTGCCCACTCCCCCATAAACACACATACTTAATCAGTGTTTATTAAGCTTGTACTATTTAAGGCACTCTGAGAGTTAAAAAGGTATTGACCTCCAAGTGCATACAATCAATCAGGTACTCACATCACTTCAGAACAAGGTAATCTGTTTTGCCTGTAAAGATCTTGGAGAAGTTCAGTGGAGGAAAGGGACCAGGTGATCAGGATGCAGGGCTTTGAAGAATGACTATGATTTTATTATGGAGAGAGCACAGTTCCTCTTGGTGGGAAATCATTAGCAAGAGTGCAGAGATGAAACATTTCAAGACTTGATTATTTAAATATTCAGTTATGGGGGCTTCCCTGGTGGTGCAGTGGTTAAGAATATGCCTGCCAATGCAGGGGACTCAGGTTCGAGCCCTGGTCCGGGAAGATCCCACATGCCGTGGAGCAACTGAGCCCGTGCACCACAACTACTGAGCCTGTGCTCTAGAGCGGGAGAGCCACAACTACTGAGCTCACATGCCACAACTACTAAAGCCCACATGCCTAGAGCCCGTGCTGTGCAACAAGAGAAGCCACCACAATGAGAAGCCTGCGTACCGCAACGAAGAGTAGCCCCAGCTCGCCGCAGCTAGAGAAAGCCTGTGCACAGCAACAAAGACCCAAGGCAGCCAAAAATAAATAAATAAAAATAAATTCATATAAAAAAATTCAGTTATGGTATTGAATAAATGAGTTTGCTTTTTTGTAGACTCATATTGATACATTTTTCTTAAATATATTTTCATTTCAGTTTCTAAAAGTAGTCCAGACCCTTTATTTCTAGATTACTATAATAGCTTTCCAGTTAGTCTCTGTCCTTTCCCTCTTCCTATTCTGCCAGTTTAAACTTTTTAAACATTTTGATCACATTTTTTGCTTAAAAATCTGCAGAGTACAATCCAAATTCCTTAACCTAATGTTCAGTTCTTATCACAGTCTTTTTAAAAAAAAAAAATCAATCTTTCCCACTTTTGTTGCCCCTCGTTTCAGTCATGCTGATTTTCTTCTGCTCTTCTCCCTTGCTGTGTAGTCTAGTCATAAGGCCCGGCTCAGATCCTGTCTCGTTTAAGTAAATTTCCCAGACTACCACAACTGAAAATATAACTCTTATTTCCTGAAGATAATCTTAATTATTAAGATTAATATATCTTAATTATATATCTTAATTAAGATAATCTTAATTATCTGTGCATGAGTATTTTTATTTTTTTAAGGGAATTTAAAATTTTTTATTTCATTTTATTACTTTAAAAATTTATTTATTTATTTATTTTTGGCTGCATTGGGTCTTAAGCTGCTGCGTGAGGGCTTTTCTCTAGTTGTGGCGAGCGGGGGCTACTCTTCTTTGCGGTGTGTGGGCTTCTTAGTGCTGTGGCTTCTCTTGTTGCGGAGCATGGGCTCTAGGCACATGGGGCTTCAGTAGTTGTGGCACGTGGCTCAGTAGTTGTGGTGCATGGGCTTAGTTGCTCTGGGGCATGTGGGATATTTCTGGAGCAGGGTTCGAACACGTGTCTCCTGCATTGACAGGCAGATTCATAACCACTGCACCAGCAGGGAAGCCCAAGAGTCAGTATTTATTGATTGGTAGGACGGATTCAGTCAAATTGTCTGTTCTTTGTATTCTTTGAGATAGGGACCATTACTTTTATAAGCTTTTAAAATCCTCTTTTCAGTGATACTCACTTTAAGTCCCCCCAAAATGCTTGGTGTTTGAATGTGAAAGTTTCTAGAGTTCAACTCTCAAGTCAAATTTTCTACCTGGAAATCGGGATAAAATTAGAGTCCTAACGGTTTGCTTGGGACTTAGGTCTCCCTCGAAGAGTTGGCCCAGATAAATTGTGTCTGGGCCTTAGAATACCACATTCTTAATTGCCACCTGCCCTAGGACCGAGCAGCCCTTCTGTAAGTTGCTCAAATGTTTTTCTTCAGTACCACTGTTCTTCAAAGAATTGTGTTAAATATTGTGGGCATTAAAATCCCTTTGTGATCTAGGAGTTTATAATTTAGCTGAGAAATGAGTATAATTGAAAAAACATAGTTGCAGCAACATAAAGTGGTTCAGAAGTTCAGAGGAAGAAAAGGTCATTTTCAGCTGGGATTGTTAAGGAAACTTCATGGAGGAGATGGAGTAGATCTGAACGGAACTAACTGCTGCTTCTAATCTTCTCCCTTGCCCACTTCTTTTATTCTGTAGTGTTTACTTAACATAAAATTATAATGTTTTCAAAATTTGATTTAAAAATATATGTGAAAAAGTGAAAGTAAGGCTCCTGGTACCCCTAGGTCTTTGGTTGTTATAGCTAACCTGCCCCCCTGCCCCCCCAAGGCTACTACTGTTAGAGGATAATTCTGTACATGGGATTATGGATGTCTCTTTAGTTTCTTTTTTTCTATTCTCTCCCCCTCCCTATTTATTTTTAATTAACAAATAGGAACTCCCACTATTTTTATTTAGCAAAAGAACTTGGAGAGCCTTCTATATCTCATATTTTAAAAAGGCTGTATAATATTCCATTGTATGAATGGATATAATTTAACCAGTTCCTCATTGCTGTTTCCAATCTTTTATTATTTTGAATGATGCTACAGTGAACTATATGTAGATCTGTGTGCTGGTATGAGTATGTCTTAGTAGAAAAGTCTTGGAAATGAAATTTTTGAATCAAAAGAAATGTACATTTAAAACTTTAATACCTCTTACCCAGTTACCTCCAGAGAGGTTATACTAATGCTCTCACCTTTTGTCCATGAGAGTGACTGTTTCTCCTTTCTTATTTAATCTTTGAAAAGCTTGTCCTTTCATGTTGTTTGACTGCTTGAAGGCATGAAATCTTCTGTTCTTTGTCTTAAGAGTTTGAAACTGAACTCCCATGGAGTTCCCATAGCCTTTCATAATATGGCTCTAATCTACATTTCCAGCATCATCTCCTTAATTCTATCTGTATATCTTATACTTTATTTTTATTATTATTTTTTTGACTGTGCCACATGGCTTGTGGGATCCAAGTTCCCTGACCAGGGATTGAACCCTGGCCCTCAGCAGTGAGAGCTCGGAGTCCTAACTACCGGACTGCCAAGCAATTTCCTGTATGTGTATATCTTATACTTTAGTTGCTATTGTCTCCTTTGCTCTACCTTTCCTCTCCTACCCCAATAAAATTCTCTTCCCTGTGTTCTGATTCATATTCTTAGATATGAAAGATAAAAGCTACCGTTTATCGATTGCTGTGTGTCTGGACATTGTTCTGTGCTGCATGTACATGATCTCATTTAATAGTCTGGGTTTTTCGATGCAGAGCCCTTTTTTCTTCTTCAGATGAAGTCATAACAAAACCCTATTCAAAGTAGAAACGGTGAGTCTTTTAAAATTTATTTTCTAGGTTGAAATTTAAACTGCTTACTGGTTATAAAAGACAGTGAAGGTGAAACTTGTAATGAGTATAAAATTTGAAATTCGGTTATGAAGAGCTATTATGGACCTAAATCCATCTCTGCCTCGAGTTTATTTCTGTATTAAAAAAACCCCAACTCATACATAGATACAGTTGCAGATGGTCTCAGTTCAGAAATATTTTTTGAAATATGTAACAGGTGCACATGGGATAAATTCAAAAGGTACCAAAGGATATACAGTGGAAAGTAAGGCAACTTCCTCAGCTGACTTCCCTATCCCCTGCCCAGAGGCAACCATTGTTACTCTAGGCATATAAATGCATGTGCTTAAAAACTTTAAGTTTAATGAATTTCTCCCATGTTTTGGGGAAAACTTTATATTGAAGTGTAATATACATTCAGAAAAGTGCACAGTACAGTCTGATAAATTTTCATAAAATGAACACCAATGTAACTGGCACTCAGAAGCCCTATTCTGGACTGTATACTTTTAAAATGATCTTGGAGAGGTTTCATGTCTATATTTATAGCTAATAAGTTCTTTCTAATGGTTACACAATATTCCACTGTATGGATGTATCATAATTTTTCCAGTTTCATATTATTACAAACAAAGCTGTAAGTGTATTCACACGTTTCTTTGTTCTCATGTTTTGTTATGAAGTATATAAAAATTTGTAGATGGAGAATGCTACTTTAAAGACTGTGAATTTAAACTTCTTATAGATACTGCAGCTTGCTCCCTTTAGAGGTTGTATCAATTGACAAATCTACCAGCAGTGTGTGAAGTGCCTGATTTCCTCATCTCTGAGTAGTATATTGTGGCATCAAATTTTTTAGTTTGAGAAATTAAAAAAATCTTTTCATGTGTTTCTTCTAGTGCTTTTTTGTTTTTCTTTAACGTAAAATAAAAAAATATAAAAATTAAAAAATGTAAAAATAAAAAAAACCAATTAGGATGTCAAACTGGTAGCATAGATTAATGAGGTGATAGACTATAATATGTTGTAACTATATATATTTGTTCCTTTTAGTATATTTAAAGATGTTTTAAATGTACCTAGATAACATTTGGGTATGCAGTTTTAAATTTTAGAAATCTGCTTTATCGAGGTGTAATTTACTTATAATAAAATTCAATCATTTTAAATGTGCAGCTTGAGTTTTTTTTTTTTTTTTTTTTTAAGCAGAGGTCTTAGAAGCCCATATGATTTAAATTTATTTATTTATTTATGGCTGTGTTGGGTTTTCATTTCTGTGTGAGGGCTTTCTCTAGTTGTGGTGAGCGGGGGCCTCTCACTATTGCGGCCTCTCTTGTTGCAGAGCACAGGCTCCAGACGCGCAGGCTCAGTAATTGTGGCTCACGGGCCCAGTTGCTCCGCGGCATGTGGGATCTTCCCAGACCAGGGCTCGAACCCGTGTCCCCTGCATTGGCAGGCGGACTCTCAACCACTGTGCCACCAGGGAAGTCTGCAGCTTGATTTTTGATGAATGTAAACGGTTTTACCATCACCACAATCAGGATACAGAACATTTCCATCACCCCAGAAAGTTCTTAATCATTTACATTCAGTCCTGTTTGGGGTTTTGTATTCAGTCATCCACTGTTCTGCTTTCTATCACTATAGTTTGCTTTTTTCCTTTTTTCTCCAACTTTGAGGTGTAATTGACAATTAATTAATTGCATATATTTAAATTGTACAATTTGGGTTTTGATGTTTATGTCTACCCATGAATCCGTCATAATTACAATAACGGAAATACCTGTTACCTTTGAAGTCCAAGATCTGATCCCTCCTGTATCCCTTTGTAATCTATCCCTCCCCCATCTTCAGGCAATTACTGATCTGCTTGGTGTTACTAAAGATTAGCTTGTATTTTTGAGAACTTTTAATATATGGAATTATACATACAGTATGTACGTTTTCTTTGGGGGAGGCTGGCTTCTTTCACTTATAGTTATTTTGGGATTTATTCATGTGGCATATGTTAATAGTTTCATTTCTTTTTATTGTTTAGTACTATTGCGTTGTATAGGTATATCACAAGTTATTTATCCATTCAGTTGATGAACATTTGGGTTGTGTCCAGTTTTTGGTTATCAAAAATAGAGCTTTTATGACATTTGTGTTGCAAGGCTTTGTGTGAACAAATGCTTTCATTACTTTTGAGTAAATGTCCAGGGATGGAATGGCTGGGTTATATGCTAAGTGTATGTTTAACATTTAAAAATTTAAAAAAACTGCCACCTGTTTCTCAACACGATTGTACCATTTTATATTTCTCCCAGCAGTGTATGATAGTTCAGGTTGTTTTACATCCTCATCAGCACTTGGTATGGTCCATCTTTCTAATGCTTGCCATTCTAGTGGGTATATAGTGGTAGCTCATTGTGGCTTTGAGTTTTCCTAATGACTAATGATGTTGAATATATTTTCATGTGCTTACTTGCCATTGGTATATCTTTTTTGGTGAAGTGTCTGTTCATATCTTTTGCCTATTTTTGAGTTGGGTTTATCTTACTGAGATGTAAGACTTCTTTTATTCCAGATACAAAACCTTTTTTGGTTATGTGTTTTAGAAATATTTGAGTCTGGTTTGTCTTTCCATTTTCATAAGTGTTTTTGGAAGAGTAGAAGTTTTTAATTGTTACTGGAGTTCAATTTATTGATTTTTATGTTGCATTTAAGAAATCTTTGCTAAAGATTTTTCTCATTTTTTTTCTGTAAGTTTTATAGTTGTAGCTATTAAATTTAGGTCTCTGATCTATTTGAGGTAATTGTTGTATATGGTGTGAAATAAGGGGTGAGGTTCATATTTTGCTACATTGTATTGAACTTTTCCAGCACCATTTGTTGAAAAGGTTATACATTTCCCATTGAATTGATTTGGCACCTTTGTTGAAATTCAAATAGTCAAATATGTGTAGGTCAATTTTTGGAGTCTCTTCTGTTCCATTGATATATTATATATTTCAATCTGTCTCTACTCCAGCCTTGAAATCAGATAGGGGAACTCCTCCAACTTTTTCTTTTTTTTTTCTTTTTTTTTTTTCCCCCAAATTATTTTGGGTATTTTAGGTCCTTTGCATTTCCATATATTTGTTAAAATCTTATCGATTTAGGCAAAATGTTGTGATTTTGATTGTGATTGCATTGATTCAGTTGATCAGTTTGGGAAGAATTGATTTCTTAAAAATATTGTCTTCTGTTCTATGAACATGTTATATATATCTCAATTTTTGGGGGGTCTTCTTTAATTTCTCTTTAACAATGTTTTGTAGTTGTCAGCGTACGATCTTATATAATCTTTTGTCAAATTTATCACTAAGTTTTATATTTTTAAAAATGTGATTGTAAGTAGTATTTTTAAAATTTCAATTTCCAATAATTTGTTGTTTGTATATATAAATATGATTGATTTTTGTATATTCCCCTAGTATCTTGTAACCTTGCCAAACTCACTTGTTTTAGTATCTTTTAGGTAGTTTGGTTAGGAGGATTGTATACATAGGTGCTCATGTTGTTTGTAAATAAAGATAAGTTTTATTTCATCCTTTTCAATCAGTATGCCTCCTCTTCTTTTTTTTTTCTTGATTGTAATGGCCAGTGCTTCCAGTACATTGGGATTTTGACTGTGATTGCACTGAATCATTTGACCAGTTTGATCAGTTTGGGGAGATAGGTAGCTTTGTCTGTTCTCAACCTTAGGGGGTAAGTATTCAATCTTCCACCATTAAGTAAGATGTTAGTTATTATTTTTAAACTAATTTTTATTGGAGTATAGTTGATTTACAGTGTGTTAGTTTCTGCTGTACAGCAAAGTGAATCAGTTATACATACACATATATCCACTCTTTTTTAGATTCTTTTCCCATATAGGTCATTACAGAGTATTGAGTAGAGTTTCCTGTGCTATACAGTGGGTTCTTATTAGTTATCTATTTTCTTTTTCTTTTTTTTCACTGCACAGCATATGGAATCTTAGTTCCCCGACCAGGGATCGAACCCGCGCCCCCTGCATTGGAAGCGCGGAGTCTTAACTACTGGACTGCCAGGAAAGTCCTAGTTACCTGTCTTATATATACTAGTGTGTATATGTGAATTGCACTCTCCTGATTTATCCCTCCCCTGCCTTTCCCCCTTGGTAACCATAAGTTTGTTTTCTACATCTGTGACTCTGTTTTGTAAATAAGTTAATTTGTACCATTTTTTTAGATTCCACATATAAACAATAACATGATATTTGTCCATCCATGTTGCTACAAATGACATTATTTCATTCTTTTTTTATGGCTGGGTAATATTCCATTGCATACATATACCACATTTTCTCTATTCATTCATCTGTCAGTGGACATTTAGGTTGCTTTCATGTCCTGGCTAAATGCTTTAAAAAAACCCCCTAATTATTTAATTAATTTATTTTGGCTTTGTTGGGTCTTTGTTGCTGTGCGTGGGCTTTCTCTACTTGTGGCGAGCGTGGGCTATTCTTTGTTGTGGTGCGTGGGCTTCTCATTGTGGTGGCTTCTCTTGTTGTGGAGCACGGGCTCTAGGCGCACGGGCTTCAATAGTTGTGATATGTGGGCTCAGTAGTTGTGGCTTGTGGGTTCTAGAGCTCAGGCTCAGTAGTTGTGGCACATGGGCTTAGTTGCTCCGCGGCATGTGGGATCGTCCCGGACCAGGGATCAAACCCATATCCCCTGTATGGGCAGGCGGATTCTTAACCACTGCACCACCAGGAAAGTCCCAAGAGGTTTGTTTGTTTGAAGTTTTTCATGTTTATTCTGGTTATATACATCTTTTTATCAGATGTATTTTGCAAATACTTTCTCCTGGTCTTTGGTGGTACAGATCTTTATTAGTTATTAGTGATGTTTTTGTATTGATGCTCAAGTTTTTGGTCATATGTATATTGTTTTGGGGGATAACAAATGTTTTTTTTTTTTTTTTTTTTTTTTTTGCGGTATGCGGGCCTCTCACTGTTGTGGCCTCTCCCGCTGTGGAGCACAGGCTCTGGATGTCCAGGCTCAGCGGCCATGGCTCATGGGCCCAGCCGCTCCGCGGCACGTGGGATCTTCCCGGACCGGGGCACGAACCCATGTCCCCTGCATCGGTAGGCGGACTCTTAACCACTGCGCCACCAGGGAAGCCCATAACAAATGTTTTAAAGCTTGAGGAACAGTTATACAAACATGTATTATAGATCCCATTTCTTAATTCATATAAATGCAAAGAAGCTAAAATTGTTAACCTGGGCCGTATCAATTCTTAAATATAGTAAATTATTTTCTGCTGTGTTTAACCATTATGTGTCATTTTTCATTTTTATATAGTCTGGAACTTGATTTTTTTATCTCTTTAATAAAAATGAAACAATAAGTCCTTGTCTATTTTCTCATTTATTATTACAAATTAAGATGAAAACATCAAATATTTTGGTCTGGTATAATCCTAATGAGAAGGTACCTAAGACCTGTATAAAAACTCTGAATCTTACCTGTGAGGCTTGTCATTGTTATCTCTTTAACCCTTACTGAAAAACCCAATTTTCATGGCTCACCTCGATTAGTATGGAATGTATTCCTTTCTCACCAAGGTGTACTGTCTTTTCTTTTCATGGTTTCTATGCTTAACTGTTCTACTGGTTGTATTAGCTTTTGAATGCCACCACTATAAGCTAATGAGAAAATATCAGCTTCACAATGTGCTGTTTGTCACAGTTAGTATTAATATTACATTATTGTATCCTTAAATCACCTAAGTATCTTCCCAGACACTTTTTTTTTTTTACTCAAATAGAGTGACAGTTTAATTTACTAACCAGTCCCCTTATCCTAATTTGAACATACGTATTTCAGTTCTTTTCTGATTTATTCTTTTTGTCATGCTGGAATTTTGGAACATTTTGCAACTTACATTTAAGAAGGCTCATTTAAAAAACCAGTGGAAATTTCCAGCTTAAAAAAAAAAAATCCAACTACTGGTCTAATAACTGCTTTGCAGGAAGAAAGAAATATGAAAAAGAACCACAGACATTCTGGATGTCAGCCTGTGAAATTTTCCACTATTTCCCGTAATAACATGCAGGCATGCTTATACTGCTGGATTCAGTGCAACTGCAGTTGCATTCTGAGTGGAATTTGAAGCTACTCTATCAATGATAAAATGGCATCCGGCCAGCTTTTAGTGAGCAGTGCATAAATTCACACATCATACTGTATGTTTGTTTCATCTCTGCCTGGATAGTGTGGCCATAAAACTGAACTTGCAAAGTTATTTAAAAATCTTGATTCCAAAATTTCTGTTAAAGTGTATTTTGATTTTTCAGTGTTCAGTAGATTTATTATATAGCTGAGAATATAGATATATAAAGTCATTCTTTTAGTCATAATACTGTGTGCATTTTTATTTTAGAGGATTTTATACTATAGTGAAGAATGCTCAGAAAATTAAAAGAAAGTTTAAAAAATTTGCATAAGCTCAGTATTAACTTGGTGTGATTCAATTTAACCTCTATTTCAGGTTCCTATTAATCTTTTCAAAGAGTCAGTAGGCTTTATATTAAAACTGATAACTGTGTTTTTATTTTGCTATTTCAAATTTAAAGGCAAACAGTATTACACTCTTTTCCTAATGAGGGAAGTCCAGGTTGCCCAGTTCTATAAGCTGGCGAAGCAGAATGATGATGAGTAGATTACAAATGTTGTACTGTAATCACCCACTTCTACCTTGTTTCATCTTCTTCATGGTAAATGCCTAACAGTGGTGTTAAAGAATGAAATAGAAAAATTCAGATTTCATGAATTTAAACTCAAGCATTTCTGCAGTGGGGAATTTGAGCATTCAAAGTGATACAACAAATATATGTATCTTAGTGTGTTTTAAGACTTTGTAAGTCACCTTTTGGAAATAAAGGCATATGATGCGTATCTTTTTCAGGACTGTTAGGTCTTACATTTGATCAAGAACAGCTTTGTGACATAACAGTGGCCTCCACCCCTTCCCTGTGATCTATTCCTCCTCCCTTGTACAGTCTCACCCTTCCTCTTGACCTCTCTTATCTGTAACTCTCCTCCTGTCCTATTCATGCACTTCCTCTTCTCAGCCCTCATGCTATCTGCGACTGTTTTATCCCTTTCCTCTCAGCCTAAATTTTCTTCTGGCCCATAACCTTTTTTTTTCCTTGTTAACTTTCCATCCTTCAAGTCTGTCACTTTTTCTAGTTGCTCACTGTTAACCAAGTCTCTTTACCTTTGGAAGGCTTCTTTGCTCCAAGTTTCTCTGCGTCTGTCAGAGTGATTTTCTTTCAGTCTTTGAACCATCAAACACAGACATCCTCACACTCTGCCAAATCTTTTAACTCTTTATTTCTGCCTCCATGTTTCAATTTATTCTGCAGAGATTTACTGAGTGCTAGCCATGTGTTAGGCTTTTCTCTAGATGTTAGGGATAAACCAGTGATCAGAATGGCTGTGGGGGAAAAAAAAGCTGCATAAGGGGACCGGAAACGTGTTTGTGTGTGTATGTGTGTGTGTGTTGTGGGGTTTACATTTTAGATGGGTAGTCATGGTAACCATTAAATGTCTCTGAGAAAGTAACATTTGAGCAAAAGAGGCCAGGAAATAAGCCTTGTGAATATTGGCAGGGTGGGAGTGTTGGGTACAGAGGAGACAGCCAATGCAAAGACCCTTTGCTGTATTTGAAGAATAGCAAGGTAGCCATTGTGCTGGAGCACAGTGAACAAAGGAATAAGTAGTAAGAGAAGAAATCTGAAAGGTAACAGTGGGACCTTGTAGGCAGTTGTAATGTCTTCAGCTTTTACTTTGAGCAAAGTGGGGAACCACCGCAGTTTTTTATTTTTGGTATTCCAAAAAGGTTTTGTGATCATTATCCTTCCCCTGCCCTGTTAAAAGCATTTCCTTTTTTAAATTACAGAAGTAACTCATGTTTATGTGGAAAATACAGAAAAATACAAAGGAGAAAGTAAAGAAATCAAAGAACAAATAAAGAGGGACTTCCCTGGCAGTCCAGTGGTTAAGACTTCGCACACCAATGCAGGGGGTGCGGGTTCGATCCCTGGTGGGGGAACTAAGATCCCACATTCCTCTCGGCCAAAACATAAAAAAAAGCAATATTGTAACAAATTCAGTAAAGACTTAAAAAAAAAAAAAAGAACAAATATTACCAGTATAACTCATCATCCATTATTGAAGATTTTGTGTCTATCTTTCCACTCATTTTTCTCTCTCACACATACTGCGCATGCACCTCCTGCCCTGTAGGGTTTTAGCGGAGAGCAAATAAACTGAATTAGGCTTTACAGAGATCCCTTCAGCTGCTTTGTGAAAAGTAGCCTATAAGAGGGCAAGAAGTAGGGAGACCTATTAGAAGGATTTTACAGTAATCCAGGTACCAGGTAATGTGGCTTGGACCTTGGAGGTGGCAGTGGAGGTGATAAGAAGTGATCCTATTCTGTATATATTTGAAGGGAGAGCCAACGGAATTTTGTGATGGATTCAGAGCGGGGCATGGCTGGGTGGGGTGGGGTGGGACGGGATGGGGCCTGGTGGGAGAGAAGGATGGAAGAGTCAAGGGTGACTCAAAAGTTTTTGGCTTAAGTGACTAGAGACCTTTGGTTTCATTTTTCTTTCTTGTCAAACTACCCATCCAAGGTTCAATTCTGGCCCTTTTATTATGTGTTTTTCCTGTTCATTTAAGCTCGTGATTATTTCTTTCACCAAGCTTCTAGTCTCCTCTGCCCAGCTTGGTGCTATATATAACAAATTGTTTCATTAGTATTAGTCTTCCTAACTAGGTAGTGAGCAGCGTTTTATTGGACTGTGCTGAATTTGTGAATCTACTTTGGGACTCATAACTTTCTGAATACATTGTGGGCATTCAGTTAATGTTGCTTAATTGTACACTCCTCAGGCTTGAGAACAAGATATGAGAAAAATCTTAAAGTAAATGCCTGCTTTAGCTTTACTTTGGCATCCTGGCATCTTTGCAGAATGAATTGTTTTGGATAGTTATTTTCTGTCTAAAAATACCATTATTTTTATTTTCATGAAATGTTACGTATTTTCTTGAATTCAGCACTATGAAGACTTGTTTTTTAAATAATGTTTATTGCTTACCTGATACACGTAAACCTTCTTTGGAGATAGAAAGATGAGTGAGAAAATGTCCCTGCCCAGGGAGGAGCTTATGCTTTGGTATGGACAGCGTAACCTATATACCAATGTTTGTCTCCTTTATAACATAACACTGTATTATGATGTAATGCAAACCAAATTGTTATAATGCCTTTGGCATTCTAAAGATTGTAGGAGTTCTTTGCCTCTTTACTAAAATGTTGCTAAACTTCTGTGCTTTGGGTTCTTATTTTTAAAAATAGTTTTTCAGACTGTTGCTACCCACTCATGTCAAGTATGCTTACCACCCCCTCCCCCGCTTTTTACTTTTATTTGAGTGAGATTTTTTGGGAAGACTTATTTTACATCAATATTCTTTCTTTTTTTTTAATCCAAGAGAATCTGACGTTTAAATCTTTAACTACAGTTAACAACAAATCTTTAACTACAGGCTTTGGAAAAATGATTTGTTGACATACAATGTAAAATGATTTTTTAAAAATTTGCTTAGAAAATGATTTGCTGACACATCATAAGGTGATTTTTTGAAATATAATTTTCTCTGTCTCCTTGAGTTGTGTTTTACAAATAACCAAAATTCTTCTCTTTCAAATAAATCTATGTTTTATTTTCAGTAACTAGAGATGACTATTCCCCCCCCCCTTTTTTTTTTAACTTTTAGCATCTGTTCTGGCTCTTCTGCTTTTGCCCAAACCTTTACTTAAATAAGCAAAAAAAAAAAAAAAAAAAGCTTGGATGCCCTGCTTTGCTTCCAGGACTTCATTTTGTGTTTTCGGTAAGATTTTCTCTGAAAATCTAGGTAGTGTTGCCTAGGAAGTTTTGTGTTTTAGTGTCTTTCTTTGCTTAGCCTTTTCAATTTTGGGGACAATCTGTTAACTGAGCTGTGCTTTTTGACTTTTCCTTTTTATGGAAAGTATGTGTGCTAATAGAACGTAAACTCTTTGAGGGCTGGGAGTTATTTTGTTCATTGCTACTATATCTTTAGTGCTTAGAATGGTGGCATGCACATAGTAGGTACTCAAATATTAGTTGAATGAATTCAGAGTAGCAGTAGCAACAGCTCCTATGTATTGAGCATGTACTATATGGTGAAGTGCTAGGCACTTTGAATGGATTAAGTGGCATGTACATCTTATTGCATGAGCTGTTTCCCAGCCATATGATAGTGTATGAATGGGTGTGAGGGAGGAAGGAGGAGAACAGCTACCAGCTGTTAACCAAATTTAATCAAGTTTAAGATGCCATGTTATACAATGCATTATTTTATCTACCACTATGTAAGGAAAAGTAAAACTGCCAACTATGAGATATTGTCAATAGCATGACACATTCTGATTTGAAAGATATAAAAACATGAAAAAAAAATCTAAGAAATTCTGTTGTAAATCAACTATACCTCATATAAAAAAAAGTGAAAAAAATCGAAGAATCTCTAAAATAAGGAATATCAGCAGTTTCACGTAAACTCTTATTTAAAGATCACAGAGTCTTCAATAGGTAGGCATTATTATTCTCACTTTAGAGATGAAGAAATTGAAGGTTAGAGGATAAGTTCATAGGTTCTCAAGCTAGAGGATCTAAATTGAGGCCATTCTCTTTTTACCACCCCACATTGCTTCAGGAGTCAGGGCAACAAAATAGTGCATTGGCCCATCAGCTCTGGCTTGAAGATTCTTAGTGGGACTGGCTTTAAATGTTTTCTTAATGTAACTGATTTTTTCACTTTTCTTTTTTTTTAAACCAACAAATATCTTAGTATTTACTATGTGCCAGCTACTCTGTTTGTATTTTTATGTGTATACAAAACAATATAAGGCCTTATCTTTTTATCTCAAGGAATTTACAGTCTATTTGGGGAGATGAGAAGTAAACATGAAAGATAAGTAGAGAAGATTTAAACAACATTTCAGAGAATAATGAAAGAGGTTTAACAAGGCAATGCAGGATTAATTGCTAAATAAATTGTACAAATAATTGCTTTTAGAGTTCAGAGGAAGGAGAGATCACTTGAGGCGGGAGTAATCCAGAGAAGGATTTAAGTGAATTCCTGGGAGATAGTTTCAGTTAGTGAGATTATTTACTTACTTTAAAATTATATTAATGCATGTTACACATGGAATTGCAGGCTGTTGAACATGAAGAATTTTGGTACATTAAGTTTTTTCTATGAGAGTAAAGGAACTGCCTGCCATAGAAAAGTAAAAGGCATCAAGTGTCATCAAGGAGATAGGGAAAGTACATTTAAGAAGAAGGACCTTTGGGTCGAAAAGAAGGAACTCTCCTTCCCAAATGCCTTGTGCGCTGTGCCCCTCTTGCCACATTTTTACAGTCAGTAGCACTTTCTGAACCATTGCCAAGATACCTTCTGTGGCTCTTAGAGTTCATGATGAACTTCTAAAGGTTGGAAGCAAGCATTAACTCCCTTTATGTTATTCATGTTTCCTGTATTTTGAAGTAGGAGCTCTTAGTTAAAGATGCACAGTACACAAAGAATAGTCCACTGTGTTTCAGAAGAATATGACTGGCAGTGTTTCTGATTACGTTCCTCAGTCAGACACAGAACTCAACATTGGGTTGTAAAGTGTGTTACTTGTTTTACAGACCAGTCAAAAGCAAAACAGTAAAGGCTTGGAAAACAAGAGAATTGCATTTGGACCTTGTTGGATAGTCTTGGGCATTTTATTTAACCTTCTAAGTTAGGTCACATCTAAGTTTCTTTCCCTATGTTTTCTGGAACACTTTTTTCTTATTTTTTAAAAAATGGGTAATACATGTAGAAGGCTAACAAAATTCAAACTCTACAAAAGGCTATGTAGCGAGGATTCCTTCTACTTTCCTTTATTTCCTAATTCCTTGCTCAGAGGCAATCACTGTTATCTTTTACTTTTGTGTATATTTACAAACATCTCTCTCTATATATTTTCTTTTTTTTTTTGTAGAAGTTTAGTTGATTTACAGTGTTGTGCCATATCTATATGTTTTTATAATCTATATATCTACTGTTTTTATAAGCACAGTAGTAGCATATTAAAAAACATTGTCTTGCACCTTGTTGCATTTAACATTATATTTTGAAAATGGTTTCATATCAGTGCATGCAGATCTAGTTCTGTTTTTTAGCAGATTGTTGTTTTATTAATGTGCTGTAATTAATTTAACCAGTTTATCATTGATGGACCAATATGTTGCATATAACAACAGAGAGTGCTGCAGTGAATTTTCTTATATACATTTTATTGTAGTTTATATTTGCATCTCCAATATTAGGAATGAGATTAAACATTCTCCCCCACCTCCCAAATGTTTAAAGGGCATTTGTATTTTCTTATTCTATAAACTCTGTCTTGTCTACTTTTCTTTAGGTTATTGGTGTTTTTCTTACCGATTATTTTCATAAAATAAATTTTGTATATTGAAAAAAGGCATTTGCCTTTGAAAAATACCTGTTGCACTTCAGTGCCTTTGAAAATAGTAGTTGTACTTTTTTGGCAGGTAAATATTGCTTAATTTTACATTAAAATGCCCCCTTTTCCACTGTTTTTTATTAAATTCTTTATAGTTCATTTGTACATTTTTATAGAAGATGAAGTTAAACTTTAATATACATTTTGTACATAATATACCTAATTTTACTGTGTAAAATATACATAACATAAAATTTACCACTTTTAAGTGTACAATTCAGTAGTATTAAGTACAGTCACAGTGTTGTACAACCATCATCACTCTGCATTTCCAGAACTTTTTCATCATCCCAAACAGATCTAATATGTATTTAGGTAGCAATTTCAGTTTATGACTTAATAACTACCTCTCTTATCTAAAAGGATACATGTGTGCCCTTTTCAACCTAGTTACAGAACTCTCTATCCTTGCTTGAAGAAGAGGTTTTGAGAAAGAGACACAGCTCTAATTGGGTGAAAGTCTTTTGTACTTTGAAGATTCTTTTCTGATTCTTATCTCCATTTTAGGTTATTTTCTTGATCCATTTTTAGCAAAACTGCTTTTTTTCTTATGCTTTATGTTTTGGAAAATTTCAAACATAAACAAAGTAGAATAGTATATTGTTCCCCATGTACTTATCACTCAGGTTCACCAATTATCAATGTATGGCCAGTCTTGTTTCATCTATATCTCAATTTACTTCCTCCTCATTATTCTGAAGCAAATACCAGGCATCATATGATTTCCGAAGTATCTCTAAAAGATAAGAACTCTCTTTCAAAAAAAAAAAAAGCATAATCACAATTCCATTATTAAATGATAGTAATTCCTTTAGTAGCACCAAAAATACAGTCACTATTCAGTTTTCCAGTTCTTTCTCGTCTCCTTTTTAAAAAATGTTTGTTTAAATTAGATCCAGACAAGATTCACACATTGCAATTTGGTTGTTATGTATCTTAAATGTGCTTTTAACTATAGGTTGCTTCTCCATCTCTCTTTTATCCTTTGAATTTGTTACAGAATTTCTTATTGCCTAGATTTTGCTGAGTATATCCTTATGATGTTTAAATTGCTCCTCTGTATTTTTTTATAAATTGGTGGTTGGCTCTCAGGGTTTGATCAGATTAAGGTTCAGTTATTTTGGGCAAATGCATTAGTTATCTATAGCTGTGTAATAAATAATCCCAAGATTTAGCAGTTTAAAACAGCATTTATTATCTTCCACAGTTTCTGAAGATTAGTAGTCTGAGAGTGGCTTAGCTGGGTGGTTCTGGTGTAAGGTCTCTCATGGGTTGCAGTGAAGCTGTCACCCTGGGCTGCAGACTTCTGAAGGTTTGACTGGGGCTGGAAGATTGGCTTTCAAGGTGGCTTACTCCCATGGCTGTTGTAGGAGGTCTCAAGTTTTTTGCCTGAGTATCCTCAGGGCACTCTGCCAGAGTAAGTGATCAGGGAGAGAGAGAGATAGGGAGGAAGAAAGCTGCAATGCCTTTTATGATCCCAGAAGTGACGTACTGTCATTTCTGCTCTATTCTTTTGGCCCTACAGACCAACCCTGATACTATGTGGGAGGGGACTACTTAAGGATATGAATTTTAGGAGATGGGCATCACTGTGGACCGTCTTGGAGACTGGCAACTGTAGTGAGACTACTTCCGATGTGGTGTGGTTTATCAGGGGACACATGATGTTTGCTGCTCTCTCACTTTGTGATACTTGATGTTATTGATCGGTACCCTTCATCCCCTAATCTATTAGGGGTAGCAAATGCTGATACTCTATCATACCGTTTTCATTTAACAGCTGTAATATTTCTATAAACTTCTTGTAGTCAACTATTTGGTCACCCAGTGTGGGTACAGTTCACATAGGAAGGCAGAATGTTTGGCTCAATTTCTTTATTTACTAGTTTTTAAAATAACAAATTGGTTTCCTAGCATTCTCTAATGGTGAAAAACATTGTTTCTCAAACTTAAAAAAATTTTGTTTTTACTTTGAAATAACTTAGATTGACAGTAGAGTGTTCTGTATACTCCTCATCCAGGTTCCCTTAATGTTAACTGCTTAACCATGGTACAGTGATCAAAATTAAGAAGTTAACATTGGTATAGTACTGCTAACTAAATAGCAGATGTTACTACATTTTCCACCATTGTCTTTTTTTGGTTCCAGGATCCAGTCCTACTCTTTTTTTTTTTTTTTTTTTTTCCCGGTACGCGGGCCTCTCACTGTTGTGGCCTCTCCTGTTGCGGAGCACAGGCTCCGGACGCGCAGGCTCAGCGGCCGTGGCTCACGGGCCCAGCCGCTCCGAGGCATGTGGGATCTTCCCGGACCAGGGCACGAACCCGTGTCCCCTGAATCGTCAGGCGGACTCTCAACCACTGTGCCACCAGGGAAGCCCAGTCCTACTCTTATCTCCATTAAAATTTCTCCTCTTTGCTTTTTTTGGTTTTATTTTCCAATTAAAAAAAAAATTTTTTTGAATTGGTTATGAAGTGTGAGAATATATCTTGTCTTTTATGTAACATTTTGTTTTGTTTGTTTTAGGTTAAAAAATATTTAACATTTGTACTGTTGTTCTAGCTATTCTCTGTATATTAACTTTCCTGTAATACACTTAGTCCCTCCTTGTTCTCACTTTTTTGGTTTTTGTCTGTTGCTGTCTTTCTTTGAGTACTACTGAAGTTACCTAGTAATCTCTCTTCTCTTCCCCAGCATTTGATTAAAACTATTATTCTTTTACTTCCAATTAATATCTATAAGGCATTCAGCAAGCTTATTCTAATTTTTGTCTTCTTTTCCCCTCACTTTTTGACAATTATGTTGTATCTACATTATCAAAGTATACAGCTGTTATTATAACATTTACCTTATAACATCATTCAGTTTTTAATAAGTAAATATGTATTTAATACCCACCACTTTTTATGCTGATCTGGACTTTCCAGTTATTTGGGTTGTCTAACATTCATTCTGTAATAAATTCCACAGGAAGAGCTTATGGAAACGGTATTGCTTGAGTTCTGCTATGTTTAAAAATTTGTCTGCAGCTCTACTACTTGAAAGCTGGTTTGGCTGATTGTAAAATTTTTTCTAGAGTGTCTGTGATTCCATTGTCTTCTGGCATAGAGCATTGCTGTTACAGTCTGAGGTCAATCTGATTTTCTTTTTAGGTGACTTAGCTTTTTTGCCTTTGCCTGAATGTCCAAACGGTTTTTTTCATGGTAGTCTTATGTATTAGTATTGGCCATTCTGACTTATTTTTCTTCAAGCAAGTAGTAAGTCCTTTCAATATGTAGTTTTAAGGTCCTCCTCCCCCCCTTCGCCTTTTTCTCTCAACACCAGGACAGTTTTCATGACTTGGAGGGTTTGTTCGCCTTTTGTTTTTGTTGTTGTGTTGTCTTGGTTTTCTTCTTCGGGGCATATTCCATACATAGTTGGATCTTTGTATGCTGTTTATGTGAGATAAACCTCTCTTCTATTTGTAGACTTGTATATCCACCCGTTCTCTCAATGTTCACATTTGGATTTCTGATGAAACCTTAAAGTAAGCATGTCTAAAACTGAACTTGTGACCTTCTCTTCTAAATTGCCTTTAAGAAGGCTTCCACATCTCCTTTGTTGGTAACTTGATTCTTCTAGTTGTGCAGGCCAAAAAACTGCAGGCCAAAAAACCAGGCTCCTTCTCACATCTCCATATCTCTCTCTTTAAGATGTATCTAGAATCTAACTGTATCTAGAATCTGATCAAATCTTAATACTTTCACTGAGTCTACTGTTGCATTACTGTAATGACTTCCTAATGTGTCTCCTTGCTTTTTTATCCTTGCCTCCTTACTGTCTTTTAATAACATAACAGTTGGAGGACTCTTTTAAAATCCTAAGCCATTTGGCATTCATCTCCTCAATCTGCGGAGGTTTCCACATTTCACTCAGTAAGAAAGAAAGTCCTTTCTTAGTGTATGAGGCCCTGTGTGATTTGCTCCTGATACATCTCTGGTTTCACCTTTCGTTCCTCTTTCTGTCTTCCTCGCTCTTGATCCAGTGCTGTTCTTTATCTGATGTGGGCACACTCCTGCCTTTGGGCGTGCCCTCTGTGTGGAGTGCTTTTTTCACTGTATATCTGTTTGACTTAACTTCCTTATCTCTTTATGTCTCAAATCTCACCCTCTTAGTAAGACCCATTCTTACCACCCTATTTAATACTGCAGCCTTGCCCCTCATAGTGCTAATCCTGTAACATACCATATAATTTACTTATTGTGCTTAATGGTGTTTTGTTTTTCCCTGATAAGGACAGGGATCTTAGTCTCTTGCTCATTGATATATTTCAAAAATTTAGATAAGTGCCTGGCATATGGTAGACATTCATTATTCATTTGTTGAGTGAATAAATATGCCCTATATTTCCTTGAAAGGAGGATGTCCTTCTCAAATGATTCTCCCACCCCTGTCTGTGGCATGGTGTTTTTCTGGGGCATAGCCTATCTTTCATCTTCAAACTCCATGGGACTACATTAAGGAAGTCAGTGGTCTCTGTTGGTTTCATTTTAGTTTCTTTCAGCTAATCCAATTT
Organism: Kogia breviceps; assembly: GCF_026419965.1. Lineage (NCBI taxonomy): Eukaryota > Metazoa > Chordata > Mammalia > Artiodactyla > Physeteridae > Kogia > Kogia breviceps. Next base: position 13,269,428 of record NC_081323.1, on the reverse strand, counting down.
CATTTACAGTTTATTTTATGCATATTGTTTCTTAACACAATTAAGGAAAATGATTTGTTTTCTGATTTTTATAAGAAGTAGTATGTTTATTAAAATGATAGATGCACATTTAAGAGAAATTTAAGCAATACAGAACAGTGTATCTAGAGAAGCTAGCACTAATATTTTTCTATGTATCTTTTTACATTTCTCTATGTAGACTTTATCATGTTAGAAATAAGGAATTTTTGCACACTGTTCTGTAATCTTTTATTATTCCCTTTTATGTGGTGAACATCTTTTTAGGTTAACAAGTTGAAATCAATATTATTTTTATGGTTTGTACTATGCATTTGACATTTTTTCCCCCTTCTTTCCATGTATGCACCATCTTAAATAATCTGTTTGCTGATAAAATGTTAGGTTGTTTCCAATTATAAGTTTATGCTTTAAATGCTTCATTAACTTTTTAACAAGACTAAGATTTACATAGTTGGCTTTGTGTATAAAAATTACTCTCTCCACCTTTTTTTTTTTTGTGGTACGTGGGCCTCTCACTGTTGTGGCTTCTCCCTTTGCGGAGCACAGGCTCCGGACGCGCAGGCTCAACGGCCATGGCTCACGGGCCCAGCTGCTCCACGGCATGTGGAATCTTCCCAGACCGGGGCACGAACCCGTGTCTCCTGCATCGGCAGGTGGACTCTCAATTACTGTGCCACCAGGGAAGCCCCACCTTTTGTTTTTTAATTGAGAAAACCTTAGGGAGTTTATTTGAAGTAAAAAAAAAAACAACAAAAAGCAGGGGAAAAAAATGCCTTAATTAATTAATTATTTTTTTATGAATTTATTTTATTTATTTTATTTTTGGCTGAATTGGGTCTTTGTTGCTGCACGCGGCCTTTCTCTAGTTGTGGTGAGCAGGGGCTACTTCTGGTTGTGGTGCGTGGGCTTCTCATTGCTGTGGCTTCTCTTTGTTTTGGGGCATGGGCTCTAGGTGCGTGGGCTCAGTAGTTGTGGTTCGCAGGCTCTAGAGCCCAGGCTCAGTAGTTGTGGTGCATGGGCTTAGTTGCTCCATGGCATGTGGGATCTTCCTGGACCAGGGCTCGAACCCATGTTCCCTGCATTGGCAGGTGAATTCTTAACCACTGCGCCACCAGGGAAACCCAAAAGGTCTTATTTTATAAAAGTGTATACTGCTGAAGTGAAAAGTGAATTATCTTTGGCTGTGAATGATTTAAATATATATGCAGATTTAAAGTTTTCAATATATTGAATGCTAACTGACCGCAGAGCATGTCCAATAGATTATTTTTTTAATTTGTTTCTCTTAAAAGGTTAAATGTGTTTTTAAAGTAAGATTGTTTATGTAAGTTTTAAATCACTTAACCTGTTAGTTGATAAATGTGTTTTCATGTTAAAATAGAGGGCTTGGATAGGGAGGGTGGGAGGGAGGGAGATGCAAGAGGGAAGAGCTATGGGAACATATGTATATGTATAACTGATTCACTTTGTTGTAAAGGAGAAACTAACACACTATTGTAAAACAGTTATACTCCAATAAAGATGTTAAAAAAAAAATAGAGGTAAGCAGGTAGTGGTTTTCTGGTCATATGTTGTGGTATAGTCTTTCTAAGTAGTTATCCTGCATCTTGCCTCTGAGTTCTTTGGTATTTTACATAGGAGAGAGACACACCTTTCCCCTTTAAAAAACTTATTAAATCAGTAAGGAGACAATTTAAAGTGATGGGACAGTTTTTCTTCACATTGCAATTGTAGTTGGAAATACTGTGTTGTAATTCTTGGAACTTTCAAATACTGCATTTTAATTTTAATAAATACTGGATGTCTGTACATACAAAATACAATTTTCTGTTTTTGAAATTTGACTTTAAGATTGCTTTGAGGTGAATTAACAAAGCACTGATGTATAAGATACTTAGTTCTCCCCCTCCATTTTACTTCTTAAGAAAAGTTGTAATAGGAAGTAGGTTTTTGAGTGGTTATTTAGTCAGAGGTTTATAATGTATTGATGTTGTGTTAGCTTCCACTGTGAGGTAGAAGTTTATATGGCAAGGAATAAAGATTAGAATTAATAAAAGGCAAAGTCTTATACTCACTTTGATAGGTTATTTTGTTGTCTTAATTCTTTTGTCCTGTTGCTAGCCTTATGTTGGGAGGGTATACTTTAAAAAATGAGTATAACTATATATACTTATGTATATAATTCACACATATTTATATAAATATGCACAAATATATAATCCGTATAAGATTGTTGACAAGTGTTAGACCACTTAAACTTTAGCTGTGAGCTGATAAATGTGTTTTCATGTTAGATAAGCAAGTAGTGGTTTTCTGGTATATATCTTTCCAATATATGCTAATGCACATTAAGTGATAACATTCAAGAGAAAGTATTACTTGTTCCTCTTTTTGAGGTTTGAGCTTCAGAATTAATGCTGAAAATTTGTAAAGGAAAAGACAATTTTCATAAATAATCAGAACCTCAAGGTGCTTCTCTGCATGTTGATCGCCTGACTTCTGTTTGGCAGTGGAGCTGTTAAAGCTCACTTGTATATGGTGTCTTGATGTGGGTTTGGATCTCACTTGGGGTCCATGAAGACTTCCCAAGGGGTATGTGAGTGCAAATAATTTTAAGAAACTTTTCATTGTGAAATTTTAAACACAAAAACTAGGGAGAATACTACAATGAATTCTCATGAAACTCTCCTGGCTTCAGCAATTAGTAGTAACTCATGACCAGTTTTATTTTTATTCATACTCTTTTTTTCCTGTATTGTCTTGAGGAAGTCCCAGATAACATACTATTCTATCTCTAAAAGTTTTCTAAGTATCTTTAAACAATAAGGACTATTAAAAAAAATTACCTCACCTTAAAAATTTTTTTAATATCAAATATCCATGTGGGTTCAGGTTTTCAACTGCTTGAAACATAACTATGTTTTATAGTTTGTTTGAATCAGATGCACATATTGCAATTGGTTGTTATATCTTTTATGTCTCTTTTTAAAGCTTGTTATTATTATTATTATTTTTTGTTTTTTGTTTTTATTTTCGCTGTGCTGGGTGGCTTGCGGGATCTTAGTTCCCTGGCTGGCTTGTGAAAGTGCAAGGACTGCCAGGGAATTCCCCTTTTATGTCTCTTAATTTAGGTTCCTACTGCTTCTCTCTCTTTCTTTCCCTTGCAATTTATTTGTTGGAAAAAGTGAGATTATGTCTTGGAAAACTTTAGATTTTGTATTTGATTGGTGTCATTTAGCACATTCTTCTGAGCTCTGTGTTTTCTATAAATCGGTGGTTGGATCTAGAGGCTTTATCACAGATCATTTAAAGATGATCAGTTTCCAGATTCATAAACTTTTGTTCTCTTAAATCCTTAAGTTGGTCTGCTTGAGAAAGCTTTGCAGAGTCTTTTTCTCCAGATGTCCCCTTTCACAATTGTTCTTCTCACTGCCAAAAGAAAGGAATAACTCTCTTTTTACTGTGTTGCATTGACACTGGGTGTTAGCCAAAAAAAAATCTGGGGTTTGAAACACATGAGCAATTACAAATATTGGTGTCAGGGTGTAAAAAGTGAAGGACTCTAATGGTTGGGTAACAAGTGGTCTGTCAGGTGCTTCTGAGTATGTTTTCATCAAAATCAAAATTGAAGGGAGGGTTAATCAAATTGCTCTCTGGGAGATAATGAAAAAATAATTTTTGATGATAGTTCACTGAGATTTTTGTCATATAACTAAGATTGCATTGAAAGAATTGAATGACATTGCTTTCACATAACTCCTTCCGCCTAATTATCTACTCATGTCAGCAAGTTTTATTTATAATTTTACAAACAAAATGTAGAAATTGATGAACACTGTTGCAGTTTCTGAATATTATTCATTGTGATGTCTGAATGCACCAGGAGGCAGGGGTGGAGAAGAACCCCTGCCTTTGTATCTTAACAGATTCACTTACAGTGAAAAATGTACTTTTTACATGTATTTTATCAAAATTTGTAATACACTCTTTATATTTTGAACAATTAACATCCCAATAATGATTATAGTAATAATTCAAAATAAAATGTGTTTTCAAAACTTAGCGCCTGTGATCAGATGGAATTCAATTTTCAATTTATATATCCTTTTGTTGCAGAGATGGAAAGATCAATAAAATACTTCCAAGCATAAAATGATATTCCATTATGATCAAATACTGTGAGAGAAGAAGAATGGAAATTTGTATTCCAGGAGAATGGGACAGTTATAAAATTTCTGGCTGTTAGTGAGGGATGATGATAATCCAAGTTCCTTTGAATACTTGAGAGTGATGTAACAGTTTATTAAAATGCTAATACTTATAACATCTTGGAAATTACTGCTTTGTAACAAGTTAAGCTGATGAAAAATTTAAATGTCAATTTACAAATCTTCTGGGTTACATAGTTTTTTTTCAAGATTCTTTTGGTAGGTATGTGAGCAAAAAGTTTGAAGTCCTTTGGAACTGACTTATGTCAGGCTCTGTGCTTACTGTGTGGTGATAAAATGACTGAAGTGTTATCCTGGCTTTCAAGGAGTAGATTCTCTAGAAAAACTACATCTGTGTCTGAAGCAAAGACACATAACTTTATATATATCAAAACTCTAAGTGCAAAGAAGCTTGCTTCCCCCGCACAGCCCCCTCCCCACAGTCTTAGCAAACAAGTGGCTGGCCCTTTAGTATGTATATGCAGAATTACAATTTCATGTTTTATATTTGGAATTTTAAATCAACCCTCCCTCATGTTTTCTTTACCAAGGTGCATGTTGGAAAAGAAAATGTTCTTATTAAAAGGAAGAAAAATTCACAGTGATTAAAAGAAGATTAGAATAGTGATGATTCTGTTGAAAAATTTTAAATGTGCATTTTTAAAAACAAAAATCATTATTCTTTCATATCTTAGCAATTTATTTTGCCCATATAGGAAATGGATAAAAGAAAGGAAAAGAATTTTTACATGGCTTAATATTTCATCATTAAGATAATTTAATGTGTATGATCCCCCTCCATGAAGAATAAATAGGAAGGCTTAGGACGGCTAAAATAGAAAGGTTAATGTAAACATTTACGCGGGCCTCTCACTGTTGTGGGCTCTCCCGTTGCGGAGCACAGGCTCCGGACGCGCAGGCTCAGCAGCCATGGCTCATGGGTCCAGCCGCTCCGCGGCATGTGGGATCCTCCTGGACCGGGGCACGAACCCGTGTCCCTTGCATCGGCAGGCGGGCTCTCAACCACTGCGCCACCAGGGAAGCCCAATGTAAACATTTAAAAAACTAATTTCTTTTTCCTTTTCTTTTGCGGGGGAGGGGCGCTTGAAGGAAGCTCTGTGTCCCTAGGTTTTTAAATCTTCATGCACCAGGTTGGTCCTTTTGCTGAGGATGAGGCACTTTTGTGGTAGTGTTGCCATGGTGACTGCTTTCCAAGTGCTGCCTCAAGGTCACTCATCACTCATAGCCCTGAATACTTGGTTTTTGTTAGAGAAAAAATATCAACACTCAGTGGATAAAATGAAGTTAATTATCACATTGCATTACTCAATCAAATCTAGCAAAATTATACTTTAAACCATGTTGTGTGTTGACAGTATTGATAAACTATATTTTCTTTGAATACTGCATTTTAATCTCATCAGATTAGAAGGCTAATGGTATACCTAAAATTACCCATAGCCTTATATTGTAATAATTTGATTTTATTTCACTTGTGACCTTTTTCTTTTGGATGAAACAACTTTATTTTATTGCTTTTATGTTTGAGTATGTCTAAACATACCTGCTTCAGTATTGGTATTTTTGATATGAGACAAGGGCAGAGATTTCTTAACATTCCTTTTCTTTTTGGTAAACTTGGCCTCAAGTTGCCAGTTGCATCAGCTTTTGTTCATATTAGGATGATCATTTTATTTTCTCCAAACTATATTTCAGAGATCTATTGTCTGCCTGATTTCTACTTCATGTATTCTTTGTCTTGTACTGCTGTTTTCCTTGTCTTTCCTTTCTGGATGTTTACCTTTTAGTTAAATATAGATGTTATACCATCAGAGATTTTCATATATTGCTATCAAACTGGTTTTCAGTGAAGGAAAATATGAAACAAAATACCTCTTTGCATTAATGTTTATTTTCTTATGAATCTTGTTCTAAGGAGAAAAGAATCAGCCATGTGCCTCCATTAGGCTGGAAGGTGACTTTGAAATCAGAGATGAGAAACATTATTTATAAAAAGGAAAGTGCCACCAAAACAAACAAAATGCTGTTCAAACACATATGACTAGAAAATTTGGTCTTTCAGCTAATTGGAATCTAACCAGTTGCTTTGCCTCCAGGGGAATTCGATGAATTCATTCTCATAAAGCATTTTCATCTCTGCTTTTGCAGAGGAGACACCTTTGTAATGTCTGATCAAGATATCTTACAAGCTTGAAATTTCAGTGAATGCAGAGCTATATAGATAGTACTGCAAATATGCCAGGTAGTATAATGCCAGCTAACGTTTGTTTCATTTATACATATTTATGAAACCAAGTATGTTATTTGATGCTATTTTTGCTAATTTATTTGGAAAAGGAATTGATTTAAAACTGTAAGCTATGATGTGAGGCAATATGATCTAGAAAAAAGAATTTTAGACTGAGAGGTCAGGGCTCTGCACTGATACTCCATCTATCTTACTGTGTAAACTTGGTCAAATCACTCTTTGTGCTTCATTTTTCTCATCTTTAAAACAAAGTGGTTCCATTTCCATAGTGACCTTCCACAATTCCAGTCTCAGTATTGTTCTGTGTTTAAATTTGGATTATATCAAGTGGAGGAAGATTGCAGTTCATCCTAATCTAAAATGTTGACTCTTTCTGACTAATATTGGATGTAGATTTATTTTATGTTTTCTTAGGTCACATTGAAGTAATTTTGTGTTCTAGGTACACATTTAAGTAGATAATTTTGAAAGGAGGGGAGGAAGAGTTTGAGAGTGTGACTGGTTTATGATAAATAGCAGTTTTTAAAATGTTTTGTGACTAACTCCACAAAGTTAGAACTGACTGTAGAAACTGAAAAATGTCAAATAGAAATTGATTTTGAATATCTTCATTGTGTACTTAATATAGATATAGATTCTAGACATTTTCAGTGAGGAGGGAGGGTTAGTGTGTAATGTTTTTCTTTGCAGTTTTCCTTAACATAACTCATTCCATAGCACAGGAAAGCACTAGTCTCAAAAGATGGTGCACATCTGTGTTTCTTTTTTTATTAGAAAAAAAATTAATGAGTTAAAAAATTTTTATAATATGTAGGATATATGAACAAAAAGTGAAGGCTATTTGTGTTTAGTATTGTATCTTTTCATATCCACTTGAATGCATATATAAACACATAGTTTTTACTTCATTGGATTGTATTGTGCTTATTCTGTTATTGCCATCTTTTGGTCAGAACAGAGAGATCTAGATCTAGTAGAGAGATATACTTCATTTAAAAATTAATGAAAAATATGGATCTAGTATAGTCTAATACTAAGCCAGACCTCTGGTAAAACAGTGCCACAAAGAACATTCTTTTTCTTCCATTTTACCCACTTGTGTACATATTTCCATAGAACTCTGTCGAATTTCTGGGTCAGAGGGATATCCTTAATGTTCGGGTGGATATTTCAAGATTGCCTTCCAGGAAGGCTTAAAAGTTTACAGTTCTCATAACAGTAACACCTCCTTTTCGTGTACATTTGGATGATGATCTTATCATAGCTACCATTTATTGAGTACCTAGTTTGGTAGGGCTGCCATAACAAAGTACCACAGACCTGGTGGCTTAAACAACAGAAATTTTGTCACGGTTCTGAAGGCTAGAAGTTCAAGATCAAGGTATCTGCAGAGTTGATTTCTTATGAGAAAGAAATGAAATTCTTCTCCGTGGCTTGTAGATGACTGTTTTCTCCCAGTATCTTCACATGGTCTTCCCTCTGTACATGTCTGTGTCCAAATTCCCTCCTCATATAAGGACACTAGTCATATTGGATTAGGGCCCTCCCTGATGATCTCATTTTAACTTATTTACCTCTAGAAAACTTTATCTCCAAATACAGTCACATTCTGAGGGAGTAGGAGTTAGAACTTCAACTTATGAATTTGGGGGGATGCAGTTCAGTCTGTAATATACACCATATTATATTTTATCTTCCATATTTTAAGGATTTTGGAATCTTTATGTTTCTCATGTTTAAACATGTGATTTTAAATGCCCTTTATATATTTGAAATGACTGATTTAGCATTATGAGAATTCTAAACACTTTGTTAACAAATTTTTCTGTTCTTCTAAAAGCAAACATAGTTAATTTAGCTGGTAATTATAACTAGTTTTTATAATAAGAAAATTATTGTTGGGGGGAGGCAGTTTAAAAGAAGTAAAGTACTCATGTTAGAAAAGAAGCTAGGGCTTCCCTGGTGGCGCAGTGGTTGGGAGTCCGCCTGCCAGTGCAGGGGACCTGGTTTGTTTGAGCCCTGGTCTGGGAAGATCCCACATGCTGCAGAGCAGATAAGCCTGTGCACCACAGCTACTGAGCCTGTGCTCTAGAGTCCGCAAGCCACAACTACTGAGCCTGTGCACCACAGCTACTGAAGCCCGTGCACCTATCAGCTCAGCTCCGCAACAAGAGAAGCCACTACAATGAGAAGCCCGTGCACAGCAATGAAGAGCGGCAAGGTCGCGCAACAATGAAGACCCAATGTAGCCAAAAATAGAAAATAATACATAAATAAATAAAGGACTTAAATAGTATGTGCTCAATAAATATTTGTTAAAAAGAAAAAAAAAGAAAAGAAGCTAAGGGAGTGAGGAACAATAAGTAACCGGAAAAGCCTGAATTCTCAGAATATAACTTTTGCTACTTGGATCTTTGCTTTCTAAGATTCTTGTATCATAAAGCAATAATAATGTCAATAGTTACCATTTATTGAACACTGGATTCATCTATCAGAATCTGAGTATTTTAAATGCTTTATGTAATTCCTTCATGTAATTCTCACGACAACCCCATAAGGTATTCTTTATGCCCGTTTTAGCATGAGGCCCTCAACTGCACAGACTGTTCTGTATCCAAAGTTTGTAATCTTTACTGCACTGCCTTCTCATTTTCTGCTTAGTTAAATTTGTCATTTTATGACAGAGCTCTCTACCATATTATACATGATTTCATATTTTCTGGACAGGCTAGTTTCTTCACATACTGCAAAGCATGGAGGAGCCAGAGGTTTTCTCCTCGGTGTTTGGCGGACTTCCAAACATCATTCCTGGAACAGAAAACTGAAGACATTTGGTGTTTTATAGCATGACATTAAGTTATAAGTGTGTGTGTTTTAAATTCCAGAAACCGTAGTAGCTGTGTTGGCATGTTTTAATTGTATTTAACCTCTTGAGTCCAAGAGATTTATATCAGTACCACAAATTATTTGATGGCAGAGTTATTCTTGTTTTTCTTTAGTGCTTTCCATTATTTTCCCTTGTGCTTATAATCAAAAAGATAGTCTTCTGTATCATAGTAGAATGTCTTCTTCAGATAATTTCTCAAATGTTATAAAATTTTATGTAAAACCTTTTTTTTTTTTTTTTTTTTCGCCACATCTTGTGGCTTGTGGATGGATATTCCCTGACCAGGGATTGAACCCGGGCCACGGCAGTGAAAGCCCGGAATCCTAACCACTAGGCCACCAGGGAACGCCTGTAAAACCTTCTTATTTGTTGGTAAGCAACTTCTGAGTGTTTTGACCTCTTTATCGGAAATGATTCCTCCAAGATCTCTGAGCATCCTGTACATATTCACTTGAATGTCTCTTTCCTCCTCTCATTCATGAGCAAAATTTTGTGTACCTGCTGTATGTTAGGTGCTGTGGCTGAAACAATACAGAGATCCGGGCTCTGCCTTCAGAAGGGAGAAGAGGAAGAAGAGAGGCAGTTACCAGGTGATAGGCATGATAGGGATGTTCAAAGTTGATAGTTATCAAGCTTTTTGCAGGGGAGTGTATAATGTAATTTGGGATTGGGAGAGAGCGCTGAAAGAGACAAAGTTGAAGCATCTGAGTAAGCTTTCAGGAGGAGTTGTTATAACATATAAATTGAAGGTGGGTGATGGGTCAGTAGAATAGCATTCTCACTGGGAGCAGCTTGGGCAAAAAGACTTGGAGCAGTTGGGCTGTCCTCTGGGAAATGGTAAGTTATTTAGTGTGGCTGGATCATTCCATACAAGGAGAAGTCTTTAGAATAAAGGTAGACTTTTGGAGTAATCCAGGGAATATGTCCTACCTGGACACTAAAAGGTAGTAGGAATGGGGTTAAAAAGAAATGGATAGATTTGAGAGATATTAAAAACTATAATGATACCATGGAATGAGGGAGGTGCAGGACATGAACTCTTAAGAGCATCTTGTGTCTCTGAGTTCCTGGTTTGCTTATAGTAGGCACTTAGTAACTTTTTTGAATAGTAAGTGAATAAAATAGATAATTTTGGTGATGATCAGAATTTTATAAGTCTAACATACACCTTTTCTCAGTTTTACATGTTTTTGGATGTCTGAGTATTGCCATTATGGAATGTAGTAGTGGAATTTTCACATAAGTTTACATAAAAAGCTGTTGAAAGATAACTTGTGGGATTTCCCTGCTGGTCCAGTGGTTAAGAATCCGCCTTCCAATGCAGGGGACGCGATTCTATCTGGGGAACTAAGATCCCACATGCCGTGAGGCAACTAAGCCTGCACGCTGCAGCTACTGAGCCTGCAAGCCACAGCTAGAGAGAGAAGCCTGCGTGCCATAATTAGAGAAGCCCGAGCGCCACAATGAAACATCCCGTGTGCTGCAACCCAACGCGGCCAAATAAATAAATCAAATATTAAAAAAAGAAAGACAACGCGTCATTATTTCCTCATATTTCCCTCTAAGGTCACACAAGTGGCAGACCTCCTGATAGAACTGAGATCTTAGTTCAGGTGTTCTTTGTGGTATCTCATAGGATACTCTTTTGTTGTGGCCACATAACATATTTTATTGAACCATATTAAACTTCCGTACAAGCCCTTTTGAAGGATTTTTTTGGGTATTATTTTGTTGTAAAGAGAATAAATTAAATCTTAACTCTAACTTAACCTTGTTGGTGTATTTTGAGAAATGGGATTGAAGATACAAAATTGGTTGTGACTTTCAAAAATAATCTTGGAGCAGATTAAGAATCTTAGAGAGCAAGCAGGAAGGATGGAAATGTTCTTCATGTTGGGCTATGTGAAATCTCAAAGAGGATTCGCTCTAGTCCTGTTTCTCAAAAGTGTAGTCTGCTTTTCTGCGGTATTTGTATCATCTGAGTGATGTTAGAAGGCCTCTATCCCAGGCCTACTGAGTTGTAATCTCTGGGGGTGGGGCCTGGGAATTTGTTAAACAACTCCTTTCTCCACAGGTGGTTCTGCTTCCTAAAGTTTGAGAAGCACTGTTCTGGACTAGACTATAGGAAGGGAGGATTAACTCAGTCTGTTTTCTCTTTTTAGGAGTTAACTCCTGTGTGCAGGAGCTTATGCCCTAGGGTGGTCTGTTTTAAACAGTCAGGTTTCCTCCATAGCAGTGGTTTTCAAACTTTAGAGCATACCAGAATCACTTGAATGCTTAAATCACAGATTGCCAGGTCCCACCCTCAGAGTTTACAGTTCTGGCTTAGAGTTCAAGAATTTGCATTCTGAGTTCCCTGGTGTTGGTGATGGGACTGGTCTGGGGACCACAATTGAATAATCACTGCTCTATGACAAATGGAGTGATGAGGGAAGTACTTCAAGCGTTGAGTGGGGAGATGGAGTTTCTGATTCTGGCAGGATCTTGTCACCAACTAATGGTTTTCTAGGTCTAAGATTCCTTATTCTGACACAAAGGGGATGAGACTATACTTCTAATATCCCTTGGTTACATACTGGAAAAGTTCACTTTTAGGTAGTTTTTGGGTATCTATTTTCTACCTGTGGGCTCCCCCCCCACCCAGTTGCAAAGTAGTTGCTGTTGGGTAATTTTATAGTCGAAATTTATATAATCACAGTGATTAGTACAATTAAAATTTGGGGGGAAGGGTAGTATAAAAAGCATGAACTTGGAATTCAGGTGATGCTGAGTTCTAATTAATCCCTGTTCTATCAGTTGTGAGACCTTGAGCAAGTTAGTCTACCTACCCGAACTTTAGTTTTCTTATCCATGGACAGTGAGTGAAAAACTGTGCACCCGCAGGAGTCTAGTAAATGTTTGTTCTGTTTCGTCTCTTTATGGTAGGATCTAGTTTAAAATAATTTAAGCAATCTGTTTCTCTAGGTTCAAAATGATGAATAAAAATAATTGGAGTGGGGCTTCCCTGGTGGCGCAGTGGTTGAGAATCCGCCTGCCGATGCAGGAGACACGGGTTCGGGCCCTGGTCCGGGAAGATCCCACATGCCGCGGAGCAACTAAGCCCGTGAGCCATGGCCGCTGAGCCTGTGCGTCCGGAGCCTGTGCTCCGCAACGGGAGAGGCCACAACAGTGAGAGGCCCGCATAACGCAAAAAAAAAAAAAAATAAAAAAAAAAATAAATAAAAAAAAATTAAAAAAAAATAATAATTGGAGTGACAACGGGTAAAAGTTGTTTGGGATTACTTGTATACAAAACACAATCTTTCATATAGTAAAGATCAGTTAATATGTAGTGCTACCCAGATTTTCTTAATCTAGTTTTCAATCTAAGGCATCTAGGGAAACACTGAATAAATTCTTTTTGGGCAAGTAATGTATCCCGTATTTTTTTTTTTTTGTGGTACACGGGCCTCTCACTGTTGTGGCCTCTCCCGTTACGGAGCACAGGCTCTGGACGCGCAGGCTCAGCGGCCATGGCTCACGGGCCCAACCGCTCCACGGCATGTGGGATCTTCCCGGACTGGGGCACGAACCCGTGTCCCCTTCATCGGCAGGCGGACTCTCAACCACTGCTCCACCAGGGAAGCCCATCCCGTATTTTTTAATGAATATGAACTGTAAGATGACATCTAACAGAATAGTTCTAGTTAAAAAAAATGATTAAGCTTTTTGGTAAATGATGTGGTTGCTAAAAAGATTTTAGGCAGATTACATTAGATATTGCAAAAACTTTTTAATATAAGGATAAACAAATATTAGGTGATTTTGAAAGAATGCAAGTTCAATTTGGGCTATTCTGGGTTAGAGGCTATGTTAGATGCTAAGTAATTGTACTTGTTCAGTATCATTGGACTTGAGGTGGTCTTATTTTTGAATATTACTTTGCTTTTGCTTTTCATTGATATTTGATAAGAAAGAAGAATGTGATTAGAAAGTTGTTTATAGTTTTTTAATAACTTTTTCTAATTAAAATGTTAGTATGGCCGTACTTGGTTTTGTTGTGCTTCACAGATAGTGCCTTTTTTTTTTTTTAAACAAATTGAAGGTTTGTGTCAGCCTTGCATCAAGAAAGTCTGTGTGTCTCTGTCACATTTTGGTAATCTCCAAGTATTTCAAACTTAATTGTTATTATATTTTTTATGGTGCTCTATGATCAGTGATCTTTGTTCCTATTGTAATTGCTTTGGGGCATCACAAACCATGCCCAGATAATGTGGAAAACTTGACTGAAATGACAACAAAGGATTTAGAATATTACATAAACTTAGTTGATAAAGCAGCAGCAACGTTTGAGAAGGTTGACTCCAATTTTGAGGGAAGTTCTACTATGAGTAAAATGCTGGCAAACGGCATTGTATGCTACAGAGAAATCGTTTGTGAAAGGAAGAGTTGATTGATGAGGCAAATTTCATTGTTGTTGTATTTTAAGAAATTGTCATGGCCACCCCAGCCTTCAGCAGCCACCACCCTGATCTGCCAGCAGCCAACCAACATGGAGGCAGGACCCTCCACCAGCAAAGAAAAAATTACGATTCGCTGACGGCTCATATGGCGGTTAGCAGTTTTTAGCAATAAAGTATTTATTTATTTATTTGCTTATTTACTTCACTGCTTGTGGGGTCTTAGTTCCCCGATCAGGGATTGAACCCGCGACCTTGGCAGTGAAAGCTCAAGTCCTAACCACTGGACTGCCAGGGAATTCCCAGCAATAAAATATTTTTGTTTTTTTATTTTTATTTTTTTTTTTTGTGGTACGCGGGCCTCTCACTGTTGTGGCCTCTCCCATTGCGGAGCTCAGGCTCCGGACACGCAGGCTCAGCGGCCATGGCTCACGGGCCCAGCCGCTCTGCGGCATGTGGGATCTTCCCGGACCGGGGCACGAACCCGTGTCCCCTGCATTGGTAGGCGGATTCTCAACCACTGCGCCACCAGGGAAGCCCTAAAATATTTTTAAATTAAGGCATGTACATTGTTTTTTTTAGGTACAATGCTATTGCCTACTTAATAGACTACAGTATAGTGTAAACATAACTGTTTACAGTTACAAATGTGCACTGGGAAACGAAAAAATTCGTGTGAGTGCTTTATAATGATGGTTTGGAAGTTGACCTGAAATATCTCTGAGGTATGCCTTGTATAGGACTTACAGAATTGAGTTTTTGCTGGGTTTTAACCTGAATGAATCTAATTTAATGGCTCTTATATAGCTAAATATCAGCAGATTAGCTTAAACTGATTGCCTTAAATCTACTTAGAATATTTTTATTATGTTAGGAATTCCTACTTAACACAGACAGTATCTTAGCATACTTGAGGGTGTGCTTCAACAGAATGGACAAATCACAGCTTCTGGAGTCCTTTCTTACCTGCAAAATGAGATACTTTCCTCCTAAGTTGATGTATATGATTATCATAATTAATTTATAGTATGGTAAAAATACAAGTGTTATTGCTATATTTTCTACTTGTATTCTACAAGTCTCTTGGTAATGGAAATTTTAAGTTCTAATTAATGTCTTTATTTTGAAAGCCTGAACATATTTTCCCACTACAGTGCTTGAAAGCACTGCCTTTGTGCAAACTTTTATATTCCCCAAGACTTGTGATAAAGTGGAGTTTCCTGTTTATGCATGTCTGAAAAGATATTTGTGTAATAAACAGTTAAGACCTTAAGTGCTCACTTGGTACTTACAGACTTTGTCATTATTAGGAATTGTCAAGGTCAGTATTGCTTTTTCCTTTTGTGTGAATCTACCCAGCTACTTCAGGTTATCGATGAGGGTGAGGAGAGCTGCCTGTGAAAATGGTCTAAAATATTTTCTTCTCTGATCCCTGTTTTTTTATTTTGGCTGTGCTGCTGTGGGATCTTAGTTCCCCAACACCAGGGATGAATCTGGGCCCTAGCAGTGAAAGCACTGAGTCCTTACCACCCAACTGCCAGGGAATTCCCTTTTCTGATTCATTTTAACTGCATGGTTGTGCTTATTGTATTTAGTAAGTTAAATTTCTTCTTGGTAAGATAGCTCTGACGTTTTTGTGTGAATCATTAACAATCTGTAATTCTGCAGTATGTTTTGGTAACATCTGAATATTGTATTTTCACGCTAATTAATAGTCCTCAAAAAAACGTTTATTGGAGGAAATTTTCATTGGAAAAATCAGGTAAATTTCCTTGACAAGGCAAAAACGGTTATCACAGTATATTCAGCTTGGTATGTAGTAGGCATTTGTTAAATGTTTTTGAATTGGTGGGGAAAATTTTAAAAATCTTAAAAAAAATGCAGATGATATTGCAAAGACAGTTGTATGAGAATTTTAAAGAAAAGTCTTCCCGGGACTTCCCTGGGGTCCAGTGGGTAAGACTCCCAATGTAGGGGGCCAGGGTTTGATCCCTATCGGGGAACTAGATCCCACATTCATGCCGCAACTAAGAAGCCTGAATGCTGTGACTAAGACCCGGCACAGCCAAAATAAATAAATAAATATTAAAAGAAAAGAAAATAAAAAAATCTTCCCTGTTGAACAAAGTTTAAATTTATTATTGAAGCAAGTTTAAATTTATTACTTAAGCTATTGTTTAAACAATTTAACATGTTTGGATTAATGAACCAGACATTGCATTGTCTTCACTGAAAAATTTTCATTTTACTTTTCCTTCTGGGAGCATTGGGTAGCATTATAGAAGTGAGGGTATGGTAAAGAAATTCTGCAGCCTTATTTTTGAAAGTTTTATACAACTCAGTTGTAGAAAGACATATTACAAAACTTTGTTGCTTAATTGGTGTTAGATATCCACTTGATAAAGTAGCATATTTCTTTGTAGTTCTCATGATTTAAAAAAAGACTATTTTTTAGAATAGTCTTAGATTTATAGAAAAATTGAGAGATAGTACAGAGTCCCCATTTGCGGCTCTACCACATCCCTCCCTGCCCCCACCTTGTTTCTCCTGTTAGCATTTTGCATTAGTGTGATACATGGTACATTTGTTATAATTAATGTACCAATATTAATACAATATTAAATAAAATCCATAGTTTATATTAAGATTTACTCTTTGTGTTTATAGTTCTGTAGGTTTTGACAAAGGCATAGTGTCATGTATCTACTATTACAGTATCATACAGAATAGTTTTTCCTCTCTGAAAGCTACCCATGCTTCACCTGTTCATTCTCCTCTTCTTCTCCTGAACTGCTGGCCTTTTTACCGTTTCTTTAGTTTTGGCTTTTGCAGAAGATCATATAGTTGGAGTCATATAGTATGAAGCCTTTTCAGACTGGCTTCTTTTACTTATCATTGTGCATTTATGACTCCTCCATGTCTTTCTTGGCTTGACCATTTCTTTTTATTTCTGAATAATCCATTGTGTGGACATATGACAGTTTATCCATTCATCTGTTGAAGGACATCTTGGTTGCTTCCAGTTTTGGGCAGTTATAAATAAAGCTGCTGTTATAAACATTTGTGTATAGGTTTTCGTATGGACATATTTTTGAGTCAGCTGGGTATTTAAATAGGAATGTGATTGTTGCATAATATGGTAAGATAATGTTTAGCTTTGTAAGAAACTGTCAAACAGTTTTCTAAAGTGGCTGTACCATTTTGCATTCCCCCAGCAATGAGAGTTCCTGTTGCTTCACATTCTTGTCAGTGTTTGTTATTGTCAGATTTTTAGATTTTAGCCATTCTAATAGATGTGTGGTGGTATCATTTTTGTTTTAATTTGTAATTCCTCAAAGACATGATATTGAGCATCTTTTCATATGCTTATTTGTCATCTGTATATCTTCTTTGGTGAGGTATTTAGATATTTTGCTGTTTTATTTTTAAATTTTTAAAACATTTATTTAAGTTTTTGGCTGCATCGAGTCTTAGTTGTGGCACTCAGGATCTTCGTTGAGGCATGTGGGATCTTTCGTTGCAGTGAGCAGTCTCTTTGTTGCATTGCTCGGGCTTCTCTCTAGTTGTAGCGTGAGGGTTTTCTCTCTCTTGTTGCAGTGCATGCGGGCTCCAGGGCACGTGGGCTCTGTAGTTTGCGGCATGAGGGCTCTCTCTTGAGGCGCGTGAGCTCAGTAGTTGCTGCGTGCAAGATCAGTAGTTGCAGCGTGTGGGTTCTTGTGGTATGTGGGATCTTATTAGTTCCCCGACCAGGGATCGAAACCATGTTCCCTGCATTGGAAGGCAGATTCTTTACCACTGGACCACCAGGGGAGCCCCAATATTTTGCCATTGTAAAATTGGGTTGTTTGCTTATGTTATTTCTTATTGTTGTTATTTAAGAGTCCTTTGTATATTTTGGATACAAGTCCTTTATCAGATAAATGTTTTGCAAATATTTTCTCCCAATTTGTGACTTGTCTTGATTTTTTTTTTTTTTTTCTTTTTGGTTTAAATTGGCAATTGAGGAAGTGGGCTTGATATCTGACTTAGGTAAGGAGTTAGTATTTTGTATTTCAAATGTAAAATAAGGTTTAGGAATGTTTATACATAAATAAATTACAACCTTGTCACATGCTCCATATTGTGTGGTTATAAAAGCCAAACAAGCCAATTTTGGAAATTTGTGGGCCATTTCAAAGTGGGAAAAGGTACGTAGTGATCTTGGGGATAATATTTTGGTCCATTTCCTAAATTTTCTTCTCTCTCCTGTGTGTATATTTTCTATATATTTCTGCATCTTCCTTTTATGTGTAATTGTACAGAACTTTATTTTTTTAATTTTTATTTATTTTTATTTTTATTTTTTTGCGGTACACGGGCCTCTCCTGTTGCGGAGCACAGGCTCCGGACACGCAGGCTCAGCGGCCATGGCTCATGGGCCCAGCTGCTCCACGGCATGTGGGATCTTCCCGGACCGGGGCACGAACCTGTGTCCCCTGCATCGGCAGGCGGACTCTCAACCACTGTGCCACGGGGGAAGCCCCAGAACTTTAAATGATATTTTAAAGGCTACTTCTGTTTTATAATTGTTAAAAGTAATGCTGGTGTGAACATTTGGTACATAAGCTTTGTCTGCATTTCTAATACTTCATTTGGATAGACTCCTGGAAGTAGAATCTGGATCAAAGATTTTTAAGACTCTTGGGGTGTGTTACATAATTGTTTTCTTAATGTGTTCATTTTGTATTACATTAGGAAGTTTAACATTCTGTAGAGCTTAATTTTTTAAAATGGCATCTTTTTAAATTCAGTGTTGGGACTTCCCTGGTAGTCCAGTGGTTAAGACTCCATGCTCCCAATGCAGGGGGCCTGGGTTCAATTCTTGGTCGGGGAACTAGATTCCATATGCCTCAAACTAAGAGTTTGCATGCTGCAACTAAGAGTTTGCATACCACAACTGAAGACCCTTCACGCTGCAACTTAAAAAAAGAAAAGTTTCCAAATGCTGCAATGAAGATCCCCTCGCATTTGCTGCAACTAAAGACCCAGTGCAGCCAAATAAATACATAAATAAATATTTTTTTAAAATTAGTTTTTACTTAAACATAGTGATAACACAAAGTTAGTTATAATCCTACCTCTCAAAGTGAAACGGAGCAGGACCCTTGGGACCCTCCCTGGTACAAATCCTTTCCTTGTCCCCTGTTTCTTGTTTGTAGGAAATAGGCTTCATTTAGCCTCCTTGATCTTCCCTGAGTTCCAAAGGGCAGAATCAAACAGTTGTTAATCAGGGAAGGGAGGGAATTCAGAAAGAAAGGAGGAGCAGTCAGGAAACAATAGTACAGCCTTGGGGCTGGGTCCTAGTTCTTCCTGAAAGAATATACATAATATCTTCAGCAGGAACTTAAGTCCCCCACCCAGGTGGAGGATGGTAACTTCTGGCTGAGCACAGGATTCCTGGAACACTGCCCTGTTACCTCACCACCAACCAATCAGAAGAAAGTCACACACCCTGCAGCTCTCACCCCAAAATTTGCCTATTAAAAACTTCTCTCCTGGGACTTCCCTGGTGGCACAGTGGTTAGCGACTGTGCCCTGCCAGTGCAGGGGACACGGGTTCGAGCCCTGGTTGGGGAAAATCCCACATGCCATGGAGCAACTAAGCCGGTGTGCCACAGCACAGGAACTTCTGTTCTATAATGAAAGTACAGCAGTTAAAGTATTCTAGCAGTTTAATCACTCATCAAAGTCTGTGTAACTTTCTCTACTTTTCCCCCAAGAATAAGCAGATGTATCTATGTAGACATGTTCCCATACTTTAAAACAATCATGTTATATGTTGCCTGCAAGTTTTTTTTTTAGTTGTTCCATGGGCATCTTTTTAGGTGATTATTTTGTAGATCTACTGTGTTTGTTTCAATGGCTATATAATACACCATTTTGAGTGTCCTTTCTTTAACCATTTATCCATTAATTTGCAAATGTAGAGTACTTGTCATGTGTCAGTTACTGGGGACAAATATCAGTGAACAAAATGTGCTAGTCTTTTAGCTCAAGGAGCTTGCGTCTAATTAGAGTTTATATTCCCCTATTGATGCTCATTATTTGTTCCCTCCTCCCTTTTTTTACTCTTTTATAGGGTGTTATATTGAATATCCTTGTACATATCTTTTGTATCTTGATGTACTTGTGCTATGGGCTTGTTGAGCCTAAAGGATACGTGCTTAAAATTACTAACTTTTGCCAACTGGTATAATTTTCTTTCATTGTTTTTATTTTACATTTCCCTAATCCTTGGAAGAGTTGTGCATGCGTTAGTGTGTTTATTGGCCATTTGTACTACAGTGAACTGCCTATTTTGATTCTTTGCCCATTTTTACTCTTGTGTTGTCTTTTCTTACTAATTTGTGAGAGCTCCTGTGTGTTCGGGGTTTTCATTCCTTGTCTGTTTATGCACTGCAGTTATTTTCTCCCAGTCTGTTATTTATCTTTTATTTTCTAAAATTTTAATATTTATTTATTTATTTTTTCTGGCCACTCTGCGCAGCATGCAAGATCTTAGTTCCCCAACCAGGGATTGAACTTGTGCCCCCTGCATCTTTTTAAAAAAAATTTCTTCTTAATTTGGGGCTTACCAGAAGAGTTGCAAGATTAATATAAAGACTCCCAGGGTACATTTCACTCACACTTTTCAAATGTTAACATTTTACTATATTTGCTTTCTCCTATCATTTAAAGTTAAAATAAGTATATTTTCTGAGCCATTTGAGAGTAAGTTGCAGACATCATTCTCCTTTACTCCTAAATATTTTATTTTCTCAAAACAAGGACTTTAAAATATATTATCGCACTATGATTATAAAAATCATGAAATTATTTTTGACACAATCTGTAGATCTTATCCAGATCTCACCAGTTGTCTCAATAATGTCTTCTAGAGGGAAGGGAAATCCAAGATTGCGTGCACTGCATTCATTTATGTCTCTTTAGTCTCCTTTAATCTGGGACAGTTTCTGCTTGCTTTTTTGTTTCATGACATTGATACTTAAGTTATGTTAGGAAAGTCTCAGTTTGTGCTTGTGTGGTGTTTGCTCATGTTTAGATTCAAGTTCTGCTCTTTTCAGGGAGGAATACCATGGACATCATGTGCCCTCAGTCCATCTAACCAGATCAGTCCCATCTTTGAGGATGCTAGTAGTAGCATTGACCATTCGGTTGCAGTGGTGTCTGCTACTTTTTCCATTGTAAGGTTATTTTTGGGAGATAGCCGTAAAGTTTGCTCTGGGGTTTAGAGGTTTTGAGTCTGTGATTATGGAAATACCCTATTACTCCCTAAACTTATAGCACTAGTTGTACCTTCCACTGATGATTGTTGCCTCTTGAATGAATGATGATTATGACTTTTCCAAATGGTGATTTTCCAGTTCTATCATTCCTTTTATATTTGTTGGCTCTCTGCTGTAAAGAAGAGCTTTCCCTTTGTGTATTTTTATATTTATTGTGGATTTATGAAATTTTAGTTTATTCAGTAGATTATAATTCTTTACCATTATTATCTTGGTGTTCAAATTGTACCAAATTTATCCAGTTAATGTTTAACTTTATGTTTTTTTAAAATATAATTTTTAATATGTTTAAAAGTATTGATTTCTTGGAACTTGCCTGGTGGTCCAGTGGTTAAGACTCGGTGCTCCCAGTGCAGGGGGTATGGGTTCGATCCCTGGTTGGGGAACTAAGAT
This sequence comes from Kogia breviceps, assembly GCF_026419965.1. Classification (NCBI taxonomy): domain Eukaryota; kingdom Metazoa; phylum Chordata; class Mammalia; order Artiodactyla; family Physeteridae; genus Kogia; species Kogia breviceps. The sequence goes on along the minus strand of NC_081323.1, from coordinate 13,247,886 downwards.
CCCGCATAGCGCATGGTGTGGCCAAAAAAAAAAAAACCCACAAACTTCTTTTGGCTTCTGGATTTTGTGTTGTACTTAGTGGAAGCCCTTTCTTGCCTAAACTGTTGATCATCTAAGTCCCAGGTTTTCTAACCTTTGCTGCTTGCCTTGTGAATACTTCCATTGCTTCTAAGCACCACAATGGGGAGTGGCTGGGAATAGAACAGAATGGTGCAGAGAAGCCCAGATGGTTGCTGTGCATAGCCAAAAACAACCATTATAGCACAGAGCTTGTTTAAAAAAAAAAAAAATTAACCCTCAGAAATGGAAATCCTTAAGCGTATTCAAACTTCCTCCTTTCAAGCAGTGTGCTGAGTGTATTTAATCTTTCCTTAATGATTCAGGACATTAGGAATATTATTATTATTATTTTTTGCTGTGAGTGACACCTCTTCTACCTCCTGAATTAAACAGGAGTGTTTCTCATTAGGTTGAATGACTGAGTCTAGGCCACTTTAATTTTAAGAGTTTTTGTGTTTGCTATTCTTAAATTTAAAAAAGTTTTTTTCACCTATTTTCCTTCACTATCTTTTGCCTGCTAGTTAGCCCCCCCGCCCCCCCCGTGGCAGTGAGGATCTCAGTCATTCATAACTGCTCTTTGAGATAGGTAGGGCAAGAGATGCTCTCCATAATTTATAGAGGAAGTAATGGGTGGTGGTGGTAACGTTATTATTAGGAGAGCTGGAATTTCAATCTGTTTTTTTCCTCTAAATCTATTAAGTATTGTTTTTAGTAATACTTCCTTGTCCCATCTATTATGAATAATACTTTCTAGAAAGCTATGTTGTATACTGGCTTTAAGTATGGATTTTTATTAAATGTAAGTTTTATTTATTTTTTATGTTTTAAAAATCGATGTTATTTATTTTTGTCTGTGTTGGGCCTTTGTTGTTGCGGTGGTCTTTCTCTAATTACAGTGAGCTGGGGCTGCTCTTCGTTGCAGTGCACGGGCTTCTCATTGTAGTGGCTTTTCTCTTGTTGCGCAGCACAGGCTTTAGGCGTGTGGGCTTCAGTAGTTGTGGCACTCGGGCTCGGTAGTTGTGGCTCGTGGGCTCTAGAGTGCAGGCTCAGTAGTTGTGGCACATGGGTTTAGTTGCTCTGTGGCATGTGGGATCTTCCCGGACCAGGGCTCGAACCCATATCCCCTGCATTAGCAGGTGGATTCTTTTTTTTTTTTTTTTTTGCCCTATGCAGGCCTCTCACTGTTGTGGCCTCTCTCATTGGGGAGCACAGGCTCCGGACGCACAGGCTCAGTGGCCATGGCTCACGGGCCCAGCTGCTCTGCGGCATGTGGGATTTTCTTGGACCGGGGCATGAACCCGTGTCCCCTGCATCGGCAGGAGGACTCTCAACCACTGCACCACCAGGGAAGCCCGGCAGGTGGATTCTTAACCACTGTGCCACCAGGGAAGCCCTAAACGTAAGTTTTAAAATGAAGCAGGTTACTAGCACATAATTTTCAAGTTTCTTTTTTTCTTTTCTTTTTTTTTTTTTTTTTTTTGCGGTATGCGGGCCTCTCACTGTTGCGGCCTCTCCCGTTGCAGAGCACAGGCTCTGGACGCGCAGGCTCAGCAGCCATGGCTTACGGGCCCAACTGGTCCACGGCATGTGGGATCTTCCCGGACCGGGGCATGAACCTGTGTCCCCTGCATCGACAGGCAGACTCTCAATCACTGCGCCACCAGGGAAGCCCAATTTTCAAGTTTCTGTTGGCCTACAGTGTGGATCCCAGACTAGGAAGTGGGAAGAAGGTTGAGACTGTTAGACTTAATCAATTATCTGTTTTATTATCATTAATAATTGTTAATTTCATGGGAATTCCCTGGTGGTCCAGTGGTTAGTACTCTGTGCTTTCACTGCTGAGGACCGGAGTTCAATCACTGATTGGGGAACTAAGATCCCACAAACCTTGCATGGCTTAAAAAAAAAAAAAAATCTATATCTACTTATGTACATAAATAGATATATTTCGTTATCTGTTAGTGCTATTATATACAATGCTATCTGCCTGGAACCCTCTTTTCGTGGTTGGTTCCTTTCAGCTCTCAGATTAAATGTTGCATCTTCAGAGAGTCCTTCCCTGACCTTCCCTCTTCCTACCTCCCTCCTCTTTTATATCACACACCCTATTTATTTCCTTTATGACTTAATCACTTTCTGGAAATATCTTGTGTATTGTTAATATCCAGTAAAATGTTAGCTCTGTGATTTTATCCTTTGTCCATCTTTAGGGTTTATTTTAACTCATTGCTTAGGTCCTTTTGAACTCCTCTGAGCACCTTCCTTTGCCCAGGAATGAGGCTCTCTGAATTTAAGGACTTCTGTGAGAGCCTTGTGTCTTGTTTACCATTGTATCCACAGAACCTGGAATAGCAGTCCTGTGGAATATGATATAATTTCAGCAAACATTGTGAAGTGAATGTGATGACAACATATTGGCTTTTTCACTTGAGAGGTGCATTTGGGGCTTATAGTCTAATGTGCTTTTCAAAGAATAAGCATAGGGCATAGCTGCATGTCATACTACTTTGTATTTTTTTTAATCAGAAATTTTCAGTTTTGGTATAGCTGGTCCATCTGGTTTGAAGCCACAGAAAATATTTGAATCTTTTTTTTAAAAAACACTTTGTGAATCTTAAAGAGTGATTCTCAAACTTATGTCTGTGAACCACTCTGACAGAGCAAGAAGACATGCAGGCCAATATTTTGTTTATTTTTATTTTGTAGTCAGTATTTCCTTTTAGGTTCTATTTTTGGCACAGAAGCTGCATTAGTACGGGAGGAAGACCAGGCATCTACTGCTGTATCCCCCATGTAGTTTGTCTTATTTGCCAAGTGAGGACTGCTTTGGGTACTTGGATAAAACCAGGGGAGAAGAATGATTTAGTTGGAGATGTGAGGGAAAATTGTACCTTTCATACCCTGGTTGGTCTGTGGCAAGAAGCTAGCTACCTACTGTTTAACTCTATGCTTTGTTCTGAGTTATTTTTGGAATAAGTCATGTGATGGAAAGAAAGAATATAGAGGATAGGAGAAATTGAGGAAAAATTTATTCCCCCTCAGTGTTTCACAAGATGTCCTGGGGAGAAGGAGTATGAATAACTAATTTTACCCTTAGTCTGTTTTTAGAGTTTGTTTCATCTCAAAGGCATGATTAGGTCTTGTTGAATTCTTCTGAATGCCTTCCTTGGCCATACCCAGCTACTAGATTCTCTGAATTCAGGACTTCTCACAGTATTTTTTGCTTGGTTCCCTTCCTTTTCCTAAGATGATTTTAAAAAGCCCTTTAGATATATAGAAAGCTCTGTGCCCATTAAATGATAGTTTTTGCCTGCCAGTCACTGAAAGGTATAAGACTTAAAAAAAAAAAAAAGCAGCATCAATTTGTTTGAACTTGCATATGTAATATCTGTTTATATTTTTGTTGTTGTTGAAGTCGAAACAAACCGATCAGAATGAAAGGGTGGGGAACATAAGAGAGGGACAAAATTATATTCTCAATTTATGTAGAAAATAGAAACATAAGGGCTTTGAACGTGTTGGTGATTAAAAAAAAAAAAAGGCCAGGTTTTGTGTTTACTGTACAATCATTAAAAGCACATTGCTGATGATATATCTCTTGAAAATCTTGGTTCAGGCATATCTCCCATTTGGTGGGTAGAAAAAATGAGGCACACAAAATCAATCTAATTTGTCCAAGGTTACATACAGAAAATTATAAGGAGCGTGTAGATTTCCAGACTCTATCTAATATTTTATCCAGTTAGTTGAAATGTATATGGAGTTCAAAGAGGACAGGTGAAGTACTTAGTATAGTTTCCTAGTTGTACATAGTAACTGCTCAGTAAAATTTTGCTATTGTTAATTATTCAGGGGGAAGGTTTGTTCTGGTTGCTGATAATGTATATCTTGATGATGTTTTTGAGCACAGAGACATATTTGTATTCATGCTGGTAAGAAGAAAATGAAATTGAATTACAGTATAAAACTTCTGCAAATACTTTGCAATACAGATTTTTGTGTTTTGGATTTCTGCCTTCATGACTTTTAGGCCACTGTTAGTTTTAGATAAGAGAAATTTGAATCTCTGATTCTGTTTTCTTCAAGGGCCTATATCTGCCTTTGTAGGCGTTTTGCATAACAAGTACAGGTCTTTTTGTGTTGAATGCTAAGTTTACTTTAGTGTATGGTGTTAGATGATTTGTATAGTATTAAGTGAAATGTTTTAATGTATTGTAGTGTTGAGGATATCTTTGATGTAATTTTGACATGAGTATTATATATTGATTAAATTTCTGTTTTTAAATATTAAGGAGTGCAAATATTTTAATCTTTATATGCTAGGAATTCTGTGATCTTGTTCCCCCTCCTTAAATTGCTGCTGGTGGAGATGGAAGCCTGTCTCAGTGTTAATAAATGCCATCACCCATTCCCTTCCCCCAGCTTTACACTGGAGCCTAGTTTGCCTGCAGCTGCAATGGTAGGCATCTTTCAGGAAGTGACCTTGGCTTGTATTAATCAAATTCAGAACACACAAAAAGCTTCTTGCTAACATGCTGACTTGATGTAAAATTTTATCGCATCCATTTTCTTTCAGAATGAGGCCATCTTGTAAAAAGAAGATGTACAGAAGACTCCTCCAATTTAATACATTAAAAAAGCTTCTGCAAACCATGTTTAAAAACACACCTAGATTTTAAAAGTAAAGACTTTTTATAGACAGATATGCATAAACTTAGATCATGAAGGTTTGGGAGTTGTTACTAGAAAATTACTTGTTTTAATGCTGAATTAAAAAAACCCCTCTACATTAGGATCAAGTTTATTTACTATCTTAACTACATTAAATTGCTGTGGAAAATTTATACCTATGAATTTATTTTGGGGCCCTTTAGTAGTTATATATTAAGTAAGATACTTTTGTATATTGGTTATCTTTGGGTGTTCAGAAATGACTGTGGTGTCTTACTCTGTTGGTGTGGGTAAGAAAACTAATGCCCTACATGGAATCATTTTCTTAGGTAGTGGTAGCACCTACAGGGCCTTATAAATATAACTTAAAATTAAGTCAACAAGACTGCTAAAATTCGACCACCTATTGTATTAATGAGAAATATTCTAACTACAAATTCACACAATTGCTTATTAGTATTTAACTGATCATCATGATAGAGCAGTTAATACAGCTCTTTCACTTTTATCATGTAACGCGTCACAGAAATCTAGTTTTTAAATGTAGGGTAGTTAAGGTGTGTATAGTAATGATCTTCATTTTAACCTTGCTCAATGTTAAATATAGAATGTTGGAAAGAGTAATGGATTAGTTTACTGATCCATTTGGGAGAAATTTACATTAAAAAAAAAGAATTGGAGAGTAGTTGAATCTATTGCCAAGGGGTTCACTCTTGAGTTTATTGTATATATAGGAGTCACTTCTGTGTACCGAACTGTTTGAGGAGAGAAATACAGGAAAAGAAAGTTTAAACCTTATGAGCTGTACCTGCATTTTGGTAGATGTACAGTATGAAAAGTACAGGCATGTTGCACGTTTATATTAATGATTAGGAGAGGAGGTGGAGAATCTATGCAAATAAAAAATTGGGGTTAGATAAATACTTTGATTAAATGTCTTCATTAGATGTCTTCAATATCTGAGTTATTTTTAAAGCATTTACTGGAAACATAACCAGCATTATCTTTCATCATATTGTAAATTGTTCTTAGAATTGCAGCCTCGTGGAGTTAAATCTATCTCTTTAACTTGACTAAGTTCACCCTTTGTCTGGATACCAGCATTAATGATTGGTTTGTTAGATACTACAGGATAATTTGAAGGAAAATTACTCGATCATTTCTCCCCTCAAATACCTGTTTAAAATACATGGTCTTCAATAAAATCATCACCTTGAACTTAAAATGTTCTTTGCCTCCTCCTCTGCTACCATTCTCTCCCCCCTACCCCCCCTAAAAAAAGGAAAAAAGAAAGCCTTGCAAGAAAAGGAATACAGGCAATCCTGGTGGCCAATGAGTTAATGTTCATTTGCAGCCTGAGGGTCATCGTACAGCCTCTGTTTCCTGATTGGCTGCTAAAAGGTGAAATTGAAACCACTGTAAACTTTTGACCCTGTAGCAATTCTTGTGGAACCCTTCCACTGGTGGAGCCCAGAGCTTCAGCTCACCTCTCCACCCAACCCCTCCCACCCCCTTTCCTGTATTTATTTTGTGTGATCGTGCAGCACTGCATGCAGTTTTTCCAGGAGATGGGGGAGAGGGAGGTGGAACAAGCACCAGCAAGCGGCTGGCTTCATGCCTGTTTTAGCAACCATGTCATTACTAACTACAGGTCAGCCAGAGATACGGGGCTTGTTAATAAACTGGTCTTCCAACTGGATTTTTAAAGTTTTCTCCTTAATCTCAAGGTAATTATAAAAAAATGCAGAATGGTTATATTTACTGCCATTGTTCATCAGTGGATAGTATTGTGGTGCAAGCAAAATGTATGGCATGATTTCCTGAATGTGTTGAAGTAAAAATAGCTTTCATATTCAGCAACCTTTATACACCCCATTAATGTTTCCTCTGTCTCTCACGATTTTCACACAAATAACTTAACATTTTACAAACGTTTTTTTCTTCTTTGCTTTTGTCTTTTGTTATAAAGAAACTCAAATGGCATTTTGGTTCTAACTAAGGAAAATAATTGCAGAAGTTATCTGTACATTCAAATTTCGTTAATAATTCTTTCTCCCCCCTTTATTTTTTCTTGGCTGAGGTAAATGGTTTTGGATTTGTCTTTCATTCACCTGTAAATAGTGCTTTATAGCTACCACAGCAATCCTATGAAAAAGGCAGGGCTGCCCTTCTCTCTTCTCTCCTTTAATATTATTATTAGACTCTGTCTTCATCTTCTGGTTCTTCCTTGTATCCTTGGTCTCCGGTGCAGCGTAGCAGGTTGATGCTCAGCAGATGCTTACTGAATGAACACAGTTTTCACTTCGGAAACTATAGTGGTTATTTGTAGCTGCTTCTCCTTTCCTAATTAGCAGCAGGAACCATATTTTGCTTATACTTTTGAGTGCCTGTGCAGCGCCTGACATCTAATAGGTGCAGAACAAACATTTAAGTGAATTAGATGTCTCCCACAAGATCACTTTAAGAATCTGAACTTAAAAAACTAGGTTTTCTGAAATCAAGGCTTCTATTTTAACTGCCTCATTTAAATTTTCAGGTTGGCTCCACATAGAACTAAACATTTATTATAACTTATTAAATGACTGTGTAGAATAAATTACGACGAATCAGCTTGCTCCTTTCTAGTGTATATCACAGGATAGGTGGTAATACATGTCAGTTTTTTTTTTTTTTTTAAATTCTGTTCTTACTTTAGTAGGCCTGTGTATGCTGTAATTTGAAATAATTCCTGCTCCCCTTGTCAAGAAGATTATGGTATTTTTGAAAGTTTGTCATCAGTGTATTACCAATGTTCTCTTGGGTACCAAATACATTTTTCCTTATTTACTTGAACACATAATTATGGGATAAATAATATATTTTAAAGAGAAAATTATTAAGTTTATACAGCTTCAAAAACAGTAGCATGGGCTTCCCTGGTGGCACAGTGGTTGAGAGTCCGCCTGCCGATGCAGGGGCACGGGTTCGTGCCTGGTCTGGGAAGATCCCACATGCCGCGGAGCAGCTAGGCCCGTGAGCCATGGCCGCTGAGCCTGCGTGTCCGGAGCCTGTGCTCCGCAACGGGAGAGGCCACAACAGTGAGAGGCCCACATAACGCAAACAAACCAACCAAAAAAACCTAGCATCTTTTTATATAATTAAAAATTTTCCTTTTCAAAAATAAACTTATTTGTTTTATTTATTTATTTTTGGCTGGTGCACGTGGGCTTTTTCTAGTTGTGGTGAGCAGGGGCTACTCTGCTCTTCATTGCGGTGCACCGGCTTCTCATTGTGGTGGCTTCTCTTGTTGCGGAGCACGGGCTCTAGGCATGCAGGCTTCAGTAGTTGTGGCTTGCAGGCTCAGTAGTTGTGTCTTGTGGGCTCTAGAGCACAGGCTCAATAGTTGTGGCCCACAGGCTTAGTTGCTCTGCGGCATGTGGGATCTTCCTGGACCAGGGCTCGAACCTGTGTCCCCTGCATTGGCAGGCGGATTCTTAACCACTGCGCCACTAGGGAAGCCCTTAAATTTTCATATGGTATTAAACTTACATCCTTTTTTCCCCTTTCATTATAGCTACAAATTGGTTGCAGTTGATTGTTGCAAGTAAAATCTGATGTTACAGTTTTGACAAAGGATATATTTATTGCTTGGTAAATAATCTCAACTGCAAAAAAATGTTGTTTAGTTTATGCCAATATGTAATCTTTAAGTAACCTGACATTTAGTTGGTGCACAAACTTACTCTGTAGTGCTTTGAAGATGAGTGGGCAACAGCTGGCTTTTCCCAAAGATGGTGATTCCCCATCTCTGTCTATGATTTTATGGAACTGAGGAGGGAGTACCTGGGAGTCCTGCCTGCAGCAGCATGGAAAGAACAATGAGTTTAATATGATTAGTAGTAGAATCCTTGCCCCCTTCCATGTTCAACAGCAAAAGAAAAACACATTCAATAATATTCAGTGGCCTCTTTTTGTCCAGTTGGTGTTTCCAAGCATCAGCATCATGTAGTTTGAATTTTCCTCTCTGTCATCTCCCCTCCCCCAGTTTGATTCTTTGTTCTGGCCTTGAGGCACACCTTCTCAGACTAGCTATTAACAAAGCTCAGTTTGATCTCCCCCAAGCCCCTGATAGCTTTCTAGTGGTGCAGGCTTTGATAATGTGGATCTCATCAGTCACCTTTCTGTTATTTATAGTAGAAAAATTAATGTCATACCCTGCCCCCTCCCCCTCTGCGATATTTAATATTTTGGGGTTGTGTCATTCAATTTTTATGTCGGTCTGATTTGACTTTGTGTGTGTGATTGACTAAAGTCCAAACTACGAAGAGGGGTAAGGGTAAGGTGGTTTTTTGGCTGTGCCGTGCGGCTTGCGGGATCTTAGTTCCCCAACCAGGGACTGAACCTGAGCTCTCTGCAGTGAAAGCCCAGAGCCCTAACCACTGGACCGCCAGGGAATTCCCAGGATAAGCTTTTTTTTTTTTTGCGGTACGCGGGCCTCTCACTGTTGTGGCCTGTCCCATTGCGGAGCGCAGGCTCAGCGGCCATGGCTCACGGGCCTAGCTGCTCCGCGGCATGTATGATCTTCCCGGACTGGGGCACGAACCCGTGTCCCCTGCATCAGCAGGTGGACTCTCAACCACTGCGCCACCAGGGAAGCCCTAAGCTTATTTTTGATGAAGGTAATAAGTACAGTCCCAGGAAATATGCTTTGCTTGTTGCCTTTGCAGAATCTTGGTTCTAGGCAAGTTAACTGCAGTTCCCCAACAGTTCCATACTTAACGGGATCCTGGTATATAGTACTTTTTAGACCATCTGCTCCTTGCAGGTTCCTGGTAGGCAAGCCAGTCATTGATCTTTGACTATTTGAAGACCTTTCTAATCCAACTGCATACTTCCTGGGAGAGGAGAATTTTGTAGACGGTGTTCCTTTGGGTCCTGGGGGTTATGGGGTACAGATTGGCTGGGTCAGCCCTCCTTTAGATAGTTCTCACCAGCAGTACTGCAGTGTTTTGAGTATTAATGTAGGCTCTCGCCAACCTTTCACGATAGGCAGCAGACTTGTTTCCCGGGTCAGTCATTAGGGTACTAGGTACATTCTGACTCAATTTCCTTTTCCTTCCCACCTCTCTTGTTTTTAGGTACTAATGCCACCCCACTGACCCCCGTTAGCCCCCCAAAAGGAGCAACAACAAAAGAACCATTTCTGAAATGAAACTTGATTTAGAATTAGGGCCAGAAAACCTTGGATTTTCTTTACAGGACTTCTGCCTACGTTTTCCCCCTTCACTGTCCTCTAATTAAATTGGATATAAAAATTCAAGTTATAGGGACTTCCCTGGTGGTCCAGTGGGTAAGACTCCATGCTCCCAATGCAGGGGCCCTGGGTTTGATCCCCGGTCGGGGAACTAGATCCTGCGTGCGTGCCGCAACTAAGAAGTCTGCATGCCACAACTAAAGATCCTGTGTGCCACAATGAAGATCCCGTGGGCCACAACTAAGACCCGATGCAGCCAAAATAAATAAATAAAATAAAAATTAAAAAAAATTCACGGGCTTCCCTGGTGGCACAGTGGTTGAGAGTCCGCCTGCCGACGCAGGGCACAAGGATTTGTGCCCCGGTCCAGGAGGATCCCACATGCCATGGAGCGGCTGGGCCCGTGGGCCATGGCCGCTGAGCCTGCGCGTCTGGAGCCTGTGATCCGCGACGGGAGGGGCCGTAGCAGTGAGAGGCCTGCGTACTGGGGGCGGGGGGGAAATTCATGTTATAAAACATTGAATTCATTTAAAAACTAAAACTGATGATTGTGTTTTTTCCTATTTTTTAATTTCACTGTGCTTGGTAATTCTTGTTATATTATGTGTCAGATAGTCTTGTTTGGCTAATAATTGTTTTTATTTATTGAGCATTTATATACTAGATACTAATAAGTAATTTAAGCATTTTCACTTAATGTTCACAAGAGCCTTAGGAGGTGTGATAGCCATTTTAAGATGAGAAGTCTAAGGCTCAAAGATGTCTTTATTTGACCCAGGGTTCCTAACCAGTAAGTGAAAAGAGCTGGGAGTTGGTTGAGTCTAGATCTGGTGGGCTCTGAAGCTTCTGCCCTTTAGCCATTATGCTAACAACTAGCTATAGTATTGTGGATTGAGATGTAGTCCAAGAACCACCTTACTTCTGGCATGTATCTCAGTTATAAGCTATAGACTACTGTGCTTATCAGTAGACCTGGTACTAGATATATCAGTTCCTTTTATAACTTTAATTGCATGGCACTGATATATTACCTAGATTTTCCTCTTTTCCCTTTTCCCTAATGTGATCACGTTATAATGTGATATCCTTCCATCCTCAACCCCTATTCCCCCATTTTCGCACCTTTAATTTGAGTTTCAAAAGTGCAACAGACCCTTCACATCATACAGCTAGATTGTGGTTGGTTGTCTTCTATATGCTACATGCGGATTGGCCATGGCTGTGATGTATTTGTTACTCAGAACTTGTAAATATATCATTTTTTCTTCCATCCTTTCTCAACAGACCTTCCAATTCCAGCATGAATGCTATTAATTTAAGGGCATAGTTATGGTTCTTGTCTTTATGGATATCTCTAGAATTAGCAATAGTTAGATTGTTGCTTTATTGATACATTTGGAAAATCATAAGGTGATGTTGAATGTTTTTATTGGCTCACTTTTTTGTTGCACTAGAGCCTGCTCCACATCTCCTCAAGTGCAAAGTCTGCTGTTCTTTATGTTCATGTATTTATTGCAGTTTGTTTTGAAGAACTGCCCCTCACTTAACCTGTCTCCCATTTAAAATTATTTTTTGTTGGTGACTCAAATGATGCACCCTTTCCTAGAGGGGAAGAAAATATCCAGGGCTTTTTTTTGTTTTACCCTTCTCGCTTGCTTTATCCATCCATCTGGTGGGTATTTATCTTTTTTGGACTTCAGTATTTAATTAGCTTCTGACAGGATATTTATATTTAATTAATTAATCGATTAATCAGTCGATTAATTAATTAATGGCTGTATTGGGTCTTCATTGCTGCGTGCGGTCATTCTCTCGTTGCGGCGAGCACGGACTACTCTTCGTTGTGGTGCATGGGCCTCTTGTTGTGGTGGGTTCTCTTGTTGCGGAGCACGGGCTCTAGGTGCGCGGACTTCAGCAGTTGTGGTGCACGGGCTTAGTTGCTTCGCGGCATGTGGGATATTCCCAGACCAGGGCTCAAATCCATGTCCCCTGCATTGGCAGGCAGATTCTTAACCACCGCGCCACCAGGGAAGTCCTATATTATTTTAAATTGTTAATTTGTTGAACATTCCTTTTGGACTGGTGGGAACATCCCAAGTTCAAATTACCCAGCTGGTTTCATCACTTTTCAGGACTTGGAGGTGATCTCCTTTATCTCCACTTTGTGTTATTCATGTTTACAAACTGTGACAGACTGTATTGTGTATGCCCTGCCTGGTTTTTATTATTAAAAAAAATTTTTTTTAGCAGAAGTAGTAATATATGGCAAAATAAGGCTTCGAGCTCAAATTCCCAGGAAGAGGCCAAGGCCTTATACTTGATAGCTTTTTGTTGTTATTGTTTGTTTCTTATGTCCAGGGAAGGGAAAGGTGGGAAAAGTTATTTTGTGTGTGACTAATGATAGTACTTATATAAAGAAAGGGCAATAAAAATCAACACCCTTTTCTTTCTTTCTTTCTTTTTTTTTTTTTTTTTTTTTTTTTTTTGTCCTCAGGATCAAAATACTTGCTGAACAGTGGAGTCAGAGACCAATAAAAATAAACTCCTACTTGAACATCATCTGACTGGTTAGCCAGGTAATTCAGTTTTACTTTGGATCTTTTGTAATTTTCTGACTTCACCCTCTGAAGGTACTGCCCTCGTCTTGATTTATGGTTTAATCTTGAGCTTATTTTATGTGTCATGCTTTCCTCTTTAATAATACTATTAGTTGAATGAAGGGACTTGGAATAAGTGAATATATATGTGTATTCTATATACAAACATAAATTTTGGGGGAAGGGTCAGAACTATATGTTACGGTTTAATATGAGACACCATCACCTGCCCACTGTTTCCTTTATGTGTGAATATTTTAATGGCACCTAGTCAAAATCTGAATCAGCCCCACCCATTTTGACTATTTCACCTTGTGAAGACCAGTTTCACTGGATTGCTTGTGCTGGTGTGCAACATTTCATCTAACTCCTCTCCTGACTTTTAGTATTGCATCATAATAGGAAAAATGAGAATAGAAAAGTAGTCTGATAGCTAAGAAAGCAGTTATGCTTTTCTTAGCTAGTTAAATTTCTTTTTGCTGGTAACATTATTATTCTCTTGGTTAGCTAGGCTTGAAATGTGAGTCATCTTTGAATCCTACCCCCCTTTGATATATTTAGTAAACAGGTCTTATCTGGTGTTCTGTTTTCATGTCTCCTGTATTTGTTCAACTTTCTGTTACCAATCTTAGCTTCCTAGGCCAAGACCCCTTAATTTCATGCTTGTGTTTGTCCAAATGTCCTTTGACTGCTTCTTATCTGTAGTATTTCTACCTACTTGAAAGTTTGCTAGAAAATTTTCTTAAATATACTCCTTTAACCAAGCCTCTTTTCTGTTCTCAGCTTTGTGCTACTGGTCCCTGGCTTACAGAAAAAAAAAGTACAAACTCCCTTCTCTTGTATTTGAAACAGTCCTCTGGGAATTTATCTAAGCCTCCATCCATCCTCAGCTCTTGCTATTTCCCTATAAAATCCTTCAATTAATTATGGTATAGACCCATTATATTCTGAACATAGTAGAGAACTATCTCCATAGTATTTATCTTAAAAAAAACTTTATTTGGAAATACTTTCCAATTTACAAAAGTTACAAAAATAAGAGTATGAAAAACATCTAGATATCCTTTAGCCAGATACACTCTCTGGTTTTATTATTTGCATTCATGTGTGCTTTTACTCTTTCCTTCTCTCTCTCTCTCTTTTGAGCTATTTGAGGGTATGTTATATATAGTGTGCTCCTTTCCCCTAATACTTCTGCTTTATAGGGTCATTCTCTCGTATAACCATTGTATAGTTATGAGCTTCATAAATGGATGTCGATACAAATGTATTATATCCAGACAAAATATTCCAGTTTTGTCAGTTGACCTAATAAGGTCACTCACAGCATTTCCCTTGCTTCTTGTAACAGAAACCAGTCTCAGGTCAGATACTGCATGTAGTTATTATTTTTCTTTAGCCTCCCTTTTCCTGGTATATTTCCACAGCCTTTCTTTGTCTTTTATGACATAGACATTTTTGAAGAACACAACCCTTCCCCTCATTTAGAATGTTCTTCATTTTCTGTTTGTCTGAAGTTTTCTTGCAATTAGAATGTGGTTATACGTTCTTGGCTGGAATACTGCATAGGTGATATGATCCCCCAAGAAAGATGCACAACTTCTGGAGGCACATGGTGTCTCTGGCCCTCATTGGCATGTTAATTCTGATCACTTGGCCAAGGTGTTGCCAGATTTCTCCACTGTATATAGTTTTTTTTCCTTCTTTTGCAAGCAGTAAGCAGTCTGTGGGGGAGACAATGCTGGTACCATGATTCTCATCACAATTTGCCCTAGATTTAGCATTCATTGATGATTCTTGTCTGATCTAATTTTTTACCGTAATGGTTCCAAAATGGTCATTTTCTCATTCCATTCCCGGTGGAGCTCTTGTAATCACGCTCCTGTGTCCTTGTGGAGAATAGTATTAGAGACCAAGATCCCTAGGTGGGAGAGGGTAGGTGTCCTTCTTGCTTCTGGGTTGTCTTCTCTTCTTGACCCTTACAGTGACACAGCTAGGAAATATATGAATGTCTATACACGTACATACGTAAACATACTTGTTCGTATATACACATTCATAGCAACATGAATATATGCAGTTTAGAAATCATGAGTTTATGTCAGTATGTCCAATTTCACTCCACATCTACAGGGTTCTTTCTTTGCACCTCTCATTTCATATGTTTATGTCCTTTTTAAAAAAAATTTTTATTTTGGCTGCATTGGGTCTTTGTCGCTGTGTGCGGGCTTTCTGTGTTGCGGCGAGCGGGGGCTATAGCCTTCGTTGTGGCGCGCAGGCTTCTCATTGTGGTGGCTTCTCTTGTTGTGGAGCATGGACTCGAGTGCAAGGGCTTCAGTAGTTGCGGTGCACGGGCTCAGTAGTTTTGGCTCGTGGGCTCTAGAACGCAGGCTCTCAGTAGTTGTAGGGCATGGGCTTAGTTGCTCTGCGGCATCTAGGATCTTCCTGGACCAGGGATTGAACCCATGTCCCTGCTTTGGCAGGCAGATTCTTAACCACTGCGCCGCCAGGGAAGTCCCTTAACGTTTGTTTTTATGCCATGAGAACTCTGGTTCCCAACATTGTCAGTACATCTACTCTTTTGCTCTGTCTTATAATACATCTAAAATAATTTCAGACTTGTTTGACCATTTCACTACAGTAAACAAACTTACTTAAAGTGAGTGAAGAATTTGTATATAGTTCTCCACTTCCTCATAACCGTCTTGCCCAAGACTGAGAGTAAATCCTGTATTCTTTTAAAATTATTGATTGATTGATTTATATTTAATTTATTTATTGGGTTGTGCCAGGTCTTAGTTGTGGCAGGCGGGCTCCTTAGTTGTGGCATGAGAACTCTTAGTTGCGGCATGCGTGTGGGATCTGGTTCCCTAACCAGGGATTGAACCCAGGCCCCCTGCATTGGGAGTGTGGAGTCTTGACCACTCTGCCACGAGGGAAGTCATCCCCCCCCCCCTTTTTTGTAAGATTTGCATATTTGTATTTCTTTTTTTACTTTTTATTAGAGTAGAGTTGATTTACAATGTTGTGTTAGTTTCGGGTGTAAAATCCTGTATTCTTAAATTCCTTGAATTAGTCCTCCCTCCTCCTACCTTCCGTTCCTTCCCCAGTTTTATTTCCCACCCTTACTTTCTTCATAATGTAGTTATGGTATTTGTTTGAAATGAAATGAGATTAATTTATTTGTATGCTTGAGTTTCAGTTTGTTTTAAAATGCTCCTTCCCATTCTGATTGGTTATGTTTTGATTATGTAGACTATGAACACATTTTCCAAAGTCACAATTTTACAGAAGATACACATTCTTCTGTATCCTTTCTACCCCTTTTTCCCCGATCTTGGAGGAACCTGTCTTCACTGTTTTCTGAAGTATTTCCTTGTGTTTCTTTTTGTAATGACAAGCAGATATATGTATAATATGTTTTACTTTTCCTTTTGTTTTCACAAAAGGTAGCATACTATATATATTCTTTTGCACTTTGCTCTTTTCACTTACTGATATCTCCTGGAAATAATGCCATATCATGCCAAAGGGATCTTTCCCTTTTTTTTTTTTTTTCCTGTACGCGGGCCTCTCACTGTTGTGGCCTCTCCCGTCGCGGAGCACAGGCTCCGGATGCGCAGGCTCAGCGGCCATGGCTCATGGGCCCAGCCGCTCCGCGGCATGTGGGATCTTCCCAGACTGGGGCACGAACCCATATACCCTGCATCTGCAGATGGACTCTCAACCACTTTGCCACCAGGGAAGCCCTCCCATTCATTTTTTAAAAATCATGGTAAACTTTACATAACATAAAACTCACCATTCTGACCACTTTTAAGTGTGCGGCTCAGGGGCATTAAGTCCCTTCACACTGTTTGCAGCTGTCCCCACCATTCATCTCCAGAATATTTTCATCTCCCTACACTGAGAACTGCCCATTAAACACCAATTCCTCACTGCCTCTTTTCCCAACCCCAGTCTCATTTATATTTTACACAGATGTGTAGTTTCCATTATGTGCATGTAGGTTATTCAATCAGTTTCCTATGTATGGATATCATCTAGGTTGTTTCCGGTATTTTGTGATTAAAATAATGCTGCAGCGAATAACCTCATGAATATATATTTTCATGTTGTTGGGGGTGTACCTTCAGGATAAATTCTTGGAAGTGTGATTGTTAGGTTGAAGGGCAAATGCATATGTAGTTTTTGTTAGATATTGTCAAATTACACTTTATAAGGATTATACCATATGGATTCCCACCATCAATATGTGAGAGAGCCTGTTTCCCCTGTTTTACAGTCACACTGTAAAAGTTCTTTCCCTCAGTGTTTTTTTAGATGGATCCACATTTTTGTGTCAGAAGTTTCTTTTTTTTTTATTGCTGAGTAGTATTCCATTGTGTTTCCTATTTTTGGCTGCTATGAATAAAGCTTCTAGGAACATTAAAGTACAAGTCTTTGTTTGGATTTTTTTTTCCTTCTTGAGTAAATACCCAGGAGTGTAATTGCAGGGTCTTTTGTTAAGTGTGTGCTTATCTTTATAAGAAATTGAAACTGTTTTCTAAAGTGGCTTACCATTTTATATTCCACCTGCAATATAGGAGAGTTCAAGTTCCACATATATCTCTTCTTTTATGAAGTGTCTGTTCAAATTTTGCCCATTTTAAAAATTGGGTGGTTTTCTTATTGTATGAGTTAAAAAAAATGTTCTGGATACAAATCCTTTTCAGATATATATATATATATATATATATTTTTTTTTTGTTGTTGTTTTTTGTTTTTTTGTTTTTTTGTTTTTTTGTTTTTTTGTGGTATGCGGGCCTCTCACTGTTGTGGCCTCTCCCGTTGCGGGGCACAGGCTCCGGATGCGCAGGCTCAGCGGCCATGGCTCACGGGCCCAGCCGCTCCGCGGCATGTGGGATCTTCCCGGACCGGGGCACGAACCCGTATCCCCTGCATCGGCAGGCGGATTCTCAACCACTGCGCCACCAGGGAAGCCCTCAGATATATTTTGAGAGTATTTTCTTCTGGCCTTTGTCTTCCCTTTTCATTTTCTTGATTTATCAATTTTTTTCTCTTAGGATTAATCCTTTTTTTAATGTGCTAAGAGATCTTTGCCTATTGTAAGGTTATAAAGATTTTTCTGCTTTGTTTTCTTGTAGAAGTTCTATAGTTTTAGCTTTATATTTAGATCTGTGATCCATTTTAATTTAACTTTTGCATATGGTGTGAAGAAAGGATTGAGGATCAGTTTTTTAAAATATTGACATTCCGTTCCATGGCTATTTATTGAAAAGACTGTCCTTTTCCCATTGCATTGCTTTTGGTAACTTAATCAACTAACTCTGTGTGTGTGTGTGTGTGTGTGTGTGTGTGTGTGTGTGTGTGTGTGTGTGTGTTACATAAATACATACACAAACATATATACATACATATATACATACTTATATATACACACACAGGATCTATTTCTGGTCTTTATTCTGGCCATTGATTTGTATATCAGTTCTTATGCCCACATATATTGTCCTGATTCCTGCAGCTTTTATAGTAAGGTTTGAAAGTAGGTAATGTGAGTCTTTCAACTTTTTCTTCTTTGCCATGATTGCTCTGGGTAAACTAAATCTTTTGATCCAAATTTTAGGATCAGTTAGTTAGTCCCTACAATTTTGTCAGTCACTCTGAGAAACTGCCATGCAGAATATATCCAGCTTGGCCATCCTGAGTTCTGGTTATTATCTTGTCCATTCAGCAAGATTGCTGGGCTCTGTTTGGGTTCCTTATCCTTGTGCTGTGATCTGGAAAAATTGCTTCCTGGTAGGAAGCCTGGCTGGTGGTAGGGCTCATGTTGTCATATTGGTCCCTCTCCCCCCAACTCCCAATTGTTTTCCTGATCTCAGGGACCACAGTTTTTCACTGCTTGTTCTCTGGTATCTGAATATAGTTTGTTCTTATAATTTGTTCAGTTCATGGTGGGATGAATCCTATTATTCTCTCTTGGTCTAAAATAGAAGTCCCACAGTTGATTCTTAAGTTCATTAAAAAAAAAAAAAGCCTCTTTTCATCCTTTGCAAAAAGGTACAGAAAGATGTCTTTATTAACCATGTAAGCTTCTTTGAGCATATTTTATTTATTTTTTTGGCTGCAGCATGCGGGAATCTTATCAGTAGTTCCCCGACCAGGGATTGAACCTGTCCCCCCTGCAGTGGAAGCGCAGAGTCTTAACCACTGGACCGCCAGGGAAGTCCCTGAGCGTACTTTATTGAACAACTTCTGAGACCAGAGGATTAATTTCTCTCTGGAAGTTTTCCTGAGGAATATAAGATTGCATTTCTAAAGTCTCTTTTATTTGTTCTTGTATCTTGAGACTAGGAAACCAGTCCAAACAAACTCTACTAGATTTCATTTGCAGTCCTATAAATATGAGTGAAGTCATCTCCTCTCCTGGTTCCTCAGATTTACTAAGTCTCTGGCCTACATTTTTTTTTTTTTTTTTTTTTTTTCCAGTACATGGGCCTCTCACTGTCCTGGCCTCTCCCGTTGCGGAGCACAGGCTCCGGATGCGCAGGCTCAGCGGCCATGGCTCACGGGCCCAGCCGCTCCACGGCATGTGGGATCTTCCCAGACTAACCTGTGTCCCCTGAATCGGCAGGCACACTCTCAACCACTGCGCCACCAGGGAAGCCCTCTCTGGCCTACTTTTGAGGCTAGTCCCTTATAAGCCAAGAATAGGTACCAGGCCCATAGGTATTGACTTATAAAGTGTGAAGTCTTTGCTTGTTAATGATGGGCTTGTCATGCCTGATTAAATGAGAATTAATCTCAGTTATGACATTCATGGTATGGACTTGATTGTCCAGTTATTATGATAAATAGGTTGACAGATGTTTATTAAACCTATGCAGTTAATATTAACATGAAAAGTAGAGAGACTCAGTGTTTACTTTTATATTTATTTTTTTCCCTGGAATTTGAGGACATTGGATCGGGTGCCACTTAAAATGTTTTTCGATTTATTTTAATTTAATTTTATTTATTTTTATGGCTGCATTTGGTCTTAGTTGCGGCACATGGGATCTTTCGTTGTGGCATGCAAGCGTCTCTCTAGTTGTGGCATGTAGGTTTTCTCTTTTCTAGTTGCGGCGTGCAGGCTTTAGAGCGCGTGGGCTTAGTTGCCCCGCGGCCTGTGGGATCTTAGCTTTCTGACCAGGGATTGAACCCCCTTCCCCTGCATTGGAAGGCACATTCTTAACCACTGGACCGCCCGGGAAGTCCCTGAAGTATACTTTGAAAAACACCCGTGAACTTGCTACTTGAACTTAAGAACTGGAAGGTTGTTAGGTGTATCCACTCCCTGTGTGTTTCTTCATGAACTCATCCTGCTTCTGTCCCAGAAGTCACAGTTATCTTTAATTGTGGTTGCTTTTTAAAAACGTTTGAGAAACCACATGTGTGTGTTCCTGAACAATGTTTAGTTTTTCTTGTTTTGTAGCTTTACAAAAATATAATGAATGTAATGTACTTGCTTTTTTACTTTTGGTTGTTTGTAAGATTCTACCATGTTGTGTATGATTTATTTATTTTTGCTACTACTATATTGTTTTCTTTTTTAATGGCTTTATTAGCATTTATTTTTTAAATTTAGGATTGAACATTAGTTTCTTCTGGCTTTTGATGTATGAATGATATTTCAATGAACATTTTTGTGTAGGTCTCTTGTTGCATAGAGAATTGTTATTTCAGTAAAGTTTTTAAACATAAACTTGATTTTTAACTGCTGATGTAATAAATTTACTTTTCATGTGGAACTTCTTTAGAAAAAAGTAAATTTTTTTGCTGAAATAGCCCTATGTTTTATAAGCTAATTTATCTCATACTAGTCATTTATTGTTTATCACAGGATTTGTAGTATGCACTGTGATTTTTCTTAACCTAACTTTTTAAGTACTTAATTTTTAAACAACTTTATAAAAGTGTAATTTACATACAGTAAAATGCACCAACCTTAAATTTACAATTTGATGAGTTTCGACAAATGTAACCATTATCACAATTATGATAGAAAACACTTCTACCACCCCCTGAAGTTCCTTTGTGCCCCTCTACAATCTGTCCCCTCTGCTGGTAGCTGGTGGCCATTAGGCTGCTTTAAGTCACTACAGTTTGCCTTTTCTTGAATTTCATATAAATGGTAATCCCCTTGTGTGTGTATTATTTTGTAATTGTTCTACTGTTCCTGGATATTCCGTTCTTTTTCTTTTTCCTGTTTGTATTTCACTTTTGGAAAAGAGAGAGAGAGAGAGAGAGAGAGTGTGTGTGTGTGTGTGTGTGTGTGTGCGTGCATGTGCGCGCGTATGCGTGTGTGTGTGCGTATGTGCATGTGTATGTGTACAGTTATGTGTGTGTGTGTGTGTGTGTTGAAGCTCACTGATCCACCTCCACCACCCCCACCACAGCTCTTTCCATTAAAAGGATTCTTCATTTCTGTTAGTAATTCTGGTTTCTAATACTCCCATTTGCTTTTTTAGAGTTTCCATCTCTCTGCTTACATTACCTGTCTGTTCTTGTATGTTCTTCACTTTTACCATTTGAGCCCTTAGCATATTAATCATAGTTAAAAATTGTACAACTGCTTCCACTTAAAAAATTTTTTTAAGAACCTGGCCTTTTTCCTGTTGACTAGCAATCTTTGGAGGCTTTTTTATATATATCATCAAAAGTTGTTTTCATTAGTGCTCATGGTTTCTCATTTAAGAATATAGGTGGCCACATAAAAACTTGTACTAACTGTTCATGATAACAGTATGTATATTCATAGGTTGGAAACAACCTAAATGTCCATCAAGTGATGAATGGATAAATAAAGTATATCTATATAATGAAGTATTATTCAGAAATAAAAAGAAATGAAGTACTGATATATGCTACAACATGGATGAACTTTTAGGCTAAGCCAGTCACAAAGGACTAGATATTGTATGATTCCTCTTGCAAGAACTGTCCAGAATAGGTAAATCCATAGAGACAGAAAGTACAGTAGATTAGTGGTTGCCTAGGGTGGGAATGCGAAAGAGGTTTTGTAAGGTGGTGCGGGCAATGGGAGGCTTAGGGGAGTGACAGCTAAGGGGGTATTGGGTTTCTTTTTGCAATAATTAAAATGTTCTAAAATTGATTGTGGTGACAATAGTAGGACTCCGGATGTACTAAAAGCCATTGAATTGTATACCTTAAGTGTATGATATGTGAATTATATCTTAATGAAGCTGTTAAAGAATGTAGCTGATGTATTGAGGAATACTAAGAGTTCTGTGATGCCATAAAGGAATTTTATGGGAAAATACGATTACTTTTCTTATGACACTGACCTCAGAAGGTGTGCTGTCTACCTCAAACTTTTCTGAGTTTCAATAATAACATGTTAATTAAACTCACCTCAAATTTTTGAAAACCTTATCCAGTCTTTGTTAGAGTAAGTAGTCAACCTGTAATTATAGGGTTAATGTTAATTCCAGCACCATATCTTCTTCATTTGTCAAGAAAGATTATATCAAAAAGACTTTATTCTTTAAAAAAAGAATTCAAAATTATACCTAGACCTATCCACACTTTTCTATTTGTACATTAAATATTTATGAGTTACTTATGGATATTTTACAGCAGTACACCCAGAAATCAATTTTTGTACTTAAACTTATAAGAGCAATTAAAAATTACTAAGAAAGCCATAATTTTGGTGGATCTGCTATCTTGGGCTAATGAAGTGCTTTGGTTTTAAGTGGAAAAGCCAAAAAGTTATTTTACTTGAGATAATCTGACCACAGTTAGTCCCTCACTCCTTTTTTATTTTCTTTCTTTTTTTTTTTTTTTTTTGCGGTATGCGGGCCTCTCACTGTTGTGGCCTCTCCCGTCGCGGAACACAGGCTCCGGACGCGCAGGCCTAGCGGCCATGGCTCACGGGCTTAGTTGCTCCGCGGCATGTGGGATCTTCCCGGACCAGGGCACGAACCCGTGTCCCCTGCATCGGCAGGCGGATTCTCAACCACTGCGCCACCAGGGAAGCCCTTATTTTCTTTTTAGGTTTTAAACTTTTTAGAGATTCCTTCTATGTAAAGAAGATTGATTACTAGTGATATATTTAAAATGTGGAGGTCACTAGTTTTATGATATATATAGGAGAACATCAGTGCATTTATAATTTTGAAAGCTTAAATAGTTTGAATTTAATGTTGGTGAAACAGCATACTTTTAGAAGATAATATTTTTTTTAGCATAGGTCTCATGCTATACAGAGATGCTTTTAAAAGAAAATTCCTATTGATAGTTTTGTTCTGTTATTAAAGTAAAAAACTGATGGTTAAGCTGGTTTGCTTTTAAGGATGAAGCTTTCAGAATATGTAGAGAAAACTGTTAAAGTTGTAACTTCCGTCTTTGGCACGAACAACAAACTATCTAAACTGCTGTACTAATCTAATCACTGTCCCCGTTTCCCATCCCGCCTCCACCCCCCCACCCCCACCCCTCCGCCTTGGTAAAAATTGGATGGTCGTAAGGTTGTAGTAATTGTTCATAGTCATGGTTCGTTAAAAGGACAGTTTTATTAGACTTGGAAAATACAGACATAAAAAATCATCAGATTGGTAATAATGTAGCTCTTGTAGTGCTTAATTTTGTAACTTAGTTAAGAAATATGATTGGCCTAAATATCAGCTCAACAATCCAAAAATATAAATAATCCTCTTTATATCACTGTTGTAAATGGCCCTATCTCTCATGTGCCAAAGTCTTAGAGTAATTACTTTCTTATGACTGTTTCTTTTCAAAAACTGTTTTAAAAAGAATATGTTTTGGAATCTGTGTAATATTTAACATATAAAGCCTGCATTATTTTGAAGTTGATATTGAAAACCTCTAAACTTCTGACCTTGAATAGAATTTTCTATGTATAACCATTACGTGCAGCTGGTGGATTCAAAATAGCTTTTTCTGGTACTCTGCTTTGTGAAAAATAGTATGTATTGGACATGAGTGCATGGCACCTGACATTTATCAAGGATAACAGGCTTACTCATTTTCACATTTTAAAGTGACTTTGAAAGCTTTGCATGTGCACACATGTTCCACACATGTTCCTAAGATTTAAGTATATTTTCCATCATGTATCATTCTTTAATGAGCTTCATATATTAAGCTTATATGATGTGAGTCCACAATCTAAAGATCAGAAGTGTAGGTTATTTAATTCACTTCCACAGAATTTTATCTTGCATAGTTGAACAATCATTACAAGTAAAAATGTACCTAATGTATTCCAGGTAGGACTCTTGTTACATAATGTGTGATTTGTTGTTTCTTTCATTCCCCTACTCTAAAATTTGGCTCTAATGTAGAAAACTGAATTACAGAAATTAATTTTTTTCTACATCAACTGCTAGCATATTGTTCTTCTGTTTAAAAAGATTTTTATAGAGCTAGTTACTGGAGGGTGACCATAAATAGAATTGGAATTGAATAATTTTTAGTCTTAGTTCTTAACCTTTTTCTTTAAAATGAGATCGTGATAATAATTTAAAAAGAATTCTAGCATAGAGCTGCAAAGTTCCTAATGTGTTGGCAAGTTTGTTAATTAAAATAACACCTTTTATGGTTGGAATAGGTTTCAGATTATGCAACCCTGCGATATATTGATATTCAGATCACAGTGACTTGCTGCAAGGTAACAGGAGACATGCTTTGATTTCAGAAGATAAATTGGCCATGCACAGCTGTAATCCTACTGTCTTTTCATTTCCAGACATGATTTAGTAGTATAAGGCCTTTGATTCCTAGGCCCTGGGAAGTAAGTTGAAATTTAATTTTTTTGTGTGTATGAGAGTTTTTACTTCGGCTTTTGATAAGCCTGGTTTGTGGTGTGAAGCTATCATGTAAACTGTAGATGTTTCATTACTTAAATAACTCCCAATTCCATTTGAAGTATAAGAAGCCCGAGTTCCATCCCTTTCCATTTTCACAGCATGTGGGATCTTCGCGGACCAGGGCACAAACCCGTGTCCCCTGCATTGGCAGGCGGACTCTCAAACCACTGCGCCACCAGGGAAACCCTTCAAAAGACATCTCTTTAATCTCCTTTTAGGTCCCAAGGTTTAGATTTTCTTAAGTTTATTCAGCTATTATTGGAGTTGGAAAACACACATTGTTTCCTGATTTTATTTGGGTTGTAGACATAGTTATTTTAAAAATTCTCTTTTTAAAATAACTTTGTTTCTGTCTGTAAATCATAAGATTCTTGAGGGAGCCATTTTTCAAGTCTACCATTTGCCCACCACTGAGTCGTCGTCCCGCCCCCCCCCCCCATGTGTGGTTTTTTAGATTCTTTCAGTAACCTTGTAAAGGTGATGGTATATCCTTTTTTTTTTTTTTTTTTAATATCCCCTTTTTACTTCACTGTGCTGCATTCTGGTTGGCTTCATCAGTTTTATTTTCCAGTTCACTGATTGTGTGTGTGTGTGTGTGTGTGTGTGTGTGTGTGTGTGTGTGTGTGTGTGTGTGTTGTGTCCAGTCTAGGAATTAATCCCATCTATTGAGTTTTGTTTCAGATATGGGTTTAAGTATCCCATGGTAACCAAATCTATTCAGAGTTCAGATATTTGGTGCTCAGATAATGGGCAATACCATCTTTTTTTGTACTTAATAATTTATGAAGTTTTATAATTCATTATTTTCACATTCTGTTTCTTTATATGTATGTTTTCATGGCTGTTGATTCTTTATCTCATTAAGGATTGTAAATATTTAAAAAATAATCTATATTTTAAAATTAATTAATTTTTGGCTGCTTTGGTTCTTCATTGCTGTGCACGGGCTTTCTGTAGTTGCGGTGAGCAGGGGCTACTCTTTGTTGCAGTGTGCGGGCTTCTCTGGTTGCAGAGCATGGGCTCTAGGCATGTGGGCTTCAGTAGTTGCAGCACACAGACTCAGTAGTTGTGGCTCGTGGGCTCTACAGCGCAGGCTCAGTAGTTGTGGCGCATGGGCTTAGCTGCTCCGCTGCATGTGGGATCTTCCTGGACCAGGGCACGAACCCGTGTCCCCTGCATTGGCAGGTGGATACTTAACCACTGTGCCACCAGGGAAGTCCTGTAAACATTTACTTTAAAATTATTTCAAGATTTCATTTTATTAGGTGGCAAATTCATCTTTTGGAATCAATGTATTTCTTGGCCATCTTTCTTAGTTCAGTTTTTAAATCCACTTGGGAATTTTAGTTTACAATTTGCATCTTGAGTGTGAAATTTTCTTTTTCTTTTTTTGGTGCCCTTCATGTGTCCCCTCTCCCTGCCCCAGGCAATTCTAGCATATTTTTGTTGCCTTCACAAACCATATCCACCATACCTTCAGTCTACGTTCAGGATTCTGTTCTGAGGTACTATTGCAATATCAGAGCTATGTGTCACCCAGGTTTTTTTTTTTTTTGCGGTACGTGGGCCTCTCACTGTTGTGGCCTCTCCCGTTGCGGAGCACAGGCTCCGGACGTGCAGGCTCAGCGGCCATGGCTCACGGGCCCAGCTGCTCTGCGGCATGTGGGATCTTCCCGGACCAGGGCACGAACCCGTGTCCCCTGCATCGGCAGGCAGACTCAACCACTGCGCCACCAGGGAAGCCCTCACCCAGGTTTTGTATGTACAGATTTTCTTTGATTTATGATGGGGTTACATCCCAGTGAACCCATTGTAAGTTGAAATGGGCTGCAACTGCCACTGCCAGTATTATGAAAGAGTATTATACTGCATATCGCTAGCTGGGAAAAGATCAAATTTCAGAATTCCAAGTAGGGTTTGACTGAATGCATTTCGCTTTTGCACTGTTGTAAAGTTGAAAAATTGTAAGTTGAACCTTTGTAAGTTGGGGACCAACTATGTAACCCTTTCCTTTTTCTTCCACAACTACAGGTTAATCAGTTATCTAGATAGCTATTGATAGAGCTTTTTTTCATCTCTTTCAGAATTTTTTGTTTGGTTTCTACCTATGAGCCTTGCTTTTGATTCTGTTATGTTGCACATGATTTGATTTCCTGAGTGTCTTTGCTAGTTTCTAATGCTAGAGTTCAGTAGGTTCATAGAGTCATCAACTCATTGCTGTATGCTTCCTCTGTGTCTTGCTCCGTAGATGTATTTGTTATGTTTGAGCATGGCTGTGTCTTTCAAGATTAATAAAAATACATATTTTGTCATTATTATATTTAGAGCAAGGGGGGGAGAGTGTGGTTGGTTGAAAGCAATAGTCCACTAAATCATCTTATCAGGAAGTCCTTTGTTCTTTTGATTTCACAACATGGCTTATTTATTTAGGCCTGCATATAGTAGATACTGAAGTATTTATTAAATGAGTATGTAGAGGATCTGGGAGAAGTCATACCAATTTCAAACCCTTAGTCCCTACCTTTAATCTAAGACAGTCGTTCTCAGTGTGGTTTGTGAACCCTTGAGAGTCCCTGAGAACCTTTTATGGAGTCCACAGAGTTAAAATTGTTTCCAAAATAATATATTTTCTGTTTTCATGCTGTTGATGTTTGCACTGATGGTACAAAAGTAGTGATGTATAAAACTGCTGGTGTCTTAGCATGAATCAAGGCAGTGGGACTACCAGACTGTACTAGTAGTCATTGCGTTTTTCACTGCCTTGCATTCTTTAAAAAAAAACAAACAAACATCTTTATTGGGGTATAAATGCTTTACAATGGTGTGTTAGTTTCTGCTTTATAACAGAGTGAATCAGCTATACATATACACATGTTCCCATATCTCTTTTGCCTTGCATTCTTCACTGCCCTGCACTCAGACTTAAAGGAAAAACAAAACCAAAACCCCCCACAAAACCCCACTCGTTTCTCAATTAGGATTGTCCTTGATGAAAGAGCAGAATTTGCTCATTTCATTAAATCTTGACCTTTGAGTACTGTATTTTTTGAGTACTGTATTTTTAACATTCTGTCTAGTGAGAATGGAAAATATGCAGAAAACACTTCTGCCTACCAAAGTATGATGGTTGTCTTGGGGAAAAGCACTTGTGTGGTTGGCTTGTGTACTGAACAGGCCACTTTTTTCATGGAATATCGTTTTTACTTGAAAGAATGACTAACAAACTGTGGTTATTGGAACTTGGGTATTTGGCAGAAAGTTTCTTGAAATTGAGCAAGGTAAACCTATCAGTTCAAGAAAAACATCTAAGAGTATTTGCTGGCAGTGATAAATTGGAGTTTTCAAGTAAAAATTATTATGTTAATTTTGAATCTGTCACCATGAGTGTGACAGCTTCTCATTACTTAAAGACTTTATGAATGAGATGGGTGGTGATATATTTATTTTTGGCTGTGTTGGGTCTTCATTGCTGTGCACAGACTATCTCTAGTTGTGGCGATCAGGGGCTACTCTTTGTTGCGGTGCGCAGACTTCTCATTGTGGTGGCTTCTCTTGTTGCAGAGTACAGGCTGTAGGTGCATGGGCTTCAGTAGTTGTGCACGGGCTCAGTAGTTGTGGCTCGCAGCCTCTAGAGCGCAGGCTCAATAGTTGTGGCGCATGGGCTTAGTTGCTCTGTGGCATGTGGGATCTTCCTGGAACAGGGCTTGAACCCGTGTCCCCTGCATTGGCAGGCGGATTCTTTTTTTTGTTTTTTGCGGTACGCGGGCCTCTCACTGTTGTGTTCTCTCCTGCTGCGGAGCACAGGCTCTGGACACGCAGGCTCAGCAGCCATGGCTCATGGGCCTAGCTGCTCTGTGACATGGGATCTTCCTGGACCAGGGCACGAACCTGCATCCCCTGCATCAGCAGGCGGACTCTCAACCACTGTGCCACCAGGGAAGGCCCCCCCCCATTCTTTTTTAAACTTATTTTATTTATTTTTGTCTGTGTTGGGTCTTCATTGCTGTGCACAGACTATCTCTAGTTGCGGGGAGCAGGGGCTACTCTTCGCTGCGGTGAGCGGGCTTCTCATTGCAGTGGCTTCTCTTGTTGCAGAGCACGGGCTCTAGGCTTGTGGGCTCAGTAGTTGTGGTGCATGGGCTTAGTTGCTCTGCGGCATGTGGGATCTTCCCAGACCAGGGCTGGAACCTGTGTCCCCTGCATTAGCAGGCAGATTCTTACCCACTGCGCCACCAGGAAAGCCCTGGCAGGTGGATTCTTAACCACTGCGCCACCAGAGAAGTCCCTGGAGTTTTTGATATTGTATGATGTATCAGTGTTTGAAAATCTGCTTAATCAGTGAACTAGTATTATCCAAATGACAGTGTTTGATGTTACAAAATCATGCATGGGTTAAATATTTTTTTCAGAGTGTAAGTTTGTGTATTTTAATGTAATAGTATGAAAGTTCATTGATAGGGTTTCAGATTTCACTTTGCAGCTAATCTTTAAGAAGATACCGCTTGTCCTTGAAAGCCAGGGGTTGCTGGCAACCCCAGAAGCTAGGAGAGGGTGGAGCAGTTCTCCCCTAGAGCCTTCAGAAAGAGTATGACCCTGTCGGCACCTTCATTTTGGACATTGAGCCTCCAGAACTTCGAGAGAATATCTGTTGTTTGTGGTAATTTGTTACAGTAGTCACAGGAAACTACAGTAACCAAACCTGAGTAAAGGGTATTTAGGGTATGCCTTCTACTGTTATGTTTTTTGCAACTTTTTGTAAGTTTGCAAGTATTTTCAAATAAAAACTGAAAGTACCATTTGTCGTTTTAGCATATCAAGGAGAATTATTTATAATTAATTGTTAAAGGCTATTGAAATAGTCCTTCCTTTTACAAGTATGTGTATCTATGAGGCTGAATTTTCTTCATGTGTTTCAATCAATGTGAAGTATTGCAGTGGATTAAATGGTGTCATAGCTAAGAGGGTCCATCTGTCTTCTATTAAGTCAGATGTAAGGCTTGTAAAAATGTGAAACAATGCCACCTCTCATGGAATTGTTTTGTTTCAGGTTATTTTTCATAAAATTGTTTATGTTAACATATAATGGACTTATTTTTAAATGAATTAATATGTCAAATGTTGTAAGTTTTAATTTCTAATACAGTAAATATTGATAGATGATAACCCACATAACCAAAGCTTTTTAGGGTTCCAGGTTTTTAAAAGATAAAGAAATCCTGATATCAAAAAGGTTGAGAACTACTGACGTAGTGAATTTGGTTGGAACTGTAGCAGCCTTTGACTTAAACCATCTCTTTTGGTAGTAAGAAACAGATTGACTGTAGGAGGTTAGGACTTTGAGTAGCTAGCTATATGACATGGTGTGCTATGTCTGGTACTCGGTTGTTCCTGCTTTTAAATTACAGATCAGCCATTAATTTTCAATGGAGACCTTTTATAGCACAGAATACAGTTTGTGATTCTACATGTACTAGTTTGTTGATTCCTGGCACTGGGTCATCAGCTTGTTGAAGGCAAAACACACACACACACACACACACACACACACACACACACACACACAAACAAAACCCCAAAACAAAAAACAAGCAAACAACAACGACAACAACAAACTTGACTCTTGATCAACAGTTCATCCCAGGCGTATTGGTGTAGGGAATTGAGATCTCCTTTGTCTGTGTGGACATCACCCAGGCTGCTTAAGAGTGATTACTTAAGGGGGCTTCCCTGGTGGCGCAGTGGTTGAGAGTCCGCCTGCTGATGCAGGGGACACGGGTTCGTGCCCTGGTCCAGGAAGATCCCACATGCCACGGAGAGGCTGGGTCTGTGAGCCGTGGCTGCTGGGCCTGTGCGTCCAGAGCCTGTGCTCCGCAACTGGAGAGGCCACAACAGTGAGAGGCCCGCATACTGCAAAAAAAAAAAAAAAAAGAGTGACTACTTAAAAACAAACAAACAAACAAACTTTCCCCCCTCCACAGTTTTATTGAGAAATAATTGACATATGTCACTGAAAAAGTTTAAGGGGTATAGCACGATGGTTTGATTTACGTATATTGTGAAATGATCACCACTATAGGTTCAGCTAACATCAATCATCTCATATAGATACAATAAAAAGAAAAGAAAGAAGAAAGGAAAAAACATTTCCTCCTTTTGATGAGAACTCTGGATTCAGTCTTTTAACAACTTCCCTGTGTATCATACAGCAGTGTTAACAATTGTAGTACATTACATCCCTATTACTTTGTGACCACTCTCAAGACACTTGCTGAAGTGGGTTTTTGTTTTTGTTTTTTTGGGGGGGAGAGGGCAGCTAGTTATATTACTTTTTTTTTTTAATTGAGTTGTTTTACAGTGCTGTGTTAGTTTCTGCTGTAGAGTGGAGTTCCCAGTGCTATACAGCGGGTTCTCATTAGCTATCTGTTTTATACATATTAGTGTATATATGTCAATCCCAATCTCCCAGTTCATCTCCCCCCCACTTCCACCCTTGGTGTCCATACGTTTGTTCTCTACATCTGTGTCTCTACTTTTGCCTTGCAAACCAGTTCATCTGTACCATTTTTCTAGATTCCACATATATGGGTTAATATACGATATTTGTTTTTCTCTTTCTGACTTACTTTACTCTGTATGACATTCTCTGAGTCCATCCACGTCTCTGAAAATGACCCAATCTCATTCCTTTTTATGGCTGAATAATAATCCATTGTATGTACCACATCTTCTTTATCCATTTGTCTGTCGATGGACATTTAGGTTGCTTCCATGACCTGGCTACGGTAAATAGTGCTGCAATGAACACTGAGGTGCATGTGTCTTTCTGAATTATGATTTTCTCTGGGTATATGCGCTGTAGTGGGATTGCTGCGTCATATGATAGTTCTATTGTTAGTTTTTTAAGGAACCTCCATACTCTTCTCCATAGTGGGTGTATCAGTTTACATTCTCTGGGTTTTGGTTTTAACCAGTTTAGTTGTATGAATGGTTTTTATAAGAGTTCGTAATTAAATTTTTGCCTCAAGTGTTCTCTCACGATAATGAGGTGCCCCCAGCTTTATTTACTCCACATGCATAGGCAGGTTTGTGAAGTACACAGAGAAGCTCTTTAAAGTCATGAGTCATGGAACTGACCTTTGAACAGAAAGAAAAAAAAAAACCACGCTATGTTTTATTTTAGATTATTTGTGTGATGATCTTTTCATCCTGTTCCTCAGTAGTTTATAGTCGCGCTTGCTGCAAATTTCTTCCCTTGAACAATCATTACCAGATTTTTAGCTCCACGTAGTATAGTAGCTATATTTTGGAGGGGAATAAGGAGGCAGTTGAAGTTAAATTTAGACTTTGATACTTTTCAGCCTTGCTACAAGTGCTATACCACCCTCCAACAGGTAAATGATGTTAGGAGTGCATTCTTATTTTCTTTATGGACTTTGATATATATGCTCTCATTCGCTATTTGTATTATTGTCATCCTGAAGTCAGTAATGACTTTTGGAGATTTATATGAAGAGATAGCTTCTGTCGTCAGACATGTAACTTCTAGGGATATGGAAGCATTATTTTTAAAAAAGGATTCTTTTGAATTTAAGGTTATTTAGGCTAGGAGTGGAATTATAATTACTGAAGGGTAACAAGCTGTGAGGTCAGAAAAAGAAAAAAGACAATGGAAACATCGACGACTGAGCACAGACGAACCTGCAGTCTGCACGATGACCCATTCAGGAAACCTTATGAGTCAGACTTGCCATGCCGTGTTGCTAGTGTTAAGAGACCATCTGCCTCAGCCTCTTTGCTTTTAGAGAAGGAAATCTAGCTAAGATGTGTTTTTCCTTTGATATATCTTTTTCTCTCTTTTTCCACCTTCAGTACCTTTTCTTTGAAAAATTAATTCAAAGTGCTTCATCAGCTTTATATTTCCACATTGTCAATTTTTGAGACGTCAGTGTAGCTTCTTTATGCTTTTGATATTGGTCAACAGGGCTAACTTCAGTACTGTAGGGAAGGTGTCTTGTTACTTCAAGCTTTTTACTCTGCAGGCACTCCATTTTAGGAATACCTGTCTTGTAGTTGACCCATGGTTACCATTCCCTGTATCATTCATTACTTGGTTACTGCTACTTCCTAAGCAGCTTTGCTGCTCTCAGTCCTTTGGTTACCAGGTGGCTAACGGCATCAGCTCTTTAGTTTTAACATTTCTTAAAATTTCTTTTTTCTCCAAGGCAGATAGAAATAATGGATTAGGAGAGAATGGGGCACATGCTGTGATCATCTCTTGTTTGTATCTTTATTGCTTATTAATTAAATTTATATAAGCTTTTATTTCTGCTCTGTGCACATACTCCTCTAACTCCCCACTGCATATCTTTTTTTTTTTTTTTTTTTTTTTTTTTCGGTATGTGGGCCTCTCACCACTGTGGCCTCTCCCGCTGCAGAGCACAGGCTCCAGACACGCAGGCCCAGCGGGACCGGAGCACAAACCCGTGTCCCCTGCATCGGCAGGTGGACTCCCAACCACTGTGCCACCAGGGAAGCCCCTCACTGCTTATCTTAATTCAGAGCTTTACCACTTACCTCAAGGGGGATGAACACTTTCTCTCTCCTCCCTTCCTCCTTTCCTCCCTTCCTTTCCTGCTTATGTTTTCATTATGTGCCAAGGGACAACCTTAGGTATAAATAATACTTTTGATGTAGAGATATTTACGTCTGTCCAAGAAAAATTAAACCACAAATACAGAAATAAAAAAAGATATGAAAAAGAACCAGCACTGTTTGCTTTACCTAGCACCTTTGAAAGTACTTGGATAACCTCTTCAGAATCTTCTAAAAGGTGCCAACTTATTCTGTAATTATACCTGTTTATCTTAAGGACACAGACATCTATGACAGTAGTTTTATTCCATTTTCATGGCTTTATATTAGCTACTAACTGCCACTCACCACACTATTTCAGTGGGAAAATGTTTTAAATTCCAGTCAGCTATCTGTACGCTGAAGATAGCCTGAATAGTTCTGGCTAATTTATTTGTCTGAAGCTTTTTAATTTGTTGCTGTATGGTATATTTGTAACTATTTGTTTTTCAAATGAGAGCAAAATTGATGTTGCTGTGAACATACATCTTTGTTCTTGGTATCGTGTACCTCAGGGATCACCATTATTCCCTGTTCAGTTGCTTGCTTTGTATTGCTTTTCATTCTCACAATAAACATAAGAATATGTGAGATGTGATTATCCCCAGTTTTTACAGGTGATAAACTTTTTATAGGTGGCAAGTTTGATTCTAACAAAGCCCCGTTGTCTTTTTTATTGTATCATAGTACATCAGCCGTGAAGGATTCAAACCCTTGAGTTTTATTTTGATAGATACCTTGAAGCCACGATATTTTTTGGAATGGGAATATCCAAGTGAAAAATGACATGTCAGAAAGAAGCAGAACTGTTCTATAAGGTATTTAGCCCCTTCCCCCCAATCTTTATATTTTAGGAATATTGTAGTTGGTCAAAAGTACATCTAATGGGATGGGAAGGAAAAGGAGAACTGGAGTTGGAAAAAGGAACAAGGGGAATGGTGGTAGTAGGAATGAGAAGAGAGAGGAAGGAGTTTGTAAAGTCTCTTACAAGTTTTTATTAAGGTTTAGAGCTTATAGCATAGAAAGTAGAAACAGAAAAGTGTACAAGAGTAGAGTGTAGAGTGTAAAATGTTGTAATAATCTATGGAAAATGCATTAGGATAAAGAAGGGACAACTTTTTCTAATTGGAGAGTTGGGAATGGTCTCACCAGAGGTGACAGTTTAGTTTGATCTTGAAGGATGACTAGGTATTCTAGTATTCTAGATAAAAGAGGGATGAAGGGAGATCTAAAAAGAAATAAATGACTTAAGGTTATATACAAATAGGAAATGATTCCATGAATATCTTTTGTCAAAATCTCTTTTAGCACAAGCCACTTGGGTAGTGAAGGTGGTGGTGAGGAAGAAGTACAACTAGATAGTATGTTGTTCAGGAATGAAGCCAAAATGAGGTTTACGAACTTGGGGTTTAGGTGGTTCCTGTGAATGAGAGAGATTCAGCATGTTACATTGTAAGAGTCACTGTAACCTTTAAAACAGCTAAAGAATTACCTAGCTAGTTAGTATGCTGTCAGGAGAGGGTAATTTGATTTCAGCGGAATTGGCTTGCTTAACTCCCTCTGCACAGTGTGTATTTGTGAACTTCAACTCTGTTGCTCATGTAGAGGTTGAGTAGTCTCTTGGCAACAAGCTTCCAGTTGTAGCTAACACTTGCCTTGGCTAATTGGTATGCCCAGTTCTGGTACTAGAACCTCTGGGGAGTTTGTGTTTGAGTTCAGTGTCATCAGGCTTAAACCAGAGAATAAATGTAAAGGGGCTTTGGGGTCATCCTATTGATTGAGAATGAAAAGGCAAGACATACAACAGGAGAAGAGGGAATGAAACCTTGTGGATGAAATAGCTGTTAATTCATGTTTGGATGCTTCTCAGCTCAACTTATGTGTTAAAAATAAGATACTTTATTTTATTGCTCCCTGCTAGCCCTTTTCCAAATTTTCAGACATTATTAACTAAAGATAGAGGAAAAGAATGACCAGGACCCGAGATTTACACTGTTTTCTGGCATATGTCTACACCAAGGTAGTTTATTATAGATACTGTTTATATGCATTTTCTCTGTTTTTAAAAAACTGTATGCTGGTAGGTTTCCTATCAGTTGTGCCTTCATTTTAACACTTACCAAATAATGTTGTTACAATTGTATGTTCCTCTCTTCTGCTTGCCTGAGAGTTCTAGCAATGTGTGGTGTCATTTATCTCTCTTTCCTGGTCCTCAAATGGTCTGGGCATGCAAATGTTTGAACGGAAATGGAATTAAATTTAAAAAATGGATTGCATTAGGTGGTTCATACTTTATCCTACTAAACATGACAGGTTATCAAAAACACAACAAAAGGATATTGCAAGTTAGCTTTTTTATTTGAAACTACCCCCACCCCCACCCTTGTCTCCTTTTAGTTCTTATCCTCTATACCAGACTCACTGGAAGAGTCATCTGGCTGGTGAGGAAATGGCCGTAGTGACTCCATGTTTATGGACTTTTCCCCTGCCTCTTCTTGTCCCCTAAACATACACGGGTTCTATTTTGTTTACTTTCTTTGCTCCATGGTGCTGGTTCTCTTGGAGCTGCACAGAAGATTGAAATAAACCTCTCATTTTATATTTTGGAAAATATAATCTTGCAGGATTAAGCCTAACTGGTGATGACTATATACTAAAATTGTCTTTTGAGTGAGAGCATCAATTTGCAACTTGTATTTTGGGTAGTTCATTTATGTATGGATGTCTCATCAGTCTCTCCTGAGGGTAATTTTTTTTCTAATTGGCTTGATCAGCCTCTGCTTTTACATAATGCTTCAAGCAGTTTTCGGTAAATCAGTTCAAATCCACAGTTGTATGAAAATTTCCTTAAGTTACTGGGATTCTCAGGAGACACCCAGAAATACTGCCTAATTGGCGTATTTAATCATACCTTGTATAAATCAGGCAAACAAGCCTGATGAATAAACTGAATTACTGGTGGGATATTCAAAAGTTCTTGGCTCCAGCATTTAATCTTAGAAAACCCAAGAATGAAAATATTTGACAGATTATTTTGGGTATAGTTTATGCTTTTCTGTTCTAAGTTTCCTTCTTGCCATGTGAGCCGCTAACTGTTGGTTTCAATTGGAAATAAAGGTCATGGTTAATAGTAGACCACCTCAGAGGGCCACTTATCTGGTGACCTGTAGAGTAATGGTTGGTTTTTAGGAGCTTGAGGGGAATAGCAGCATTAGTACCTGCTGAGCTGGAGCACCTCCTTGCCTCTGACCCTAACACTACCTGCCGCTAAACTGCATGTAACAACTTCTCAGCGTTCTTACTGATGAGCGGAGACATTTTCTGGTTAATTGGTTGGACATGGTGTGACTCAACAGTGTAAGTGGTTTATTTTTTTTGGGGGGGGTGGATAAAATGCCCAAGGAACATTTGGTACATATTTTGTTGATTATAGAGTCTGAAAATATTGTAATCCCAGCTGTGCCATCGAGTATCTGTGTGTGATCTAGATACTTCTTTATCTGTAAAATGGGAGTAATACATACTTTGGAGAGTTGTGAGAAATTATACAGAATATGTGATATGCCCAGCACTGTACTGCCACAAAAGTTATTTGCTCCTTCCCTCTCCCTTATTAATTTAGGAAAATAAAATATTTTAGTTGGTCTTTAGGCCATTTGAGATTTACTGGGTAACTCATCTCCTCCCCATTTTGGCATGGCATGGCTTTTCTTAGGGTCTTCCCCCACCCCCCTGCCAATAACTTCTTGCTCACCTGATGGACACTAGCATTGTTGATTGATATGTCTTCCTTTTGGACAGGGAGTACTTCCTGTATCTTTGTCCATCTGGCTAATTTGTTGTACATAATCAAGATTTCCCATCCTGTCTTAACTGTGAATAACCAAAGGGAAAGCTAGTTAATGCTGCTAAGCCACATATCATTTTCATGGCTTTTGAGCTGGCAGATATAATTCTTTGTTGCTTTTAGAGTTAAAGAATGTTCATTTTCTAGCAGTTTATTGTATTCTGTGCACGTCTAAGCTTAAACCTGAACCACAGCATGATTGTTTTATGTAGAAAGCCCTATAGTATTTATAGAGAAATTTTATCCAATTGCTGTAAGATTCTTGCTCATTTTAAATCTGATTTCTCATGAATCTGCTTACGACTTTTCCAAATAATATAGAAATAGGTAATATTATATTTTGAGAGCATTGAATTTATTGTGAATTGCTGTTATTCTGTATTAAAGTCGTTGTATAGAATATGTTGCTTAAATGTAATCTTAAAGTGTGTATTGTCATATTAATATGTTTTACTATAGCATAGAACTTTTAAGTAGAAACATTTTATACAAGGAAAATAATTGTAAAAATGGCTCAAGGATCTAGACAGTCGAATTCACATTGAAGGATAGAATACATTTTGGGTCTTTGGATCCAATTCACCTGGAAGTGTGCTTGAGGTGTATCTCCAGTTTAACAATCAGTTGGGGGACATCTCTTCATTAGCAATGCAAATTAAAACTACAATGAGGTATCGCTTCACACTGGTCAGAATGGCCATTATCAAAAAAGCTAGAAAGAATAAATGCTGGAAAGGGTGTGGTGAAAAGGGAACCCTCCTACACTGTTGGTGGGAATGTGAATTGATATAACCACTATGGAAAACAGTATGGAGGTTCCTTAAAAAACTAAAAATAGAACTACCATATGACCCAGCAATCCCACTACTGGGAATATACCCTGAGAAAACCATAATTCAGAAAGAGACATGCACCACAGTGTTCATTGCAGCACCATTTACAATAGCCAGGACATGGAACCAACCTAAATGTCCATCGACAGATGAGTGGATAAAGAAGATGTGGTACATATATACAATGGAATATTACTCAGCCATAAAAAGAAATGAAATTGAGTTATTTGTAGTGAGGTGGATGGACCTAGAGTCTGTCATACAGAGTGAAGTAAGTCAGAAAGAAAAACAAATACTGTATGCTAACACATATATATGGACTCTTAAAAAAATGGTACTGATGAACCCAGTTGCAGGGCAGGGAATAAAGAGGTAAACATAGAGAATGGACTTGATGACATGGGGTGGGAGGGCGAAGCTGGGGTGAAGTGAGAGTAGCATCGACGTATATACACTACGGAATGTAAAATAGTTGGCTGGTGAGAAGCAGCAGCATAGCACAGGGAGATCAGCTCGGTGCTTTGTGATGACCTAGAGGGGTGGGATAGGGAGGGTGGGAGGGAGGCTCAAGAGGGGAGGGGATATGGGGACATGTGTATGCATATGACTGATGCGCTTTGTTGTGCAACAGAAACTAACACGGTATTGTGAAGCAATTATACTCCAATAAAGATGTAGAAAAAAAAACGTGCACACACACACATAAATACATGTATGCACCTCACTATTGGATAAGAGTACAGGTTGCCCAGGGGTAGGGCAGGTATATATTGTGGTCCTAATTTCTTTTCTACTCAAACTGTGTAGATGATAATCTTTAATTGTAAGGAATCATAATTTAGAAGGGGCTCAATATTAATAGACTGTTCTTATAGTCAGAGATACTGGGAGACTCGTGCTATATTATTTCCCATTTGAATGTAGATTTTACCAATTCCATATATTCTTCAAACTAGATGGGTTGTAATTTAAGATGTAAAAATGTAAGCTGTACAGTTACTGATCTGTGTTTCTTAACCTTTTGAACTTCTTGGGGAGGGGGAAATTGATCTACTCATGGACCTGGTACGTGTTCTGTCCCCCTCTCACACCCTAATTCTTTTTTTTTTTTTTGCGGTATGTGGGCGTCTCACTGCTGTGGCCTCTCCTGTTACGGAGACGCGCAGGCTCAGCGGCCATGGCTCACCGGCCCAGCTGCTTCGCGGCATGTGGGATCTTCCCAGACCACCGAGGCACGAACCCGTGTCCCCTGCATCAGCAGGCAGATTCTCAACCACTGCGCCACCAGGGAAGCCCCACACCCTGATTCTTGACTAGTGACTGAAAATGGTCTAGATTTAGTGTGTATATGCTAAGCATTTACCTTTCATACCTTCAAAAGAATAATTTACCTAACTAGATAATATATCCCCCCAGATAAATATAGTTTGAGTCTGGCTCTGCCAGTGAGTAGACAACAGACTTGGCAAGTAAAACAAATGCTATTTATAATTTTTTATGTTCATAACTAATATTAATGCCAAATAAATAGAAAACTACGTAAAGAGTTTGTCATAGTCATCTGTGCTCAGGAATCATTATATTATTGTATATGCTGAAACTATTTTTTGGGGGGTGTGGGAAATGCTTCTGTTTATTATTTCTAATGTTGAACATTTTATTCAGCCAAATGAAATTTAAAGGATGTATTTATTCTACTTTGTTTTTTTGTTATACAGTATTTTGTCATTCAAACTTGGACATCATGTGGTTCTTTAGGCATGGTACAGTGATTGTAGTACCAAGGTTTGTCCCTATCTAAGAGCTAGAAAAACAAATCTGTCAAACCTGTTCCTGAAAAAATAGAATGTGAAAATTATTTTATATCTTAAATAGTTATATTGATATCTTCATGTTTGAGTAAATACCACTGCCGTGTTTTTATTTTTTATTTTTTTATTTTATTTTTAATTTTTATTTATTTATATATTTTTTTGTGGTACGCGGGCCTCTCACTGTTGTGGCCTCTCCCGTTGAGGAGCATAGGCTCAGGACGCACAGGCTCAGCGGCCACGGCTCATGGGCCCGGCCGTTCCGCGGCATGTGGGATCTTCCCGGACCAGGGCACGAACCCGTGTCCCCTACATCGGCAGGCGGATTCTCAACCACTGCGCCACCAGGGAAGCCATATTTTTCTATTTTTAAAATATGTATGTATGTATGTGTGTATTTATTTTGGCTGTGCCGGGTCTTAGTTGTGGCACACGGGATCTTTAGTTGCAGCACACGAACTCGTAGTTGCAGCATGCGTGTGGAATCTAGTTCCCCGACCAGGGATCGAACCTGGGCCCCCTGCATTGGGAGCGTGGATTCTTACCCAGTGGACCTACCAGGGAGGTCCCACTACTATGTTTTTAAATTCGGATCTTGCATTAGTACATTTCTGGATAATTACCTCTGTTACTAGAGATCACTGGACTCTGTGAAAGAGTAAACTTGGTAGCATGTAGACTGCACAGTCATGTGCATGTTATAGCTTGTTGTTCTGCCACATCAAGAGAAGGAACCACGTGTATTTGGACATAGGTAGACATATTTAGGTTTCTCTTCTATGCACATAAACATTGACTTAACATGAATGACATGTATGTATTTCTGGTTTACATGATAATTGTGATTATTTTTTTTCATACTAAGATTGTCATGGTTTTGATTCTCTATTGATGTAATTTATGTCTCTAAAATTCATTTCAGTGACATCTATATCAACCATAGCAGTAAAAATTTTAAAAGTTTAAGGTAACCTTTGAACTTTTATAGAAATCAGAATGGAGGAAAAGCTGTTTTATAAAACATGACTTGATAAGTTGAATATTCCATTTACTCAGTACTTTTCAAGGCATACTTATTGATCACCTCTTATACTAGGCACCTTAAACTGTACTGGAGATTCAGCTTATGTGTAACAGCAAAGTAAGGGAATAATACTGAGAACACAGAATAATTTATGTCTTTCAAATTAAATGCTGTTATCCACTAAAGAGTTCATTACTCAGTTTTGAGGATTCAGCTTATGTTTAAAGTCAAAGTAAGGAAATAATATCTAGAATGTGGAGTAATTATATTTTTAAAATAAAATGCTATTATTCACTGGATGGTTGGCCACTCAACTTAAAAATAACCTTTGAATGAAACAAGTATAAAACTAATTGTATTGAGACGTGGCTACTCTATTTCTGTTTTTTTAAAAACTAATTTTTATTGGAGTATAGTTGCTTTACAGTGTTCTGTTTCTGTTCTTAAGGAATCGCTTTTTCTTTTTAAATATGAAAATTGGAAATCAAAACTGAACATACTTTTTTTTTTTAATAGATCTTTTTTTTGCGGTACACGGGCCTCTCACTGCCGTGGCCTCTTCCGTTAAGGAGCACAGGCTCTGGACGCGCAGGCTCAGCGGCCACGGCTCACGGGCCCAGCCGCTCCGCGGCACGTGGGATCCTCCCGGACTGGGGCACGAACCCGTGTCCCCTGCATAGGCAGGCGGACTCTCAACCACTGCACCACCAGGGAAGCCCCTTAATAGATCTTTATTGGAGTATAATTGCTTCACAATACTGTGTTAGTTTCTGTTGTACCACATAGAGAACCAGCCATATGCAGATGAATTTTTTAACTGGTAACTTGAGAGCTCTGCTGCCTTTAAACTTCCTTTGTAGGAAACAAGTATCAATACATTGTAGCTTCTTTTTAGGCAAGGTTATAATACCAATTCACACAAACCAATGTTTCTCAATCTGGGGATGGGGGAGATTCCTCCCCACCCCCAGGGGTCATTTGGCAGTGTCTGGATACTTTTGGTTGTGGGGAGGGTTGGTGTGCTACTGGCAGCGAGTGGGTACAGACAGACCAGGGATGCTGTTCATCACCCTATGATACACAGGAAAGTCCCTGCAACCAAGAATTATCAGTCAAAAATGTCAATACTGCTGAGGTACAAAGAAACTGGCCTGTATCTAGACAGCTGGTATCAAATACAACATAATTCTGCCAAGTACAGGTTACCTAAGAAAATAGTGCGATTAATTTGATGCTTAAAACCCACTTTTAAAATCACTGGAATAAAACTCAACATTTAAACGTTAGTTCATTAGTTCATGTCTTTTATTAACCAATATACAATCACTTGTCTTCTGGTTTGTTGAAACAATAGGTCAGACCACATTTGCCACAATAACGTCTGTCAAAGTGGCTGGCCATAAAAACTCCAACACCACATTAATCTGAAGGGCACTCCGGACGAAGGCGACTGATTTTGCCATTCTCATACACCTTATAGTATTTCAGGACAGCCGGTTTAACCTTCTTTGTCTTATGCTTGTTCTTCTTGGGAGTGGCGTAAGACGACTTCTTCCTTAGCACCACCATGAAGTCTCAACACAAGATAAAGAGTGGACTTCTTTTGAATGTTGTAGTCAGACAAAGTACATCCATCTTCTAGTTGCTTGCCAGCAAAGATCAGTCTTTGCTGGTCAGGAGGAATTCCTTCCTTGTCCTGGATCTTGGTCTTTACGTTTTCTGTTGTATCCGAGGGTTTGACCTCGAGAGTGATGGTCTTCCCCGTCAGGGTCTTCATGAAAATCTGCATATTGGTGGCCGTGCCACCACAGATGGTGGATCCGAAAAGGTGAACATACTTTTAACTTTATTTGGAAATAATTTTAAAGTTAAAGCAAAGTTACAAGAGAAAGAATAGTACAAAGAATTTTAAAATTTCTGCCCAGCTGAGATTCAACCAGTGTCAACAATTTGCTGGCCTCCTTTCTTTTTCTCTTCTTCCCTTCCCTTTCCCTCTTCTGTTACTCACTCACTCACTTGTATGTAATCCACCCCCCCCCAAACATTGGAGGGTCCTTTGTGTACATAATGGCTTTTTTGTCCTAAATACTAAGAATAGGGATAGTATCTTAAATAACCACAGTACAGAAATAAACTTCAGTAAATTTAACATTGGTAAAATACTTTTATCTATTGTCCATATTCTAAATTTTGGTAGTTGATCCAATGGTGTCGTTTATAGCATTTTCCCCCTCTAGTACAGGATCCAGTATAGGATCAAATATTGCATTTAATTGTCATTTCTCCTTTAGCTTCCTTTAATCTGGAATACTTAAAGACTCTGTCTTTTATGACATTGTCATTTTTGAAGAATATAGTATTGTGGCATTGTGGGATCTGGTTATACTTTATTTTTAAATTTTATTTTTAAAAATTTATTTGGTTGCATCGGGTCTTAGTTGTGGCAAGCAGGCTCCTTAGAGTTCTGGCAGGGAGGCTCCTTAGTTGTGGCTCCAGGGCTCCTTGGTTGCAGCACATGGGCTCCTTAGTTGTGGCATGCTGGCTCCTTAGTTGTGGCATGCAAACTCTTAGTTGCAGCATGCATGTGGGATTTAGTTCCCTGACCAGGGATTGAACCTGGGCCCCCTGCATTGGGAGCGCAGAGTCTTATCCACTCCACCACCAGGGACGTCCCCGTGGTTACACTTTAAAATCATGACATTAAGCCACGTTAGTGGGGGCTTTCTTGGTGGTGCAGTGGTTAAGAATCTGCCTGCTGGTGCAGGGAACACGGGTTCCAGCCCTTGTCTGGGAAGATCCCACATGCTGCAGAGCAGCTAAGCCCGTGCGCCACAGCTACTGAGCCTGCGCTCTAGAGCCCGCGAGCCACAACTACCAAAGCCCATGCACCTAGAGCCTGTGCTCTGCAACAAGAGAAGCCACTGCAGTGAGACGCCGGTGCACCGCAACGAAGAGTAGCCCCCGCTCACTGCAACCAGAGAAAAGCCTGTGCACAGCAATGAAGACCCAACACAGCCAAAAGTAAATAAATAAATAAATAAGTAAATAAATAAGCCACATTAATGAAAGTTATTTTAAGTTCTTTTCTCTTTTATTTTAACTTATGTTGTGAGAAAAAAACCCACACCAAGTTCTTAAAACGTATCAGCTTTTCAGCCTTTACATTTTACTATCAAAATTATTGGTAGAATAAATTTCGTTGGTATTTAATTCATACCTAGGACATCTGAAAGATAATGTAATCTAAAACTTCCGATTTTGATTTTTTAAAGCTACATATTTTAAGTTTGATCAGGATCTTGTGTAAAATTGTGCATTTCTATTAATGTCTCATCCTGGCAGTATTGTGCCACCTAGTGGAAATTTATGTCCTTCAATATATGCCTCAGACTAGATGGAATGCAAGATGCATTTTAACAAATGAAGAAAAAGTAGTTTGGAGTGTTTGAACTTCTCCGTTGAGTTGGAATTCTTTATAGCATTGATTGTCTTCGTAAACAAGAATTTAAGACAAAATTCTTGTTAAGTGAAGGCTTAGTAGATGTCTTAAAATTATGAGCCACTGAGTATTAAAATCTGTTCTTTTTTCAACAAGAAATAGCCTATTTATTTTTTTAATCAATGCAACTTTAACTAAGGCATATTATATTTCCATCAGTTAATATTAAAATAATTGTTGTTCTGTGGATCTTGTCAAAATCCTCCCACCTGGAGTTTTATTGTTGTACATCTAATTTGTAAGCAGAATGTATTGGAGTTTACATGTTAGTTACACAATCTCAGTTTATTTTGGAGCAGCAGAAGAAAAACACATTGGATGATAAATACTAAAGAAATGGTCTAAGGAAGAAATGTGCTACCTTGAAAATAGCCTGAAAATAATTTAGATATTTATCATTTGAAGATTTCTTACCAATTGACAAGATAAGATCTTATCTGTGTATAAGTAAAATTTAGGATTTTATCAGTTGGAGAGTTGACAGTCTCTTTTTCTTATTGACTATGCAGAAGATGCCTTGTGCTTTGTGATGTATTCAATATACGCATTTTTACTCAGTCTTGAGAAACATTTGTCCTGGGGTTGGATGGACATTATGCATAATTAAACTGGAATATGAACTCTTGAGGTCTTCAGAACAGTTGTGTACTATAAAGAATTTTGAGAATTATCTAACCATTTAGGGGAAGCAGTGATGAATTACAAAATGCAGCCATTCAAGCATATGACACCTTTATGAGAGTCATGAATATTTTATAATGTTTGTATCTTATTATTCTTTCTTAGTTGCTGATGTATATTCATGATGAGTGGATTAGGAGAAAACTCCTTGGATCCACTG
Source organism: Kogia breviceps (assembly GCF_026419965.1). Lineage (NCBI taxonomy): Eukaryota > Metazoa > Chordata > Mammalia > Artiodactyla > Physeteridae > Kogia > Kogia breviceps. Next base: position 13,202,942 of record NC_081323.1, on the reverse strand, counting down.
GCCCCTGATTCACGAAAACGCAAGTTGCCATGTGATACTCCAGGACAAGGGTAAGCAGTTTATTTCCTGATACTTCACCAAGGCCGCCTCCCCTGCCTTTATTTGTTTTGAAGATAACATTTCAGCTTTCTTTATTTGCATTTTCTGGTTAGATTTGTTTGTTTTTGTTTAAATAATATAATTTTGCTTTGTAGTAAGTACAGTGGTACAGTGATGAGATGGGGACATTCTTTTGTTATAATAGAGGCTTTATGGCTGATTCAGATAGAAATGAGAATATTATACTAACTGTGATATTGTAAGAAGCATTTCTCAATAGAGAACGTAAGAGTTAGGAATAGATAGACAAGATTATTACAAGTAAGAATCTGTAGTATCCTTTAAGAACATGTTATAAGTTGATATTTTGGCATTTGTGAGGTTTCATCATTCTTTTCCTGAATGAAGTTAGAAGTTTAAAAAATAGAAATAAAATATTCTGTTTTATGCAGTGATACTTCATAGCTTTTTTAGTATTTGCCAAGGTCAATATCACTTGAATTTCATTGTGATGGTTGCAAAATAAAAAACAACCTATAATTCATAAAACCTCATAATTAATAAGTAGCTATTACTGTTTTTATTATTTGTTAATTTTATTGTCTCTTTGTGGTAAAGACTATTTATCCCCATTTTCCAGATGATGAAATAAGAGACTAATGCCTAAGGCCACTAGGCTAACAGTAGGTGGACTTGAATTTAGGTTTGCATGAATTTCAACTGTATTGTACTAGGTCTCCAAGACAATGTTTTGGTAGTCTTCATGGGCTGAATTTAGTTTGTTTATATGTGAGTATAATAGTGTTGTGTAGGCACTGAGTCTGCTCATAGCTCTTTTGTGATAGATATATTTATGGCCTTTTCCCCTCCCCCCCAGCCTTACCTGCAGTGGTGAAAAGTGGAGACGGGAGCAGGAGAGTAAATATATTGAAGAATTGGCTGAACTGATATCTGCTAATCTTAGTGATATTGACAATTTCAATGTCAAACCAGATAAATGTGCAATTTTAAAGGAAACAGTAAGACAGATACGTCAAATAAAAGAGCAAGGTAATACAAAGTAAGAAAACACTCAAGTCTTTTAGAAGGAACTTGTTAACTGTTCACATTTGCCTTTTGCTACCTGTTGCTTAGGTGGGAACTGCTGCTCCTTGAGGGCTAGCCTCTGTGGGGCTAGATGGACAGATGAGTTGACCAGCTTTGCTCTTTAGGAAACAGTTACCAGAATTGGAAGAAGACCAGTGTTGCTCACCCTGTCACTTGTTAGTTCCCTTTCAGGAAGCAATGGGATAGTACATTTAGTAGGGAAAGAAAATTTAGAGTATCTTCTGTCCTCCTGGGTAACTCGGAAGTTTAATTTTAACCTTTAAAAACCGTAGCATCATTTTCTTATCAGGAAATGTGTATATGCTTATGCACATCTGTGAGCGTGTCTCTCTGTGTCTGTTCGGGGAACAGTTTGAAGGTGGATTTAATCTATAACTGATATATATGCTATTTGTAGTATTGCCTTATGTCTTTTCAGGAAAAGCTATTTCCAGTGATGATGATGTTCAGAAAGCTGATGTGTCTTCCACAGGACAAGGAGTTATTGATAAAGACTCCTTAGGACCACTTTTACTTCAGGCAAGTATAAGGTTCTAGCCATACGATAAGCTGTGTTGATTTAGAAAGAAAGAAAGAAAATTTTGGCTAGGATATGAGAGCAAAAAGAAAATGTTTCTTTTCATGAGGTAGAACTCAGTATTCTGAATATGATGATAAAATGCTCTTATATTTAAAATATACATAACTCATGAGGTCCTGTGGCGCCCTCCCCCCCCCCAATAAAAATGCATTTGGGCATATTTTAGCTCAGACTTTTTTGTGTATTTTTGCATAATTGATAGTATGGCACACTACAGTTTTATATTTTGGAGGAAGTTTTAAGACTTAAAATACATGTTTTTTGTAAGTAGTTGTCTTAAATAGCTTGAGTTAAGCTATAGCACTTACAGAATGTTTCTTTCTCTCTTTTTTTTTTTTTGTGGTATGCGGGCCTCTCAATGTTGTGACCTCTCCTGTTGCGGAGCACAGGCTCAGCGGCCATGGCTCAGGGGCCCAGCCGCTCCGCGGCATGTGGGATCTTCCCGGACCGGGGCACGAACCCGCGTCCCCTGCATCGGCAGGCAGACTCTCAACTACTGCGCCACCAGGGAAGCCCCCCAGAATGTTTCTTTTTAAGTCATGACCTGAAGCCCTTTATTCATGTTCACTATCAACTGTTTTTGTTCCAATTAGTTTGTTCCAGCTACTTTTTAGTTAATCAGTTGAGTTCCTCTTTGTAAATTCTCACTAAGGAGTGGTATAGTTCCTGTAGCTTGACTTGATAGCAAATGGAAAAATGGGAAGCACTAAGGATGATTTTTCATAGTTTTAAAAACTCCTTTGAAGAAGTAATTCTTCAAAAAACTAGATTAGATGTTAATTCAGATTTTGTCTTTACTGTCATCTTTTCAGATTGTCTTTTTCATACACCCCTGTATTGATGGTGCTAATGTTAATAGAAATGATGGCTTATAGTTGTTAAATCAAGAGGTTTTTTTTCAAATTCTATTTAGTACTAAGGCTGGTGTCTTATTCTGCTAAGGCTGCCATAACAAAATACCACAGACTGTGTGTCTTAGACAACAGAAATTTATTTCTTGCAGTTCTGGAGGCTGGAAGTCCAAGATCAAGGTGTTGGCAGGCTTGGTTTCTCCTGAGACCTACCTCTCTCCTTGGCTTGTAAATGGCTGCCTTCTCCTTGTGTCTTCATGTGACCTTTTCTCTGTGTGTGTGCATTTCTGGTGTCTGTCTCTCTTCTCATAAGAACACCAGTCCTGTTGGATTAGAGCTACCCTTATGACCTCATTTAACCTTAATTATGTCCTGAAAGGCCTTTTCTCCAAATACAGCCACATTGAGGTTTAGGGCTTCAACACACGAGTTTTGGTGGGGGAGGGGATACAATTCAGTCCATAATAGCCAATATTAACATATCCCACTTCAGGCATTGGATGGCTTCCTGTTTGTGGTGAATCGTGAAGGAAACATTGTATTTGTGTCAGAAAATGTCACCCAGTACCTGCAATATAAGCAAGAGGACCTGGTTAACACAAGTGTCTACAATATCTTGCATGAAGAAGACAGAAAGGATTTTCTTAAAAACTTGCCGAAATCTACAGGTAGGCTTTTAATATGTATCTTCCTTTTTTAAAAAAAATATTTATTTATTTGTTTGGCTGTGCTGGATTTTAGTCGCGGCATGTGGGATCTTTGTTGCCACATGCGGGATCTTCATTGTGGCACAGGGGATCTTTAGTTGAGGCATGTGGGATCTAGTTCACTGAGCCAGAGATCGAACCTGGGCCCCCTGCATTGGGAGCACGGAGTCTTAGCCCTGGACCACCAGGGAAGTCCCTGTATTTTCTAAGTAAGTTAAAAAAATTTCTTTTTCTTGATCATTTCTTAGAAAATTGAATATACCTTTTAGAAAGCCAAGTGATGATTTATGTAGAACAGGGCAAGTGGTAAATAGGAAAATTTTCAAATACAAATTTAGAGTTTGGTATACGTTTCATGGGTCTAAGATATACAGTGAGTTACAAAATATAAGTGAGATACCTGTTGAATTTGAAATTGAAATTATTCCAGTGTTTCATATATTGCCACTTTGAAATGTTATTGTAGAAATTGCTGTGGAAGATGTAAAATGAGAAAATATAGCTTAAATGCTTCTTTTTTTTTTTAAATTGGAGTTTAGTTGATTTATAGCTTAAATTTTTGATGATAGTCATGGACTGAATTGCCACCTTTTAAAAAAGTCCTTTCAATTTGTTTTCTAAAGTTAATGGAGTTACCTGGGCAAATGAGACCCAGCGACAAAAAAGCCATACATTTAATTGCCGTATGTTGATGAAAATACCACATGACATTCTGGAAGACATAAACACTAGTCCTGAAATGCGTCAGAAATATGAAACAATGCAGTGCTTTGCCCTGTCCCAGCCACGGGCTATGATGGAGGAAGGAGAAGGTGAGAGTCATCACATGCTTGTGGTGATTATCAAACAATAGCAGCCAAACTTGTAGTTTTGTAATTTCCATTGTTGTAATTCTTCCCACTGAATTCCATGTTCTTTCTTGCCTATTGAATAGACACATCCAAAGGTTAAGTATAATCCTTACCTGGTTAAATTTTCTATTGTAGATTTGCAATCCTGTATGATCTGTGTGGCACGCCGCATTACCACAGGAGAAAGAGCATTTCCATCAAATCCTGAGAGCTTTATTACTAGACATGATCTTTCAGGTAAAAACTTGCATGTGTGTACGTTTGGTTCATTTTGAAAATTTTTACAAAAGTTAACTTTCTACAGCCTGCACTATCATTGAAGTGCCTACACTGTAATGAATACTTTGCATGGATTATTTCCTATGTTTCTTATAATATTATTATTTTTAAAAATTTAATTTAATTTAATTTTTTATTTTATTTATTTTTGGCTGCGTTGGGTCTTTCTTGCTGCACGTGGCTTTCTCTAGTTGCAGAGAGCTGGGGCTACTCTTCGTTGTGTGTGGGCTTCTCATTGCGGTGGTTTCTCTTGTTGTGGAGCACGGGCTCTGGGCTTCAGTAGTTGTGGCACATGGGCTCAGTAGTTGTGGCTCGCTGGCTTTAGAACTCAGGCTCACTAGTTGTGGCGCATGGGCTTAGTTGCTCTGCGGCATGTGGGATCTTCCTGGACCAGGACTCGAACCCGTGTCCCCTGCATTGACAGGTGGATTCTTAAGCACTGTGCCACCAGGGGAGTCCCTTATGTTTCTTATACAACCCTAGGAGAGATTCATCAAAACCCTGGGCATTTAAGTTGGGTGTATTTGACACTTAAAATCCCTCAAACACACACAAAAATGTAGACGCACCTGTCTTTCTCTCCAAATAGCATTTCATATCAGAAGCTAGTATTTCTTTTCTGTAACTTCAAATCCATTTTTCATAAAGAAGTGCATTTCAAAAATATGGGTAATTTAATGGGAATTACTGGGAGTAATTCTTGACATCAACATGAATTTCAGTTTTGGTCTGCCCTTTTTTGCCCATGAGAGTAAAGAATTAAAGTCAGTGCAGTTGATAATGCACAGTGATGAAATTAAACACAGTGACAATTTTCTGTTTAATAGGAAAAGTTGTCAACATAGATACAAATTCACTGAGATCTTCCATGAGGCCTGGTTTTGAAGATATAATCCGAAGGTGTATTCAGAGATTTTTTAGTCTTAATGATGGGCAGTCATGGTCCCAGAAGCGTCACTATCAAGAAGGTAAAGAATTTGGAGGTTAATTCTGGATCTTGTTTGTCATTGTGTTTGATGTGCTATAGAGCAATAAGTATATACATGACCATAGTTGTTTTTGTCTGTGTGGGGTAGGAAAATGATTCTTGAGCATTCTTATGTTAGCCTTATTTTGGTGGGGTCCAGTCTTTCACTGGATTTTGAAAATGTTGGACTTGTATATTTCCTTTCTGTTTTCTCCTGTATGCATTTGTTTTGCCAGTTGTAGTTACTAGTAATGGGATATTTTCTCCAAAAGCTTATATCCATGGCCATGCAGAAACCCCAGTGTATCGATTCTCTTTGGCTGATGGCACTATAGTGACTGCACAAACAAAAAGCAAACTATTCCGAAATCCTGTAACAAATGATCGTCACGGCTTTGTCTCAACCCACTTTCTTCAGAGGTAATGATAGATTACTTTGTATTCTCATTAAATGCAGCAGTGTTCTCGAGATGCTTTATTATTAGTGTAAAAAGGGAGAAAAATTAAGAAGAAAAGCAGGCAGTAGTTGGGTTTGGTGAAGTGTACTTAGATTCCTGAAGTATGTTTTCCTTAAGGTTATATTTTTATGTGTAAATGAGGATTTGTTCATTAAGTAATAATTCCTGGGAAAGCTGGAGGATGGGAAGCCTGGTGGATAAAAGAATACATAAAATCTGACTACCTCTGTTACTTTTCATTTCTAATGATATATTACATTGCTTTTAGGAATGAATTTAAAATTTGAAGGTAGACTTCAAGAAGAAATAGTTACTATTGCTGTTGCTAATGGTAAATGAACAACACATGAAGGAGCAGGATATTCACCCATTAATTATCTTGAGTAATTTGCAGGCACCCCCAGGTTAACCCCTTGGTATATGGGAATTCTTGTAAAGCCCCACTGACATTCCAACTAACATAGCTTTGGGCCCTTCGTGGTGCTCTGATGGTGTCACTCATTTAGATTCTGTGGCTTATTAAAAGTATGTTATTAGATTAATAACTGATCAGTGTATAGATTGTTACTGTCACTAGGCATTGGAATGGCGCCTAAGAAGTTAAGTTTTCTGGGACACTTATTTCATCCTTAAAAATAAAAAATTTGATTCAGGCTTTTAACACATTCCTGTAATTTTTTTAGTAAAACATTGTTGTGTTTCTTTGCAGGGAACAGAATGGGTATAGACCAAACCCAAATCCTGTTGGACAAGGCATTAGACCTCCAGCAGCTGGATGCAACAGTTCGGTAGGCAGCATGAACATGTCGCCAAACCCCGGCTTGCAGATGCTGAGCAGCAGGGCCTACGGCTTGGCTGAGCCCGGCACCACGGGGCAGATGAGTGGAGCCAGGTATGGGCCTTCTGGTAGCATAGCTTCAGTGAACGCTGGGCCAGGCATGCAGTCACCATCTTCCTACCAGAACAACAACTATGGTCGCAACATGAGTAGCCCTCCACATGGGAGTCCTGGTCTTGGCTCCAGCCAGCAGAATATTATGATTTCTCCTCGTAATCGTGGGAGTCCAAAGATGGCCTCACATCAGTTTTCTCCTGTTGCAGGTATTTGTGTTACATTTCCTTTTCTTTATTTTTTTCTTTTTCAGTAATTCTTTTCTTTCCATACCACTGTAATTCTTGTAAAGTTAATTCATTTTAAAACAGAAACTGTGAAGTGTTAAGTAGTGTGTTGTTTTAGCGTCTGATAGTCTAATTCTTTTCCTGACTTTTCTCCAAATCCAGGTGTGCACTCTCCCATGGGATCTTCTGGCAATACTGGGAGTCACAGCTTTTCTAGCAGCTCTCTCAGTGCCCTTCAAGCTATTAGTGAGGGAGTAGGGACTTCTCTTTTATCTACTCTGTCTTCACCAGGTCCCAAATTGGATAACTCTCCCAATATGAATGTAAGTCAACCCAGTAAAGTGAACAGTCAAGATTCCAAGAGTCCCCTAGGCTTGTATTGTGACCAGAATCCAGTGGAGAGTTCAATGTGTCAGTCAAATAGCAGAGATCACCTCAATGACAAAGAAAGTAAGGAGAGCAGTGTGGAAGGGCCAGAGAATCAGCGGGGTCCTCTGGAAAGCAAAGGTCACAAAAAATTACTACAGTTACTTACCTGTTCTTCTGAGGACCGGGGTCATTCCTCCTTGACCAACTCGCCCCTGGATTCAAGTTGTAAAGACTCTTCCATTAGTGTCACCAGCCCCTCTGGGGTCTCCTCTTCGACGTCTGGAGGAGTGTCCTCCACATCCAATATGCACGGGTCACTGCTGCAAGAGAAGCACCGGATTTTGCACAAGTTGCTGCAGAATGGGAATTCACCGGCTGAGGTAGCCAAGATTACCGCCGAAGCCACTGGGAAAGACACTAGCAGTACAACGTCTTGTGTAGAAGGAAACGTCAAGCAGGAGCAACTAAGCCCTAAGAGAAAGGAAAATAATGCTCTGCTTAGGTACCTGCTGGACAGGGATGATCCTAGTGACACGCTCTCCAAAGAACTACAGCCCAAAGTGGAAGGCAGCGTAGACAGTAAAGTGAGCCAGTGTAGCAGCTCCACCATCCCGAGCTCAAGTCAAGGGAAGGACGCCAAAATTAAGACAGAAACAAATGAAGAGGTAACTTGTCTTCTGTATATTCCAGCTTAGGCATTGTATTTCAGCATTGCATTTCTGTGTTAGAAAGACAGTGTGTTATACACAAATTCTTACCTCTGTTTTAGGTTTATTTAATGGAAGTTAATCTGGAGCTGTCACTTTTTTGGTAGCTCTTCTGAGCATCAGTAAAGTGTATTAGGATGCAGTGTAGAAATAATCAGATAGGTATGCTTTCAAATGTGACTATACCTCATTAGTAGCCAATTTGAAATCTTTCATGGAAGTTTTTATTACTGGACTGAGCACATTGGGTCAGTAAGTGTATGGTAGAAATGGGAAAAACCTTCTGTATTAGGCAACGGAATTTTGATTTTTACCTAAGATCAAGTTTCATATACATGATCACATTCTATACAAGCATTTCCCAGACCCCTCTTGAGGAACCCTATTCTGGAAGATGTTACTATGCATCTGAGAAAATTCAAGTCTTGGAGAAGTCCTATTGTTAGGATGTGTATTTAACTTTGTTTAAACTTTGTTTAGTGTTTCCCAAATGTATTGACCAAAAAGCCCTTTTTATTTTTATTTTATTTTATTTTTTTGCGGTACGTGGGCCTCACACTGTTGTGGCCTCTCCCGTTGAGGAGCACAGGCTCCAGACGCGCAGGCTCAGCGGCCATGGCTCACGGGCCCAGCCGCTCCGCGGCATGTGGGATCCTCCCGGACCGGGGCACGAACCCGTGTCCCCTGCATCGGCAGGCGGACTCTCAACCACTGCGCCACCAGGGAAGCCCCAAAAGCCCTTTTTAAAGCATAGCTATGAATATGTTGTTGAACATAAGCTTATTTTTATTATTATTATTTAAAAAAATTTTAAAATTTTTATTATTAATCATACATGTTTTCAGAAGTATGTGTAGAGGCAGACATCTCTGTCAGCTCATGATTCTGACTACTGTTTGCTGGAAAATATCCTACAGTTTGAGAATCAAACATACAGGGTAAATTAAAAAATGCCCCTTTGAAAGCACCTCCAAACCCATGGATTTATCTCAGTATTTTCAACTGTTTTTACTTTCAAGGAAGTAGTGTAGGGATAGGGGTCATAATCAGCTAGCTAGCCTCTAAGTTGGGTGTTACCATTTCAGGTAACTATTGGGTTTTACTTGTTCCCATTTTGTCTCTGTTCCTCTGATGAGTATGTTTTATACCTATGTATCTAGTAATGTACACAGGTTAATTAAAAAAATTATTTTCAGGGATCTGGAGACTTGGATAATCTAGATGCTATTCTTGGTGATCTGACTAATTCTGACTTCTACAATAATTCCATATCCACAAATGGTAGTAATCTGGTAACGAAGCAACAAATGTTTCCAGGAACTAATTCTCTGGGTAAGAAAGAACTAGATTTTATTCTTGCTGTCTTTGAACTTTTCTACACACCTGTATGTACTCTTAATTAAAACTAGGATCCAACTTTAAAATGTGTACTCCACCTTAGTTTCTTTTACTAATTTATAATGTAGGTGATTTTAAAAGCTTTTTGGACAGTTTCCCATTTCTAACTAGTATGATGCCAGTAATCACAGGGCTTATAGGAAAATATTCTTCTCTGGTTGCTGCAGGTGAGTAGTAGGTACTCTGTACCTACTAGTACCTTTATTTGTCTTAGGCACAGAGAATTGGATTAAAAAACAAATCAAAACCTGTCCTTTGACACTAACTTACTTTGGTGTTTGCTGGTTCTTACCCAACCTCTCTCCTATAGCTGAGTGTTTCTTGATTCATCAGTTTAACAGGATATATTATATGTATCAATTGAAAAAGAATAATCCACAATTATCTGGAAAGGTGGTTATTCATTTTTAGTGGCACTATTTCCGAAACTGAAATGGAAAGTTAGATCAATCAAATAGGTTAGAAAAAAACAAAAAGAGAAAGGTTAGGAGGAAATTTTGTTTTATTCCTTGCTTGATTAGAAGGCAACTTACCTGATTACATTTAGTTGTAAAATTTTAAACTTTAAATATGCATGTTAAAGAACTTCCAGGAGTTTGAAACATTGGTAAAATTTTTACTATTAAGGGAAGCAGAATATGAATGACCATATCAGGCTAGAGAACAGTGCCTAATACTTCAGCCAACACCGAGACTCTTGTTTTTTACTTTATTTGGAATACAAGGCTTTTTTTTTTTCTTTTTTCTTTTTCTTTCTTTTTTTGGGGGGGCTTAGTTATTTATTTTGTAAAGGAAGACAATGTTTATTTTGATAAGAAAGACATTCTTGGGTGGGTGGTATTTATGTCTTGTACTTGATTATTTATGTACTGAATCATCAGAGGATATTTATGTTTTGTGCTTTTATGTTTTTTAACAGGTTTGAGGAGTCCACAGTCTGTGCAATCTGTTCGTCCTCCATATAACCGAGCAGTGTCTCTAGACAGCCCTGTTTCCGTTGGCTCAAGCCCTCCAGTAAAGAATATTGGTGCTTTCCCCATGTTACCAAAGCAACCCATGTTGGGTGGCAATCCAAGAATGATGGATAGTCAGGAAAATTATGGCTCAAACATAGGTATGTTATTTCTTTCTTTCTTTAAAAAAAAATTTCATTTATTTGTTTTTGGCTGCCTTGGGTCTTCATTGCTGTGCGTGGGCTTTCTCTAGTTGCAGCAAGCGGGGGCTACTCTTCTTTGCGGTGTGTGGGCTTCTTAGTGCTGTGGATTCTCTTGTTGCGGAGCACGGGCTCTAGGTGCGTGGCCTTCGGTAGTTGTAGCACGTGGACTCAGTAGTTGTGGCTCCCGGGCTCTAGAGGGCAGGCTCAGTAGTTGTGGCTCATGGGCCTAGCTGCTGCTCCGCGACATGTGGGATCTTCCCGGACCAGGGCTTGAACCCGTGTCCCCTGCATTGGCAGGAGGATTCCCAACCACTGCGCCACCAGGGAAGTCCCTGATATGTTATTTCTAATGAATATTAATGATTAAAAATTTCTTTTGGGAAAAGCAAATTTAAAATACTTAATTGGAATTAATTAAGTAGCATGTTTCTTGCATGAGTTTTCTTCATTTATTCTGTGTCTCGGTGATTTCAACTCTCAAGGAGACTTTCAGTCCAAGACATTTTCTTCATTTTTTCTTTCGTTGGCTGCGCTGTGGGGCATGTGGGATCTTAGTTCTCCTACCAGGGATTGAACCTGTGCCCCAGGGAAGTCCCGCAAGACATTTTCTAATCTGTAATGAATACATAGCAATACAGGCATACCTCAGCAGTATTGCAGGTTCTGTTTCAGACCACTGCAATAAAGTAAATATCACAATAAAGCGAGTCATGTTAATTTTTTGATTTCCCAGTGCATATAAAAGGTAGGTTTACACTATACTATATTAAGTGTGCAATAGCATTATGTCTAAAAACAAATGTACGTACCTTAATTTAAAAACACTTTATTGCTAAAACATGCTAACCATCATCTGACAACATAGGGTTGCCACAAACCTTCAATTTGTAAAAAACGCAGTGTCTCTGAAGCACAGTACAGTGAAGGTGTGCCTGTGGTGGCCTATTAGAAATGTCTTAATAGTTGGCCAGCCCTATTTTTAGAATGACAAAGCACTTTTTTGTCAAGGCTCATGTGTCTAATGACTGTACCTGTATGACACAAGAAGAATTTCATTCTAATATGGAAAATACCTAATTTCTGTTTTAGGTGGACCAAACAGAAATGTGACTGTGAATCAGACTCCTTCCTCGGGAGACTGGGGCTTACCAAACTCAAAGGCCAGCCGAATGGAACCTATGAATTCAAACTCCATGGGGAGACCAGGAACGGATTATAATGCTTCTTTACCCAGGCCTGCCATGGGTGGCTCAATGCCCGCCATACCTCTTCGGTCCAGTAGCATCCCAGGTGTGAGACCAATGTTGCAGCATCATCATCAGCAGCAGCAGCAACAGCAGCAGATGCTTCAGATGCGTAAGCATTCCCTTCATGAGAAGAGAAAATTAGATGTTTTAGGCTAACTTTTGCCTTTGGCTTATTTGAAAATTTATCCTTTCTTTTTGTTCCCACAGGACCCGGTGAGATTCCCATGGGGATGGGAGTCAGTCCTTATGGCCAAGCAGCACCATCGAACCAACCTGGTTCCTGGCCAGATGGCATGTTGTCCATGGAACAAGGCCCTCATGGGACTCAAAATAGGTGGGGCTTTATTAAGTGACCCTGTGGAAAGTGTAAGCATTGAATTATCTAGAAAAGGGTGAGAGCACAGGAACAAACCTGAAAGAGCATGAGAAAAACGCTCTGTAATTGAGGTACTCATTGCCATCTGTGTGTAAAAGCGAGGCTGAGTCTGAGACAGCATGCATTGATGGGAGAGGGAGGAGACAGGACTATATCTCTCAGGATTGGGACTGTTGAGTGGTCACACCTGGGAACCTCCATGTGCCGTGATCGTCTCTCATAATGTAACAATCCTCCTCCATGAGGAGAGGGATAAATTAACACTAGTTTGACAAGATAAATGGTGCGCAGAGGGTGAGCCTCAGTTTTCTGGAAAGTTCATTTTTTAGGATTGGATAATTCTTTTCTAAAATTATTTAAAATGTTTCAGGGATGAAGGTGAAAGTGAAATGTAGCACGCTTTTATTTTTGTGAAAGAAAGATTGTGGATTATGTCTATTTCATTTTTTAAGTTTGGTCAGTAACTCATTGGCATGAAAGAGGCTACCTGTCACTGTCAGCTCTGACTTGAGTTCTACAATAAATTAAGCAAAGAAAAATGAATTGATCTGTTGAGTAGACAGAAGTGTAACTACATGAGCTTATTAACTTGAGTGCTTCTCTACCCAGTAGAGAACAAATAGTTTCATCACAGAATTTTTCTGAGACTGGATAAATGTCTAGCTTCATGCCCCTGTAATGTGTTGGAGAACTGTGGCATTGCTGTGGGGTTTGTATTATACGTGTATGGGGTTTGTATTATACTTGTCGATACATGAGCTCTCTGGGCCTTGTATAAAACAAAGTTATTTTGGTAGAACCCTGGGCTCAGTTCAGCATTTTTCCCTTTTTCCCCATTCTTTTGTTGATTTCTCCAGCCTGCAATATCCTAACTACTACCACTTCTGTTCTTGTAGGGTCTTGAAAACACCACCCTCTTCATCCTTCCAATCTCCTTTCCCGAATCTCTGCTATCCTAAATGTCAAGGGATCTAACAATTACATTTTGGTGGTGGGATTGGGAGTTGTAATCTAGATGTTGTGGTCGAAGATGACCTGGTGAGGTTTAAAATTGTGGGTCTTATGGAGCGGCTGGGCCCGTAAGCCATGGCCGTTGAGCCTGCACGTCCGGAGCCTGTGCTCTGCAACGGGAGAGGCCGCAACAGTGAGAGGCCTGCATACCGCAAAAAAAAAAAAAAAAAAATTGTGGGTCTTAAATTTAAATTGATGCCGTTTGTTCTTTTCTGCTAGTCTGTTAGTTTATTATTTACACTTGTATTATTTGAGTTATTGCATATTAAAAATACTGTGCGGGGTTACTTTGATTTTTTTTTTTTTTTTTTTTAAGGGGAAAAGCACCATTAAAATTGAATCTAAGTCTCTTTTTAGGCCACTTCTTAGGAATTCCCTGGATGATCTCCTTGGGCCACCTTCTAACCTTGAAGGCCAGAGTGATGAAAGAGCATTGTTGGACCAGCTGCACACACTCTTGAGCAACACAGATGCCACAGGCCTGGAAGAAATTGACAGAGCTCTTGGCATTCCTGAACTTGTAAATCAAGTAGGTAGCAGTACTGTGGAAGTAGAAATGTGTGTGTTTGTCTGCGTGCATGTGTGCTCGCATATATCCATGAAGCCATGTACAACAGTGCCTATATGTGTATTTTTTCTCTTCTTTATGTACAGCACTACATTCATGGATACCAGCATTAAATTTAGAAAATATACTTTATAATTGTGATAGAACTTCCAGCAACTTACTGTTTTATAAAGTTGTCAAATTTTAGGCAACCATAGAAGTGATCCAGTAAAACTACTATACAGTTTTTAAAATGCTGCTTTTTGCGTATGTTAGTTGAATCCTCATTTTTATAATTACCTCTTTCTACTACCTGGACAACCAGTGTATACTCTGAGGAGGCAAGCTTTTTTGTGTTAAACAGAACCTGTTTACACTGGTAAATCTGTGAATATCCCAACAACATCATCTCCTATTCCTAGTTACCTATTCAGCGTTATGAACATATGCCATTTACAAATCTGTATTGTTTGAAACATACATTTTGTAGTGGATCTTTTCATTATAGGATGTATGTTTGGGGGCACTTGTGTAAGTCTGTGTGTTTAATGATAAATGGGAAAGATCCTCAGGGTTCTCAGGCTTTGTTGGGGAGACAAATGTGTATAAAAAGAAGTACATTTCAGTGTGGCAAACACTGCACAGAACTTTTTAAAGGGTGGTTGAGAAACACGGAGCAGTGATGGTGTACACCTGGGGGTACCAGCAACCTGTGACCCTGACCGAGGAGCCATGTCTGACCTGGGTGGGGGAGGAAGTGAGGGTTACATGGGGACCGAGAGGCTTTAACTACCACTAGAATTGTTTTTTTTCGTTTGCGTCGGGTCTTAGTTGCGGCACTCGGGATCTTTGTTGATTGCAGGCTGTTCGTTGTGGCGTGTGGGCTTCTCTCTAGTTGTGGCGTGTGGATTTTCTCTCTCTAGTTGTGGTGCGCGGGCTCCAGGGTGTGTGGGATCTGTAGTTTGTGTCACACAGCTCTCTCATTGAGGTGCATGAGCTCAGTAGTTGCAGCACGTGGACTTAGTTGCCTCGCGGCATGTGGGATCTTAGTTCACCGACCAGGGATCAAGCCAGCATCCCCTACATTGGAAGGCGGATTATTTACTGGTGGACCACCAGGAAAATCCCCTAGAATTTTATTTAAGCTGGAAATAGTTTTCTTTGTCTTCATGTAACATAGTTAACGGTCCTTATATAAAAATCTGACAATCACAAAAGTACATCTTTTTTTTTAAAGTTGAAAATCCTCCATAATTTTGGCACAAAGAATCGTAGTATCTTTTGTGTGTATATTAAAAAAAAAAAAAGGAAGCAGACTCTTAAAATACTTTTGTGGCCTGTTTTACTTTATGAAAGTCATTGTCAATCATCTTTTTTGTTTAAAGTATACATCTTTAATTTTAATGGCCAAATAGTATCCATCTTACTGAACACTATTTAACCAGTTATCTACTGATGAAAATTCAATTGTTCCTAAATATTTTGTTATAATTCTATGAATTACTTACATCTTGTTCACCTTGTCTGTTTTCCTAGCTATAATACAAGAGAAAGGATGATTGGGTTAGAGGGCTTATTTTAGAGGTTTATCTACATACTCTGAGGCAGTTTTCCTGGATGATCGTATAGCTGCTTTTCCACAGCAGGGTGTGATGACTGCAGTCCATCACCCTCACCAGCACTGCTGCCACGGCCCACGAAGATGAAAGAACCCACAGTGTGAAAGAGCAAGTGATGGGACAAATATTGAGCATGATTATTCTTTCAAATCCTTGCCAGTCTGATGGGCAACAAAGATTCTTGTTTTAACTTGTATTTCTTTCATTAGCAAGATTGAACATATTTTATATTTTTTGGCCATTGAGATGTGTTTAATAGCTCTGATGGGGTTTTTATTTTGTTGATCTGTAGCGATACTTCAGTTACTGATTGTTGATTCCTTCATTTAACAAATATTTGTCTTCTATATGCCAATCAGTCTTTCCTTAGAGACTGAGGAGCAATAGTGAACAACTTATTTCCTGCTCCCAGAACTCAGGCAAGGAGCCACACAGAAGTAGACATGGTGAAGGAGAGGTTACGAGGAAAGGCATGTGATGCTGTGAGACCTTTAAATAAAGGAACCTTTTCTTAGGATAGGGCAGGATGTCAAAAATTTTCTCTAAAAAAGCATGTTTGCAGGATGACTGTTAACCTGTCTATATTGTATATTGTAAATAGTTTGCCCAGTTTCTTTTTTTAAAAAAATAAATTTATTTATTTTTGGCTGCGTTGGGTCCTCATTGCTGCACACAGGCTTTCTCTACTTGCGGCAAGTGGGGGCTACTCTTCATTGCGGTGTGTGGGCTTCTCATTGTGGTGGCTTGTCTTGTTGTGGAGCATGGGCTCTAGGCGTGTGGGCTTCAGTAGTTGTGGCATGCGGGCTTCATAGTTGTGGCTCGTGGGCTCTAGAGTGCAGGCTCAGTAGTTGTGGCGCACGGGATTAGTCCATGCAGTTTCTTTTTAGTGGGGGCTTGTTTATAGTTTTGTTCTTTAGTTTAAAAATGTTTGTGTTTTCAAAACCAGGATGATGAGATAAAGAATAACTGGGGGGCTTCCCTGGTGGCGCAGTGGTTGAGAGTCTGCCTGCCGATGCAGGGGACCACGGGTTCGTGCCCCAGTCTGGGAAGATACCGGAGCGGCTGGGCCCGTGAGCCATGGCCGCTGAGCCTGCGCATCCGGAGCCTATGCTCTGCAATGGGAGAGGCCACACAGTGAGAGGCCCACATACCGCAAAAAAAAAAAAAAAAAAAAAAAAAGAATAACTGGGGACTGACTTGAATAGTCAGGAAAGGTTTTTCTGGAGAGATGACATGTAAGCTGACACCTGAAAGATGAGAAAGAGCTAGCTAGGCAAACAGCCTAGGGAAAGAACAATCCAGAAGAGGTACAGCTAACTCAGAGTTGCTTAGGCAGGAAAGAGCTTGCAGGTTCTAGGAAGTGGCTGAGGTTGGTGAGAACAGAGAGAGAGCCGTGTGAGATGACGTGGGGAGGTACATGGAGGCTAGGTTCTACAAATCTGTCTTAAGAGTTTGGACTTTTTCTTTGTATTGGGAAGCCATGGAAGGATTGTAAGCAGGGTAAGGATGAGACCAGTTTTCCTTCCTTTTTTGTTGTAATTAATTTTTATTTTTCAGGAAAGTAATCCATTTTTAATTTAAAAATAAAACGATAGGAAAATATGCTTTGCTCCACTGGGAGATGGTGAAACTCACCTCTTTATTTTGGTAATATTTCTAAGAAATATGATTATGCAGCTATTTCTTTATCAACTTCAGTCTGTATCTATTGATTTCCAGATATGATAGTTGACTACGCGTTAGTAGTCCCTTATCTGAGAACCTTGACATCAGATATGCTTTGGAATTGAGGAATTTTTGGATCTTAGAAGGGTAAAATTGTGCATGGATACCATATATTACAAAATACTCTTGATAGAGTTTCGAGCAATACTGTAATTTTGGGACAATAGCCTGTGATCAAACGTGTTAATACTTCTACAGCAAAATACATAATCACACTAAGTGGGATATTATAGAGATTATGTTTTGCTTCGTACAAGTTCAGGCCAGGTTTTGCTGTTAAATACATTTGGTACTAATGAAAAATTGTTAGTCTTTTTTAAAGAATTAAAAAATTTTTGGAATTTTAGGTAAGAAATTGTGGATCTGTATTTATACCCTCTTCCTCTAGTACGCACCCTCACACCCATACCCTCTACATACGTGTAGGCACATGTAGTCTCTCCCCTCAAGGTGACTATGTCCCTTGTTTTTAAATAAATAGGTACCCCATATTTACATCATTTTGGCTCATTGCTGAGCCAGGTGTAGTTGCATAGGCTTTTGTTTTTGATTTGTTTGTTTGAGTTAATTGCCTTGTCTTTTTATTTGCTTTGTTTTCTACATACTTACTGCTAAAAGTTTCTCTTATTTTTTTCTTCTTCTTCACATGTTCAGACACATTAGATAATTCCTCAGTTCTTTCTCTCCCTGTTATAGTTCCGTGTCCCTCTGTTTAATTCTGCCCTTTTGAGGCTGCTCTAGAAATTAATAATTGTCACTCTTCTCCTGTGTTGGATCCTCAGTTTCTTGAATCTCAAGTCATTTTCTTTCTTGATTTACTCCTTTGTTTGCTGAAACAAAATTTCTGTTAACTTCTGTGTCCCTGCAATTTTTGGGTCCTTCTGTGTTTGAAAATGTCTTTATTCCACCCCACTGCACCTCTGGCTGCCGTGTATTAAATTCTAAGTTGAAAATAATTTCCTCTTAGAATTTTGAAAGAGTAGTTCCATAGTTTACAGGCATCCAGTGTTGCCAATGAGTCGTATTGCAGTCTGATGGCTGAGGGCTCCCGTGGTCTGTACTCAGTCTCCTAACCAGCCCCCTGTCTGGGCGCCCTCCCTGACCTTCTGCTGTCCCCCGTGGAGTGCCGCCTTGGCCCCATGGGAGACATTGACTCAGTCCTCAGGTGGGTTTTCTCTGCAGGCACACGGGTCTCAGTTTCTCTGCTGTGTTGAGTTGCTTCCTCCTCCCTACACTTTCCAGATGCCTGTTGAAATTTTTTATCTTGTTGCCTTCAATATTCTCTTTTTTGGGGGGATAAATACTACCTTTTAGCTTCTTTGCTGTCATTTTAGCAGGGTTAGCAAGAGAAATATAGAGTATATTATGGTCTGATTTACTTTATAAACAAATCTCAGTGTGCTGTCTGGAGGAGGGAATTGGTACTGTGGCACAGTAGACACACAGATGGCAGGGAGATGTCTTGGGAAGGGTCATGGCAACGGAATGAAAAGAAGGGTAGCCTATGCGACGTGTCACGGAGGAAAAGCTGACAGGACTTGTGCCCTGTGTGCACACATATGCACCTGCACACTTGGGAAGGGAGACTGAGGAATCGTTGTTGCTGGCGTTTAGTGCTGGGTGAATGGTGTTGCCATCTATTGTGATGTAGGGAAGATTGGAGAAGAATCGGGGGGTTTTTTTGTGGGAGGGACTGTTGATAATCACGCCTTCTGTTCTCTACATGTTAAGTTTGAGATGCCCTAGATGTCCAGGTAAAGATGTTGAGTGGGCGCCTGTATGAGCACAGTTAAGAGTCCGAGGCAGTGGAGCTGGAGAAAGAAACTTGGCAGTTGTCACCAGTGGATGGGGAGACTGAGTAGAAAGGTAGCGAGAGGAAAGAAGAGGGCCTAGGGCGAATGAACTCTTAACATTCCTCCAAGGAAAAAGGCCCGAGATGGGGGAGAAAATAGAGAATGGTGTCACAGTCGCTGCGGGGTGAGGTGTGCTTTAGGATGAGACTTGGTGAAGGTGTCAACTGCACACTTGGCATCCTGTGCCGAGGACGAGAAGATAAAGGTGGAGGCAGCACCTGCCTGGCTCTTCTTGTCTTAACATGGCAGGCTCTCCCCTCCTTCAGAGTATTTATTTTTACTTCTTTTTCTGCTGGACATTACTTTGTATGCATGGTTAACACGTAGAGAAGTGATACCTGGCATATAACACACTTAATAAATACTTGTTGAGTTAATAGGTTTCTTTCTCCTCAAGTACAAATAGTGGATGACTGAGCACCTTTAGGGTATTTATTTATTTAGTTAGTTAGTTTTGGCTGCGTTGGGTCTTCTTTGCTGTGCACGGGCTTTCTTTAGTTGCAGTAAGCGGGGGCTACTCTTCGTTGAGGTACGCGGGCTTCTCATTGCGGTGGCTTCTATAATTGCGGAGCATGGGCTCTAGAGCGCACGCTCAGTAGTTGTAGCGCACGGTCTTAGTTGCTCTGCGGCATGTGAGATCTTCCTGGAACAGGGCTCGAACCCATGTGCCCTGCATTGGCAGGCGGATTCTTAACCACTGCGCCACCAGGGAAGCCCCACCTTTAGGTTTTGTTCATGTGGTGAATACACCTCAGGGGACATGGGCTGTTGTTGATTTACCTGTCTACTAAACTTGCCTCCTGCCACCTTCAAAAGCATTCTTGTGCAGATTACATGAGAATTCATTGATCACAGTGATTTTCAATGATTTATTTTACACTCGGCATGGGAGGTCAATGTTGGTACAGAAATCTTGTCTGGAACAAATAGTATTTCTCCAGGTACTCAATACATTGTAGATATTTGGCTCAGAAAATATTTGAGTGTCTCCCTGCGTGAGACCCTGTGCTCCGTAAGCACTAGTACACAGCTATTAAAAGATTTTAATCTTTTAAAATCT
This sequence comes from Kogia breviceps, assembly GCF_026419965.1. NCBI lineage: Eukaryota > Metazoa > Chordata > Mammalia > Artiodactyla > Physeteridae > Kogia > Kogia breviceps. Next base: position 13,182,916 of record NC_081323.1, on the reverse strand, counting down.
TCTGGGGCTTCCCTGGTGGCGCAGTGGTTGAGAGTCCGCCTGCCGGTGCAGGGGACACGGGTTCGTGCCCCAGTCCGGGAAGATCCCACGTGCCGCGGAGCGGTTGGGCCCGTGAGCCATGGCCGCTGAGCCTGCGCGTCCGGAGGCCTGTGCTCTGCAATGGGAGAGGCCACAGCAGTGAGAGGCCCGCGTACCGCAAAAAAAAAAAAAAAAAAAAAAAAAAAAAAAAAAAAAAAAAAAAAAGATGGTTTGGTGTGTGGTCTCATGGAATTTAAGACAATAAATTTGATTTTGGAATTTTGCAATGTCATCGTTCACATATATTGACTTATATTTTTCACCTTCTTTAGAGCATTATATTTCTGTTGCTTTCCTACATGTACTTTACTGTTCATTTATGTGTTTGATGTTTAGGGACAAGCTTTGGAGTCCAAACAGGATGCTTTCCAAGGCCAAGGAGCCGCAGTAATGATGGAGCAGAAGGCAGCATTATATGGGCAGACATACCCGACACAGGGGCCTCCAATGCAGGGAGGCTTTAATCTTCCGGGACAGTCACCACCTTTTAACTCGATGATGAATCAGATGAACCAAGGAGGTTTTCCTCTCCAAGGAATGCACCCTCGGGCCAACATCATGAGACCCCGGACAAACACTCCCAAGCAACTTAGAATGCAGCTTCAGCAGAGGCTGCAGGGCCAGCAGGTAACCAGTCACATGCCCGAAGCAACTTTCCCTTTGGCCTCATCCTCTTTCATTTGTTTTTGGACTGTGTTCTTTCAGGGCTCTTGCCACTGGCTCTCTGTCCCTCGTCAACTAAAGAAATTCCTTTCGTTTTCATTTCTGTTAACATTTTATTTGTATGTATGGTTCCTTGCTAGGGAGTGGTTGTACTAGAATTGGATACCTTTCTATAAGAATATTCTATTGTACAGGTTGAAAAATAAAAAATGTCCGAGAGGATTGCTCTTGGGGGAGAAGAGTGTTTCTTGGTGGCTTCGTAGTCTTAGAGGTAGATAATTTCTATTATTTAAAAAAGTCCTTAATGTTAATAGCCAGATGTTGAAACCTTATCGATTTGAGCAGTTTCTTTAAGGAACCTCTGCTTTCTAGATGTGTTATACAACTTGAGCTCTTTTAATATTTTTTTTCTGTTGTTTCCTTTGTAACACATTTTTAAAAATTTAATTTTATTTTGTATCTTGAGTGCACTGAGCTCTTAAATGTGGGGGAATCGAACCACATAAGCAGATGAGTGAATTGAGAATCCAGTGAGCCGGAGACCCTTCCAGTGTATTAATGTTCCTAAAAGTCAGCGTAGGTACCTAGGAAAGCTGTGTTAATGCATTCATGGTATCATTTTTTACCATTTCTTTCCACTAAAAATTACCCAGGAAAAGGTAGCAGAAGTAGTTTTTTCCAGTGTTACTTTGATCAAATTAAAGCTATTTCCCCAACAGCCTAAGTAATCCCAGAGAAAATCTGACTTTATAAATCCTTTGAGTTCCTGTTGAAGACATTCTTTAAGCTGCAGAATTGCACTTTCACTTTCCTCCTGTTGCTGAACATGAAGACCTCACATACCAGCCAAGGGCTTTCCAGCACCAACCGTTTTGAAATGTGAAAGTGTGCTGCTTCAGCTTAGCCATGACTTAGCCCGGTAACGGTTTAGAGGTGTCATCATGACCTCGCTGGGTGCTGCCAAGGGTGTGGACAGCTGTTTGGTCTCATTAACGTGCTCCACTTGCATTCTAACCACCCTGTCTCTCCCCAGTTTTTGAATCAGAGCCGTCAGGCACTTGAAATGAAAATGGAAAACCCCACTGCTGGTGGGGCTGCGGTGATGAGGCCCATGATGCAGCCTCAGGTCAACTCCCAGGTGAGAATAAGTCTCTCCATGTTCAGGGCTGAATGCCCTGCACAGGGCTTGGCCCATGCTTGACTCTCAGTAAATGTTTATTAAACAAAAACAGTACATAATCCCAAATTTCTTGTGTAAGAACCCATCCCATGGTCCCATCACACTTTTTTTCTTCCCTTTGTCTCTCCTACTGGTAACTAGGAAGAATCAGAGGAAGAGAGGTTCTTTTATTAAAAACCACTGATTCATGTTTTTAAAGTTAGTTCCCTGGGGGTGGGGTGGGATGAATTGGGAGACCGGGATTGACATATATACACTATACTGTGTATAAAACAGATAACTAATGAGAATCTGCTGTGTAGCTCAGGGAGCTGTGCTCAGTGCTCTGTGGTGACCTAAATGGGAAGGAAATCCAAAAAAGAGGGGATATATGTATACATATAGCTGGTTCACTTTGTTGTACAGTAGAAATTAACAGAACACTGTAAAATAACTGTACTCCAATAAAAATAAAAAAATTAATTCCCTTTGTGATCAATTGCTGTGTTGTGAAAACAGCTACCATTTACTTTTCAGGAATTGAAAATAACAAATCTGTAAACTTTTTTCTGTTCCTGGATTGTGAAACCACATCCTCACTGGGTAGAATTTGAAATTATAAGAAGTATGAAGGAGAAAATAAATAATTTATAATCCCGCTCTCAGTGACAGCCTCTGAGATGACCTGATTTCCCATAGTGGGAGGAATGCTGTTAAAGTTCTGTCTGCCTCCAGCGCATGGTGGACACTATATTAAGGCATTTCCTTAGTGTGCACAAGGCAGATGACTACACGAAAATCCCAACTGTGGTTTGAAATATTGTTAAACAACAACAATTCTGAAATGCCTAGTTTTTGCTGTTAGACCTACTTGGAAGTACCGATACCTATATATTTTCTTGATACTCAGACCTCCTGTATAAGCTGAGCTAGGATGCTTTCCAAAAAGAGGATAAATGTTTGCTTTTTGGTGATGATCTCTCCCAGCTGGCAAATCAATAGGTCAGCTTCCTTGTTCAGTGCTCTGATCACGTCATCTCCTTACCCTTCACCTCTTCTGTCAGAAAGTTTAGAGAGACTGCAAGAGTTTCTGGGGTGGATTCCTGCTTCTCTGAGTATAACCCCATCCCTTTGCTTTGTTTTTGGCTTCTCTTTTTGTTTCTCCCCCAAACATAGTCTCATTCCTGCCCCTTTTCTTCTTGCTGTTTTATTTCATAGTTTTTGAAAAGTTTGTCCTCAAATTCTGCTCCTAAATGTTCTCTCACTTTGAGGAATGTTTTCTAACTATGTCAAAGCCCGATGACTTGTCGGCTTTCGTCCCCTCGCCCCCAGTAATTTCCAGGTCCCTGTTCTCCCCCAACGCCCATACCCACACTGAGCCAGAAAGCCTTTACCAGAATTGTGCGTTTCCTTTTTTGTAATTTTGTAATTTTGTAATTTTTGGTAATATAGAAAGGCATTAGGTGTTTTTTCTCTCTGATACCTCATGTGTCATGGGGGCACTGTATGTATGAAATTGGCTAGCTCTTGCCACATGTGTGTAATTGCATTCTTTCTTGGGTATTAGCAGGGTTTCCTTAATGCCCAGATGGTCGCCCAGCGCAGCAGAGAGCTGCTGAGTCATCACTTCCGACAGCAGAGGGTGGCGATGATGATGCAGCAGCAGCAACAGCAGCAGCAACCCCAGGCCTTCAGTCCACCCCCTAACGTGACTGCGTCCCCCACCATGGACGGAGTCCTGGCAGGGCCTGCCATGCCACAAGCTCCACCCCAGCAGTTTCCGTATCCACCAAATTATGGTAAATTTGTCAGGGATAATGATGTCTTCCCCAAAGTAACATTCCTACGGACGTAAGAGTCACTAGGTCTGTTGTATATTAAAAACAAATGCTATTCACTCTCTTGTTATTTCACAAGAGAAACAAAATTAATTAAAAATAACAGAACAGAAGTGTCTACTGCAGTGCACAGGTGATTGTCATTGAGGTAGATGATCTATCATAGTTCAGGTTTTTTCCCACCGGCTCTTGTTTTTACAGTTCCCCACATCTTAATTTGGAAGAAAGACTTACCAGGTCTCCTCCAGTATGTCCCAGCATAGTAGAACTCTGCCATCTCCGAACAGTGAGAGCAATGCACTGTGTGGGCTTTTTGAGTTCCTTTTCTTGGTGGCTTGGACATATTAATTACAGTCATGCCTTTGTGAGGTTCCAGGAACATGGTGGGAGTGGGGCTAGAGGTATCTATTGCAGAGATGACATTTGAGGATGCGTCCCCGTCAGCTGGGGACACAGCTCTTTGCCCTCTGAAGGGGGATGGAGTGAGGAGCAGCGTGATATGGTGTCCTTTTTATACAGAAAGCTCACTGAAGTAAGTGCCCTTCAGGGGTTCCACACAGTGTGCACCTCTGTAGTAAGCCTGGCTCTAGTCACCTTGGTGAGAAGCAAGAGTTACTGGCAGGCAACATCTTTATACCTTATACTTAACACATTCCCCCACCTTTAAAAAAGAACCTCAAGTTACTATAGAAAGCTGATATTCTAAGGAGGTAGCATTTGAGCATTGTAATTTCTTTTTCTTCTTCTTTCTTTTTTAAAGGGATGGGACAACAGCCAGATCCAGCCTTTGGTCGAGTGCCTAGTCCTCCCAATGCGATGATATCATCAAGAATGGGTCCCTCCCAGAATCCCATGATGCAGCACGCTCAGACCGCACCCATGTATCAGTCCTCGGAAATGAAGGGCTGGCCATCAGGAACCCTGACCAGGAACAGGTGAAGAACAGGGAATTTTTTTTTTTTTTTTTCTGGCTGGGCCGCTTGGCTTGTGGGATCTCAGTTCCCTGACCAGGGATTGAACCCAAGCTCTTGGCAGTGAAATTGCAGAGTCTTAACTACTGGACTGCTGGGGAATTCCCAGAATAGGGACTTCATAAAAGTCGGCCACATTCTAGTGCCAGAAGTTCAGGGAATTAATCTCTGTGTTTTTCAGCCAAGCCTGTTTGGATAGGGAGATCAAAGTTCCCAGGCTTACATTAGAGAGCGTGTGACTTGGCTCATCTGTTTTGAGAAGCCTTCCTACTGTGCGCATCTCCACGAGGGTAGTGAGTACAGAGAGCTGTGAAAGATAGAAGGCAGGCTGTCAGAGTTTTTTTGCTCATGTTCTCTGCTTGAGTACAGCGACACTGACAAAATTGCGGTAGTCTCTGTGTGCATGTCCTGTGTTATAAAAATGACCCAGGAGGTAATTTCCCACTTTCTTTACAGCTCTTTTTCCCAGCAGCAGTTTGCCCACCAGGGGAATCCTGCAGCATATAGTATGGTGCACATGAATGGCAGCAGTGGTCCCATGGGACAGATGAACATGAACTCCATGCCCATGACTGGCATGCCGATGGGTCCTGATCAGGTACGGGGTGGGGGGATCTGTTCCTTACTTTTCTCAAAAAATTTTTCCTGTTCTCTGGAGAGAATCAAAGCCTCAACTGTAATGTTAAAGGTCCTAGGTAGATTTTAAACTTGGATGTATAACTTAAAAATATATGTAATAATTGAAAAAACTTTTGGTTTGAAGGCATTGGGCCAGTTGATACTTTCAGAAATCTGGGATCCAAGAACTGAATCAGTCAGCCAGAGCCATGTTGCAAGCCATCAGTGTAGACATAACGGATTCTTTTCTGTTGGGCAAAGTGTGTGTTTTACTCATGTTACTTCTGGTTGCCAACAGAAATATTGCTGACATCTCTACACCAGGACCTCCAAGGAAATCACTGTACAAATGACACTGCACTAGGATTATTGGGAGTAAAGAATCATTGTCTAGGCACCCAGCTTTGAAGAAAGGACCAGCTTTGATCTCCATCAAGGGTATTTCAAGTGATGTCATTTGAGCAGGCAGGACTGGATTTTAAGCTGAAGCGTGATATCTGCCTGTTATTTTTCCCTCCTCCTTATGTATCATGGTGTTTAAAACAGAAATATTTTTGGCGTTCTCCCTTTTTAGGATGTGATTCTGGAGGTACGGAGTGTTACTGATCACAGAACTGTCCGGTGTCACTTTTTTCTGCTTGGCTATCCAAAGTCTTTGGAAAAAAATGTAGGTGGGCCAGAGGACATTGGAGAAATCAAGAGATTAGAACATCCGGTTTCCTGATAGTTGCGGTATTGGGTGAAGAGCACGGTCCCCAACCTCGAGCGTTTTTGTCACTATCAGGTTCTGTCCCGGGAGTGGGCATTTCCAAGTTCTCCCTTAATGATAGTGTTGAGTTGCTCTGACCCTACTCTTGGTTGTCCTAGGCTTTTTCCTAAATAGCATTTTTATCTGCCCCTAAATGTCCTGTAATACTTCACGTCCAGGAATTGTCCTTGGTGTCAAATGGCTTCGCAGAAGGGAAAATAGATGACAGTATTTAATTGCAGCAGTCAGTGGCAACTTTTCATATGCTAACGTGCAGCGGAGTGCACTTTATTTAAAAAGTAATGGATAAATGCAATATTCTCAAGGTCTTGAGGAACGGTGAACCACATACCTAGTTTTTGTCCAAACTAATCTGTTGGACAAGAACTATGATTGTTGTTGTTGTTGACAGTACTGGTTTCACCCTTTGCCTATATGGTAGAGCAATAATGCTTTTTGAAAATAAACTGCAGAAAACCCAAGGCCAGGTACTGCATTCTGAATCAGAATTTCGCAGTGTTTCTGTGAATAGAATTTCTTTTGTAAATATGACCTTTAAGATATTGTATTATGTAAAATATGTATATACCTTTTTTTGTAGGTCACAACAACTCATTTTTACAGAGTTTGTGAAACTAAATATTTAACATTGTTGATTTCAGTAAGTTCAGCATGGTGAGGTTACCAACAGAAGTCATCCCCTGAATTTTGTGGCCTGGGGGATGGGGCAGTGGCCAGCAGCTTTTCCCTGCCCCCAGCCTGAGATGCCTCGCTTGTTTTGAGTCTCTTAATCTAAATGCTTTTTAAAGAGATCATTTAGATGTAGACATTTAAATTTTTTAAAAAAATTTCTCTACCAGAACTAAGCACTTTGTTAATTTGGGGGGAGAGAATAGATACGGGGAAATAAACTTCAAAAAAACACACACAGATATCAAGGATTTTAAAAGATCAAGCAATTTGATTTCAAAGAAGAATCTTGGATTTTAAGCAGTCCATAAATTAAACGGCAGTTCATGGTATTTTTTGTTTTAAAGTGAATATGTTGTCTTCCCATCCATTTTAGGAGTGCTCTAAGGTTTTGGTTGCTAGGACCTGAGTCCCACATTGAGATCTCAGGCGTAGAATCCTCAGTGTGTGGTTCCTGGTGTCTGCTCAGCTTGTCTTGTCCTTCCACTACTGTGATGTTTTCCCCTGAGAATTGGAGGAGTCGCATCATGGTTGTTTCCTAAGGACTTCAGTCTCCATAGCAGCCAGTTTCATGCGGTTCAGAGCCGAGGTCTGACTGGGCGCCTTTGCATTCCCTCCCTGCTCTGCCCCCGCCCCTTTCTGCTGCTGCCACTTGTCAGTTGGGAATAGGGAAGAAAGGCAAGTTTAATTTCCTTTACCTGGTTTACTTTTATCAGGTTCAAACAGTTGAATGAAGTTGGGTTTTTGGACTATATGAATTTCGAATGTCTGTTAGCCTTGTTGTCGTTTCCTAGCAATAACTGAGAGCCAGTTAAAGTTTTTTCTCACATTTAGCCAATATTTCTAGGTGTCTCTGAAGGTGAGATAATTTAATTTCTTTGACTTATGAGTAAGTGAAACCTGTGTTTCCAGAACCACCACTAGAGTGGATTTGAGTTCCACATTCCCCCCACCTGGTTAAAAACAAATCTAAGATTATAAACCCGTCAGCTTCCATCTGAGTGGCCTGTACTTTTTAGATAACACCTCCTCTGGTCTGGAGACAGAGGCAGAGCTGAATAAGAGTCTCTGTCTTTTTAGACAACTGTGTCTAAGATGTATCTGAACCTTTCTTGTTGAAGTCACACCTGTGTGGGAGAAATAGAATGGTGCTCTTACCCTTTCTTGACTTTTAATTAAAAACAAAAAGTTTTGTGATTCTTTTCCTCAGTCAGTCCAGGCTAAGTGGAAGGCAGCACCCCCTTTTTATACGGAAGAAAAATGAAGTTTATTATAAGTTTTTATATTTTCTACTTGTTCATTTTATTGGTGCAAATTTGAGATTTTGTTTCCTTTTAATAGATGCAGTCTTTGAGATAATTTGTTGTTTTTACCTTTATTCCCGTTTTATCTTTTTCGGATAGTTCTCTTTGTACTCCTGCCTACCTCTCCTCACCCCTCCTCCCCTCACCCCCACCACTTTTTTAAACCTTAGTATCTGTTGGGTGAACAGTGTAAGTAATGTTTTCATCTGCTTTTAGAATGTGAGATATTTCCAGTACCCACTTTTTTGCTGAATCCAAAGATATATAAATATAAATATATATTTTATAAAGATCAAGATGATATAAAGGAGATACGTTTCTTCCTTTAAAAAAAACAAATAGAAATCCATGGTTAATGTTCATATTATGATGCCACTTTTCTAAACTGTGCATCTTGATGGAAAGGTGTAAATATCAATCAGTAGGACTGCTTAGTTAATCAGTATTTAATATCTAAGCTGAGTTGGGGGTGTATAGGGGTGGGGTACTACAGAACATAGCTGGCTTGCTGTCCTGTAAGTTCCTTGATCCATAGACAGATGCAGCTGGAAAGTAAACAGAATGGATTGCCAGCTACCCATATGCGTGTCCAGTTCCCTTTTTATTTGCAGAATCCATGCATTTGTTCACAAGTGGGAAATTCATAGGAGTGAAACCTCTTGGGTAGATGAACTTTCCCCTGCTGCGGAGGAGCAGGAGCTGCTATGTGGCTCCAAGGCAGACTGTTTAATCATGAGCAGGGTGTTCTCTTTCTCTTTCCTTCTCTTTCTCTCTTTCCAATATTTGGAATTTTGAAGAAGATGGACACGTCATTCTGAGAGCAATATTTAAATTCTCAGGAATTGACTTACAGTGTTGAGAATGAATTCACTTTCAATCAATTCTACATTAAATGTTCTTTAAAAATATAAATCACTGCAAAGAATCCAAACCACATGGGATAATTTATGAGATGGTTGAGTGGTAAGCTGTGACTCCTTTGTTGATCATTTTGGACGTCATTGTAAATAAAGGTTTCTATTTAAAATTGAAGGCTGAGAGTGTGCCACTTTTTTTTTTTTTTTTAAATCCCGATTGGATAAAGGGTAAGAGATAAGGCTAAGGAATCCTATTTCAGATAATAGTAGCAGTTTCTGTGAGGTTAAAAGAAATCTTGAAAGCATGGCCCTGTTCTTACACGAGGTAAGTGCTTAGGGGTCGTGTGTTAGGGAAAAACGTGCTGGGCCAGGTGATGGCTGAAGTGTTCCTCCTCCTCCTCCCAGTCTAGGGTTCCGACAGCCACCTTTACCCGCGGGACTGCCCGGTACACGACGAAGGGCTGGATAAGGTGAGTTGCTTTGCAGTTGGTTAATACTTTTAAAAAGTGAGGTCCTAAAGCTGGTGTGATATGAGACTTATCTTTGAGGTCCCTGAAGTATGGTAAATTCTAGTCAATTTATAACCATGTATTCCCTTTTAAAAAACCATCTAAACCCATGGTGTCTCCTTCCAAAAAGGTGTTGACTGGTGGTATCTTGAATGCTTTTTAACAAAAAAACCCAAACACACCAAAAAGACTCCTAAGAATGGCCTTTTAGAAAATGCCAAAGGTTCCCTCATACCAACAACTGCTGGTCACTGGCTGGGGTTTTCAACATTGTTTGACAATACTTACTTAGACTACAAAATTTCTTTACAAATACAATTTTATTAAAACTTGGGACATACATCAAGTTCATGTCTTTGCAGAACTTTAAAAAACATCAGTTCTGGGACAGATAACAAAGGAATCCTGGGAGAAATGGCATCTGGTCGGGAAGAGGAAAGTCTACAACTGCACGGGGTTTTCTTTTACATGGGCCACAGCATTTATTGACACCACCACTCTTGAAAATTGGGTTTTCTTATTAGTCAAATTCCCCTAAAAGTTCCCGAGCTGGTTACATGTAAATAGTCACATATATACAGTGAAGTCAGTTTCTTCAGAGGCAACCAGGGTTATAGTGTGAAATATAAATTTGTGACTTTTGTACTGTTGACTCATTGTGAAACTCGGCCACCATTTCCTGCCTCTGTCGTGCTTCCTAGTTCCTTCTTTGTGAAGGACCAAAAGAATAAGAGGATTTAAAACAGGGTGGTTCTTACCCTGTGATTTAAAAAAAATTCCAGTGACTTTCACCCTCGGGGAAAACTTACAAGAAAATCTCTCTGTTGTTCTTCCCTTGTGAGCCTCTCAGAGAGGGCTGTTTAGTGGTGACTCTTTGATACGAAAATGCATTTTGTGCAGCTGGTGAGGTATAATCCAAAGCAAAAGCAGGGGCAAAAATGGACTTCCAGAAGTCTCACTACTCCTGATGGTTCTCTTCCAGAATCGGCCACGTTGACTGAAAGCGAATTCTGTGTGTATCAGGCTTCATGGCTAACATCATAGGTCTGCTGGAAATCGTTCAGTTTTTCATTGTACAGGTGATGCCTCTGTTTTTGGAGGTCCATCTCATGCTTCTCAACCTTCCCAGCCTTCCCACAGTTGTCCCCTGTAGAACAAAGCAAACTCATTTATCATGCTGCTTATGGATTTCTTAATTGGTCCTACAGCTGAGTAAGCTTTGCTTCAAGGATGTGGCTGCTGTGAAGGAATATTTCTAGATCCCTCAGGGCTTGCTCTCACCTAATCATCTAGATTGTCAGTTGTTGGCTTACACATTCAGTGGCTGGCAAAGATGTCATTTAAAGATCTGGATAGGACAGTGGCTAAGGAGAAAGAGATGTAATGATCAAGTGCTTTCATTCTGGTAGCACCAAAGAATGCGTAACTGGCCCATTGTTTTTCCTGTTAAAGCCACACTGGTTTATATGCATATAAAGACAGAAGTGAATAGGCCAGAGGTTGCAAATGTGGCAGCTCACCAAAGGGGCTGGTTGGCCTGCATGGTAACTTCATGTCAAATCAGTTGCCAACATTAACAAATTCTCACACATATCTACGATTCTGGATTTTCTCGATGAAGGAGAGGACTCAAATTGCATCCCATTCTGTTCTCTTTAGACCAGAGTGACCTCTCCAGGTTGCCACAGCCTCCTGGCCCCTACCAGCCGCTGTTGGCCCTGGAGTTCATAGCACGGATGTTTTGGAAACTATTCAATGAGGCCACCTTGCCGCTGACACTATGGACCAAGTAGCACCTCTGCAGCCACAGCCTTCAAGACGCCTGGCAGTTAGCCGACTGACATGGTTCTCAGCCTCTCAGGGAAGGCCTTGAGCTTACCAAGCACAGATGATGATGTGGAGAACAGTGTATTAGACAAAGTATAATCTAGAACATGATATATATATCCAAGTATGTTATTTTATGGGAAAGACTGACATGACTGCTTCCCCTCTTACGGGAACAGATGAGAGGAATAAGTGAGAAAGGGCACGCATGCAGAACAGCCTTGGCAAAACGAAGCGGATCAGGCCAGATCTCTATTGGTAAACTGGTTCCTCAACTCACAGTGATTTGGAAGAAGGTCTCTTCATTTCTGGCCACTTTCGACGCTGAAACTGCCTAAGGTTTTGAGTGTCAAAAGGAGAAAGAGTGTTAACCGTCACCAAGAAAGAAAAAGTGACCCCCAAAGAACTAGACAAAGAAGGTCTCTTAGTGGACACCTATTGCTGGTGGGTGAGCTAGGCCTCTGGCAGACCAGAGAAAGGTAGCATCCCAACCTCACACGTGCAACCTCGAGGTTTAGACTACAGGATGGGTCACCATATGGGGCGACTGTCAGGCTTTAAAAGCAAAAGCAATACCTGTATTGCTCATAGCTTCCTCCATCTTTCAGTCCTAAAGGAGAGAGAAATGCACAACATGGAAACAGGTAAATTAGGGCCAAAGTGGCACAAGCAAGGACAAACTTTACAACTGCCTCTTTTTCTTCTTTAAAAACACTTCAGTTTTTTTTGGTCACAAACCCATGATGGTAGTGGCTCCTAGACAGGGGACTGAATTTACCGGGTGAGCTGTGTCCCTAAGACTCTTGGTAGGTCGCCTACACTTGTGGTCTCTTATCGGTTTCAGGCTCCTGTTGCAGTCATTCAGCACTGACGTTGGTCACAGTGGGGCAGCCACACGTGGGCACGGAACACCTATGCCACAGCGGATAGCCGAGGGCAGCGGGGAGATCCCGAGTGTGGGCTCTCGGCAAATTTCCCAGAGGATGTGGCAGTGTGACCAAGTGTGTGGGCTCTGGGCCCAGTCACGTGACTCACCCATAGAACAAGGACAAGCCGATTCACCTCGGGGGGTTGTCAGAAGGCCTGTCAGCTAATGTGTGTAAAACACTTAGCACTCTGGTGGGCTTGCAGTGATGGGTCAGTGATGGCACTTATCGTAAAAGTAGCACATGGTTGGTGAACGTTAGGAAGGTGATATTATAGCTACTGGTGAGAATTCACCAACTCCTGGTGATTCTGGGTTCCCTCTTCAGACAGGACCTCCTCCGTCCCCTCCTGTGGGGAGTGCACCACCCTGGGGCACTGGCTCACCCAGGTCCATGTTCCGGGTCCGGGGGTTACATTGCTTGTAACCCTTGCAGCTCCTCAGCTCCATGAGCTGCACGTGTAGCTGATTGAGGACGTCCCTGTCCAGGGTGTTCACTGCATTCATCAGCTGGTTGGGAAAAAAGCAGGTTATCAACGAGGTGACGACAGGGCCCTGCCCCCTCTACCAGCTGGGGGACTGACTGCAGGCAGCGGGGGGAGGACAAGGTGTGAAGGGATGGTGACCTCTCCTTCCGCAAGCGCTGGGGCTTGGAACACTTAGAACTACCTTTTGCCTCTGGCCCCACGTGCATGAAATCTCAAAATAAAAACCACCTCTGTGTATGTCACATTGAATTCCTGGAGCCACTGGTCAGGAAATATACCTAGCTTGGAAAGAAGCCCTTCCCAGTCCTGTTTTGGTTTTTTTTTTTTTTTTTGCAGTACGCGGGCCTCTCACTGCTGTGGCCTCTCCTGTTGCGGAGCACAGGCTCAGTGGCCATGGCTCACGGGCCCGCTCTGCGGCATGAGGGATCCTCCCGGACCGGGGCACGAACCTGCATCGGCAGGCGGACTCTCAACCACTGCGCCACCAGGGAAGCCCCCCAGCCCTGTATTTTTAAGCAGCCTTCCTTCACAGCCCCTCAGGTCCTCTTGATGGAAGAGCAGCCATCTGGTGAAGGGCTGGGTGAGTGACCTTGTCCTTACCTGGTCTGGGAGCTGCTGGTGACCCACTAACCTGCCAGCTCTGTCACCCCCTTTTGTAAAATACAGGGATGACCTATCAAAGGAGAAAGACTGGTGGCCTGTATGGTAATTAGAGCAAAACAAGACAATCGAGTTGCTTGCACTTACAAATCGTGTAAAAGATTACTTTGACTTTTCTTGAAACATGGAAGACTGGGCAATGCCAAGGCCATGATACTGAGAAGCTCTAGCGCTGAAGCTGGGTCGTGACCATCTGTTTCAGAAGGGACACGCACGTTCCAGTCACCAGGCTCCATGGCCGCTTCAGTCCCGCATGTGTTCAGTTGGGTTAATACAGGGGAAGCGCGGAGTAAGGGCTGCCTGAGTGTTAGTTACCGGACTGTCATCTGTAGGGTTTGGCCTGACCCTAAGGACCCCTGAGCCTCCAAAGTTCTAGGCGTCTTCCCAAGATCCCACAAAGCCTGCTGGAACTGTGCCAGGTGCGTAAGTTGGAAGAGGCTGTACCGGGGCACAGGAAGGGCGGATGGCACACAGAGTCCCAGCCTGGTGGCTTCAACTCACTTCTGCTGTCTTAGGGACTCAGTGGGAGTTGAAAAACCGGATATCACTTCCTCGGGGGGCCTACCTGGCAGGGGCCCCATTTCTCCACCCTGTGTTGTCCGTACCTGGTAGGGGTCTGTGTTGAGATCAAAGTACTCTAGGAAGCCGGTTGCAAATTCACAGAAGAGGAAGTTGTGGGTCTCATTGATGGTCCTCAGGCACCAGTACGTGTTGTTGTTGGCGCTGGTGCAGGCGCAGAAGGGCCCCACTGCCAGGGAAGAGAGCACGCCCTGAGCCGAAGAGGCCCTGGCTGCCAGCCCCCAGCCCCTTCCTGCCCTTCCTGCCCGAGTACTTTGACCCCTGAGGTTGCTGGGGGACCTGTTCCTGAAAGACCCTCAGGGTCTGGCCAGGAAGCGCTCACAAGCTGGGGGGCACTGGGTCCCTGGGAGCCCCGGGAGGAGCCCCAGCCCTGGGCCCGGCTGGCTCACGCGTCCAGAGGGGTGCCGTCTGCCAGTGCTGGTTGTCGTGGGTGAAGCACGTGAGGCCGGGCATGCTGCACGTGTCGTTGTTCTGCAGGCGCCGGAGCAGCTTGCGGAGTTTCTTCTTGCGCTTCTGCTCCCGCAGCAGCCACACCTTGTCCTCCTCCTGCAAACCCTTCCTAGGGGCACATAGGGCCATACCCCTCACACCTCCCCTGGCCCCACCTTGGAGCCTCTTCCCACCCAGGGAGCCAGGGTCATGGCCCTGGGGGGTTTGCCCAGGTCCCGGGGCTGGGCCCCTGTCATCCAACATTAGCTCCTGAGGCAGCACAGGGTTAGGGTGATGCCGGGCCTCCTGCTCACACCCGTTCCTGGGGCCTGGGCCCGGCCCTGCGTAACCCGCCCGGACCCCTGCCCAGTGCCTCCCAGGGAAAGGCCAGGACTTGCCTTGTCCTTGTTTGTTTTGGCTTAAGGGAGGGCCAGCCGCCTCTGGCCTTACCTGAACGGATGCAGGCTGGAGCCTTTGTGCTTGAGGCGGCCTTTGTGCTGGGCGTGGTAACTGCAACAGACCCCCAGCCTGGCTTTCAGACACTGTGCCCAGGGCCACACCGTGGGGTGGCTGCGAACTGCGCTTCTCTGGGATCCCTGTTTCTCCTTCTGGGGCGGTGCTGGGGAGGTACTATCCCCTGGGTGGCAGCCCCCTGCCTGTCCAGCTCCTTCCTCCATATGTGACCTGGGAGCCCCTGGCTGAAGGCCTTAGCCAGACATAGAAGGTCGGGGTAGAGGCGAGTTAACTAAGTCTGGAGGCTGGGCCTGGCTCTTCGTGGCTTTAGCCTCAGCATCTCTAGGCGGGTTGCCCCCAGGCCCCCGCCCACCTCACGCTTGGTCAGGGCCAGCCCTGGAGGAACCCATATTTCATAAGCTCTTTCTGGAAAGGCAGCAGTGACTACAGTAGCCACTAACCACATGTGGCTCTTTCAATTTTAATTAAACTATCAATTCGGTTCCTCAGCTACAGTGGCCGCAGTTCAGATCTCAGTAGCCACATGTGGTTGGTTGGTGGCCACCATATGGGGCAGCACAGATACAGCTGCTTCCATCACCAGAGAGGTTCTGTTGGACGGCGCTGCTCGCGAGTTTAGACCCTTGGGCTGGGGGTTCCCTGAGCTGGTAACATGGGCCTTGGGCCACGTGGGCTGTTCCCGGAGGGACAGTCAGCAGAGGCACTTTTCCCACCTTGGAACCAGCTCCACACTTAAGGGCCTGCTTGTCAGCAGTGCGTGAATCTGGGCATCTGGCTGGTACCCGAGGGGCGGTGATTTCTGCCCATTGGCTGACAACGGGGATGGGAATTACTACTAATTATGTTTATCCTAAGCAAGGAGGCAGGGATATAAAAATAAGGAAAGGGGTCACGGAGGAGGGGATGCCGTGTCCCTAGGAGTGATCCCGCCAGAGCACTGGGGGCCTTCCCGGGGGCTTTCTGCTGCCTCCTCACCTGATTTTGTGACAGTCACATTCTTCTGGCCGCTTTTTCTTCAGGTGACCTCGGACTTCCCTCAGGTTCTTAATTTTGTTCTGCAGGGTCTCGATCTGAGGGAGGGTGAAGAGGAGGCTGTGAGCCTCTGGGGGGCTGGGTCGGCAGGGCTGGCCTGGCGGGGCCTCCCCACCACTGTGCACCTCTGTGGGTGCTGGTGGGGGGGGGTGTCCTTGGTTCCACCTGCTGAAGGAGCTGTGGGTCATTCTCCTGTCTTGTCCTGCCCGAGAACCCGCTGAGCCCATGGGGGACTTCACGGTCTCCCCCCAGGCCTGTTGGAAGGGCTGAGTGTGGTGTGAGCATCTTGTAGATCACAAAGGGGTACGACGTGGCTGTGCTGTTTCCCCCACCCCAGTCCGGCAGGAGCTGTCTGTCTGAGGCCAGGACCCACACCGCCGGCCCTGGTGAAGGATTCTGCGGGGCCTCCCTCCCCTGGGCCTGGCTTCCCTGCCTTCGGCTGTGGCTGGTGGCCCCGCCAAGCTCGGGGTCGTGAGAACCCCTCCCGGCCCAGACTCCTGTCACCTCGTGGTCAATGTGCAGCTTGTGGTCCTTCCAGGCCTGCAGGGACTTGTACAGGTCCAGGTCACACTGGACCGTGTCATTCTCCAGGATGTAGCACCTGTTCGAGAGAAGGGGTCACGTGGGGCCCTCGGGGCGTTGAGGGGGCCCAGGCAGGGGCCCGAGAGGTGTGGGCGCCCCTGCCAAGGTCCAGCCCCCCCCGACCCCCACCTTAGACTCTCACCGATGTGTGACTTTAATGGGGTTGGGGGCTGAGTAGTCCGGAAGGCCCCCGGTGCCACTGAAGTCCCCGCCGTCCCTGTCGTCTTGGTCCTCCGGGTTGCCTGGCCAGTGCCGCTTAGTGAGGTTGCGGGGCTGGGACCAGTCGTCCAGGCCGACGTGGTGCCCCTCGACGGCCACTGAGCGGATGGAGCGATTCCGGGCATAGCTGGCCTTGTACTCTGTGGGGTCAGAGGGGTGGCTGGGCTGGGAGGCTGGGCAGGCTGGCTAGGCTCCCTGGGCAGCAGACTCTTGATCTAGACAGGGCTGTGCTCCCAAACCAGGGCCTCAGTGCTGCCCGAGACTGGGGGGCTCAGGAAACCTACCTACTGGGAAAAGTGGGCCCTGGACCCCAGTGGAAAGGACCTCAAGGTGATTCACTTGGGGAAACTGAAGTCCCAGAGCTAAGAAGGAATTGGCCTGAGATAATCTCAAGGAGGAGCTGTGCATAGATAAACTGGGACATCCACACTATGGAGGATTCGAACACAGAGAACTAAAGCAACAATGCAGACGAATGTCATAAACACTAATGTGTGAAGGAAGTCAGATACAGAAGTCACACATTGTATGATTCTATTTATATGATATCCAGGATAGGTAAAGACGTAGAGACAGAAAGCAAATTAGTGGTTGCCATGGGATGGGGGAGAAGGGTAATGGATTTCCTTTTGGGGTGATGAAAATGTTTTAGAACTAGACAGAGGGGATGGTTGCAGTACATTGTAAATGGACTAAATGCTCCTGAATTGTATATTTATAAAATTGTAAAAATGGTAATTTTGTTATGTGACATTCATGTCAATCTAAAAAAAAAAAAAAAAGGGAAAATAGTGGATACGATTAAGGAGATTGAATTAGTAATCAGAAACCTTGCAACAAACAAAAAGTCTAGGACCAGACAGCTTCACTGGTGAATTCCACCAAACATTTAAAGAAGAATGAATACCAGTCCTTCTCAAATGATTCCAAAAATAGAAAAGGAGGGAACACTTCCAAACTTATTTTTACGAGGCCAGTGTTACTCTGATACCAAAACCAGACAAGGATGCCACAAGAAAAGTACAGGCTAGTATCTCTGATGAACATAGATGCAAATATCCTCAACAAAATATTAGCAAACCAAGTAGAACAATATATTAAAAGGATCATATACCATGATCAAGTGGGATTTATTTCAGGGATGCAAGGATGGTTTACCCTCTGCAAATCAATGTGATATACCACATTAACAAATGAAGGATAAAAATCATGGTCATCTCAATATACGCAGAAAAAGCATTTTACAAAATTCAACATCCATTTATGATAAAAACTGATAAGCCATTAATATCCAAAATATAAAAGACTCATATAATTCAATAGCAAAACCCCTAAACAATCGATTGAAAAACAGGCAGAGGATCAGAATAGACATTTTTCCAAAGAAGACATACAGATGGCGAACAGGTAGGCACATGAAAAGATGCTCCACATCACTAATCATCAGGGAAATGCAAATCCAAACCACAGTGAGATACCATCTCACACCTGTCAGAATGGCTATTATCAAAAAAAATACAAAATAACAAATGTTGGCGAGGACGTGGAGAAAAGGGAGCAACTGTGCACTGTTGGTGGGAATGTAAATTGTTGCAGCCACTTTGGAAAACAGTATGGAAGTTCCTCAAAAAATTAAAGATAGAACACCCTATGATCCAGCAATTCCACATCTGGATATTTATCTGAAGAAAACAAAAACACTAACTCAAAGACATCTGCAGCCCCATGTTCACCGCATTATTTACAATAGCCAAGATACGGAAATAACCTAAGTGTCCACACACACACACACACACACACACACACACACACACACACTGGAATATTACTCAGCCATCAAATAGAAGGAAATCTCACTGTCTGCGACAACAGAGGTGGACCTTGAGGGGATTATGCTAAGCAAAATAAGTCAGAGAACGACAAATAGCATATGATCTCACTTATCTGTGGAATCTGAAACCAACCAACCAACCAAACTCACAGATAGAGAACAGATTAGTGGTTGCCAAATGGGGGTGGGGTGGGGGGTAGGAATGGTGGGTGAAATGGGCAAAGGGGGTCAAAAGGTACAAACTTCCGGTTTCAGAGTCAGTCAGTCCTGGGGATGTAATGTACAGCATGGTGGCTGTAGTTAATAATACTGTAATTGCATACGTGAAGTTGCTGAGACTAGGTCTTAATAGTTCTCATCACCAGAAAAAAATTTTTTGTATATGTTAAGTGGACTTGTTGGCGTGATCATTTTGCAATATATACAAATATCGAATCACAATGTTGTACACCTGAAACTAATGTAATATGTTAATTATACTGCAGTAAAACCCCACAAAACAAGATCAAAAAACGCATTAATTTGAACTGGGGAAAAAAGAGCCAAGCAGCACATTCTCCCAGACAGAAAAGGAAGGGGGGGCTTGGGGAGGTCACTGATCTCCTAGTCTCTCTCCCCAGCAGTGAGCTGGATGCTCTCCACAGGGTGGGCAGTGAGGCGGGGCCAAGAGGTGTTTTTCTCTAAGCTCTAAGTCACCTATGGAAAACTGAGGGTGTGCAGGTGTTGGGGCTCAGCAGGCCAGCCCAAGATGCCACAGTGGCATATTGATAATTTTGAATTAAAGTTCTTTGAAACACAGCTGGTGGGGAAAATAATGATATTAAAAACCACTCTGACTCCACCTCTTTCCCCCTGAATGCGGGAACCTCTCCTAGGCCTGCAAATGACCAGGAGGAGGCTCAGCTGGAGGCTGATAGTCAAGATTTGACAGGAGCGATACTTGAGGCATTTCCCCCTAAAGTTAATTAGTTTAAGGTTGAATTCTGTACTCGGGAGGAAAGCATCCCAAAGCCTTTTTGAAAATTTCATGCAAACTTTTCAAAGGCCTTTAACTTGGAAGCCCCAGTGCACAGGGATGTGTTCATATCTGCTCTAATGGGAAATTGTCTCCCTGATATCAGAAAGCAAATTCACAATAGTGTGGCTGGTTGGTCTAGGCCACCGCTAAGTGTAATAATGGAGGCTGGAGCTCGATTCTTCGAAAATAGTTTCCAGGAATGCAGAAAAAGGAATTAAAAGCAACAATTCTTGCTTTGCAATTTGAACCTTTAGGAAAACAAAAGCATAACACCTACAGTCAAGGAATCTTGAGTCAAGAATAAACAATGGATAAAAGACAGTCTCTTTAGCAAATGGTGTCGGGAAAGCTGGACGGCTGCTTGTAAGTCAACACCCTCTCACCATACACAAAAATAAATTCGAAATGGCTTAATTAAGACTTAAATATAAGACATGATACCATAAAACTCCTAGAAGAGAACACAGGCAAAACATTCTCTGACAAATCATACCAAGGTTGTCTTAGGTCAGTCTCCCAAGGCAATAGAAATGAAAGCAAAAATAAACAAATGGGACCTAATTAAACTTATAAGCTTTTGCACAGCAAAGGAAACCATAAACAAAACAAAAAGACAACCTAGGGACTGGGAGAAAATATTTGCAAACGATGCTACTGACAAGGGATTAATTTCCAAAACATACAAACAGCTTATACAACTCAGTAACATAAACCCAAACAACCTGATCGAAAAACGGGCAGAAGACCTAAATAGACATTTCTGCAAAGAAAACATACAGATGGCCAATAGGCACATGAAAAGATGTTCAACATCACTAATTATTAGAGAAATGCAAATCAAAACTACAATGAGGTACCACCTCACACCAGTCAGAATAGCCATCATCAAAAAGTCTGCAAATAACAAATGCTGGAGAGGGTGTGGAGAAAAGGGAGACCTCCTACACCGTTGGAGGGATGTAAATTGGTGCAGCCACTACGGAAAACATTATGGAGGTTCCTTAAAAAACTAAAAATAGAGTTGCCATATGATTCAGTAATCTCACTCCTGGGCATATACCCAGACTATAATTCGAGAAGATACATGCACACCTATATTCATAGCAGCACTATTTACAATAGCCAAGACTTGGAAGCAACGTAAATGTCCACTGTCAGGAATGGATAAAGATGTGGTATATATGTACAATGGAGTAATATTCACCCATAAAAAGAATGAAATAATGCCATTTGCAGCAACATGGATGGACCTAGAGATTATCATACTAAGTGAAGTAAGTCAGACAAAGACAAATACCACATGATATCACTTATATGTGGACTCTAAAATATAACACAAATGAACTTATTTACAAAACAGAGTCACAGACATAGAAAACAAACTTATGGTTACCAAAGGGGAAAGGGGGTGGGGGAGGGATAAATTAGGAGTTTGGGATTAGTGGATACACACTACTATATATAAAACAGATAAATAACAAGGTCTTACTATATAGCAGAGGGAACTAAATAGAATATATGTATAAAACTGAATCACTATGCTGTACACCAGATGCTAACACAACATTGTAAATTATACTTCAGTAAAGAATAGAAAACAAAAGCATGACTCTGAGAGTAACTCCAGGCTCACTCAGAGCTCACTCAGTTGCCTCCAGACAACTGCAGATATTATAAAGAATCAGGACAATGGAAGAGAAATTCGTCCTACACTCAAGAGAAAGGAAAGTTTAAGAAACAATCCCCCTAGGCCCCAGCATGCCCAGAAAGTTCATTCTTCTCCTTCTGAGGGACAATTCCTTCTCAAATGACGGGGTCAGCCAATCCTCAGTTGCACCCCAGAGGCTACTTAAAATAGAGGATTGGGAACTGGATTTCTTAATTGACACCAGTGTGCCTTTCTCTCGCTCAGAGGATTTATCTCGACCTGTCACTGCTGATTCTATACAAGCAGTCAGAGTCTCTCGACAACCTACTACATTACCTACATCTCAGCCCACCCTAATATCTTTTAGGGCCTCTTAGCACCCATCACATCTAATTTCCAACTGCTCACCAGCAAAGCTTCTTGATAGAGATTTGTTATGTAAATTTAATGCTACTCTAAATGTAATGAGAAGGGCATTTTTATTTCCTTGCCCTCAGACCAAGGCCCAAATCTCCTAGTTTCCTTATTAGAAACTAGTCCTGATTTAAATTCCTCTGAAGAGGGTGAGTCTTTAACAGATGTCCCAATTAGTCCCTGGGCCACACATGCCAATGAAGTTGGATTGCTGCTGAGTGCTGAGCCTGTATGCATGACCTGGAAGAAAAATAAACAGGTCCCTTCTCTGCAAAGAGATACAAAGCGAGGAATTAACCCTATGATAGACTCTCTTAGAGCTGGGTGTGCTTGTTTTTACTTCCTCACCCTGTCACACTCCAAATGAAAGGTAAATTTGTAATGCTTGAAGGTAAATTTGGCCCAGACGGGAATCAAATCTCTCGATTTGCACAAGCCCTAAGAGCCATAAACTCTTGTAATTCCCGGGCACCCTGTGGTCCCTAACCCAGCTGTTACCCTCACTTCGACTCCTGCTGAGCCAGCCTGGTTAAGGTAACTGAGCTCTGCTCAAGATTCCTCTTCAATCCCATGCACCTGACGCACACCTTCTCTGCATTTACCTCTTCAAGGGAGACCGGTAACAAGGACTGGCATAGCCGTCGGGGAGAAGTTTTCCTTCTACCCTTCTAGGTTCTTCCGGCTGGTCTAAGAATTAAGTTGACTTGAGACAGGTTAACAGGAGAAAATCAAACAAAAGTCTAATAACGTATCCATGGGAGAAACCCAGAAAAACCTGGAAGCCCTCACCTGAAACCCTTAGCCGAAGACAAAAGAGGATGTAGAGGGTGGAGATCCAGTCAGGGAAGGCGACCAGGAAAAGCACAGTAAACAAGGGTGACTGTGACACAGATTTAAGCCCTGGCCCTCTCCATGGAGAAGAGTTTCCAGAGATTTGGTCAACCTCCTCTTTCAGGGACAGAGAGGGAGACACCGTTACAAATGGAGATTTCCCTTACAGATGTCAATGTTTCTTGCAAAAGGGCAACTCCCACTAGGTTGTCAGTTTCCCCTGTGTCTGCTGTTTCCTAGAAAATAACCAGCTCAAGATAATATGCCAAAGAGATGTATTTTAGCGTAGCCAATTCTGCTCCCCTACGAAGCCTTACATTAGTTCTGTCCACACCTCTTGTTCTTGGCTTATCTGATCGTGATAAACCTTTTCATCTACACAGCCATGGAAATGATGGGATTACTGCTGGCATTCTAGGACAGACTTTTGCCTCAGTTAAGTCCTACAGCTTATTTCTCAGGTCAGTTAGCCTCTATGGCAGGCACCAGGTACGCCCCCCTTATGTATGTGGCCATGCTGACTACAAAGCCAGTGCTCTAACCATAGGCTCCCGCAGTCACCTCTGTTTCCCATGCTGTGTCTGCTATGTTACAAGTTCACAGGATGCAGCACTTCTCTGCGCGGCGAGAGACCACCTGTGAGCAGGCTCTTAACCTACCCATCACCGTCCATCATTAATACTCTAAATCTGCCTCCTTCACCCGCCTCCCTGATGGTGGAGAGCCCCACTCCATTGCCAAACGAGTGCCTCGCAATTACAGGAATGGTCTCAGAGCCATGAGGTGCTCTCTCAGACGTCCCTTTAGACAACCCAGACTGACTTCGACTTTGTGATGGCTCCTGTAAACGAAGTTTCCAGCGAAACATAATAACTGGTTATGCTGTGGCTCCCCACGTGAACCACTTGAGGCATATTCTGTGCCCACTGTGAGACCAGCCCACGCGGCTGAACTCATCGCTCTTCCTGGAGCACACACACGAGCAAAGGGGAAACTGCCACCATTTACACAGACTCCAAAGATGCTTTTGGAGTCTGTCATGCTGTTGGTACGATTTGGAGATCCCGTGGATTCCTGACTTCTGCAGGTCCTCCTAGTGCTAACGGGTATATAATTGCTGCTCTGTTATAAGCTAGTCACCTCGCTTCTAACGCTGCTGTTGTTCACTGCTCAGGAGACTGATGCTTTATCTTTAGGAAATAATAGGGTGGAAAGAGCTGCTAAAATTGCAGCTCAAAATGCCCCCTTTATCCTTTCTCCACCCAATTTTTAAACCTGTCTTTATCCCTGACTGATATTAACTATCAGGCAAATGCCCCACAATCTAAAAAGGACAAATGGACACAAAAAAGGTACCAAACAATGATCAGATAAATTAGACATTGGGCCACATGTACTTCAGGTAGCTCCTTTTCCTTTGACCTTGTGGCTTGAGCTTACCTCCCATCAAATGAGATTTAATGTGTAGACAGGAGAGTGGTTTTGCCCTGGCAGCCATGGAATTTCTTTCTTTTCTTTTTTTTTTTTTTTGCGGCACGCGGGCCTCTCACTGTTGTGGCCTCTCCCATTGCGGAGCACAGGCTCAGCGGCCATGGCTCACGGGCTCAGCCTCTCTGCGGCATGAGGGATCCTCCCGGACCAGGGCACGAACCTGCGTCCCCTGCATGGGCAGGCGGACTCTCAACCACTGCGCCACCAGGGAAGCCCAACCATGGAATTTCTGACCAAATTATTTCCCAGCGCACTACTAGTGAATTGCACCTAACTTCTGGGAGAAATCGGTGTGCCCTAGGAAGTCTTACCAGGCGCACACCGCCCTTTGTGGCACTCCAAACAGATCTCATAGATTTGCCCCCAGCTTTAGGCTGTTCTTGCTATTTGGTTATCTTTTACATGGTGAGTGGAGGGACTGAATGCCATCCGACTAGATGTGGTGATGCCACACAGTGGTAATGAAATTAATAACTGAGGTCATTCCTAATTTTGACATTCCTTTATGGATTGAATCAGACCAAGGAACTCATTTTATAGCAGAGATAAACCATCTGCTTGCAAAATCTCTGGGGTACTCATTAAAATTCCATACTCTGTACCATAACTCCACCATCAGGGCAAGTGGAACATAAAAATCTAGATATAAAAGGACTTTAGGAAAAGCTCTGGCAAGTAACTGGGCTTAAATGGTCAGAAGCTTTGCCCCTGGCCTGTATAAGGATCAGGAATACTCCAATAGAAGGCATGGATTAACCTCTTCTGAAATAGTGCTTGGATAACCCATGCCTACTGGCATCTCTAAACTTTCTGTTTCTGGATTAAGTGGACATTGTGGGAACATAAGTGAATAATTTGATGCTCTGACCAGCTGCCTACAAGAACTGACTAGTGTACCTGAAAATTATTGCCAAGAGGGAAAAGGGGCATGGCCTCCCCGACTGACACCCTGACATCCCTTTTGACCAGGAGACCGGGTTTACATCAAGGACTTTAGAAGAAAACATGCATTGTCACCTCTCTGGGAAGGACGTTTTGAGGTACTGCTGTCTACCTACACTCCCTATGTTACCACCAAAATAAAGGGAAAATCGTCCTGGGTTCATGAAAGTCATGTCAAATTGGCCTAGACCATCGCTCTCAAGACAGCTGGGAGACAGTCGCCACAGGTGACCTCAAAGTAAGGATTTCCAGGGCTACTTCCCAGGCCTGGAAGCAGCTGGCATCATGAATTAGACAGCTTTTCCCAAGATCACAGATCAAGAAACTCCGCTTGCAATCCCACTTCTGGGCGTATATCTGCGGAAAACTCTAATTCGAAAACATACAGGCACCCCTACATATAGCAGCACTATTTACAATAGCTAAGACATGGAAGCAATCTTAATGTCCATGGACAGATGAATGGATAAAGAAAGTGTGGTACATATATACAATGGAATATTACTCAGCCATAAAAAAGAATGAAATAATGCCATTTGCAGCAACATGGATGGACCTAGAGATTGTCATACTAAGTGAAGTAAGTCAGAAAGAGACAAATACCATATATCACTTATATGTGGAATCTAAAACACGACACAAATGAACATATCTATGAAACAGAAACAGACTCATAGACATGGAGGACAGACTTGTGGTTGCCAAGGGGGAGAGGGGGTAGGGGAGGAAAGGATTGGGAGTTTGGGGTTGGTAGATGCAAACTAGTATATACAGAATGGATAAAAAACAAGGTCCTCCTGTATAACACAGGGAACTATATTCAGTATCCTGAGATAAACCATAATGGAAAAGAGTATGAAAAAACGTGTGTGTGTATATGTGTGTGTGTGTGTGTGTGTATGTGTGTGTGTAACTGAATCACTTTCCTGTACAGCAGAAATTAACACAATATTGTAAATCAATTATACTTCAATAAAGTAATTTAAAAAAACTTTGTTTTTACCTATTCCCCCCCTTTAAGACTCCCTATATATTCACACGCTAGACAAACACGCACCTTCTCTTACTAATGACCACTTTCCCACATTCATTATCATTATCAGGAGGCTGAGCAGAGAGTGCTTGTCTGTCTAGCCTACTTCCCCTCTAAAAGTCTCCACTATGGGCTCCTTTTCAACCTGTGTCTTGCTTAGTAACCTTTACTTTGTCAACACGTCAGGCATAAACCAAACACCCCATTGTGCCAGTTTACCAAAGCCTGGCCACATTAATCAATCAGTCTGACTGTTGGTTGTGTCAACATCTAGATGGTACAAGTGCCCCTGAGCTGGTCTGCGTTCCTGCCAACGTGCACACTGTGGACTAGGTACAGAAGATGCTTCGATGACAGGGAATGGTATCTACGACCGAAAAACATCACTCTGTCTCTCCTTCTGGGGAGTTATCGGGGCCCCGGAAAACCTCTATAGAAGCTCAAGGGCTGTCCCTCGCCCAGGCTAAAAACAATAGGTGAAACATTTCCCTTTGCATTGAAAACAAACACTGGACCTTTCCTGGGTGACAGGCCAGGAGAGTACTGTAGTCAGACTCAGGGGTTTGATTCCACAGGTGGCATCTTCAAACCTCTCATGGAGACTGGAAATGACCCTGGCACTACCCTTTTTAGGATAAACATCTGCCAACTCACCAAGTGTCCTGGATGGCTCATGAGCCACCCTTGTACAACTTGGGTTATTACAGCTGTTCCCCTGATTAAGCTGCCCAATACCACACTATATATATGCGTGGACCAGAAATCTGGACTTCCTTGGCTCAGTGACAGAACCAAGCTTTAAAGGAGCTCAGCAAGGAGGAGCCTGTGCATCACTGGTGAAAACAGTGCTCCTATGTAACCCAAATGGGACAAGGAGTGTCCACCTTACCTCTAGCAAAAGAGAAGGTTAACTCTTTCCATCAGTAGAGGGAAGTGTGGCCATTTTACTGGACTGACCTACACCAGGACTAGGGACTGGTTTAATGGCGGTGGAGAAGGGGCTTCGATTTGTTCTTTTGTTTGTTCATCCTCATTCTCATCTCTGTTCTTTTCTCCCTTTGCAGAGCTCTTAGCACTCAGCTCCTAACCTGATTTCTCTCTCCATGGCTACCAACCCTCCTTTTGAAATGTGAAACTTCCTGGTCAATTTTAGAGGAGGGAACGGTTGGGGCTCAGAGCAGGTCACCCCAAGATATGCCACAATGGCATACTGGGTCTTTTGAATTAAAGTTACTTAAGAAACAGCTGGTGGCCAAAGAAAACATAAAAAAACACTGACCCTCCCCTTTCCCCCCTAAAAGTGGGAAATAAATCTCCCATGTGAAGGTCCCTTCCCTATACCAGGAGAAGAGAAAAAGCATCGTTATCACCAGAGTCAGGGAATTCAAGGCTAAGAAAGCTGTATAAACTAACTTTACTCCTTCATTAGTCTGCTGCCCCAAGGACCAGCCCCTTTGCTCTTAAATCTTCACAAATAATTGTTTCCTTGTCTAAAAATGATGTATAAACAACCTGCTTTGGTCGCTCTGGGGTCCCATTTCTATGAGACCTCTGTGTGTATGAATTAATTTTTTTCTCCTGTTCATCTGTCTTGTGTCAAGTTAATTATCTGACCAGCCAAGAGAACTCGAGAGGGGCAGGGGGTAAATTCCCCCCTCCTCAACACAGGCTCAAGTCAGGGCCCAGATTTCTTGTATCTTCTGTGTATTAAAAGACAAAATTGATCAAGTTGCTAACACTTCAGAAAAATGGGGTTGGGGGAGGGTGGTCACGGAGGAGCACAGATTTCCAGCTTCTGAAGAGAAAACGGGAGACGTGCCGCCTACGCCGGGCCCAGCCCAGCGTGGATGGCGGGGCAGGAGCTGATGTGCTGCCTCTTCCTACGGGGCAGAGTGTTTCCCGTTCGGCCACAGTCCCCGCTCCTCCTTCCATTTCAGGTCAGACCCAGGCCTGCCTCAAGTCTGTAACCCCGCTGCCCTGAAACATCCATCTGTTTTTGGAGCAGGGCCTGGAGGCAGGCCCGACCCGGGTTCCTGCTGGGCTCCTGATGACCACCAGGTGGCGACCAAAGGTCGAGGACCGGCTGGAGGCCGGGTGGTGGGGCCCAAGAAGGGAGGAAGGGGTTCCCTCTTCCCCACGGCCCAGGCCAGGGTTCCAGGATCTGGTCTTGCTCCACATTCCCCAACCCCCCGAACCCCGGGGCCGTTGCTTGTACCTTTCCTCCTTGTATCAGAGTCTCATGGGCCAAAGGATCTGGGGGTCCAGGTCCAGGAGAGGCATTTCTCTGACAAAGCCTTGGGCCTTTTCTGACTCCAGGCAGCTTTCTCCTTGGCTTTTTCCTCCCTGAGTTCAGTCTCCATGAAGCCACAGTGCCTGGGCCCGAAATGCACACAGTACTGAGCTGATCTCCCTGTGGGAGGAGGACACCCCTGCCTAAGAGGGCCAGGAAGCAGACCCAGCGGGTTCTTTCTGCTCCTTTGTGTTGCTTGCTCTGGCGTTCTCCACTCCCCCAGCCATGCACCCAGGGGTCCCCAAACTATGGCCTCCAGGCCCAATCCAGCCCTCTGCCTGATTTTGTACATAAGTTACTCTCAACCATTTGCAGAGTCCTTGGCTGTTTTCTTGCCACAGTGATGGAATGGAGCATTTGACACAAAGATTGTTTAGCTCCCACAGCCTCAAATATTTACTCTCTGGCCCTTTACAGCAAAAACCTGCCAGCCCTGGTGTACACCTTTTCTGGGACTGAAGCCACACCACTTGCTCTCTTTGTCACCCTAGGTGTCTTTGTTTCCAGGGTCCTGGAGGTGCCCTCCCTACCACATGTACTGGGAATGGGGCACTTCCTAACCCAGTGGCCAAGAGCTGAGGCTCTGGGGGCTTCCCTGGTGGCGCAGTGGTTAAGAATCTGCCTGCCAATGCAAGGGACACGGGTTTGAGCCCTGGTCTGGGAAGATCCCACACGCCATGGAGCAACTCAGCCCGTGCGCCACAACTACTGAGCCCGTGTGCCACAACTACTGAGCCCGTGCGCCACAACTACTGGGCCCACGCGCCACAACTATGGAGCCCACACACCTAGAGCCCGTGCTCTGCAACAAGAGAAGCCATCACACGGCCAGTGATAGGCCCGCGCACCGCAACGAAGAGTAGCCCCTGCTTGCCGCAACTAGAGAAAGCCCGCGCACAGCAACGAAGACCCGATGCAGCCAAAAATAAATAATAAATTTTTAAAAAATAATAAAGACACCCGATTTAACGCACGTGTTGATTCACCGACACTGAACTCACGGCAGCAGCACCAAGACTCATGCCTGAACGAAGCTTTCTCACTTACGTTTTCCCCTCCATAAAGCACATCACAGCCGCCCTAGGCTTGGGGACCCAACACAGGATGTCAGCGCCACCTTGGGGCCATTTTAGAGAGGGAAGTCACCGCAAAAAGGTACGAAATACCACAAACGTGACACTAAATAGACACGAGGGCTGAAAGGAGAAGGCAGAGCGTCACCTTGGCTCAGCCTCGGCTGGGAGCCTGCACGTTGGGCGACTCGAAATTTTGTGCCACTTTGCAAGCGCGCCCATCCAGTGCCTGGAGTGCGGCTGAGGGACCTTTGAAAACACAAATCTGATCGTGGCCCCTCTGCTCGAAACCCTCCGGGGGCTCCTTTCTGGTCTCAGCGGGGCCCCACTACATGGTCCGGGGCCGCACCGCTCTCTCCTCACTTTCTCTTTACGGCCCTGCTCTTCTCGGCCCTGGACACAGTCAACTCATCATCCTTCTTCATTACTCTCCGCCCCCTGGGATGGGTGGATCGAGAGGGGTGGGGTGTGGATTTGTCTGAATGAACTAGCAGGGCTGCCCGGGTGCAGTCCCTCCCCTCCGGTCCCCTCCCCTCCCGTCCTGTGTACTCTTCTTGAAGAGCTTCTTCCGGCGTCCGGACAGGCTGAGCTGCTCGTCCCCGCTGTCGCAGACGCAGGCCTCGCCGCCCTGTGCGTAGTGCTTGGGCACTAGGTTGGAGAGGGCCCTGCCCCCGGGCCGTGCGGGGCCCTTGCACTTGTGCAGCTTCAGCTTCCCCGAGGCATCCTCCACGCACTGCCACTTCTGCAAGACACACCGGGGCCTCAGCCTTCCGGGCCTGGGCCAGCCTGCTCGGCCGCTTCTCCTGACCGGTGGCTGCCCCACCGTTCCCGTCCACCCCGGAGACTGCCCTCTAGCGGCCTTAGGTGGACACGGGCTCTGTGATTGGAACGAGCTGCTCCATCACGGATGGACACCTGTCCACCGTGGGAGGAGCACAGAAATGGTGCCCGGGGTGATGCACTGTGGCCGAGGGTGGAGCCCAGTCACAGGGAGGCCCCTCTAAGAGAAGCTCCGGGGCCGGAGGGCATGGCTCGTGCGCAGGGAAGGGCCTTCCTGGAAGGTGCAGCATGAGACGGGCAGAGTGGCGCTGGGGCTGGGGGGCTGGGGAGGGAGGGCAGTTGATCAGGGCCGTGACCGCATCCGCTAGCAGGTGGACGGCTGGGCTGGGCTGGGGTCCTGGAGGACCCAGAGCTGTAAGTCTGGGGGCCGTGGCTCGATGCCTCCGCTGCCAGTCTAGGCCCCCAACCCCCCCCCCCCCCCCCCCCCCCGTGCTCCTTTCCTTTGGGTTAAGCAGTGCGCTCAGATAATCTGTTCTGAAGATGCTGATACTTGCCCTCTCCCCTTCCTGGGACTGCCAGACCCTCAATCTGCAGGGAGAGAGGGGGGATGGGCCAGCAAGGGGATTCCACAACAATCCCAGGGGACAAAGGGCCCCTTGGTCTTATCGGCTCATTTCTTGTAGCTCAGAACTGAAATCGGAACCGCTTCTGGGATCTGCCCAGATCATCAGCTCCAGGAGGGCAGGGCTTTCTGTCCAGGGCGTTGGAGGCTGTTGCTGCCCCAGTGCCTGGAACTGTGCCCGGTTACAGAGGCAGCATTGAATGCTGCTCCAGTGTAACCCAAAGCTCTCGCCCAGTGGCACAGACAGGTACTTCCCAGACAAGATGCCCTCCAGAGCACGGGGAGGGGTCGGGGGTTGTGAACAAGTGCTGGGCGGCCGGGGACACAGCCACGAGGACAGGCGGGTGCTAATTCTGAGTCTAGCGATAAGACAGAGCTGCCTGGATGCAGCCTGTGAGAACCACCCAGCTCATGCCCTGGCCTTGGCAGCCTTGGTCTATTAATGAGAAACGGAATGTGGAGGCCCTGGTTTTACTTATTCTTACTGGTGAGACAGGCATGCATCTTCAGGCCTGAGCCGCCGTGGATGAGCTCAAAGTCCCAGCTCACAGACGGAGGCAGGGAAGCACCTCCTGTCTGCCCTGCTTGCTCGTCGGCCCTCCCCTCCCCGCAACCCCGTAACCGTGCCTCCTGCTTGGGTCCCTCTTTACAAGGCTCTGCCCCTCCCCCTCCCCTCCCCTCTCCAGCGCCCACCGTGGCCTCCCAGGCCTCAGAAAATCCTAGTTCAGACTCTCGGAAACATCAGTCACAGTTTCTGCTACCTCTAAATACTATTTGGACTATAATTTCCTTAATGTTTCTCTTGAAATCAATTCACATTTTTAAAACTTAAACTTATTTACTTAAAAAGGTAATTTCCTATTATTCCTATATAAGTGGAAAACCAGCCACAATGATGCTCTAGGAGAGTGAATACAATGGAAATGGTTATTTAAGTTTATAAATATCGTGCAGAGGTTGGCTATGTCTTTGTTAAAGAGGGATCGGGCGGGAGTCACAGCAGCTAAAGACGCACGTGCACCCACAGGAGACTTTGCCTCTAATGTGAGCAGGATTTTGGAAGAACTTTCTGAGTGTCGCCTGTACCACCTGGCATCACTGTGCGTCTCACACGTCTGGCTCCACTGGTCTGAAGGCCGAGGAGCAGGCCTGGGTCGTGGTTAGCCGGGGTGGCCACTGGGAGGGAAGGGATGGGAGGGGTACTATCCCCAGCCCCAGGGCACCAGCCCAGCATCCTCACCTGCCCCAGCTGCTCACACGCGGTCTGGTACTCGGCCCGCTGACACAGGTCTTTCACGCGCTGGTACTTGGGCAGGAAGTTCTCCTCCGGGGCATCCACCTTGTCACTGTCCCTCTTGTGGAGCAATTTGCTGTGGGGCAGAGAGTGGAAGTGGGGCTGGCCGCCCAGCTCTGGAGGAGTGCACGGCCCTGCTCAGCCCTGGTGTAGGGTCACCATGGAGGATGCAGGTCCAGCTGGGCCACATCTTCTGATTGTCAACAGACTTAAGAAATGGGGATTTTCTACAAACAACAAATGCTGGAGAGGGTGTGGAGAAAAGGGAACCCTCTTGCACTGTTGGTGGGAATATAAATTGATACACTATGGAGAACAGTATGGAGGTTCCTTAAAAAACTAAAAACAGAATTACCATACGACCCAGCAATCCCCCTCCTGGGCATATACCCAGAGAAAACCATAATTCAAAAAGGCACATGCACCCCAATGTTCATTGCAGCACTATTTACAATAGCCAGGTCATGGAAGCAACCTAAATGCCCATCGACAGACGAATGGACAAAGAAGATGTGGTACATATATACAATGGAATATTACTCAGCCATAAAAAGGAATGAAATTGGGTCATTTGTAGAGACGTGGATGGATCTAGAGACTGTCACACAGAGCAAAGTAAGTCAGAAAGATAAAAACAGATATCGTATATTAACACATATATCTGGAACCTAGAAAAATGGTACAGATGAACTGGTTTGCAGGGCAGAAATTGAGACACAGATGCAGAGAACAAACGTATGGACACCAAGGGGGGAAAGCGGTGGGGGTGGTGGTGGGATGAATTGGGAGATTGGGATTGACATGTATACACTGATGTGTATAAAATGGATGACTAATAAGAACCTGCTGTATAAAAAAATAAATAAAATAAAATTCAAAAAAAGAAATAAAAGGAAATGGGGATTTTATAAAAATCCTCCCAAATTACATGAGTTGGCAAAAAGTTAAAAAGCATGTGAGACATTATACAGACAGGACAAAACGTGTCTGAAGGATACAGGTGGCCTCCAGATGCAAATTCTATGTCAACCATAGGAAAAGCGGACGGGCTTCCCTGTGTACAGGAGGCTGTGGACACAAATTCCCAGCCCCTGGTGGAAGGTGTCATAATAGCAATGGGATCCCTCCTGCCCTCAACAGTGAGATCTTTAATATCATGGGTGCAGGTGAGGCTGCCAGGCGCTTCCTGGGACGGGGCAGAAGGGGGTTGCCTGGGTGCTGCTCAGCTCAAATGTCCTGGGGCGGCTCCTCCAGGCCCTG
Source organism: Kogia breviceps (assembly GCF_026419965.1). Lineage (NCBI taxonomy): Eukaryota > Metazoa > Chordata > Mammalia > Artiodactyla > Physeteridae > Kogia > Kogia breviceps. The sequence goes on along the minus strand of NC_081323.1, from coordinate 13,149,739 downwards.
GCACTCACCCTCTCTCCACCAGGAAGGAGTCCCGCCAGACCCTCATCTTCTTTTTCAAGTGAAACCTGGGGGGAGAAAAGCACACTTCCATCTTCTCATCAATGTGGGGGGCTCATGTGTCCCTCTGTCCTCCCAGAGGCAGGGATGGTGCTCAGAGCCAGCCTTGATTCACAATCAGCACAGAGCGGGGGGGCAGTTGGGGCGAGCGAGGGGTGCTCAGACCCCCCAGGGCAGAGCTGTATTTCCCCAGAGACTTGGGTCTGAAGGTACATGGGGCAGAAATGACCCAGGTCGGAGTTGCTCTAAGTCACACATAGTCGTGTGTGTGTGTGTCTCCGTGCCTCCCAGGAAGTCCAACAGTTCCCCAGTGCTGGAAGAGATTGCTTCCTCTTTAGTTCTAAGTGTGCATTTTATGTAGTTTCACTCTATCATTTTCATTTCCCAGATGGGGCCTCAGGCTGAGAGAGGAAGCTTCCATCCTGCACCTGACTCCCGGGTCTCCTGGCTCCCAACCCAGTGCCCCCGCCCCCCAAAACATGCCCATTTTGTACTCTTACAGCTCATAACACCTTCTAGTCAGAGGGAGGAGGCTCAACAGAGGTGGTCCCTCCTACAGGACAATCGGATGTGGACAGACAGTGCCCATCAGGGCTGGACCCGCTGAGCTGCAGGAGATACAAGCTGGAGGCTGCATCAGTGCTGTGAGGCTAACTCAGTGGGCAGTAGCACTGGTGGCCACTAGATGTCGCTGCTGCCACAGCAGTGACAGTGTCCTCCTTTCCTTTCCCCGCCAGACTCAACTCACCTTCCCACCTAGTTTTTGCTCACCATCACTGTTCTTTTTTCTGCCTCCAGCACACCTAGGAATATGTTCCCATCATACCATCCGGCCTTAGAGCATGGCGATTAAGAGACTCTAGCTGTAGCCTAGATGCTGAATGCCCGGAGTTGGGTCCAGACCTGCCAAGAGACCTCTGACAAGTCACTTGACTTCTCTGGATTCAATTTCCAAATTGCTAAGATGGGATCATAATAATGCCTACCTCACTGCATTACTGTGCAGATCAAAATGATAAAATCCCCTACAAAGCATAGCAAAGGCCTGGCATACAGTACGTGCTTAATTAGTGCTAACTGCTGTTATTTTTTCAAGTTTTATACAATTTTAGCTCTGGAGGGTCCTCGACCGGTCACCGTGGCCACATTCCAGCTGGGAAGGTGGACTCTTAGAGAGGGGGCTTCCTTCTCTCCCACGGAAGGTTAAGTGGTCAGGATGGGGGGCCCTAGAGCCCCAGCTCCTGACCTTGGAAATACCCCCCTCTCAGACCCACACGGCTCGGCCACGAGTTCATACAGTTTGGGATGCCCGGTACCCCAGCACCCACCCCGGCCCCTCACCGATTTGCTGGCCGCTCTGTGTCCAGCAGCTTGAGGATGGATTTCCCGTCCATATCCGAGGGGATGTCCAGTCCTGCGATGTCCAGGATGGTGGGGGCCAGGTCAATGTTGAGGACAATGTGGGGATTCCTGAGGGAGGCATGGAGAGCAGGACTCAGTCACCCGGGCAGAGTCGACCCAGCCTCCCTAGGGAGAGGGGCCGCGGGAGGGATGGAGATCGCCGCGGGGGGCTGACGCCCTGAAGGTGGGAAAGCTGCCATTGAGCGTGTCACTCTCCTGCGCCTCAGCCCTCAAAGCTCCCCTCTGTGCCCCAGTTTGGCTAAACCCCACCCCTAACCTTCTGCGCCCTCCACACCACCACAGGGGCTGCACTTCACAGGCCCCAGCTGGCTTCTGCTTGTCTGTTTCTTCTGCCAGGAATGCCCTCCCTGCCCCCATTCTCTGAGCAAAGCACACCTTCCTTTAAGACACACCCCAAATCCTGGATCTTTCCCCGGACCCTTCTCTGAACCTCTGAGGCCAACACTGGCCCCCTTGCTGTTCCTAGAAGGCCAAGAACAGTCTGGCCTCAGGGCCTTTGTCCTTGTGTCCCCTCTGCCCGGAATGTTCTTCCTCCAGACTCCAGTGAGGACTCTCACTCACCGCCTTTAGTTCTTCCCTCAACGATTACCAAGTGGCCCCAAGATCCCCATGCTCTAGGGTTCACACCCCCCTGTGATCCCCTCCCCTTGAAGGTGGGCCAAACCGTTAGAACGTGGCAAAGGTGATGGGGATGTCAGGCCAAGGTGATGTCACGTGACATACGACTCTGTCCTGTTAGATATCCCTCCCTCATTTCGTCGCCTCCCCTGGCTGGCTCTGAAGAAGAAAGCTGCCATAAATTCACCCCTAGCAAGGATGCCTGCTGAATACTCTGAGAGGCAGGCTGTGTGAGTTCAAGTCCTCTGTTTGCACTTGAACAGCCCCTGGAGTGGGGAGACAGGTCCTTCCCCAGTTGAGCCTCCAGAGGAAACAGCAGCCCTGGATGATGCCTTGATTTCAGCCTAAGCAGAGGACCAACCTAAGCTATGCCTAGACTTCTGACCCACAGAAACTCTGAGATAAAGCACGTGTGCTGCTTTCAGTTGCTAAGTTTCTAGTAATTTGTTACACAGCACAGATAACTGACACAAGGCCCTTCCGGAGGACTCCATTTAGAACTGCACCCCTCCCCATGCTCTGCCCCTTCTTTGCTCTGTCTTGCTCCTGAAGCCTTGTCACCCTCGCATTTTACTATCTATTTTACTCATTTATCTGGTTGATTGTCTACTGCCCAATTAGAATCTAATGGGAAGGCAGACGTTTTTGTCTGTCTTGTTCACTTCTCTATTTGTAGTACTTTTACACTTAGAGAACACAGTAGGTGTTCAGTAAGTGTTAGTTAAGTGAGTTTTGTTATTTACCGTTGCCATGCATCTGTCACTTCTCCTCTGTCCTGTTTCTACATGGGGTGTTCCTGACATGGTGGTAAGTGGCTTTCAGGCTGTGCCTGGCACAGGGCCTGCACCAGTTGGATGGATCATGGCCGCATGGACACATTCTCCCTGGCTACAGTGACTGGCTCGGGGATGGACACATGACCAGTCAGGGCAGTGAGAGTCAGCCTCAGGGCTTCTGTTCAAACCACTTTTAGGCCATTTCCCAAGCTGAAGGGCCTAAAAGTCTGGGGCTGTGGTGACCCTGCCACCATGAGAGAAAAGCTGGCCTGAGAATGAAGCCAATTCAGAGGATGCAGGACTGAGAGATGGAAAATGAGAGCTTCCTGTTGTCATTGTGTGACTGCTGGATCTCGCCATACCTGAAGCCAGCACTAACCTTGGACTTTCCAGTTACTTTAGTGACTGCATTCCTCATATCTTATTTTATTTGCCTTGTTCATTTTGAGAGTCATTTCCGTTCACAACTCAAGGAGTCCTGGCTGTCAGCCCCAAGTCTGACATTAGCACTCTCTTTCTCTGTGGTTTTGGGTCCTAAGAACCAGATCACAGACTCTGAGGCTGACCAATACAAGAAAAGATGCTGGATTATAGTTCTGTCCACCTTTGTTTTTCGAAAGCAAATAATCCCAGTGACTTTAATGGTCATATATATTCTTACCTGAAAAGGAAAAACCTTTACAAATACCAAAGTCCCGGTTTTGAGACGAATTCCAGCTCCTTCCCCCCTGTTCCATGTAACCTCAGGCAACTTAACCTGTGCCTCTGTTTCCTTGCGTTTACAACAGGGACAATACTAGCATCTACCTTATAGGGTTGTTGTCATGGGTACGTGGATTACCTGGATATAAGTGCTTAGACCAAAGCCTGAAGAATAAGCACTACATCAGCACAGCTATCATGATAATAGCTATTATTATGGGCGGGGACCCTGAAATCCAGACAGGCAGGGATTTGATGAGGTTGGCAGAGGAACAGTGATGAGGCTGGGCTAGATCTCCCACCGTCTGCCTTCTGGAATTTCCACCAAACATCCCAGGCAGTGGGAACATCTTGGTCCTAAGACGGCGCCACCAACGCCCTTTCGGGAGGAATTCTGAAGCCAGCCGAGTCAGTGCCTGTGTGTGTTCTCGGCTCAGGTGGAAGTCAGACCTGAGGAGCACCTGAACAGTGATTTATCTGCATTTCAAAACACCTTCGAGTTGGTCTCCATAACATCTGGGCTGATCCGAGGACGCTGCTGCTATGATTCCTGGCCTTTCTACCTCTCCCTGCCCCAGACACGGCATTTTTGCTGCCAGAACACGTCATTTCGAAGGTTAACCCAAGGACAGTGCTGGCCAAGGGCCCAGTGGCCCTCGAGGAAGGATGGGGGGGCGCTGCTTCCCTTAGCGCTGTGGCCAAGCTGCCTCAGCTGATCTCAGTGGATGACGCCGCCCGGGCCGAGGTGGCCGGGCTACTCCCCGACAGCCTCCAGACCCAGAGACCGCTCAGGCCAGACAGAAGTCGAGGTGGCACCCCCATGCACTGGCGGTGACACATACACAGTCCAGGTCCCCGATTCCCTGGCACCGTGCCCACCACGGACGGTCTGTTTTCACAGGTGCTAACAGCTCCGGCCTCTCCTTCCCCAGTAGAGGGGTATGCAATCCTCCCCAGGTGGCATCATCACCGTTTCGCTTGGCACCGAGGTCCGCCTGCCTGAATCGTGTGCCGCCGCGGGGAGCGGCTCGGGGCTGCCCGCTGAGCTGTCTGCCGCGTGCCCATCCGGACGCCAGAGGAGCCTGGAGGCCTCCCTGGGACTTTGGGGTGCTGGGGAGGGGTGGGTGGTGCACTTACAGCGAGCCAGCCTCCACGTTGGGGCCCCTGACGTAGAATGGGACCCTGATGTCGAACTCGTAGGGCATGGACTTCCCCTTCACCAGGCCGAACTGGCCGATGTGGTAGCCGTGGTCGGCGGTGTACACGACGTAGGTGTTGTCCAGCTCACCCGTCTCCACCAGCATGTTGTAAATCTGAAACGCAGGTGGGGTGGTGAGGACACGCGGAGGGAAGGCGGGCGGTGCGCCCGGCCCACTGTCCCAAAACACGATGCTGTGCTGGGGTCTCAGGCCCCTGTCCCTGCCGCTTCGGGTCTTCGCTCAATTGTCACCCCTCAGTGGGGCCCGTGGGGCTGACCCATGCATCACCACAGCCTCCCCACCTCCTGTCCCCCTTTACTCGTCTTCCCAGCACTTCTCACCTCCCTCTCGTCTACTTATTTGTGGACTGTGTCCTTGCATTAGAATGTACGCCCCATCGGGGTGGGGACTTCTGTCATTTTGTTCCCTGCTGTGTCCCATGTGCGCTGGCCCTCAACAAACGCTGTTGGGTGAATGAGTGAACGAATGAACGGCCTGGGGCAGGAGTCTGTGATCTACAACAGTGCTGGACGACAGAACTTTCCGCCATGCTGGCAATGCTGACACCTATGGTACCAACCACACTTGGTTATTCAGCACTTCAAACGTGGCCAGTGCACCTGAGAAACTAAATTTGAAATTTCATTGTATTTTACTGAATTTAAATAGTCATGGATAAAATTTAAGAAATATATCCATGCAATGGAGTATTATTTAGCAATAATAATAAAAAATGAAGCACTGAACATGCTCCCACCTGGATGAACCTTGAAATCATCATACTGAGTGAACGAAGCCAGATCCAAAAAAACCACATATTGTAGGACTCCTCTTACATGAAATGTCCAGAATCCACAGAGACACAAAGTAGATAAGCAGTTGGCTAAGGCGAAGGGGTGAGGGGAGTCTGGGGTAATGGCTAAGGGCTGCGGGGTTTCTCTCTGGGGTGATGAAACTTCTAGAATCGACTGTGGTGATGATCGTACAACCCTGCAAACCTATGAAAACCACTGAAACATACACTGGAACTGGGAGAGCTATGTGGTATGTGAATCACATCCCCATAAAGCTGTTAACAAATGTACGCAGCTGCAGGTGGCTACTATAGTGAACAGATCAGAGCTGGAAGGCAAGTTCCCTGAGGGCAGGGGTTTCTTCCAGATCGCTCAGAGCTGTTTCCCTGGCCTTGAACGGTGCCTTTTCCTTCTGCCTCTGTTTCCATTCCTCTCCAGCTGATGATGCTCGGAGGGGGTGTGGGGGGAAGGGCAGGGAGGCTGCAGGCCTGGCGTGGCTGGGAGGATGCTTAGGAGGAGGGGCAGCCTACCGTCTCCATGGAGTCATCCACGGACAGGAGGGTCTGCAGGCGCTTCCGCTGCAGCATGTTGGTGAACTGCATGTGGATGGGCTTCATGGGTCCCGTGTAGCGCATGATCCAGTGCTTGTCGGGGTTGGGTGCATAGTTGTAGCTCGGGGTGCTGGCGGGCAGACAGGCACAGAGGTCAGGTCAGCCCTGGGTGGGGGTGGGGGGTTGCCTGGGGCCCTCCCCCAGGTCCCCCCACGCCTCAGGGGAGCAGCCTCCCCGCACTGGGGCTGCAGCTCAGGGTGAAACCGCCCCCATCTGGACGCCAGCGCGTCGTGGGCTCTGCCCCATGTTAGCTCAGCATCTCTCCACATGCTGGGCAGCACGTGGGAGGACTGGGGCGGGGCACAGCCGTAGATAACCTGGAGCCGCAAAGGGAGAACGTCCCTCCCATTTAAGCCCGGTCAGCACGCCCATGCCATCAAGGCCAAAGTCTCAGTCTGTGCTGGGCTCTCCTCAGCACCTCCCTAGAATTTGCTGGCCTCCCTTTTGAAAGAAGGAGAGGGCCTCCTGTGGGCACAGCACCCAACTCTAATCTAATAGCACTGCATGTACTTTTCAGTTACCTTGGGTAGATGGCAAGTGACAGTTATCGTGGTTAATTAAGGCGTGACTACCGAATTTCCTTTTGCAATAGATTTTGGTTAAAAAAAAAAAAAAAAAAGGAAACTGGTTAAAAATTAGGTTCATACTAGGCAAAATTGTGAGAATGGTGCCTGAATGTGTCCATTTGGGACACGCCACATTCTCTGACTTAGCTGTCACAGCTATTCTTCCCGCGTGGTTTAATTTCCCGTTTACAAAAGAGGAAACAGGGGGTCCGAGGAGTTCCGAGACCTGCCCATGGTCTCACTGGGTGGATGGTGGAGCCACTGGCCTTTGTGACCTCTGCTGTGGGGTCAGCTGTGATGCCTAATGATAAACGAACAAATACATGGTAATCTTTGACCCGCCCCGAGTGAGCACTGACCACGTGCTGGCCATACCCGGAAGGGTTTGCCTACATCATCTCATTTAATACTCAGAACAGTCCTAGGAGCTGGTGCTTTCCTACTCCTTGTGCGAGAAATGGGGACACGGAGGCTCAGTGAGGGGACAGACTCGCCAAAGGCAGAGCTGGGGTTTGAGCTCCAGGAGTGGGAAACCCCACAAAACATGGGTGTCCCTCGCACTGGGTCTGATGATCCTCGAGGGTCAGGTTCCCCTCAGGTCTTACCCACCCCCTCCCCAGGCAAAGCTGCAAAGAGAGGAAGTTTCCACTGCTTGAAGACAAAAAGCTTTTCGGGATGGCTTTTCTGGGGCAAGGGCTGCGGGGCATGGGGGAGGGTAGAAGGGCCCCAGACTCCCTTCCTTCATCAGGACCTCAGCCGCCCCCTCCCCGGGGTAGAAGGAAGGGCAGTGCAGCTTGTGGTGCAGCCTGATAGTTATGGAGACTGTTGCTATGTAGAAAGGGGGTGAGTCATAAGATTCCTCCCGGACTTTGCTTTAAGTTTCTGGCTGGTCTCCTGCCGCTAAATCCAAGCCGGACCGCGGCCTCCTTTGATTATGAGCAACGCAGCTCGCTCCTGTGGGCCGGCTTAGGGCCTGACCCTCGTGTAGAACATCCCAGGAGCAGGGCCACCCCCCCCAGGAGCAGGGCCACCCCCCGTCGCCGCCCTCCGCCACCGAGGAGCTGGAGGGGTGCTGCTGGGCCAGGGGCTGCACAAAGAGATGCCCTCGGGGCTGTTGGGGGTTTTGGGAAAATTGTTCCCGTGGCCCCAGGGGCCCGGATTCAGGATGTAATTTTGAGCAATCATCCCTGAATCTCTTAGATTCTCTTGGGCTGGTGTCTACCCTTGAGAACAGTGAGGGGTGTCTGTCAATCAAGAGTCTGATTTCGGAGGCCCTTTCTCTGGAGATGTTTTGGAGCAGGATCTGGAGGCCAGCAGGCTGCGGAGCCTGGGGTCCTGCCTGGGGCCGAGGCCGGCTTGCGGGTCCCCTGCTTGAGGCCAGGCTCCCCCTGCTATACCCCCGGGATGGTGTCACATTTTCACATGAACACAGATGCCTGCTGAACAAAGAGTTGAAACCCTCACCTCCGCAAGAATCCGAGGAATGTCTCCTCCTTCACAACCGGCCTGAAGGATAACATCCCCTCTTGGGCTGGGGGCCCTTCCGGCCCCTCCCGCCGTGTGTTGGAGGCCGAGGGGCAGGAGCCCTGGCTCCCAGCCCCGCCCCAAGGATGTGAGCTTGGGCCTGGCTCCCAGGCATGATAAAGGGAGAGGCCCGTGAACCCATTCAGATGCCACGCTTCAGGGGAAGCTCTGGGGGCTGTGGGTGCGTGTGCCTATGTGTCTTTTGTCTGTGTGTGTCTCTGTGTATGTTTGTGTGTCTGTGTGTGTTTCTGTGTGTGCGTGTCTGTATGCTTGTGTATCTTCATGTTTGTGTGTATCTGTGTTTGCATCTGTGTTTATCTTCATGTGCGTTTGTGTGTCTGTGTGTATATGTGCTTGTATCTTTGTATCTGCGTGTGTTTCTGTGTATGTCTGCATATCTGTGTGTATGTGTCTCTGTATATGTGGTTGTATGTTTATGCCTGTGTTTGTATGTGCATTTGTGTGTCTATATATGTCTGTGTATCTGTGTATTTATTTGTATCTTTGTGTGTGTTTGTGTGTCTGTGTGTGCATTTGTGTATCTGTGTATATATCTGTATGTATCTATTTGTATCTTTGCGTATTTGTGTCGTATCTGTGTGTGTATGTGTTTGTGTGTGTCTGTGTGCATCTGTGTGCATCTTTGTGTGTGTATGGAGCTGGCTGGGGGACGGATAGGACCCTGGGCTGGTGGAGTGGGACCCCATCGCAACGAGCGGCATTTTTCAGAACCCACAAGCCCAGCCCGAGAACATGGCAGGAGGCTTGATGGGGTGAGAGTCTCTGACAGGAGTCTCGTGATAGAAAGATCTGGAACTCTGTCCCCTCCTCAGCCCCCCTGTCATAATTAAACATCCCAGCTGCAGAACTTTCTGGTTTTGGGTTTTGTTTGAAAATGATTATACCCCAGAGATAAGAGAGCCTTTCAAACACACCCATAATAAGACACAGGGGCTGCTCTGGGTAAGTAATGGCGGCAGGCGTTGCTCCCGTTCAATTTCTATAATTTTCATTTCAAGGGGAAAATAAATGAGCAGGCAATGTCAAACCATCTCATCATGAAACTCCAGGGCTGCTGGGGGGCGCTGGCACCCCTTTTAGAGGAGACACTGCAGAAGCAAAGTGTACCTTCCCCCACTCCGCGGCTCCTCCCTTGGGGGGAATGAGTTGGCCACATGCCCCCTCCCTCAAAGGTGGTTTGTGGGTGAGGGTGGGAGGCTGGCATCTCAGGCAGGAGGAGCGGGCTGGGGTGGGGGGCAGCCACGGCAGATGTGCAGAGAGGCAGTGCTGCCGTCTGTGGAGTGAGAGGGGGGCTGCAGTCCCTGGAATGCAGTTCTCCACCATCTGTCAAATCCTACTCCCCAAAGACCAGGGGATCAGCAGGTTAACACACTGCCTCCTCCTCTCTGGAGCCACTCTGGGCTCTGTCAGAAAGTAATCATGGCAAGGGGGTTGAGGAGGGCAGTGCATTCTGATTGTAATGAAAATTAAACGGCCGGAATATTCAGGCGGACTCCAAATTGCTCAGTCCTTGTCACCCCAATGTCACAGCAAGGGCTGCTGAGTATCGCTGCTAAGCTGGAGGTGGTCTGAGGCAGAGAAAAGCAGAAGAACTTTCCAGAAAGATTTACTAGCCAGCAGGAGGGAGGAGGACTGCAGGGGTGGGCAGAGAGACGGGAGGCAGGAATGGGTGCCGGATTTGAATTCGAGCTCTGCCATTTACCAGCTGGGTGACCTTAGGGGAGTTACCTCATCTCTCTGTGCCTCAGTTTTCCCATTGGTAAAATGGGAATACCAAGTGTGACAAGCAGCCTCCAAGAGAGCCCTCAATAGCCCCCACTTCCTGGTAATCACACACTTGTACCCCCTCCCATACTGCAGGAGCACTGGTCTGTGCAACCAATAGAATGTGGGAGGGATCGCGTTTCACTTCGAGATTAGGTTATAAAAGACTGCATCGGCCTGATGCCGAGATCTGCTGGTTGAGGGGCAGCCACGTGAGTGAGCCCCTGGCAAGCCTCAGGTGGCAGCAGCCCCAGCTGACACCTTTGTCACAACCTTGCGAGACCCTGAGCTAGAACCTTCCAGATAGGCCACTCCCAGTTTCCTGACTCACAGACACTGTGCGGTAATATGCATTGGTGTTTTAAGCTGCTCAATTTCGGGGTAACTTGTTACGCAGCAATAGATAACTGATACACCAAGGGTCACTGGGAATATTCAGGGATTCAGTGCAACATACAGGGCTTAGCACAGAGCCTGCCATGTATTAGTAGTCTGATGAAGCTATGGACCCTTTCTCAAAAGTGTTTTAAAATGTGCAAAATAAAATACACAGATTGCAAAGGAAAACTATTATATGGGTATACACCTGAAATGCTGTTCTATCCACAGACCTCTCGGTGGGAGGATGTGGGTCCCAAGTTAAAAACACTTGTTGCCTGCTTTGGGTTTTTATTACTGGATCTGTATCCCAGTTTCCTCAGAGAACAGCTGTGTGTCCCTGGCTTCTTTAAACCGGGAGGATTAGGGACAAGAGGCAGCCTTGTCTCTGTCATTACATCACTGTGACCGAGCTGGACCCTCCCACCTTCGTGCCACCCAGCAGCTCTGCAGGCAGAACCCCGAAGCTTACATGTGCTGAGACGCGTTGGGGAAGAGGCTTGAGTACTGGGGGGCCGAGTCCTCGGGGCCGTGAGGGGCTGCGTGGCTGATGACCATGAGAACGGGCCTGTGCGGGTACATCTTCTTGGATGTACGGAAGAAGCTCACACTGTCGTTGGTGATCAGGTCTGTCAGGTAGTCCTGGGGGGTGGGGAGAGACAGGAGAAGGTGTGAGGAGCTGGGCATCCGTGCTGAGTGCCTGCCATGTGCCAGGCACCGTGCCAGGCATCAGGGACACAGCAGTGACCAAAATAGACAATCCCTCGTGGAGCCGATGGTCTAGGGGCAAACAGACAATAAATAAGCAAGTAAAACAGGGAATGTCAAATGATGTTATGCACAACAGGGAAAAAAAAGCAGAGAAGGGGTTAGGGAGGACAGGAGAGGAATTACAATTTGTCATTCATTTGTGATAGATCTTAAAATAATAATAGCTAACACTATTGAGTGCTTATGGCACTCCAGGAATTGTTCTGTGTTTACATGTATTAGCTTGTTTAATTCTTATATAGCCCTAAAATGTAGGTGTGATGATAAACCCTGTTTTCCAGAACAGGAAATGAAGGCCCAGAGAAGTTAAGTGAATTGCCTAATGTCACACAGCTGATAAATGTTGCAGCCAGGCCTCCTGAGTGTTGTTCCCTAAACCTCAAGTCTTTTCAAGGCTCCAGGGATACCATCATGCAGGGTGGATACATCCATGCAATCCTGGAGGATCTGTACTGGGGGCGGGAGCAGACAAACATATAAACGAAGAGCCAAGATAGTGATGAGGTGTGACAGAAGAAAGAAATAAGACAAAATGTGACAAGGAGTAACTGGGGGCTTCCCTGGTGGCGCAGTGGTTGAGAGCCCACCTGCCAATGCAGGGGATGTGGGTTTGTGCCCTGGTCCAGGAGGATCCCACATGCCGCGGAGCGGCTGGGCCCGTGGGCCATGGCCGCTGGGCCTGCGCATCCAGAGTCTCTGCTCTGCAACGGGAGAGGCCACAGCAGTGAGAGGCCCACGTACTGGAAAAAATAAAAAAATAAAAAAGAGTAACTGGGAGCTGTGGTGGGAGGAATACTTTAGTTGTAGCTGGGGCAATCAGGGAGGGCCTCTCTGAGGAGGTGACATTTGAGCTGAGACCTGAGTGATGAGGAGCTGGGCATGGGAAGATCTATTGTTATCACTGGAGTTCACTTTCAGCTGCTTGCTGGAATCCTCAGGGGAGCTTTACTGATGGCTGGGCTCTCTTCCAGAGATTCTGGTTTAATTGGTCTGTGGTTCAGTCTGGGTACTGGACTTTTTAAAAGCTCACCAGGAGATTCCAATGTGCAGCCAGGAGTGAGAATCACTGATCTAGAGGAAGTGTTCCAGGCAGAGGGAACAGAAAATGCAAGGCCTCTGAGGCAGGAATGAACTTGCCTTGTGTTTGAGGAATAGAAAGAGGGCGAACAATCATCAGGTACAATGCTGGGACAATCAAAGGAGCAGCATAAACACAGGCTCACTTTTCTCACAGAAAAGTGAGACCCACTTAGATACTGGGCAGGAGGAGAGAAGAGTGGGAGGAAAAGTGATGGACAGGAAACGAGGGCTTTAAAAGCTCAGCTAAGAAGCTGAGATTTGCCTAAACTCTTCCTGAATTTGGTAAATCTTTAGCTGCTGATTTCTTTTGAAGGTAATGAGTTCTTAAAAATTTACCTTCTGCTTCTCCAGAAGCAGCTCTGTCCAAAACGATAACTTTCAAAAAGAGATATTATTTTAGAGAAAAGAGAAAGGTGAAGAAGTGGCTACAGCTTCCAACCTGAAGTGCACTGTACCAAATACATACATACTCCAGGTGTACCTGTGCCTCTAGAGGTACATGCCTCCAGGGACATTTGTGCTCTATGTCTATGTGCACAAGGACAGTCACTGCATCACAGTGACCAGTAATGGGAAGATGATTAATGAACTTTCACAGCTTTCATACTGTGCAGCACTGTGCAGACATTAAAAGGGAAGTAGGTCTGTAGTTACTGAGGTAGAAAGTTGTCCAAGATACACTGTTAAGGGAAAGAGCAAGCTACAGAGTCAAACTCTGGAAGATTCTTTTTTTTTTTTGTGGGAGAGAGTAGGAGGCAGGGTAGAGAGGAGAAACCAAACCCCTACCTTCATATGCTTTTGAGCACCAAGGGAAAATCCAGGACAGATACCAAAGTGCTAACTGGGGACCAGGATAAGGGGAGAAAGTCACTTGCTACTTTATATACTTTTCCTTGAATACTTTTTATGAATAATTTTGGGGAGAAAAAAAGGCTTTATAAGGGCATCCAGTAGAACCTATTACCTAAAAATAATATTCTATGTGACATAAATCAAAGAGCTGCTGCTATAGCTGTGGAACATGATCTAAAGGTGTTAGAAATATCCTGTAACTAGTAGTGGATCTAAAAATGGTGCAAAGCTCTCTTAGGTGAAAAGGAGGGGTTGGGACCCTGGGTGGGGAGGGGCAGGAAGAGAGCTGCTGTTCTTCATAATAAACCCATTTTCACTATTCGTTTTTAGAACCGTATATGTGCTTGATTGGCTGTGATTAAACATGTTTTTGTTTTTTAAAGACACCAATACTATCCATCACTAGGACAATGCAATGATAGAGCAGTGAAAAAGAATAAACTAGAGCTACACGCATCAACATGGATATATCTCACAGACCTGATATGTAGAGGGCTATGTATGATATGATACTATTGATATAAAGTCTAAAAACACAAAACAATATTTTATATTGTTTGAGATGTCTGCATATGGAATAAAAGAATAAATCCATGTGTGGGAGTAAGCGGCCACCCCAGGACCTCCCTGGGAGGGGGCAGCGGTACAGGGATGAGAGCTGGAAGGGTGATGGAGGGGCTCCAACAGTCTCTGTGATGTTGTACATTTGGAAGTGTGTGGGGTGATTACTGTGTCTGCCCCTCAAGGCTGGTGTGCGAGGGCTTCAAGTGCTGAGAGATTAAAGCTCATGACATGGTGCCCTGCAAGCAGCCAGCTCTGGGCAGGAGTCAGTGAACCTTACACCGTCTCGGGGGCGGGGCAGATTTTCTGCACGTCTACGGGTGTCCTATCTTTCCTGGTCCTCCTCAGAGCCACTTCTACGCTAAGCCTTTGTTGGTCCCCTCTGGCTGCATTAGGGCGTCTACAATGACACCTGACACTGGTGCCTGCACCCCCATCCACCTATGTGGACTGGAGGGGACCACACCAGCCTGACTCTGGGCGTGGGCATGAGCCTGGGCTGGCCAGTGAGGAGCAGCCCTTGGTCCCAGTAGGTGAGCTGAGTCCAGGCTCAGAGGGAGGGCCGAGGGGGCGGGGGCCTGGGCCAGGGCGGTGGTGGCACTGCCTAGTGATGGCTGGGAGTGGACCCCCCAGATAGGTCGTGTCCACTGACTGGATGTGTGGGGTGCATGAAAGGGGGCAGTCAGGCCCCCCCGTCCCTGCTTTCTGGTTTAGGTGAAGGGTGCAGAGACAGGGGTCCAGGAGAATGTTGGGGCGAGGGTGGAAATGCAGAGTTCAGCCTTCAACACGTTGAGTCTGGGGTCCCTGGGATCAGTCAGAAATTCAGAGTTATTCACAGAAAGGGGGAGACAGGTGGGAGGATGATGCAGGTCAAAAGGTGAACTTTCTAGAAGCTGGAGACTGGCCCACAGAGCATGAGGAAGTCACCCCCTGCCTCCCTTTGGCTCTGGGTCAGGCGCACTCCACCTCCCAGGCGAGGAGGGCACAGCTGGGTATTTGGGAGCTCGATCTCCCCTCCCCGCCTCCGTACTCGTGGCCACACCTGTGCAAGGCGGCAGTGATGCCAGTTTCCTGGTGGCGTTGTTCCTGCTGAGTTTCACAACCACAGCTGGCAGACAGCCAGGGACAAGGACACCCTGCCAGACACCCAGGAGGGTGTATCCCCACCTCCTCCTCCATCCTCACCTTCTTTGACAATTTGCTCAGTTAGCCAAGAGGAACCGCAGTGCATCCGAGGAGACTGCTAGCCAGTGGCTCTGGGCTGTCTTCCTCAAGCAGTCATTTACCAGTAGGATTTCTCGGGAAGGAAGAGGGGAGCGTGTGGGGCGCTCCTGGGGACTGGGGACCCCAGTGACAGGTGGGCTTGAGAGTCTCCCTGCCTCCTTCCCAGGCTCGGCCTTTGCCACTGTTTCTGTTGCTGAAGCGATGATTTCTGAGCTAACTCAGATGTTGGGTGCCTACTCCTGGGGTGCTGGGCTCCCTGTTAAGGGTGGGTGTGTGGCCACGGGTCCCTGTCCCCAGGGTACAGTCCCGTGCAGGGCGCGGAAAAGCTCTGCCGTTAAGAGAGGGGAGAAAGAAGCAGGGGGGTTGGGGAGGGGTGGAGGCGGGGGACAGAGACTGTAAGAACAAGAGGGGGGCGTGGCTGACAGGAAGCCCCTCTTTCTGTCTGGGTCCGGGTGTGGGGAGAAACGTGTCTTCCGTGGGTGCTGGTGGGAGTTGCTCTCACTTTACCCCATGGAGGCCCGAGTTTCTCTGCCTCTTGTTTGAACTTGGGTGAGATAAGCCAGTTCACCCCTTATGTCACAGGACATCTCCCCAAATCAGAGTCCCCTGGCTCCCAGGACTAAATTGTCTGCTTGGGAAGCTCCACCCGAGCACCACTGGGTGGCTTTAGGGCTGTGCCAGGAAACCTGTGGCATTACTCTCAGACAGCTGGTGGCAGGCTGGGAGGGGAGGGGAGCAAGG
The DNA here is from genome assembly GCF_026419965.1 of Kogia breviceps. NCBI lineage: Eukaryota > Metazoa > Chordata > Mammalia > Artiodactyla > Physeteridae > Kogia > Kogia breviceps. The sequence goes on along the minus strand of NC_081323.1, from coordinate 13,134,078 downwards.
AGGGGAGGTTGTCTCGGCCTCAGGTGGCAGCTCCCAAGCCCACCTCTTCGTATTTTCTTCACCTGGCAAGTCAACCTTGCGTGACAGAGGGTCTCCCTTCCCGAGCCCTTGGCTTCCCTGGGCATCAGGTTTGTCCAACTTTCATTCCCAATCATGATGCTGATCCCTCACCTTCGGAAGCTTCTACAGCAGTTTGTGTTTAAAAGAGATTCACATCTCTAAGGAGCAATCATTTTACGAAGGGTGAGGGCTCTGGAGTCAGAAACACTGGGTTCAAGTTCCAGCTTTATCACCTGCTAGCTGTGGGCAAATAATGCCTTTCTGCACCTCAGTTTGTGCATCTCGAAAATGGGCCCAATAACGGTCCCTTCTTCAGATGGTGACATGAGCACCTGACGTGGACTTGCTAAGTGAATAAAGCATTTAACAAGGAGGCTGGTACTGAAGGAACCCACGATGGACACTGGCTCTTACTGTTATCAGGTATTTGCTCTGCTGACCTTCGTAGCAACATTGCGAAGTGGACACCATGCCCATTTTACAGATGGGGAAACTGAGGCCACAAAATTAATAAGCAATTTATTCAGAGCTAGAGCTCAGGCCTGTGTGTTTTTTTGTCTGGTTTCTCTTTTATTTTTTTCCCCACAAACAAAAAAATTAATGGGAGGAGTAGATGGTGGTTTACAGCAGGTCTCAACAAACCTTTTCTGTAAAAGGCCAGATGATAAATATTTGAGGCTTTGCAGGCCAGAAGTCTTAGTTACAATCACTCATTACTGCCATTAAAGCTCAAAAGCAGCAAGTGCATAAATGAATGGGCACGTCTGGCTGCAGTAAAACTTTATCCACGCACACTAAAATTTGAATTTCATGTAATTTTCACATGTCATGAAAATCGCTGTTCCTTTGATTTTTTTCATCTACGCAGAAATGTAAAAACCATTCTAAGCTCAAGGGTTGTAGCAAAACAGTTGGCAGGCTGGCCCATGGGCTGTAGTTTAGAGAATGGATTTTGAAGCCAGATGGCCTGGGTTTGAATCCTGAACGAACCCCTTACTAGCTGTGTGGCCTGGTTACTTAGCCTCTCTGGGCCTCAGTTTCCTCATGTGGTGATTGGAAATAGTGACAGCAGACACCTCATAGGCTCTGGTGAGAAAAGCATGGGTTAATTCATGTACGACGATTCCAGCGGTATCTGGTGCGTGACACCCTCTAAAGGAGTGTTAGCCATCATTCCTCAGGAATCACAACACCTGCATTTTCCTTGTGAAAATTAAAACAGTACAAAGCTGAAGTTCCCTTTGATTTCCTCTCATCCCCACTCCCAATCTTGGCCTCTTTTGTCCTCTACTGAGAAAGAAGTGTCTTCACAGATGTGTTATTACATACGCTAGAGTATATTGCTGTATGCATCTTTTTACATTAATTCGATCACACCGTGTACATTCATTCATTCATCCAACACACAGCAGTGAACAAGACTAACACACATTCCTGTCTTCAAGAGCCTTGTGTTTGAATGAGAGGACAACGAACACATGAATCCACGATATCTATAGGTCTGGCGCATCAGCGGTGATGGGGGCGTCGAGGGGGGGTTACCCTGAATACAGGGTGGTCTAGGAGGGTAACATCTGACTAGGGACCTGAAGGAGTCCTGAAACTTGCTTTTCCCACTCAGCCTTATGTCCTAAGCTTTTCTGATGGCTTTAGGCACAGGTCCCCCTTGTCTTTTTCCAGACTCCTCCATGGTCATTCAGTCACTTCCCGCCTTAGTGGGCTTTCTTGCCTGATTTCTTTCCATGACAAAGGTGCAGCCGACAGCTTGGCTATACCCCCTCTGCACACAAGGAAGGCTTCTCCAGAACAGAAAGAGAGAGAAGTGCACATGCTGGGCTGAGGGATGGGTGCACTCACGTTCCTGGTGACCGCCATTTCTGCAGAGCGCCACCCCCCCCCACCGACTCACCTGGACCCTCCTCCCTCTCCCGACCTGGTCACGCCGATCTCCCCTTCCGCTGCCCTCTTCGACCGTTAGCACTGGCTCTACATCATTCTTTTCTCATCATCACTGCCTCTCTTTCCACTCTGCCACGAGGACCCCTTTGGTGGCATCTGCTCACCTTTGGGATTAGCGATGTGGGACAGAGTCCTCAGAGGGCCTTTTGAGGGGCTCTTCGGAAGGGCTGCCACTTCCTCCCTACTTGGGCTTCCTGCCGAGGCCCCCGAGGTCAGGTCAGCATGACGCTCTGACCTGACAGAGGCACTGGGCCTCCCAGAGTGTGGGGCTCCCGCTCCCCAGCTCTGCCTCAGCTGGAAACGCCAAGCTCACTCCTGTTTCCTCCCGGCGCCCGGCCCACCGCTACCCTTGGGAGTTGAGCTCTGGACCTGAGCCAGCTCTGACCCCACAGGGCCTCCCATCCCTCCGTTTCCAGGCCTCTGGTAACTGGGGCTCCAGGAATTCTCCCACCTTTGTCACAGGGGCTCCTCTCATTCACAGGCCGGGATGTATGGATGGTAGGAAATGGGGTGACAAAGCAACCACTGCGTGTCCCATCCTCAGCGCCAAGGGGATGGGGTATCCCTGGATAACTGCATTATTGGGCTGTGCTGAGGCCAGGCGTGGACATGGTGAGGAATTTCTAAAAAGAGGGAGTGGATTTTTCTGGGTATTTGGAGAATCTGCCTGCGCTGAGGCTGGGAGGAGAGAAAAGGTGTGTTCTGCATAGAGAGACTGTGCTTTGTATTTCCAAGGAGTCCAGCAGAGTTGCTAAATGCCCCCCAACCAGGACTTTGGCATCAATTCACTCGGGAGGTCCTGAAGGCAGGCCTACTATGTGCAGGGTGAGACACGGGGTCAGGGAGAGGGCACTGCCCAGGTGACGTCACGTGTGGTGTCTGCCACTGGGGGCCTGGACTGATCAGACTTATACTCAGGAAGGGGACACGTGGGCGGTGATTACCTGTCAAAGGTGGGAGGGCTCCCCAAATGTGCTGGTGTTCCCAGAAGGGGAGTGGGATAGGGTGTGTTTTGGCTGTTGAGCAACTAGTCAGCCTCCTTCCAGTGGAAACTCTCCATTTTTATTTGGGGCTCTATTCTCAGCTGATGTTCCAGGGTTGAGATTCATGTTAGGGCTCCCGCTACCCCCTCCTCTGGATCAGGAGTGGAGCATGTGATTTACAGCCCGTCAGATCACTGCATTCCCCTGGCCACACTGGTTGGTTCAGGGACAGACATGTGACTGATCCAGAGCCAATGAAACGAGCTAGGAATCCTGGGAAGGAGACACCCAGGCTTGCAGCTGGGCAGGAAACTGAGAGGATGCAAGGATGGCCATATTGGTACCAGGAGAAGAGAGACAGACATAGAGTCTGTGGAGGAGGTCGAAGAGAAGAAAACAGAATATAAAGGAGTGAGAAACCACTGCCTAATCCAGCCATGTCTGATGCCATTACTGCTGGATCAGTTAAAAAGGTTAATATGTTTCCTCTTCAATCAAGCCATTTTGATTTGAGTTTTTGTTCATTTCTGCTCACAAACAACTGAAAGAGGCCAGTCTGATTCAAAAAAGGATAACTCCTATAGTTTAGAGTAATCCAGAAACGCTTCATGGAAGAGAAGACAGACAGAATTTGGATTAATTCAGGGCAGGGAAGCACTAGTAAAGGTTTTGAGATGGTTGTAATAACCGACAAGGCTGGTCTGGTTGAAATGGCTCATACTGGGGATGACAAAATAGGAGATTGGGCCGATGTGCGTGTGTGTGTGTATGTGTGTGCGCACGTGTGTGTGCACACGTGTGTGAGTGTGTGTGTGTATGTGTGCGCTTCTACACTGTGTGTGGTGTTCTGACTTTAATACAGGTGCTATCACTTCACAGTTTATAACACACCTCCACCGCTAGACCACAAACTCCATGAGGACGGTACCTGGGTCTGTTTTTGTTCACCCTTGGATACCCAGCACCTGGCACATAGTAGGCTCTTAATAAATACTTGTTGGGCTTCCCTGGTGGCGCAGTGGTTGAGAGTCCGCCTGCCAATGCAGGGGACACGGGTTCGTGCCCCGGTCTGGGAAGATCCCACATGCCGTGGAGCGGCTGGGCCCGTGAGCCATGGCCGCTGAGCCTGAGCGTCTGGAGCCTGTGCTCCGCAACGGGAGAGGCTACAGCAGTGAGAGGCCCGCGTACCGCAAAAAAAATTAAAAAAAAAAAAAAAACTTGTTGAGGGAATAAATGACTAATGTAATAAACTCCCACTAGTCCACTCACTTGATATGGTTGTTGTGAAGATTAGATATATTGTACATAAAACACCCAGCATAGTGCCTGGACCATAGTAGGTGCTCAGTAAATAGAAATGTGCATTAGTAAGATTCTAGGATGTGCCCATTTTCCAGATTTGGGAATTGAGGCTCTTAGGAATAGGTAGCATATCCAATAGCACGTAATATGTTCAGAGTCGGGCTTTGAACCCCCAGTCCACTGCACAGCCCCTGGAGGGCAATGGGCAGCAGAACCATACAATGGACTGCAAATCCATGGGTCAGGTCTGGCCCTCAGGTGACCTTGATTCATGCAGTATTTTAGAAATGTCTGAATTACCTGCCAATACTTAAAAATCAGACTTCACAGGAAAAAAATATACAAATTTGTGGCTTCTGTTGAAAAACCAGAAAACCTGGCCATCTCGGGCCCACAGTGCTACGGGGGACAGACAGGACTGATCCGAGAGTTTGCTGCCCCGTTTCAGACAGCTAAGTCCTCCACAGTCCCCACCCCTCCGTACTGTCTCACCTACTCCCGGCCGGCTCTCCTGTTTGCATGACTGCCTGTCCCCTGGTGACTTCTGCCTAGGAGCCTCGCGTGCCTTTTTAGAGACAACGAGAGGGAGGCCCCAAGGAATCGTCATCAGAGAAACCTGGTTATGACAGTAAGTCAGGCCCAGGGCTAGTGGCACTGGGAATGGGGAAGAGAAAGAGGTGGATTTGACAGACCAGAGAAATAATGTATCTGCTGTGGTGGGATGCCGCAGCTGATTCTGAAGAGTTAGTTGGGGTAGGAACATTTGTTAGTCTCCAGATTTTTTTTTTTTTTTTGTGGTACACGGGCCTCTCACTGCTGTGGCCCCTCCCGTTGCAGAGCACAGGCTCCGGACGCGCAGGCTCAGCGGCCATGGCTCACGGGCCCAGCTGCTCCGCGGCATGTGGGATCTTCCCGGACCGGGGCACGAACCCGCGTCCCCTGCATCGGCAGGCGGACTCTCAACCACTGCGCCACCAGGGAAGCCCTCTGCTCAGTTTTTGAAAATTCATTAAACTGTACACTCTATATGCACACTTTCTGTAAGAAAGTTCTGCTTTGGCAAAATGTTATAAAATAATACCCTCATATCACCTGTCACGTGTTAGAATGGTGAGCATCGGGAAGACAAAGAGATAACAAGTGTTGGTGAGGATGTGGAGAAAGGGGGGAACTTTGTGCACTGTTGGCAGAATGTGAATGGATGCGCTACTACAGAAAACAGCATGGAGGTTCTCAAAAAATTAAAAATAGAACTACCCTAGGATCTAGGGATTCCACTTCTGGGTATTTATTTGAAGGAAATGAAAACTGGATATTGCAGGGAGATCTGCACTCTCATGTTTATTGCAGCATTAGTCTCAGGAGCCCGGATATGTAAACAGCCTAAGTGTCCTCAGTGATGAATGGATAAAGAAGATGTGGTGTATGTACACACCACACACACACACACACACACACACACACACACAATGGAGCATTAGTCCGTCCTGAGAAAGAAGGAAATCCTGCCATTCGCGTCAACATGGACATACTTTGAGGATATTATGCTAAGTGACGTAAGTCAGAGAAAGACAAATACTGTGTGATATCACTCGTACATGGAATCCGTAAGAGCTGAACTCATAAAAACAGAAAGTAGGATAGGTGTTACCAGGGGCGGGGGGTGGGAGAAGTGGGGAGACGTTGTTTAAGGGGACAAACTTACAACTAGTAAATAAGTAAGTCCTGGAGATCTAATGCACAGCATAGCGGCTCTAGGCAACAGGACTGTATTATCAACATCAGACTTGCCAAGAGAGACTAGGTCTTAATTATTCTCACCACAGAAAGGAAAATATTATGCAACGTGATAAAGGTTTAGCTAACATAACAACGGCAATCACACCGCACTATACACACGTATCGAATAAGCATGTTGTACGTGTCAAGCTTACACAATGTTACGTGTCAAATATATCTCAACTGAAAAAACCCAGCTCTTACACTGCCATCTACAGCAACAGAGATAAACCTAGCATTACACTTGGTGAAGCGAGTCAGAGAGACAAATATGTGATATCGCTTATATGTGGCATCTAAAAATAAAACAAATGAGTCTAATACAAAACAGAAACAGACTCACAGACACAGAAAACCAAGCTTATGGTTACCAAACGGGAAAGGGATGGGAGGATGGGGGGAGGGATAAATGAGGGGTATGGGATTAACAAACACTACACATAAAACAACAAGGATTTACTGCACAGCACAGGGAATTATATTCCGTATCTTGAAATAACCTATAATGGAAAGTAATCTGGAAAAATATAACGGAATCACTTTGCTGTACCCCTGAAACTGACACAATATTGTAAATCAACTATACTTCAATTTAAAAAAATGAAAAATAAAACAATACTCTTAGAAACAGAGACTATCATTTGAGAAATGAGAAAACTGAAGCAGAGGATGTAAGTAAGCTGCTCGAGGTCACACGTGTAAATAAGTGTCTCCATCTGAGCCCAGGTCGTCGGGCTCCCGTGTCGTGATCGCCAGGGCCGAGCCCCACCGCCTCTCCCAGCCAGGAAGGGGGACTCACCTTGGAGTAGTCAAAGCCGTGCTTCTCCTTCACTCCGTTCCGACACAGTGTGTAGTTATAAAAGCGGGAGTTTTTAAGGAGGCCGACCCACTCCTTCCAGCCAGGCGGTACGTAGGAGCCGTTGTATTCATTAAGGTACTTCCCAAAGAAAGCTGGAGGGGAGAAGGACCGGGAGGCCACATGAGCACACAGAGAGCAAAAGCCTTCTCTGTCCATCAGCCGACAGCAATTTCTAAACCATGGCAGGCCCAGGGCCTGGTGACAGCACTGCCCTCTGAGCCGCGGAGCCCTTTAGCAGGCAAGTGCAGCCTATGACCCCCTTCTCAAATGTTTTCATGTGCAGAAAATAAAATATATAAGATTACAGAGAAAATCAATTATTTTGAAATACAGTGACCAAAGTATTAGGAGAATCTGCCATATAGTAATGTGTCCTTAAAACAAACGAAGATTAAACGCAAGACCTTGCAAGGGATGATCATTTCAAAGTAGTGATGAGTGAGAATATTTGATTTCGTGACCCCTACAGCAACTGCAACGGAATACTGAAACATGGGCGATTTCTACGGTGACAACGGTATAGATTCTGCTGATGCACCGTGGTTAGGGGCCTACATTCAGAACTGAAGCAAATGCCAAGTGTCAGTTGTAGGTCAGTGAAAACCAGAGCATCATTTTTTCCCACTCAAGTTTAGGGACCCCCTTGGATTCCGTCTACTACATGGTGCCTAGAAGGGCTAACATTTTATTTTTTATTTATTTATTATTATTTTTGTGTGTGGTATGCGGGCCTCTCACTGTTGTGGCCTCTCCCGTTAAGGAGCACAGGCTCCGGACGCGCAGGCTCAGCGGCCATGGCTCACGGGCCCAGCCGCTCCGCAGCACGTGGGATCCTCCCGGACCGGGGCACGAACCCGTGTCCCCTGCATCGGCAGGCGGACTCTCAACCACTGCGCCACCAGGGAAGCCCTGGGCTAACATTTAAAAAAAAATGGACCAAGACCGATTGTTGGTGGGGGCGCGGGGCATCTGGAGCTCTCACACGCTGCCGGTGGACGAGCAGACGGATCCAGGCACGGCGGACAACTGTTCGGCAGCGTCTGTGGAACTTGACCACAGTCTCACACCTGCTGACCCAGTGATTTGCATCCTGGGTATTTACTCGGAAGAAATGCATTCCTAGGTTCACCAAAAGTCACGGGCAGGACAGGCTCAGAGCAGCACTATTCACAATAGCAAATAACTAGAAACGAAACCGATGTCCATCCACACAAGAATGTAGAAATACACCGCATTTTTGTATACCCGAATATGACACAGAAATAAGAAGGAAAGGACTAGTGCCACGTTCACTAACACGAACGCGTCACAACGACCAAACGGTGTTAAGAGAAATAAAGCAGATGTAAAAGTATCACTGGATGATCCCACTTACAGGAAGTTCAGAAACCGGCAAAAGGAATCTATGGTTTTGAGAAGGAAAGCCGTGGTTATTGCTGGACGTGGGGGAAAGGGGGATGGAAGGGGCACGAGACTTCTTGGGTGATGATGGTCTTGTTCCATTTCTTGCTGGAACACGGGTGGTTCAGTTGGTAAAACTCCACGGAGCTGGGCATTTAGAGCAGCTAAAGTGCACGTCTCTGCAGGCGTACTTCACACCACCAGCAAAGCTTACTTAAAAAAAGAATCACCCTAATTCATCTGGACGGGGATACAGCCCCGAACTTTCTGTGGGTGGTGAGGTGACACAAGATCTTTGCGATACTTTTTTGTTCTTTTTTTTCTCCTCAATGAGCAAGTGTGATTTTTAATAATTATAACCTATAAAGCCATTTTTTAGCAATGGAAAAATCTGTGAGAGTTTTTCTAGAGACAGAGGCGCTAGGCCAGCCCTCTCTTCCAGATGAGGACACTGGGGCTCCGAGACACTCAGAGAACCACTGCCCAGAGAGAGCGGGGCTATGGAAGGGACTGGAAGAGATCTCGCAAGCAGAGTGCTTAGCACCATTCCCTAGCAACGTTCCTGGCAAAAAGCGAGGGTCTAGTGGGTGTCAATTCAGAGCCCAAGATGAGAAGAGACAGACAGGGGAGGTGAACATGCATAGAGGAAGGAGGAGTGGGCCAGGGTTGATATGATGCCAGCAGAGGTAAGATGGGCCCTTCCACTTAGAACCTTCTAGAAAGCATGAAGGGCTGCTTGAGACCTGTTGGTCCAGAGGAGAGAGGCTTGGGCCAGGAGAGGCTGCCATGGAGCCGGAGCCCTCTAGGGGGTTTTCCTGGAGACCTGGCAGATGGCTGGCACTGCCCAGGGGTAGGAAGAACCCTCAGACCCCAAGCAGTCAGATTCCAGAATCCCCCAGGCTCTAGGCAGAGTCAAGCATTTCCATGAAATCCTCCCCTGGCACATAGGACAGGAAGTGAGTGCTCCTGACGGAGGAGCTGACGAACTGCTTCCTAGGAGGATGTGGGCGCGAGGAGGAGGTGAAAATAGGAAGGGAAGACCCCCAGCAGCCTCAGGGAAAGGCCCAGGGTGGAGCCTCCCTTCACGTGGTAGGACAGTGCAAAAATAAATGGAAAGGAGCCCTGGGCAGCAGGGGAGCTGGGAAACCGGCTGCCCTGGCTCTGAGTCCTGGGTAACATCCAATATTTACAGAGTGAAACATAAATCAGGTGATGGGTGCCCAATTCAACAGCAACTGCATGTCCTGGCTGGGTGCTGGGGCATCAAGGATGGAGATGCCGGCTGGAGGTAAGAGGCAGCATAAAAGCATCAGGTAAGCTGAAGGCTTGAGCCTCTTTCTCTAGAATGTGGCACAGACACTTGCTCCATCCGCCCCCATAAAGCAGTGGCTCTCAGCCAGGGACAGTTTTGCCCCTTAGACACTTGGCAGTGTCTGCAGACATTTTAGGTTTGTCACAACTTGGGGAAGAGGATGCATCTAGCGGGCAGAGGCCCGGGAGAATGCTAAGCATTCGACAGAGCTCAGGACAGCCTCCACTACAGAGAACCATCCGGCACAAAATGTCAATACCCTGGAGTTGAGAAAAACCCTGATTTAAGTAACCCCACCTGGCCCTCAGCCTCTCCTTCCCATCAGTAAAAGAACCACACTGTGAGAGCTGAGAAGGCCCCTGGAGACCAAGCACAGTCCAGGAAACAAGATCTACCAAACCTCAATAACCTAACTCCCCACTTCTGATGCTTCTTTCCATAGGTAGGGACCTCTGCTCTGACAACACGCCTAGCCTCTTCCCTTCTCTCCTGTTCTGCCTTGGGGAAGACTGACACAGCAGGGGCAGCAAACCTTTCCTGTAAAGTCCCAGGGAGTAAATATTTTAGGCTTCATAGGCCAGACAGCCTCTATTGCAACTATTCAACTCTGCTGTTGTAGGAAACAGTCATAGACAATCCATAGATAAATGGGTGTGGCTGTGTTTCAATAAAACTTTATTTATAAAGGCAGATGGAGGGCCGGATCTGGCTTGTGGGCTGCAGTTTGCTGACCCTTAGCATATGTGTCTGGTGAGTTTGGTGGGACAAATTGGACACACGTAACCCAATCCTTCCGTTGCCTTCCTGTGGGGAGTGATCTACCCTCAGGCACTGCTAGTTCAAGGGGGCTTGGCTCAGTGAGAAATCTGTCTGACTCTGGAGTTTAGCATCAGGAAGCCCAAATGTGCTCTGAAGGAAGCCAGATCCTCAAACGTGGCCTTTATCAGATTCCTCAAAGTACTATTTTGCCTTCCATCTGCTGACTCCTTAATTTTATTTCTCATTTGGTTCAAAACTTCAACAAGGAAGAAGGTGAACTTAATAAGCATCCCCGCAAAGCTCCCCAACACTTTCTCATGATAAATAATATTGGTGGTGGTGTAAACGTTTTCTTTTGAAACAACTGAAGTAAAAAGAGTAAAACAATCGAGAGAAAATTATTAAGTAAATAATAGAATCAGTGTCCCAGGCATGTAAAGATCAATATATCCATTTAACAACTATTTATTAAACACCTAAGGTATGCCAGAAACTGTTCTAGTCACTGGAAACACAGCAGTAAGGAAGATCCTCAGGATCCTTGACTTCATGGGGCTCACATTCTAGGGAAGAGGACTGTGACAAATAAAGATGGTGGTGTTGGTGACACAGTGATGAAGAAAATAAAGGATGATGATGCAACAAAGTGGCCAGAGATGGACCACAGGAGGTGCCACTGGGTTCGGTAGTTAGGGTTGAGAAATGATGAGAGTGAGTCAGAGGGAATGTGGGAATATAAGGAAAACTTCTCCAGGCCAAAAGAACAGCAAGTGCAAAGGTCCTGAGGTAGGAACAAGCTTGGGGGCACACATCCCCTGAAATATTACATGCCAGATTTTTCATTTCATGTGCATTTTCCTGGAAACACAGTTTTTGACACATTTTGAAGGGAAGACAGGACCACAAGTCATTTCAGAAGCACAGAACTTCACTCTCTTGGTTTGCAGAAAAGTGAACGAAAGCCCAGAGAAAGAGGCTCACTGAATCCCCCACTGGGGGAACAAGATTCCCTCCCAGGTCTCTCCAGTCCCCAGCTCATGATCCTACTGGTTTGTCCCTGAAGATCTGGGCTAAGGTCTTTCTGATGAATGTGCAACTTGAAATGCTAAAGGCCTAAATTCTTGGCCTTGCTGGTGGGACAGATATTTCTTGGGGGTGGGAGGTGGGGTGACTTTGGAAGCCCACCCCTGCCTATTATTTTCCAATGCCATGGGTGTCAACACATCCGGAGCTGCTTCCTCTGCTAGAATCTTCTCTTTCACATCTCCCTCCGCTTTCTAACCCCCAATCCTTCAAAACTCCAGAGTTTATTATTCAGCCTCCACAAGGCCCTAGAAAACAGGGCTTCAGTGAAAGGCTTTTAGTGCCAAATTAGATTTTGCTCTCATTTGATTAGATTTCACCAAGGCAGTTTTTAAAATGGTTACTCTGGCACCAGTTGAGGTGGGAGAAGCAAATTAGAATGGGCCCTGGGGCACTGGGACTGGGAGATACAGGCAGGAGAATGAGCTGGAATTAAAATCAAGATTAAAAATACAGCCCATGTCACGGTTGGAGCCTGGACTCACTGAGCCTTCGCTGCTGGGATGGTATAAAGGAAGAGCAAACTGGGGGCTGCTGCGGGGGTGTAACAACTTGGCAGGCAGATTAAGAGGAATTAAATGCCAGGCCAGGAAAGACCACTGACAATATGCTGGCTGATGGCTGCCCCTAGGATGCAGGGCTGGCATCAACTGAAGGGACAGAGCACTTACTGGCTCCTGTGTACCAAGCACTGGGTAGAAATTTACACCTGGCAACAGAGACTTTTGTTTTGCCTGCCTAGTCCTGACTATGATTCTTTGGGTACCACCGCTTCCTTATGTAAGTATGCATGGCTGCTCTTAACTCCTGACTCCAGGGCTGCATGCATAATCTCAGCCTGACCAATCAGAGCTCTACATTCCTCTGGCTACTGCCATTGGTTCAGGGATAGGCATGTGACCCAAGCTGGGCCAATGAGAGTCAGCCCTGGGATTTTAGGGAGCTACTGGGAAGAAGTTTTTCTTTCATGGGGCTTGAAGCTGGTGGGATATAAGCTTGAAACTGCTGGCAGCCATCTTGCCACCAAGAAGTGGGGAGTCTGTTTGAAGGTGAAGCAACATGGAAGAAAACAGCAGAGGTGAGTGATGGAGACATGGAGAGAGAGAGGTGGAAAGAGAGAGAAATATGCTGGTTTGAGACCCTGTGTCCACTCTTACCTGAAGCCACCTTTAATGCTAGCATTTTCAGTTCAGTGTTTCCCAATTTTAGGGGACACTGGACAATGGTGACATTTTTAGTTGTCACAACCAGCATCAAGTGGGTAGAAGCAAGGGATGCTGGTAAGCATCCTATAATGCACAGGATGGCTCCCCAGGAAAAAGAATCATCTGGCCCAAGATGTCAGTAGTGCCAAGGGTGAAAAACCCTAAGTTAGGTAAGCCAATAAATCCTACCATTCCACTTATGTTGTTGTTTTGTTTGCTTAATTCACTTTGGGTTGAGGTGTTTCACCTGCAATTAAAAGACCCAAGGAGAAGACAGTGAGATGCTCAGTGTAGAGTAGGGTTTTGGCAAACCAGATCTGGCCCGCCACTTGTTTTTGTAAATGGTTTCACTGGAACACAGCCACACCCACTTGTTTACGTACCTTTATGGCTGCTTGCACGTACAATGGCAGAGTTGGGTAGCCGCAACAGAGGCCATGTGGCTGCAAGTCCCAAGTATTTACGATCTGGCCCTTTGCAGGAAAAGTTTTCGCACCCTGCGTACAGCGCAAAATTCCCTGCACAGGGTGAAGGATCCCTCTGGGATCTGACACACGGCTCTGGTGACCTGGAGTGGTGATGCCAGTGCAGCAGAAGTAGACTCTGAACTGGGCCAGGGTGGTGTGGGCTCCAGACTGCAAAGGAGTGACACAAGGGGGACGGCCGTGACAACAGAACAGGAGCCGCCAGTTACAGGCTGTCCTCGGCCGTGCACGGTCCTGATATGCACAAATGTCAGTTTCTACACTTTGGTTAAGTAATACCAGTCTCCGACAGCACGGTTCAAATTTGGCTATGGCAGCAGACTAACTGTAACTGCATGAAGTACAAATTTCACTACTAGCTCCTCTGTCCCCAAATCACTGTGTAAAATAGCAGATGCTCACCACGATCAGTCATATCACCTCCTGCAAGGTCTGTCAGTGACTGGTCACTGCCCCCCCGTTATTCAGTTCACCTGCAGACAGCAACACAAGTAGTTGTGTTGCCTCCCTGTCTCCCAGTGGTACACCTACAAGGCATTTTACAAAAGTTAATTATCAAAAGGAGACAGCTGGCCACCAGAGGCGAAAGTGCAGCAAAGAAATGAAAAGTTGGAACCCCGAAATTGAAACCTGAGTTGAATGTCAATGGAGTCACAGAGGGGGTGGAGCTGACCGTGGGAATGTTGACACTGTTTGGGAAACTCTAGACAAGCGGCTGAACGAACTAAGCCAAAGGTGAACTTACTCATCGATGTAAATGAGGAAAAGTGGTTGTGATGACGAGGAGGAAGATATCCCAGGCGAAGGGACGTTAAAGGGACTCTTGGAGGTATTTTGCAACACTGAAATCTGTGTGGCCTTGAGTAAGTTGTTTAATCTCTCCATGCCTCAGTTTCTCCACTTATAAAATGGGGATAACAACAGTATCTACCTCCTGGGGTGGTTGTGAGCATTAATATGTGCATATCGCTTAGAAATGGCACATGACAAGTGCCCACTAAGTGTTATAGTTTCATTAGCACCAACGCATTCCCCCCTTTTTGGCCAACTTCTTGCTCCGTTAATACCACGTCTAATGGGAGCCCTGCAGAGACAGATGTCAGAATCCAGCCTCTACCCCCCCCACACACAGAGGAGATTCTCATCCCCGAAGTCCTGCCCTATTGCTCTCTCCTGGTCCTGCAGGCCCGGTCAGGCAGCTCTTGTCGGAAAGCTGAGCACCTGCTTCCCCTCCTGATTGCTGCTTTCTTCATTTGTCTGAGTTTAAGCGCTGCTGGGGAACCATTCAGAGTCTGACGGGAGAACCAGGCCCTTCTGTTATCTCTCCTAGCCCTGATTCTAACTGAAATTGCCTCGTAATTATTGCATTTGTGGTCTGTAAAAACTGTGTCTTGCGGCGACCGGAGACTGATATGAGCTGGCAGTAAACCTGGCACACGAGGTTAGACAGAGGCATCACTGTGGATACGGGGGAGACGGAGGGTTTCGGCAGCTGGACTAAAACAGGCAACCCGGGTCATTCTCTGTGCTGGAGAGCGGGTCAGATCGGGCCAGGGTGGGGGGCACTATTGTTTTGCACCTCCAGGCAGGGGTTCCCCTTAGTCTGGGTGGTGACTCTATCACATGGGAGGTGGTACAGGAGAGCAGCCAGGCGTGCCACGCCGTCTGGTCTGCTACCTCCCAACACTCACCCCAGGCAAGTGACTTCACCCCTCCGTGCCTCAGTGGACAAGGATGATAGCACGCCATTGCCTGCTGTCACGGGGAGCGGAGGACCCAACGTGTGTACGGAACAGAAGATTGTACCTGGCGCGTCCCAAGTACCCAGCAAGTGGCGGTGAGCGGGACTGACAGCATCTCCACCTTTGGGACCCTCCCCTCCCCCACTGTGGGGCATCTGGATGGAACTGTCAACAGGGCTCTTTCGAGGACACCGGCGTCTCTGAGCACACATTCATCCCACACCGTCTTCACCCACGTCCTACATTAGAGAGAATCGACAAATAACTAAGTCAAAATATTCTGGAATGGACTGGTTGATCATGCTACATTGAACTATTTATATCCAAATATAAACATTTCATTAAATATTTACTCATTTTGACTGGGTAGTTTCCCCCATAATTTGGAGCCAATATACCAATATATACACACATGCATGAATACACACGCGTGCGCACACGCGCGCGCACACACACACACACACACACACACACACTCCCTCTCCCTCTCTTTCAGGTGATCCCTGAAAAGCCATAGCCACTACACCCCTGGTTCCTCTTAAATACAAAGGTCCCAAGTGTCCATCAAGGTGTCCTTCCCCACCCAAGGGGCAGGTATATGTCTGAACTTGGCCAATCAGACTCTGCCCTGGGACTTTGAATCTTGAGCTAGGAGACTCCAAAGTGGAAGAAAGGGTTGGATTTCTGTAACACTCCCCATGAGACAGTTGCTCAAAAGCTGCAATCTGAATCCTCAGATCCCGTGTTTGGGAATCCAAATGAAAGAGGCAAGGCCATCAGGGTGATGCAGTCCCCAAAGAGAAATGTGTCTTGCTCCTCCATCCTCATTTCTTTGTGTACAGAGGAAATGGCCTCCGCCTGGACTAGGTGCCTCCCCTTTTGTCCCTATAACCCAGACCCCGCCTCCAAATGGCCAGAAGGACCCTTCTGAACCCAACACCCCTCTTGTCATTCTCCTTCAGTGACTCCCCCACCTGTCCTGCTACCTCCGCCCGCATCTCCATCCCTCACCCCTCTGCTCACTGTTCTGGCCACTCCCAGCCTCTTGTTCCTTAAAACGTTCCAAACTCACTGCCATCTCAGGGCATTTGCACCTGCTCTTCCCTTGGCCTTGGACACTTGCCTTCTCCCTTCTCATGTGGACTGGCTCCTTCTCACTGTGACGTCTCAGATTAGATGTCACCTCTTCTGAGAAGGGGTCTCTGATCACCTTGCCTAAGGCCATCCAGCCCTCTCCCCAGGCTATTTACCTTCTCCATAGCACTCAGCACTCTCTGAAATTATCCTGTAGGTGTGTTTGTTTTCTTGTTTATCATCATCATTTCCCCAAGTATGCTGGGTCCACAAGGCAGGGGCCTTTTCTCGGGGCTGTAGCCCCAGCCCAGTACCTGTCTAAGAGTGGGCACACAGTGATAGCTGCTGACAGGGTGCCTGGGTCGATGGACTTCGGGGAGGCACACAGGTAGGGCCGTGCAAGACTGCCCCTGTCCAGGGTCTTAAGCCTCACACCCTCCCTGGGAGGGCAGGAGGGCTGGAGAAGCAGCAGCCAAATGTTTTACTAGAAGGGATTTCTATCACAACATCTGCAGGAGGGAATGCTACACGTTGGAAAAAGGCTACATGGAGGTGGTGGCGATGTCAGTCCGAAGCCTGTCTGTGTGCAAAGCACAGAGAACACGTAATCAGACCAACTGGGGCGATCTGCACCCCCCAGCGGACACTGGCGACGTTTGGCGTCGTTTCTGTTTGTCACAACTAGGGGAGGGGGGTGCTACTGGCATCTAGTGGGTAGAGGCCAGGGATGCTGCTAAACGTCCTCCGGTGCACGAGACGCCCCACAGCAAAGAATGATCTGACTTCAAAGCATCAGTGGTGCCGAGGTCAAGAAACTCTGTGCTGGGTATACAGTTTCAAACGTCACGTGGGTCTCTGGTGATGGAGACAGGGGTGCGGTGTGGCTTTGAGGAACTTGGGTTCCAGAATCAGGAGGGCCAGGGTTTGAGCCCTGCCTCCTTGGGCAGGTGAGTGTTCCTCTCTGAGCCTCAGTGACTTCATCTATAAAATGGGGGCCACAGCAAATGAGATCATGTCTGTCAAAGAGTAAGAACTCCAAAACAAGGAACTGTGAGTTCCCCAAATATAGCCCGCTTTCCTTTACGGGGGTGGGGGTGGGGGTGTGTGTGATGAGAACTCAGGTCTCCGGAGAAATGAAAATGGTTGTTAGAAACCAGATTCGACGGCATCTTGGAAAATGACAAGGCTCCTTGGAGACTCCAGGAATGAGCTCAGGGAAGGATGTTTATACACTGCACAAAGAAACCGGCTGAGCATGACACACATCTATTAGCCAGAGCGTGGAGCCGAGCCAATGACAATAAACAATGTTTGCCAAAGCGATTCGGAAAGGTCAGTGAAAAATGAAGTAGAACGCTGGAAAAGTCCATCTTTCCCAGGATAAACCACCCCGTTTCACAGGCAAGGAGTTTGGGAAAACACAAAGGGGTCTACACCCTCCATGGCCTCTTCCAAATTCCAGTTGGCCCGTGCCTCTTTCACACATTTTGCCATTTTTAAATTAAATATTTATTGAACATCTACTATATACCAGGTACTGTTCTATGTCTCAGAGGTGAACAAGACAAACAAACTTTCCAGTTCCAGATTATTTCATGTGTTTATCCATCTCCCAATGAGATGACAACATTTGGCCGTTTTTATGTATCGATTGGATGGTTAACAAAACTTAATCTTTTCCTTCAGATCAATTCATTTGATGCCAAACAGGCATTTCAAACGGGACTTTCGATTGGTTCCCCTAAAGTTGCTTCTCTCCCCACATTCTGGTAAATGCCAGCTGCTCAGGCCACACACCCCAAAGGGGTCTTCAGATGCCCTCTCCCCCTCATTGATATATATATTGATGATACATCACAGTAGTTCCATGTTCAGAACAGACCCAGGACCGAGCACCTCCTACATCTCATTGGCACCAGCGTGGTCCAAGCCCCCACGTTCTCTCGCCTGGACCTTGCTGGGGCCTCCTCCCTGGTCCTGATGCTTCCCTGCCCCAACCTCTAAGCTCCAGCCTCCCATCCAACTTCCACAGCCACCAGAAGGATTCTGTTAAGTCACAGACAGATCAAGCCCAAATTCAAACCCTTCAACTGCTACGTGTCACATCTGAACTAAGATCCAGAGTCCTTGTCGTGTCCCACAAGATCCCCCGTGATCTGTCTCCTGCTCCCTCCTGGACCTCGTCTCCCCGCTTTGCCTTAGCCCATTCTGTTCCCGCCACAGTGGCCTCCTTCTGTCCTCCCAGCCCCTGAGGCTCATTTCTGCCTCAGGGCCTTTGCCCCTGCTGCTCCCGCTGAAGGAAGCATCTTCCTCAGACACCTGCATGGACCACTTCCTCACCTTTCCCAGGTATTTGCTCAAATGTTACCTCATTGGATTACATCCCTAAGCATCCTATTAAAATGGCCTCACCCCGCCCCTGGCTCTCCCTCTTCTCCTGACTTTGTTTCTCCACAATATTTAGCACCACCTGACAAATCTGTCTTGTGGCTTTTCCCACCTGCCTGCCCAATTCAAACACCTGCTCCATGAGGGCAGGGGTTTCTGCCTGCCTTGTTCCCACTGTATCTCTACAACTAGGACAGAGCCCAGCAAGCACGAAGGCCTCAATAGATATCTGTGGGATAAATGATGAAATGATGGAACCGACGAATGCCCAGGTGATGGGAGGCCTGTGGGAATCCTGCCCAACTGAGGGACCAGCAGATTCCTGTCGCCCAGCACCCAGGGTGCACCGTCTTAGAGCAGAAGAGCAGGTGGAATTGTTAAATTGTCGTCTTTCTATTTGATTTTGTGGTGTCTGGTGGGCTGAATCGGGATCTCTTCCATCCACATGGGGCACGGCTTCCCTGGGCGGGTGGGTGTGTGTGTGTGTGTGTGTGTGTGTGTGTGTGTGTGTGTGTGTGTGTGTGTGTGTGTGTGTGTGTGTGTGTGTGTGTGTGTGTGTGTGTGTGTGTGTGTGTGTGTGTGTGTGTGTGTGTGTGTGTGTGTGTGTGTGTGTGTGTGTGTGTGTGTGTTCCTGCTTCAGTATCAGGGTCCCTTCAGACTCGTAACTGTTATTGAGGATGTGAAGGAGTTGCTGATGTCTAGCGATAGTCACCATATTAGAAATGAACACGAAGAAATTTAAAACATATGAGTTCATTTAAAAATAGTAATAATAAACCTACTTGTTAGTACTAATATATGTATTTCAAAAGGATAAATAAATATATTTTCCCCCAACAAAATAACATCGGTGAGAAGAGCTGGACTGTTTTATAGTTTAGCAAATATCTATAAGTTTAACAGGTGACAGCTGGATTCTCACATCTACTTCTGAATTCGATCTGTCATGATTCGTTGCTCAGGTTGTGTTTTGTGAAAAATCCAACCTCACGTAGACATGCACACAGAAAGTGGGGGAGTCTTTACATACCCTTTTTAGATGGTTGTGGGTATGCTCTGTACCCATTAGAAACACCATGAAGAGAATGAGGGTTAAAAGGCAAATGATGTCTTGGTATTATCGTGCAAATGGTCTGGGGTCCAGGGTTCCTGGGGGCACACTTTGAGAACCACTGGGTTAGAAGGTGATGACATACCACAACAACCCAATGAGGCAGATACTATTTCTGTCCCCATTTTACAATTGGAGAAACGGAGGCACAGAGAGGTGAAGTCCCCTTCGGCCCAACATCCCCCAGCTGGCGGGTGGCAGAGCTGAGACTCAAACCCAGATGGTCTGTCTCCAACCTGACTTTTGGCTACTATACCTCATCCTGCATCTCGGCAGGGCAGCCACCCAGTCCCTGCAGATTGGAGCATTTCCCATCTGATGGGGTGGGGAGAAGCAGGGAAACGCTTGAGGGAAAAAGGAAACAGCCAGTGGATAGCTCAACAGCCAGAGGACCTCGTTATCCGAGAGATCCTGCTCCTTGATGGGCTCAGACTACCATGCAAAGTGCTTTCTGCCAGAATTGCAGACAGAAGAGAGAGTCCACACTGAGGGCTCTCCATCCTTCCAGGATTCATCTGGCCGTGGGCTGGAGGGACGGCCATTCCCAGAGCCTGAGCTCTTTGCCTTTCTCGAAGCACAGGCTTGGGAATCCAAGAGGGAACCACAGACATCATCAAGATCAGTGTTTCCAGACGTATGGGGTTGGAGGGAGAATTTTTATCCTGGGAGGCAGTCAGGTATGAAGGCTGAGCATGAGCTCTGGAACGGACATCCTGGGTTCAAATCCAGATAGTTCCACCTGCCAGCCTCAGTGTTCCCATCTGTAAAATGGAGATAATGATATGCCTACCTGACCAAGTTGCTGGGAAGGATTTAGTGAGAAAATGCAGGGAAACGGCTCCCAAATGATGATTACTGTTTTTTGTTTTTTGGCTGCGTTGGGTCTTCACTGCTGCACGCGGGCTTTCTCTAGTTGCGGCGAGTGGGGGCTACTCTCCGTTACGGTGCGTGGGCTTCTCATTGCGGTGGCTTCTCTTGTTGCGGAGCACGGGCTCTAGGTGCGCAGGCTTCAGTAGTTGTGGCTCATGGGCTTTAGAGCACAGGTTCCGTAGTTGTGGCACATGGGCTTAGCTGCTCCGCGGCATGTGGGATCTTCCCAGACGAGGGCTCAAACCCGTGTCCTCTGCACTGGCAGGCGGATTCTTAACCACTGCGCCACCAGGGAAGTCCCTGATTACTGTTTTTTATTATAAAACTACGATTTATCAAGATTTTACATATTCATTCATTCATTCAGTCAATAAATATTAGAAGAGCACTCTTATATACCAGGCATGGTTCTAGGAACTGAGGAAACCATTGAACAAAACAGAAGAAATTAAGAAGCAAACAACCCCAAATCGCGCCCTCGTGGAACTTACATTCTACGGTTGGGAACAGTCGGAAGTGGGGAACTGTGATTCTACGAGGCTGTCCTAGTAATGTAGGAGAGAGACTGGGCTGGTTCTAACCAGGTGGGCTCAGAGGGGTTGGTTGGTTTCAGGCTATTTCTTTCTTTAAAAAAAAAAAAATTAATTAATTAATTAATTTTTGGCTGTGTTGGGTCTTCGTTTCTGTGCGCCGGCTTTCTCTAGTTGCGGCGAGCGGGGGCCGCTCTTCATCGCGGTGCGCAGGCCTCTCACTATCACGGCCTCTCTTGTTGCGGAGCACAGGCTCCAAACGCGCAAGCTCAGTAGTTGTGGCTCACGGGCCCAGTTGCTCCGCGGCACGTGGGATCTTCCCAGACCAGGGCTCGAACCCGGGTCCCCTGCACTGGCAGGCAGATTCTTAACCACTGCGCCACCAGGGAAGCCCCTTCAGGCTATTTCTGAAGGCAGAACAAACAGGATTTGCAGATGGATTAGATGTGGTGTAGGAAAGAAGTGAGCACTCAAGGATATTTCAAGGTTTTTGGCCAGAGCATCAAGGACAGATCTGTCATCATCTAGGAAGGGGCTGTCATGGGAGCAGCAGGTTCCACAGTGGGGGTGATAAAGAGCTCAAGGTCAGACCCGTTAACCTCGAGGTGCCCGACAGACGTCGAGGTGGAGTCAGGGCGGCAACTGGAGATCTGAGCCCAGGTTGAGGGGAAAGGTCTGGGCTGGGGTAGAAATTTGGGAGTTGTCAGCATTTAGATGGCAGTTAATGCCACAGGACTAATGAGAGTGAGATCACCTAAGGAAGGGGTTCTTAATCTGAGGTCCGTGAACTTGGATGGGAAAACTACATCTTTCTTTATTTTCATGATCCTCTAACTGGCATTGCTTTCAATTATGAATGAAAGCAACAAGTTACAGTAACAGTAGTTCCTGTGCCTTTGTTACCCACACAAGACAGATATTTTCATATCACAGTACAGTTAATACAGACATCTTGAAACATCATTTAAGCACTACTTCCAAATCACAAAGTTATCACACTTATCAGTTATCAGCTAAATAACTAGTCCATCGTGTTATTCAGCGTGTAAAAAAGAATACCTATCACAGCTTAAAAAGTATTCTGGTGAATGTATTTTGACATAACTGGCTTCCTTCGTAATTCTGTGTATTTTCTTCTATGCAGTTAATTTGAAAATATTATTCTGAAAAGGATCCATAGCCTTCACCAGACCCCAAGGGGGTCCCATGGCACTAAAAGGGGTAAAATCCCCAGTTAGGGAATGAGGATAGCTAGAAGAGGGCCCAGGTCCTGGGCTCTGGAGTAAGGGGTCCAGATGATGAGACACCAGCCCTAGGAGACTCAGGAGGAGCTGTGGGTGGCATAGGAGGAGAACCAGCTGAGAAGCCAGATGTAGGAAGCTATCAACTCAGCTCCGTGCTGCTCAGGACGATGGCCTTTCCTTCTTCAGCATGAGTGAGAACACTGACCGCAATCACTACCATGAATCATAGCTTCCAGAAGGCATCTCTTCCTCTGCCCAGCCCCAGAGCTTTGAGCACTAGACCTGAGAGTGTATTCAGCCCAACTATTTCCCAGTCACTAGTTTAGATAACAAGGCGACACACTGTGCATGATTCCATGCCTGCAACCTTTCCTCTGCCCTTGGAGTTCATCGGCTCCCTTTCTTCCTCTCCCCTGGGAGAGGATGTATATAATTTACCACAGGGCAAATGTAAACAAGATTCAGGTGCTCCCATGAATGAATGAAATGGACCAAGAATAAGAGAAGGAGAGGTGTGCTGTGAATGGAGATCTGGGCCCTGCCGATGAAGCGCCATAGAATCTGCTGCGTCACCCAGTGTCTACGTGTTCCTTCTCCACAGAACAAGAACTACCACCTGGGCACAAGGCTGCCAGAACGGAGCTTACAGGCTCAGCCTTGCTTGCAGCTGGATGTGGACGTGGTCAGCCATTCTGGACAAGGGCAGTCCCCCAGGAGGGTGGAGCAATGTGACGGGAGCCTGGGTACCAATCCTGTGTGTGCCATATCACACCTGGGCTGTGATGCCCAAACTGTCAAATGAGAGAGAGAAATAAGCATCTATCATCCCTAAACCATGGTTATTTGGGGACTGATGTGCCCTCAGCTGTACCTATATTCTAAAAATACTGGGGGTAGCTGTGATACAGATACAGCTGGCTACTGCCATCCAGGGGGTCAGAAAACCTTTTCCGCAGAGGGTCAAACTGAAAATATTTTCAGCTTTGTGGCCATATGGTCCCTGTTACAAAGTCAACTCTACCACTGTAGAGCAAAAGCAGCCACAGACAATACATAAATGGATGGGCATGGCTGTGTTTCAATAAAACTTTATTTATAAAAACAGCTGACAGATCCCTGTGAGCTGTAGTCCGCTGACCCCTACCATTCAGGAATGTTACTAATATTGGCAAGATCATCATCATCATTTTTTTTTTAAAAGAGCTTGGAATCTGAATTTTTGAGTGAAATTTCTAGGTTTTAAAAAACACCTTGTAACTCAAACAGAATATATTTAGTGTTGAAGTGTGGACTCAGGCTGCTGGCTGCCACTTTGCAAGACCCAAATTTGGTCCTAAGGTGCAGAATTGAAACTGAGCTGGCCCAGGCCACGTTCCCATCCCACCCCTGCTGCCAGTAGAAGGGCCCTGAGCTGTGAGACCATAGCCATCTGTCATTTGGCTTTCAGAGCTCCTGATAGGAGCAGAATAGAACAATCCCACTAACTTTCTGGGGTAAAGCTGGGGTCTCCTGAGGAACAAGTGATAAATGAGAAGGAAGCGCTTTTGCAAACTCCAGAACGCTACAGATATTAGAAGTAAAATGCCACAGGGCTAAAGTCTTTTGTTTTTGTGGCAGACAAATTGGCTGAGGAAGCAGGGCTGGGAAGAAATACATTAAATAAACCCAGAGCCCCAAAGCTCTTAGGACTGGAGCATTTCTGATCTTCTGTAACTGTATCCTTTTAACTTTGGGCTGCTTACAAGGTAACATGAATCTCTTTCTTCTGCTTTTGAAAAGACACCAAACGCAGATTGCTGCATGAAGTGATAAATCAATGCTGTAAAAGTTGTGGATGTCAGAGATGGGATCGTGCTGAACTGAGAACTGTGGGAAAACAAGTGAGGAAGGCGGAGGCATGATTATGCATGAAGGAGGCATCTTGGGCTGCAAGCAGAGAGAGCTAGGGTCTGGGGAAAGGCCTTCTTTCCACTTGCCTCTTGAGATGGAAGCTGGATTTGGGTTTCTGTAGTAGACATCTGTTTTATTTATCTGCCCAGCATCAATTCTCCTGTCTTTTGGTAACTGTGCTTCTGAAGGAACCAACATTTCCCTTCTCTCAGTGTTACCTGTTCAGGTGAGGCTGCATCTAGCTCCCAGCTCCTGGGCTAGGCACATGATCTGGGCCTGGCCAATCAGGGTATCCCTCCTCCCTTGGCCTCTGTGATTGGGTGAGTGAGGGACATATGACTCTAGCTGAGCCAATGAAAGCCTCCCCTGAGACTTTTGCTGGAGCATCAGAAAGAAGCTCTCTCTTTCAGGCAGGGTCAGTACCCCGGTAAGATGGGATGTGTGGGGCCATGCTAACATCACAAAGGTGAACTTTGCTAAGAATAAAGCCAACCCAAATGAAAGAAAATCCCCAAAGCAGAAAGACTGGGTTCTCATAACAATATTTGAGCACTGGGACTCAGCCAAATTTGCCTAAACTAATTTCAATTATATTTCTTAATGCCGGGAAAGTCAGAGAGTAACCCAAATTCCATTTTGTTTTCATTTTCTGCTTACTTCAAGCCTGACGTCTAAGAGTCATCCATTCATTCAAATTTTTATTGGGTACCCAACACCTGCCAGAACTGTTCTTGGATCTGGGGATGTATGTAATGAACATAACAGGTGAGAAATAAGTTCAAAACACCTGAGATTGGGCTTCCCTGGTGGCGCAGTGGTTGAGAATCCGCCTGCCGATGCAGGGGACACGGGTTCGTGCCCCGGTCTGGGAAGATCCCACATGCCGCGGAGTGGCTGGGCCCGTGAGCCATGGCCGCTGAGCCTGCGCGTCCGGAGCCTGTGCTCCGCAATGGGAGAGGCCCGCGTACCACAAAAAAACAAAAAAAACCACCTGAGATATAGGTCACAAACAATTGTCAGTTTGAGGACAACATCGTTTTATTTTACTTCATTTCTTTCACCATGAATGCACTCACAGAAGCACCTTTTTATGTTGATCTAGTTTTCAAGACTTGGGTGATAAAGATTTATTCTGCTTTATAAAACACCAACAACAAAGCCAACCAAAATCCTACCCTGATCTGAGGAAAAAAAAAAAAAAGAGTAATTTTTTCCCTCCCTTAAGCAAATATAAAACTTCTGATACCTATATTGTTGTGTAAAGCACTAGAAAGTTATATCACAGCTTCACACAAAGGCATTATACCTATTTTCATAGTGCTTCTTGTAGTAGATAGAGCAATCTGATGTAGATACAGTATCTAGGGGATTATTTGATATTTCCATTTTACTCAGATCTCCATGAAAGCCTGAGAAATGCTTCATTGAAATCGGCACAGTGTTGAGGAATGTTTAGCAAGGACTCTTAAAGCACATTTGAGCATGTAAATTATTCTTGAAAAATATATGTCACAAGTGGTATATAATTCACATTTTGTATTATTGTTCAAAACACAACCACATATCAGGAAAATGAATATTTCTATTTTCCTGTGAGAAAACAACAACAACAACAACAACAAAAGAACACCTGAGGTAATTTCAAGGTGAGTGATAAGTCCTATGAAGAACATAAGCAGGGTATCATGGTAGAGAGTGATGGGGGTGGGGAGGACTCACTGACACAGGGAAGCATCAGGGATGCTAAGATGGAAGTTGAGGGATAACAAGGAACAAGCTGTGTGAGCAGTGCTCTAGGCAGTGGCAACCGAAAGTGCAAAGGCCCTGGGGCAGGTCTGACCTGGGAATGTTTGAGGAACAGCAAAGAGGCCAGGTGGTCTGAATGTTGTCAGAAAGAAGAAAGAGGGGTAGGAGATGTGGACAGAGAAGTGAGGAGGCCGAGGCCATGCAAGGAGCTATGAGTTTATTCTTAAAGTAGTAGAAAGCCAGTAGAGGGTTGGAAGCAGGGAGTGTCATGATTATATGTCCATTTTTCAAAGCCTCGTCTAGCTGCTGAGTAGGGAGGAGGAATGGCTAACCGCTAAGGAGAAGCAGGACAAGCAAATACCCAGAGGGAAGGGTGGGGGCTGCTGCTTGCGTGCCCCTTCACCAGTCCCTGTATTCTCCCTGCTGCTTTTGCAGAGGTCGTTGCTATCAAGGAGGGCTGGGCTGTAGATGACACTGAGGCCCTGGCTGAGCTGTTGTGTTGGCGGCATCGAGGGTGGGCTGCTTGGGCCTCTAATTAAATGCTGGCCTCAGCCACCCACTCCCTGGGAGGGTCATGCAGCTTCAGTAAATGAGGACTAGGGCCCATCTGTTCCCTGGAAACTCGATTAGTGGGGAATGGACCCCTCCCCCACACCTGCCCTCATTGGGATGAGCTGTATCTAAAAATCTTTTTGATCCTTTTATTTATTTTGGCCGCACTGCACAGCATTTGGAATCTTAGTTCCCCGACCAGGGATCAAACCTGTGCCCCCTGCAGTGGAAGCATGGAGTCTTAACCACTGGACCGCCAGGGAATTCCCTTTTTGGTCCTTTCACAGTATGATTTTGTCCACATTCTCTGACGTAAATGATACCAATGTTTTCTTAAGTCAGTCTCCCAAGGCAATAGATATAAAAACAAAAATAAACAAATGGGACCTAATCAAACTTATAAGCTTTTGCACAGCAAAGGAAACCATAAACAAAATGAAAAGACAACCTATGGAATGGGAGAAAATGTTTGCAAACGATGTGACCGACAAGGGCTTAATTTCCAAAATATACAAACAGCTCATATAACTCAACAAATAAAACCAAACAACCCAATCAAAAAAGGGCAGAAGACTTACACAGACATTTCTCCAAAGAAGACATACAGATATGGCCAATAGGCACATGAAAAGATGCTCAACATCGCTCATTATTAGAGAAGTGAAACTCAAAACTGCAATGAGGTATCACCTCACACCAGTCAGAATGACCATCATTAACAAGTCTACAAATGACAAATGCTGGAGGTGTGGAGAGAAGGGAACCCTCTTACACTGTTGGTAGGAATGTAAATTGGTGCAACCGCTATGGAAAATAGTATGAAGGTTCCTCAAAAAACTAAAAATAGAGTTGCCATATGATCCAGCAATCTCACTCCTGGGCATATACACAGACAAAACTATATATTCGAGCAGATACATGCACACCTATGTTCATAGCAGCACTATTGACAATAGTCAAAACATGGAAACAACTTAAATGTCCATTGGCAGATGAACGGATAAAGAAGAGGTGGTACGTATATACAATGGAATATTACTCAGCCATCAAAAAGAATGAAATAATGCCATTTGCAGCAACATAGATGGACCTAGAGATTATCATACTAAGCGGTCAGTCAGAAAGCGAAAGATGAGTACCATATGATATCACTTATAGGTGGAATCTAAAATATGATACAAATCAACATATCTATGAAACAAAAACAGACTCACAGATATAGAGAACAGACTCGTGGTTGCCAAGGGTTGGGGGATAGGGGAGGGAAGGAGTGGGAGTTTGGGGTTAGCAGAGGTAAACTATTATACATAGGATTGATAAACAATAAGTTCCTGCTGTATAGCACAGGGAACTATATTCAATATCCTGTGATAAACCATAATGGAGATAAGAAGAAGATGGCGGAGTAGAAGGACGTGCTCTCACTCCCTCTTGCGAGAGCACCGGAATCACAACTAACTGCTGAACAATCATCGACAAGAAGACACTGGAACTCACCAAAAAAGATACCCCACATCCAAAGACAAAGGAGAAGTCCCAATGAGACGGTAGGAGGGGCGCTGTCACAATAAAATCAAATCCCATAACTGCTGGGTGGGTGACTCACAAACTGGAGAACGCTTATACCACAAAAGTCCACCCACTGGAGTGAAGGTTCTGAGCCCCACGTCAGGCTTCCCAACCTGGGAGTCCGGCAACGGGAGGAGGAATTCCTAGAGAATCAGACTTTGAAGGCTAGCAGGATTTGATTGCAGGACTTCAAAAGGACTGGGGGAAACAGAGACTCCACTCTTGGAGGACACACACAAAGTAGTGTGTGCATTGGGACCTAGGGGAAGGAGCAGTGATCCCATAGGAGACTGAACCAGACCTATCTGCTAGTGTTGGAGGGTCTCCTGCAGAGGTGTGGGGGGCGGGTAGCTGTGTCTCACTGTGAGGACAAGGACACTAGCAGCAGAAGTTCTGGAAAGTACTCCCGGGCATGAGCCCTCCCAGAGTCCGCCATTAGCCTCACCAAAGAGCCCGGGTAGGCTCCAGTGTTGGGTCACCTCAGGCCAAACAACCAACAGGGAGGGAACCCAGCCCCACCCATTAGCAGACAAGTGGATTAAAGTTGTACTGAGCTCTGCCCACCAGAGCAACAGCCAGCTCTACCCACCACAAGTCCCTCCCATCAGGAAACTTGCACAAGTCTCTTAGATAGCCTCATCCACCAGAGTGCAGACAGCAGAAGCAAGAAGAACTACAGTCCTGCAGCCTGTGGAACAAGAGCCACATTCACAGAAAGATAGACAAGATGAAAAGGCAGAGGGCTATGTACCAGATGAAGGAACAAGATAAAACCACAGAAAAACAACTAAATGAAATGGAGATAGGAAACCTTCCAGAAAGGAATTCAGAATAATGATAGTGAAGATGATCCAGGACCTTGGGAAAAGAATGGAGGCAAAGATTGAGAAGATGCAAGAAATGTTTAACAGAGACCTAGAAGAATTAAAGAACAAACAAACAGAGATGAACAATACAATAACTGAAGTGAAAAATATACTAGAAGGAATCAATGGTAGAATAACTGAGGCAGAAGAACGGATAAGTGACCCGGAAGACAGAATGGTGGAATTCACTGCTGTGGAACAGAAAAAAGAAAAAAGAATGGAAAGAAATGAAGACAGACTAAGAGTCCCCTGGGACAACATTAAATGTAACAACTTTCGTATTATAGGGGTCCCAGAAGGAGAAGAGAGGGAGAAAGGACCTGAGAAAATATTTGAAGGTATTATAGTCGAAAACTTCCCTAACATGGGAAAGGAAATAGCCACCCAAGTCCACGAAGCACAGAGAGTCCCATACAGGATAAATCCAAGGAGAAACATGCCAAGACACATATTAATCAAACTAACAAAAATTAAATACAAAGAAAAAATATTAAAAGCAGCAAGGGAAAAACAACAAATAACACACAAGGGAATCCCCATAAGGTTAACAGCTGATCTTTCAGCAGAAACTCTGCAAGACAGAAGGGAGTGGCAGGACATATTTAAAGTGATGAAGGAGAAAAACCTACAACCAAGATTACTCTACTCAGCAAGGATCTCATTCAGATTTGACAGACAAATTAAAACCTTTACAGACAAGCAAAAGCTAAGAGAATTCAGCACCACCAAACCAGCTCTACAACAAATGCTAAAGGAACTTCTCTAGGCAGGAAACACAAGAGAAGGAAAAGACCTACAATAACAAACACAAAACAATTAAGAAAATGGTAATAGGAGCATACATATTGATAACTACCTTAAATGTAAATGGATTAAGTGCTCCAACCAAAATACACAGATTGGCTGAAATGATACAAAAACAAGACCCATATATATGCTGTCTACAAGAGACCCACTTCAGACCTAGGGACACATACAGACTGAAAGTGAGGAGATGGAAAAAGATATTCCATGCAAATGGAACTCAAAAGAAAGCTGGAGTAGCAATTCTCATATCAGACAAAATAGATTTTAAAACAAAGACTATTACAAGAGACAAAGAAGGACACTACATAATGATCAAGGGATAAATCCAAGAAGAAGATATAACAATTGTAAATATTTATGCACCCAACATAGAAGCACCTCAATACATAAGGCAAATACTAACAGCCATAAAAGGGGAAATCGACAGTAACACAATCATAGGAGGGAACTTTAACACCCAACTTTCACCAATGGACAGATCATCCAAAATGAAAATAAATAATGAAACACAAGCTTTAAATGATACATTAAACAAGATGGACTTAATTGATATTTATAGGACATTCCATCCAAAAACAACAGAATACACATTCTTCTCAAGTGCTCATGGAACATTCTCCAGGATAGATCATATCTTGGGTCACAAAATCAAGCCTCGGTAAATTTAAGAAAACTGAAATCTATCAAGTATCTTTTCTGACCATAATGCTATGAGACTAGATATCAATTACAGGAAAAGATCTGTAAAAAATACAAACACATGGAGGCTAAACAACACACTACTTAATAACCAAGAGATCACTGAAGAAATCCAAGAGGAAATAAAAAAATATCTAGAAACAAATGACAATGAAAACATGATGACCCAAAACCTACGGAATGCAGCAAAAGCAGTTCTAAGAGGGAAGTTTATAGCAATACAATCCTACCTTAAGAAACAAGAAAAATCTCAAATAAACAACCTAACCTTACACCTAAAGCAATTAGGGAAAGAAGAACAAAAACCCCCCAAAGTTAGCAGAAGGAAAGAAATCATAAAGAATCAGATCAGAAATAAATGAAAAAGAAATTAAGGAAAGGATAGCAAAGATCAATAAAACTAAAAGCTGGTGCTTCGAGAAGATAAACAAAATTGATAAACCATTAGCCAGACTTACCAACAAAAAAAGGGAGAAGACTCAAATCAATAGAATTAGAAATTAAAAAAGAGAAGTAACTGACACAGCATAAATACAAAGGATCATGAGAGATTACTACCAGCAACTATATGCCAATAAAATGAACAACCTGGAAGAAATGGACAAATTCTTAGAAATGCACAACCTTCTGAGACTGAACCAGGAAGAAATAGAAAATATGAACAGACCAATCACAAGCACTGAAATTGAAACTGTGATTAAAAATCTTCCAAAAAACAAAAGCCCAGGACCAGATGGCTTCACAGGCAAATTCTATCAAACATTTAGAGAAGAGCTAACACCTATCCTTCTCAAACTCTTCCAAAATATAGCAGAGGGAGGAACACTCCCAAACTCATTCTACGAGGCCACCATCACCCTGATACCAAAACCAGACAAAGATGTCACAAAGAAAGAAAACTATAGGCCAATATCACTGATGAACATAGATGCAAAAATCCTCAACAAAATACTAGCAGACAGAATCCAAGAGCACATTAAAAGGATCATACACCATGATCAAGTGGGGTTGATCCCCAAAATGCAAGGATTCTTCAATATACGCAAATCAATCAATGTGATACACCATATTAACAAACTGAAGGTGAAAAACCATATGATCGTCTCAGTAGATGCAGAGAAAGTTTTCGACAAAATTCAACACCCATTTATGATAAAAAACCCTCCAGAAAGTAGGCATAGAGGGAACTTTCCTCAACATAATAAAGGCCATATATGACATACCCACAGCCAACATTGTCCTCAATTGTGAAAAACTGAAACCATTTCCACTAAGATCAGGAACAAGACAAGGTTGCCCACTCTCACCACTATTATTCAACATAGTTTTGGAAGTTTTAGCCACAGCAATCAGAGAAGAAAAGAAATAAAAGGAATCCAAATTGGAAAAGAAGAAGTAAAGCTGTCACTGTTTGCAGATGACATGATACTATACATAGAGAATCCTAAAGATGCTACCAGAAAACTACTAGAGCTAATCAATGAATTTGGTAAAGTAGCAGGATACAAAATTAATGCACAGAAATCTTTTCCATTCATAAACACTAATGATGAAAAACCTGAAAGTGAAATTAAGAAAACACTCCCACTTACCATTGCAACAAAAAGAACAAAATATCTAGGAATACACCTACCTAAGGAGACAAAAGACCTGTATGCAGAAAATTCTAAGACACTGATGAAAGAAATTAAACATGATACAAACAGATGGAGCGATATACCATGTTCTTGGATTGGAAGAATCAACATTGTGAAAATGACTATACCCAAAGCAATCTACAGATTCAGTCAACCCCTATCAAACTACCACTGGCATTTTTCACAGAACTAGAACAAAAATTTTCACAATTTGTATGGAAACAAAAGACCCCGAATAGCCAAAGCAATCTTGAGGAAGAAAAACGGAGCTGGAGGAATCAGGCTCCATGACTTCAGACTCTACTACAAAGCTACAGTAATCAAGACAGTATGGTACTGGCACGAAAACTGAAATATAGATCAATGGAACAGTATAGAAAGCCCAGAGATAAACCCACGCACATATGGTCACCTTAACTTTGATAAAGGAGGCAAGAGTATACAATGGAGAAAAGACAGCCTCTTCAATAAGTGGTGCTGGGAAAACTGGACAGCTACATGGAAAAGAATGAAATTAGAACACTTCCTAACACCATACACAAAAATAAACTCAAAATGGATTAAAGACCTAAATATAAGGCCAGACACTACCAAACTCTTAGAGGAAAACATAGGCAGAACACTCCATGACATAAATCACAGCAAGATCCTTTTTGACCCACCTCTTAGAGAAATGGAAATAAAAACAAAAATGAACAAATGGGACCTAATGAAACTTAAAAGCTTTTGCACAGCAAAGGAAACCATAAACAAGTTGAAAAGACAATCCTCAGAATGGGAGAAAATATTTGCAAATGAAGCAACTGACAAAGGATTAATCTCCAAAATTTACAAGCAGCTCATGCAGCTCAATATCAAAAAAACAAACAACCCAATCCAAAAATGGGCAGAAGACCTAAATAGACATTTCTGCAAAGAAGATATACAGATTGCTAACAAACACACGAAAGAATGCTCAACATCATTAATCATTAGAGAAATGCAAATCAAAACTACAATGAGATATCATCTCACACTGGTCAGAATGGCCATCATCAAAAAATCTACAAAACAGGGCTTCCCTGGTGGCTCAGTGGTTGGGACTCCGCCTGCCAATACAGTGGACATGGGTTCGTGCCCCAGTCCGGGAGGATCCCACGTGCTGCGGAGCAGCTGGGCCTGTGAGCCATGGACGCTGGGCCTGTGTGTCAGGAGCCTGTGCTCCGCAACGGGAGAGGCCGCGGCAGTGAGAGGCCTGTGTACCGCAAAAAAAAAAAAAAAAAAAAAAAAAAAAAAAAAAATCTACAAACAATAAATGCTGGAGAGGGTGTGGAGAAAAGGGAACCCTCTTGCACTGTTGGTGGGAATGTAAATTGATACAGCCACTATGGAGAACAGTATGGAGGTTCCTTAAAAAACTAAAAACAGAACTACCATATGAGCCAGGAATCCCACTACTGGGCATATACCCTGAGAAAACCATAATTCAAGAAGTCATGTACCAAAATGTTCACTGCAGCTCTATTTACAATAGCCAGGAGATGGAAGCAACCTAAATGCCCATCGACAGATGAATGGATAAAGATGTGGTACATATATACAATGGAATATTACTCAGCCATAAAAAGGAACCAAATTGGGTCATTTGTAGAGACATGGATGGATCTAGAGACTGTCATACAGAGTGAAATAAGTCAGAAAGAGAAAAACAAATATATATTACCGCATATATGTGGAACCTATAAAAATGGTACAGATGAACTGGTTTGCAGGGCAGAAATTGAGACACAGATGTAGAGAACAAACGTATGGACACCAAGGGGGGAAAGTGGCGGGGGGCGGTGGTGGGATGAACTGGGAGATTGGGATTGACATGTATACACTAATATGTATGAAATAGATAGCTAATTAAGAACCTGCTGTATAAAAAAATAAAATTCACAAAAAAACCTATAATGGAAAATAATGTGAAAAATATATATGTATAACTGAGTCACTTTGTTGTACTGAAGGAATTAACACAACATTGTTAATCAACTATATTTCAATTTTAAAAAAAGTATCATTTTGTCCAGAATGATGGGACAAAGGAAGGGGAGAAAATCCACAAGAGACCCTTAGAACAAGGCCTGGGAGGACCATCAATCAATGGATATTTAATTATCACCTCGGACGAATATGACACTAAGCTGATCCTTCAAAGAGCTGTTCTCATCGCCATTAGACTGATGCCCTGTTTCTGTGACAAATATTTTGTAATGCTCCTTTGTTTTCCTGCAGGGAAACTTATAGGTAACAAAAGCTACATATGCACATCATTTCCAAAAAATCAATATAATGCTCTAACTGCAATCTACAAGAAAAAAAAAAAGGAAGGCAATTTACAATAACGAAAAATTTCAGCATGAACTTTCAAGCACATCCATCAAGGAGACAGGATGGAGTAGTCGGATGCGTGCACTTAGCTTCACGGGGAGTGTGACAGCTACAAATACAGAGGGGGCGTGGCCGCATGTCGAATGCTTCAGGTGGCCCTGCTATCAGTGAGGAGATTGTCAGCAATAGGGAATAACTCTGGGAAAAGTTCTGCATTCAAGTATAACATACCCTCCATTTACTTATCCTTATGTTCCTGGAAAATTCAGAGTGTATTAAAAGAGCGCAAAAACCCCTTCAGTGTTTATATATAAAATGGACTAATGGTCAAGGCCCAGATAACAATAAACATCAAATAATCCACTCATATAATGATCTGGTAGGAGACTCAGAAGCCATGTGGAATGCAAGACAATTGGGGGCTGTGCGGGGCTTTCCTGTGCAGAGCAGGGCACAAAGGTCCCTGGTCCCTGCCCCCAGTAGCACCCCTCAACTTTTATAACCACCGGAAATGCCGTCATAGCTGTTAAGCCTTAGGGGGAGGTGTGCTCTCTTGAGAACTACCAGGTTAGAAAAGAGTTTGCAAACATGGTGGCCTGTGGGCCAAATCCATCCCACAATTATGTTTGCTTTGGACCTGCCTGGTGCTTTTATTGATTTTTTTTAGAAAGTACAGCAAATAATCTGCATTAGAAATCTGGGCAATTTCAATTAAAATCTGGACATCGCACCTCCGACAAAATCAGAAGATCTGGGAACTTTGGACCCATTCATCATCTAATGGGCACATCTGGGTGGGCTGTACGGTGCTGCCCCCTTCCCCGCCCCGGCCCCTTGATGCCTTAGAGTTTGTCTTTCCCGGGTAGAAAGGGTTCACGCAGACACGGCAGCGAGCAGACCTCTCCTTGGTGCTGGGAGGGCTGACGCCTGAGGTGCCCAGCTCCCGTCCTCTGCTGAACGCCCTCTCTCCTACTCTGATCCCTGCCACAAAACCACAGATGCATTGTGAAAGGGCTGGACGTGTGTGCTGGAAGCGACCTGTTGCCCAAAGGATGTGATTTGCGGGGTGCTCAGAGAACAAGAACCTGTCTATGGACAGGTGGGAACCATAGGCCCCAGGATGGAGGGCTCCTTTGTGGCTGCCCCTGGTCCTGACCCTGACCCATGACACAGCCATAGGATGGCCTGGGAAGGCTTGGAGAGGCAGGTACAGGAACTGGATCCCTGGGCTCGGGACCCGAGGGGGGCACTACGGGAATAGGAGGGGGCACAGCTACTTCAAAGGCTTGTGTGAGGACTCAGTAGGATGTAAAGCACCCGCCACAAGGTCTGGGCATGGTAAACGCCGCATAATAACAACCTGCATTTTATTTTGTTTTTTAGTATTGTTGTTGTAATGATCATATTCCCAAAGGTTTGTGCCCCTTTCCAAAAAGATTTTGCTTGAATTACACTATTCCAAGGCTGTCCAAATAAATAGAACACTTTGCAGTGATGGAAACACTCTACATCTGCACCATCCCACCTGGCACCTACGTGTGTCTACGGGGGCACTTGAAACGCGGCTAGTGCAACTGAGAAATGGAATTTAAAGTCTGATTGATTTTTAATTAATTGAAAGTTAAGTAGCTCCCGGTGGCTAGTGGCTACCGTATTGGGCTCTAGTCTAAACCCTTCTAGAATGTTCAGGGGAATCGCAGTTTGCGCTGGGGAAGGGCCTGCAAAAGGTCACACTTACCCTGAAAACTCCCTCATAGCCTCTTGAGGCTCTAGGTGGACAGGGTTATATATTCACCCACCACAGTCGTCCTTCCTCTCACTTCTATTTTGACTTCTAAGGTCATTTGAATGACCTCCGTGAGCAAAACCAAAGCATGGAGCTGACCGGCTGGGTGGCCGCATAGCCCCGCACTTGGGTCCCCAGCCTTGGTGGTGACGGGGAGACAGCTGGTTTCTGAGGATCCCTGCTCTCCTGCAGGGTTTGCTCCAGCTGGATGTCCCTGTAGCTTACATGGAGGTTAATGCATCACTGAGGATTGAATAAAGTGGTGCGTGGGAAAGAACCCAGCTGGTGTGGGATGGATTGTGGCCCCCCAAATATATGTTCGAGTTTTAACCTTGAGTACTTGTGAAGGTGACTTTACTTGGAAATAGGGTCTTTGTCGATGTAATCAAGTTCAGATGAGGTCATACTGGATTAGGGTGGGCTCTCAACTGGTGACTGGTGTCCTTAGAGAAGAGGGAAATTTGGATGCAGACACAGAGAGAGGAGAAGGCCATGTGAAGAGAGGACACACAGGGAGGTGGCCGTGTGAACACGGCGGCAGAGATGGGAATGATACAGCTACAGGCCAAGGAACGCCAGAGCTTGCTGGCACCCACTGGAAGCTGGAAGAGGCAAGGAAGGATTCTCCCAGGGAGCCTTTGGAAAGAGCACGGCCCCGCTGACACCTGCTCTTGGGCTTCTGCCCTTCAGAACGGTGAGAGAATACACTTCTCTTATTTTAAGCCACCCACTTTGTGGCACTTTCGTTATAGCAGCCACAGGAAAGGAATATAGCAGCTAATGGGCTGGGACAGAGGGTGCTCGAAAGTGTATAAATCTTGTCCCATTAGCCTCACACCCAGTTTTTGAAAAGTCAAGGAGAAGCATGACCACCTGTTTCCTCTTTCCTCTTGTGGCCCCCGGGTGGCTCTCCTCCCAAGATTGTGGGCACTGGTCCCATGACCCTGAGGACAGAATCATAGCAAAGAGGCATGGGGTAATTTACACATAGATGGTGCAACTCCACTGCATTGATGGGGAAACTGAGGCCCAGAGGGGGCAGGTCTCAGCTCAAGATTACAAAGAAGTTAGAAGCAGAGCCTAATTCTCTGGGCTCCTGAACTAATGTTTTACTCGTTTTGAAGCTTGAAGGTCTTGGAGGAAGGGAGTGGCTATTACACTGCAGTTTAAAGAAATGCAGTTTGAAGGTGTATGTGGAAGGGACAAATGTGTACCCCCTAAAGATGCCCTGGGCCCTGGAAGGGGCTGCTACACCACCACCGAGCCCGACTTTCATGGTGGGGAAGGCGGGGTCGTGGTGTCAGGAGAGGAAAAGCCTCCCGCTTCTGAAGGTGGCCTACTTCCCGGGGCAAATGCAGACGCTCTAGTGTCGATCCCACCACAGGCTGGAGAGGGGGTGGGCAGGGCAGTGGAGGGGGGCAGCTGGACAGAGGGAAGAAGGGAGCTGTGTGTACACTCAGGGAAGAGGATGAGAGCGGGGAGCAAAAGCAGGAGAAAGGCCAAGCAAAGAGAAGGCTGCCATTGTAAAGGCGGGACAGCTGCACGGGGGCCCGGAGGCATCGTCCCAGGGAGAGTCTAAGTCCTTTCTCCTCTGTGCAGGCAGAAGGGCCAAGGAGAAAGAGGAGGAGAGGCTGAGACGGAGGGACTGGGGGTGGGTAGGAGAGACACGGGAGAGGAGAAAGGAGCACAGACAAGATGGGGGAGGGTCAGGGGCGCTGCCAGTTTTGGACAGAATACAGATTCATCCACTCATCCTGCAACCATTCAATGAGCAGCTACTACAGGGCAGGCCCCCTTCCAGCACAGGGATACTGGAGAGGACAGACCACATAGCTCTGCTTCCACGGAGCTGACATTTTAGAAGGGAGACAACCAACAAGATACGTGGCAAAGTGTATCATCGGCAGTGAAAGGGCCAGGGAGGCGGATAAAGCAGGAACCAGGGCAGGGAGAACCAGAGGGGGCAGGGGATGTAACTTAACATGGGAAGTTGGACAGACAACATTCAAATATATGTTATGTGGCAACAAGGGCTCTGACTTAAAAAAGCAGGGTGAGGGGAAAAAGGGGGAAGGGGAGCCTCCTGCGGATGGATAGTCAAGGAGGGCTTCCCTGAGGAGGTGGTATTTGAACAAAGGTCTGAGGAAAGTGAGTGATGGCCATGTAGATGTGAGGGGAAGAAGTCTCCAGAAAAGGAAAGAGTAAGTGCCAAGGCCCTGAGATGGGAATGGGCCAGGAATTATTGGATGGTTTGAGGAACAGGAAGGAGAGGAGTGACTAAGGTGGAGGACAAGAGGTGAGGGGGTCAAGAGGTGCGGGACAGAGGGGCAGATCATTAGGACCCTGAGGTGACTGTGGGAGCCTCTACCCTGAGTGAAGGGGGAGTCTTAGGAGGGCTGCGGGCAGAGGAGAAACAGGATCTGACGTAGGTTGACAGCATCCCTCTGGCTGCTGTGGTGAGAATAGACCCTAGCGGGGTGAGGGTGGAGGCAGGGAGGCCCGAGACCAGAGAGCTGGGGCAGCCGAGGTGAGAGATGATGGAGGTTTAGATAAGGATGGTGGCACCAGAGAGGGTTCTGGGATATTTTGAAGGGAGAGTTGATGGGGTTTGCTGATGGATTGAATGTAGAGTGTGAAAGGGGGACAAAACAAACAAGAATAACACTAAGATTTTGGTCTGAGCAGCTGGGACACTGGAACTGCCAAGGGGAAGACTGAGAGGTGCCTGGGAGGGGGAGAAACAGGGTCAGGAAGTCAGTTTGGACATGCCAGGTTCGAAATGCCAGGGACACATCCAAAGGCAGATGCTGAGGCAGCTGGAGGCTGGTGTGTGGGTTTCAGGGCAAGAGGCTAAAAGCAGATCAAAACCGAGTGGTGGAAAGAGGGAGGGGTGAGGATTATTTCACAGAAAAACACCAGCTCTAACGTCTTTGTGGTCCTAAAACCACTTTGGGGAAAAAAAAGTCACACGCGCGCGCGCGCGCGGACACACACACACACACACACACACACACACACACACACACACACACATCCCTTTACATGACAGCAGCAAATCTTTGTCAGGGATGCCCAAATGCCAAGCAGATTCCTTTCCATCCTCCTACATCAGGGGGATGCCCCAGCCTCCACCAACGCCCTAGGGATCCTGCCACAGGAGGTGTCATGGCACAGAAGCCCCCCCCCCAAGTAAGGGTGGTTGCCCAACGATGACAGCCAAGTAGTCTAGGTCCTCTCCCCTCCCCAGCTTTGTATGAGGAGAAGAGTGAAAATAATTGGGGTGCTCAGGGCCTGATTTCAAAACCAGCTCTGACTGGGAGCCCTGGCACACCTGGGGCCTGTAATGAGGAGCGTGCTCCCCTCCTCCCATGGTGCATTCTAGAACACGACGAGGGAAAGGTAAGAGGCTCAGCCCCAGTGCTCACATCTCTAAAAAAGTCTGCACCAGATGGCAGGAGCTAGGTGGGGAAACAGCTTCCGAACTGCCAGACTCAGACGGCAACGTGGAAGGAGAAAGCAGTACCCTAACGAGAAGAAAATGGGTACTCCTGTCTAATTCATCAGGAAGGGCCGGAAGAGGTATATTGTTTGTCCCCCTTTGGTGGTGGTTTTGTCCACGGCAAGGTAGTGGAAATTTGTGAATGTCACTGTAGTATTTCTTCTTTATCCTTTCCAACAACTCTCGATTTCTATTTGGGAACCCAGGTGCTGGGGGAAAATGACGCCAGCTGCTGCTCCAGGAACAGGTGAATGGGCTAAGCTAATTGGCACATACCGTCTGCTCTCCGTGGTGATTGGTTCAGGGGTTGGCATGTGACTCAAGCTGGTCCAATCAGAAAGACTCTCACCACTTGGGCATTCTGGGAAAAAAGCCTGCTGAATGCTAAGGTATCATACAAAGGAAGAGGTGTGGGGCCCGTCCTGGTGCCAGTCATCCTCTTGAGACCTCAGGCCTTACGATAAAATCGTGACACTATCAAACCACAGAATCTGTCTCTCTATAAAGCTCGCCTGTATCTTTTTTTTTTTTGCAGTGCGCGGGCCTCTCACTGCTGTGAATTCTCCCACTGCGGAGCACAGGCTCCGGACGCGCAGGCTCAGCGGCCATGGCTCACAGGCCCAGCCGCGCCGCGGCATATGGGATCTTTCCAGACCGGGGCACGAACCTGCGTCCCCTGCATCGGCAGGCGGACTCCCAACCACTGCGCCACCAGGGAAGCCCTCGCCTGTATCTTTTTGGTTTAGGGAGCAAAGAATTCAATCTCTTGTCAAAACCACTTGGGAACTGGGGTTTCTGTCAGTTGGATCTGAAGGTTATCTACCAGCCACAAGCATCACCAAGAAATACCCTCTCCTTGCTTAAGCAGAACTACATATGACGTCCTCAGAACTGAGGTGTGCAGAGCCAGAGAACTGCTGAATGGAAAGAGATGCATGTTCTCAGCTTTGCCAGAAACTGCCAAATTGCTCTCCAAAGTAGAGGTGCTAATGTGCATTCCCACTGCTGGCCTTCCTGTTTTCTCACATCCTCACTATCATTTGGTGTGACAGGACCTCTGAATATTTGCTGTGGTGATGGGCGAGAGGTAATAGTGCACTGTTGGCTGAATCTGCATTTCACTAATTACCAGAGAGGCTGAGCACATGCTGCTACCTTTTGATCTGTGGGTATAACTTAATTTTCATCACATGACACTACATGTTGTGACATTCATCTGAACGCTGGTCTGGGGTAGGTTGTGCAGTGCTGTGTCTATCATTGCTAATGTTTCTTAAGTGCTTACTAGGTATCACTGTTCTAGCATATTTAATCCTCAGAAAACCCTACGAGCTAAGTAACACTATTATTCCTAGGTGAAGTAACCAAGGCATGGAAGTTAAAAAACTTGTTCAAATTCACTCAGCTAGTAAGTGGTGGAGCCCAGATTTGAACCCAGTCAGAGTCCTTGCTCTCAGCTGCTTTGCAAAGACCTGGAAGCATCTCATTCCAGGGATGATATAACTAACTCATGGGTATATAAGGGAGCACAGTCAGGGCAGCTGAAGTGTGCT
Source organism: Kogia breviceps (assembly GCF_026419965.1). Lineage (NCBI taxonomy): Eukaryota > Metazoa > Chordata > Mammalia > Artiodactyla > Physeteridae > Kogia > Kogia breviceps. Next base: position 13,092,973 of record NC_081323.1, on the reverse strand, counting down.
AAAAGATGACTAAGCACATTTTGTAATAACTTAGTATACAATTTATCCTTTCAAGGGTACTTATATTTGAGATCTGAGTCCCTGAAGTGAGAGGAAGCCAACACACAGAAATACCCATGAACAAATTGATATTTATCCTGCTTTAACTTAGCACCTTTCACTTCATCCTCTGTCAATCTCTACTGCAAACACGGGGAAGCACAGAGCAAGATGATGGCAAAATGAAATGGCAAATCTTATGAAAGATGCAAGGTTTTGTGAAATTAATTAAAGTGATGCGGGAGGACAGCTTAAAGCATGTGCAAATCCACTGACAAACAATAATCTGGTCTACGAGATAACTGAAGAAGAGACAACTGAAAATGACGATGAGGGAATCAGCACTTCACAGGGAAGATTCAGATGTCAAAGGATTAAGAGAGGCCCTTGGGAAAACTGATCAAATCCTCAAATACCTTTGAGAAAATGACCCTTTACGATTTTGCTGTGAAAACTGAAGGTGAAGTAAAGGATATCATATTGTGCTATCATTTAAATTTGTTGAACAAGTTATCCCCCCACTGCCTTGAAGTGACACTTCATCAATTCATTTGATTAAAGAATCAATCCAGGGGCTTCCTTGGTGGCGCAGTGGTTGAGAATCTGCCTGCTAATGCAGGGGACACGGGTTCGAGCTCTGGTCTGGGAGGATCCCACATGCCGCGGAGCAACTAGGCCCGTGAGCCACAACTACTGAGCCTGCATGTCTGGAGCCTGTGCTCCGCAACAAGAGAGGCCGCGATAGTGAGAGGCCCATGCACCACAATGAAGAGTGGCCCCCGCTTGCCACAACTAGAGAAAGCCCTCGCACAGAAACGAAGACCCAACACAGCAAAAATAAATAAATAAATAAATAAACTCCTACCCCCAACATCTTAAAAAAAAAAGAATCAATCCATTTGGCACAATTATAACCTAACCTTTGTTAAATACTATTAGCATATAACACAGAATAAAGTTATTTTCAAAACTGTGTAGTTTCACTTTTTCAAGATAAAATACCTAATTAAATACATTAAAAGCACTATTTACATGAACTGTTGGTCCATTTAAGGAATAGTTTTCTGGTTCCAGTCTTCCACAGTTCCAGCTAACCTCCTGTATTCAAAAGGGTATCACATACACAAACGGACTAAGAACCATTATTGAGATTGTGACTTTAATCTTCCCTCAGTATCCATTTCTTCTTCTCCCATAGTAACAGAATTTTTAGCTGGGCAAATGGCCACCCAGAATAAAGACTACATTCCCTAGTTTCCTCTGCAATCATGTTTGCTCATGTGACTTGTTTCTCATCAGTGGGAAATAAGAAGAAATAGAAAGCAGTTGAGTCTCTGACCAATTTAAGAGCACCTAAACATATAAAGCAAATATTAATAGACACAAAGGGAGAAATAGACAGCAATAGAATAATAGTAGGGGACTTTATTACCCCACTTTCATCAATGGATAGATCATCCAGACAGAAAATCAATAAGGAAACATAGGTCTTAAACTATACGTTGATCAGATAGACTTAGCACACATGTACAGAACATTCCATCCAAAAGAAATAGAATATACGTTCTTTACAAGTGCACATGAAATATTCTCCAGGATAGATCATATGTTAGGCCACAAAACAAGTCTTAATAAATTTAAGAAAATTGAAATCATATCAAGCATCTTTTCCAACTATAATGGTATGAAACTAGAAATCAATTACAAGAAGAAAACTGGAAAATGCACAAATACATGGAGATTAACAACATGCTACTGGACAACCAATTGGTCATAGAAATCAAGAGAAAAAAAAACTTGAGGCAAATGGAAAATGGAAATACAACACACAAAAACATATGGGATGCAGCAAAAGAAGTTCTAAGAGGGAAGTTCCTTGCGACAAATGCCTACATCAAGAAACAAGAAAAATCTCAAATAAATAACCTAATATTACACTTCAAGGAACCAGAAAAAGAACAAAGCCTGAAGTTAGTATAAGGAAAAAAATGATAGAGATCAGAGCAGAAATAAATGAAATACAGAGACTAAAAAGACAATGGAAAGGATCAATGAAACTACAAACTGGTTCTTTGAAAAGGTAAACAAAATTGATAAACCGTTAGCTAGACTCAACCAGGAAAAAACGGGAGAGGACTCAAATAAATAAAATCAGAAATAAAAAGGGAGACGTTACAACTGATACCACAGAAATACAAAGGATCATAAGAGACTACTACGAACAATTATATGCCAATAAATTTGACAAGCTAGGGAAATGGATAAATTCCTAAAAACATACAACCTACCAACACTGACTGATGAAGAAAGAGAAAATATGAACAGACCAATTACTAGAAAGAAGACTGAATCAATAATCAAAAACTTCCCCAAATATAAATGTCCAGTACTAGATAGCTTTACAGGTGAATTCTACCAAAAATTCAAAGAAGAATTAATATCAGTCCTTCCCAAACTCTTCCAAAAAACAGAACAGGAGGGAATACCTCCACACTCATCTTATGAGGTCAGCATTACCCTGATAACAAAACCAGCCAAGGACATCACAAGTAAAGAAAACTATAGGCCAATATCTCTGACAAACACAGAATGCAAAAATCTTCAACAAAATATTGGCAAACTGAATTCGACAATACAGTAAAAGGATCACATACCATGTTCAGATGGGATTTATTCTAGGAATGCAAGGATGGTTCACCATCCCCCAATCAATCAATGTATACAGCACATTTAAAAAATGAAAGATAAAAATCATCTCAACAGATGCAGAAAAAGCATTTGACATAATTCAACATCCATTTATGAGGAAAACTCTCAAAAATAACTGTAGAAGGAACATACCTCAACATAATAAAGGGCATACATGACAAGCCCATAGCTAACATCATATTCAAGTGATAAGCTGAAAACTTTTCCTCTAAAATCAGGAACAAGACAAGGGTGCCCACTCTTAACACTTTTATTTGACATAGTATTGGAAGTCCTAGCCAGAGCAATTAGGCAAGAAAAAGAAAGAAAAAGCATCCAACTCATAAAGGAAGAAGTAAAACTGTAACTATTCGCAGGTGACATGACATTTTACATAGAAAACCCTAAAGACTCCACCAAACAACTGTTAGAACTAATAAATTAATTCAGTAAAGCTGCAGGATACAAAATCAATACACAAAAATCTGTTTTTTTTTTTTTTTTTGGCGGTATGCAGGCCTCTCACTGTTGTGGCCTCTCCCGCTGTGGAGCACAGGCTCCAGATGTGCAGGCCCAGCGGCCATGGCTCACAGGCCTAGCTGTTCCACGGCATGTGGGATCTTCCCAGACCAGGGCATGAACCCATGTCCCCTGCATCGGCAGGCAGACTCTCAACCACTGTGCCACCAGGGAAGCCCTCTGTTGTGTTTTTATACACTAAAAACAAACTATCAGGAAGATAAATTAAGAAAACAGTCCCATGTACAACTGCATCAAAAAGAATAAAATATCTGGAATAAACTTAACCAAGGTAGTGAAAGACTTGTACACTGAAAACTGTAAGACATTAGTTAATGAAAGAAATAGAAGAAGACACAAATAAATGGAAAGGTATTCCATGCTCATGAACTGGAAGAAATAATACTGTTAAAATGTCCATACTATCCAAAGCAATCTACAGATTCAGTGCAATCCCTATTAAATTTCCAATGGCATTTTTCACAGAAACAGAAAAAACAATCCTAAAATTTGTATGGAACCACAAAAGACCTCAGAGAGCCAAAGCAATCTTGAGAAAGAAGAACAAAGCTGGAGGCATCATGCTCCCTGATTTCAAACTGTATTACAAAGCAGCAGTAATCAAAAGAGTATGGTGTTGGCATAAAAACAGACATAGATCAAAGAAACAGAATAGAGAGCCCAGAAATAAACCCACACATATATGGTCAATTAATTTATGACAGAGGAGCTAAGAATGTATGATGGGGAAAGGACAGTCTCTTTAATAAGTGGAACTGGGAAAACTGGACAGCCACATGTGAAAGAATTAAACTGAACCACTATCTTACACCATAGACAAAGATTAACTCAAAATGGATTAAAGACTTGAACATAAGACCTGAAATCATCATTTGACATGGATCTAGGCAATGATTTTTTTTGGATTTGACACCAAAAACAAAGGCAATAAAAGCAAAAGGAAATAAATGGGATGACTAAAAAGCTTCTGCACAGTAAAGGAACATTGTGCGCAACAAAACGAAAAGAAAACCTACCGAATGAGAGAAAATATTTGCAGCTCATACATCTGATAAAGAATTAATTTCCAAAATATACAAAACATTGATGCAACTCAATAGAAAAAAAACAAATAATCCAATTTAAAAAATGGGCAACAGATCTACATAGGCATTTTTCCAAAGAAGATATACAGATGGTGAACAGGTACATCAAAAGATGCTTCACATCATTAATCATCAGGGAGATGCAACTCAAAACCACAATGAGATACCACCTCACACCTGTTAGAATGCCTATTATCAAAAAGGCAAAGAATAACACCATTGGCAAAGATTTAGAGAAAAGGAAACCCTTGTTCACTGTTGGTGGGAATGTAAATTGGTACAGCCATTGTGGAAAACAGTATGGAGGTTCCTCAAAGATTAAAAATAAACCTACCATATGATCCTGCAATTCCATCTCTGAGTATCTATCTGAAGAAAATGAAAACACTAACTTGAAAAGATATCGGCACCCCCATGTTAATTGCAGCATTATTTACAATAGCCAAGATACGGAAACAACCTAAGTGTCCTCAATGGATGCAAGAATAAAGAAAATGTGGTATACACATACTGGAATACTATTCAGCTGTGAAAAAGAAGGAAATCTTGCCACGTGCAACAACATGGATGGACCCTGACGGTATCATGCTAAGTGAAATAAGTCAGACAGAGAAAGACAATTACCATATGATATCACTTATATATGGAATCTAAAACAAAGTCGAGCTCATAGATACACAGAACAGATTGGTGGTTGCCAGAGGTGGGAGGTAGCGGGTGGGTGAAATGAGTGAAGAGGGTCAAAAGGTACAAACTTCCAGTTATGAAATAAATAAGTCATGGGGCTATAATGTACAGCATAGTGACTGGGGTTAATAATATTATGCTGTATATTTGGAAGTTGCTAAGAGAGTAGATCTTAAAAATTCTCATCACACACACAGACCTTTGTAACTATGTATGATGACAGATGTTAGCTAGACTTATTGTGGTTATCCTTTTGCAATATATACAATACTGACTCATCATGTTGTACATCTGAAACTACTATAATGTTATATGCCAATTATGCCTCAGAAAAAAAAAAAAGAAAAGAAAATGGTTGAGTCTCTGATCAATTCATGGGCAGGTCCATCAAAGCAGCACAGACTTTTAGTTGAGAGAGTAATAAATGACTGCTGTCTTGGGTCTCTCACACACAGCCAAAAAACTTAAATCCAATTCAATCAGTTGCCCTAGACACTCATGAGAATGCAGGGTTGAATGTGTCCAAAGACCTGGTAAGAACAGTTGACCATTGTTCCCTGGGGAGCTAAAAAGTTATTATTCTAATATGAGTCTAATTATTCTAATTTGAGTCATACAAATCAAGTTAATCTAAAAGGGATTTTGGTGGGATAGGGAGGGGGGGAGGGAGGGTGACGCAAGAGGGAAGAGATATGGGAACATATGTATATGTATAACTGATTCACTTTGTTGTAAAGGAGAAACTAACACACTATTGTAAAACAGTTATACTCAAAGAAAAATGTTAAAAAATAATAATAAAAAAAAAATAAAAGGGATTTTGAATTCATTATAGTTTTCTGTTAGTTTTCTCAATCAATCTACAATGACCGGCATAAGTACTTGGTCATGTTTTCACTTTAAGCAGTGGCTTAATATAAAACTCAAATTTCCACTGACAGATGAATGGATAAAGAAGATGTGGTGTGTGTGTGTGTGTGTGTGTGTGTGTGTGTGTGTGTGTGTGTGTGTATACACACACACACACACACACACACACACACACACAAACAATGGAATATTACTCAGCCATAAAAGAAAATGAAATAAAACTCAAATCTAAGCTTCCTAACTACCAGGGCAAAAAGGGAAAGTATACAGGGTACACAGCTCTTATTCTTTAATGACAAGAGCACATAAGTTCATCACAGTAAACAGACATTTTCAGGGTCCTGAGTTCTCAAAGTCAGGTTAGAACAGAGTTCCTTGTAGAGAGGGCCATTCTAAACATAACGAATAAAATTCTCAGGGACAGTTTTACAAAAAACATAAATGTTCTATGTAGGGCAATTTATACTTGGCATTATACTCCCAGTCTTCATTGAGGGTATAATAGTTAAGCATAGTTGGATGAAAGCAGTTCTTTGGGGAAAGCGCTTTTTGGTGATTTGTTTAAATTCAAGGACAAAGTTTGCGGAAATCAATTTTGGAGAAATGTTAAATCCTGAGAGATGGCTCCTTCCCTTGTGCCAGCTACACGAAGCCTGAAACAGCAGGCTTTGGCCCCTATCATGAGCCCCTAAGATATTGCAGGATATAGGTTTCCTTTCAATTTGATGGATGTTAACAACATCCATACTCCCTTTGAAGTCCTACGGTCTTGGTTTCCATTTTGATTATGCCACAAGCACCTGCTTTTATGACTATGAGCAAGTCTCTTTTCTGGGCTGCAGTTGCCCTAACTGTCAAATGCGGGGGGGTTGATGAGTACACTTTTAGGGTCCTTACTGTTCCTTTGGCATCCAAAGCTAAAGGTTTCTACACAGACCTTTCAGCTAGAGGTTCTAAAAGTGGGTCTCACAGCCCTCAGACATGTTTTCTTTGTGGGTCCACACTTGTACATTAAAAAAACAAACCAAACCAAACTGAGTTTTGCCAATATTTTTTAAAATCAGCAGATTTTGGCCAAGAATTCAGATCAGAAATATTTGAAGGTTGGCAACCCTGAGCACGAATGGCTATAATTACCTGGACCTGAGTGGCAGATGCCCCTTTCAGTAGGTGCCCTGGTCTGTCCTGCTTCCTCCATCTATATCCAGGTCTCTGCAACCAGATGGGTGGCGGCCTGGGGTAAACTCTGACCCATGTGGCTTTCTGCAGAGATCCCGGAACCAACAGGGTTATGTGTATAGGATTGAGGCCTTCCTAGTTCTCTCAGCAGGGCCCGCTCGCTGGGTGATTCTGGCAGTGGAAACAGTCTGCAAGGCGACACACCTCACCAGCGTGCTCCCCACCCCGATGTGCCCATGCCAGCCACACCATGTACGTGAGGGGCAGCTGCCCAGCTTCCAGGACGGCTTCAGTGCTGCGAACCCAGCTGAGGGAGGTATCTGTCCTTCTCTCATGTCACTCCTACCCAAACAAGCCCCTTGTCACTTGAACACAACTTCCCAGGGTTACAACATTCAAGCCACAGTATCTGATTTCACAACTGCCTTGGCTCCTTACCCAAGGTGAGGACTGTTTGTTTATTTTTCTAAATGAAAGCAAGTTTAATTGAGTTTGGAGGATTTTGCAATGGTGCCGCAGGTAAGTGACTGTAATTGCGCCTTTGCCTCAGGCAACCAGCCTGGCAGGAGAGTTTTCAGAACGCACCAAAGTACCTCCTGCAGGATAAAGAGACAGGACACCTTGCTGGCTCTCCACCCAGGATGCAACCAACACCGCGGGCACCAGCTGCAGGAGGAACGGAGCACCGCGGGCAGTGTAGACGATCAAGTGTAGAGAAACAGTCCCCTGCCATCTGTAGAGTGGCCACAGTCCCACATACACTCCTCTCCATCCCCCACCCCAATGTTCTTCTGGAAGCTTATTCCATGCTGGTGTCCTCAAGGTAACCAAGTAGTCCCCCCACGGCGTAAATAGCACAATTCACAGAGAACTCACACTCCCGCCCGAGTACTTCATGGCCTCTCTGTAGTATATTTCATATTTTAAATGGACTCACTTTTTTTTTTTTAACTCAAATTCCTTTGGAAAGGTCACTTTCTATCACTCCTGTAGGCAAATAAATCTGTATTTTTTGAACACATCTAGAAGTCAATGCACAACTTTTAAATTAAAAGAGAGATGTTCACGCACTACAGGGACCCCTCGCAGTACAGGGACCACAGTGGGAAAGACAGTGGTCCGAGGCAGGACACTGGGTACCACGTCGGAGGTTCCCAGCCCACTCATGTGCCCGCGCGTGGCAGCCTGGCTCCCTCACCTGTCCGGTAGCCCGTGCTGTTGAGGTACACGGCAAAGGTGCGGCTCTCGTGCTGTGCCTGCCAGGAGGGCGAGGAGCAATTCTCATTGTTGGTGTAGGTGTTGTGGTTGTGGACGTACTTCCCGGTGAGGATGGAGGAGCGCGAGGGGCAGCACATGGGCGTGGTCACGAAGGCGTTGATGAAGTGCGCCCCGCCCTGCTCCATGATGCGCCGTGTCTTGTTCATCACCTGCATGGAACCTGCAACCAGAGCGGAGGTGAGATGTGGGACAGCAGATTCCCAACGAGTGTGCCCCCGTCGGGCACCAAACAACTAGAGACGGGTTCTGAGTGGTCCTCAACAGGGCAGCACCCCCATCCCGGGGGAGGGGAGTGTATGTTGGAGATCTCCCAGGACAGATTGGGGGGCACCCCTGGCATTTCTGGGCAGCGGCCAGCAATGCACTATTGGATGGTCCTGTGCAATGAGGAAGTACCCTGGGTCCCCAGTTCCACTAGACATTCATGGGGGCGAGTAGTAAAAACCTGTTTATAAGTTATCTGAGCCTAGTAAAGAACTCTTGTCTTGCATATAAACAGAACATCTTTTTTTTTTTTTTTTTTGCAGGGTATTAATATATGCTGACTTTTGTTTTTGGAAAGCAACCACTATGTAAACAGAGAGAAGATTATACTTTGTTTCATTTGGAACTTCCCCAAGAATTGTTCCCTCTTAATGAAATCCGATCACGTCAACCTGGCACCCCCTCCCCCACCTCTACCTTCCCTCTGAATACTTCTCAGCTGACCTGCTCTGCATCAGTCATAACGCACCGTCGCTGCCCTTGTCCACATGGTCCTTCCAGCTTGGAACCCACTTCCCATCTCCCCCCGCAAATCTGACCCATCAGTTCAGTCGCACCTCTTCTCATTGCTCTCTGGGATTACTCTGGCTTCTGATTCCCTTGAGCTCTTATCACGCATGTATTATTAGGACTTAATGATAAACCACTAGGTATGGTGATTTCACGCATGCCTATTCTTGTTTCGCAGTGAAGCTGTGAGCAGAGGGAGGTACACGAAGGAAAGGAGTTTGTGTGGAAACCCTACTGTGCGCTGGTGCCTGCACACTGCCTGCTCCACTGAGGGCTCCAGGAGCTCAAAGACTGTGTGCCTTGCTCAGTGCCGAATCCTCAACGCCCCTACGGTGTGTGACACACAGTAGGTACTCAATAAATGTGTGAAGAATGGATGTGAAGTTGTATACCATGGCTGGTACCCAGATACTTAGTAGGTTTAACAGAAATATTCCATGGAAATCCTTTTTCTTTTCCTTCTAAGGCCATCCTCTGTTTTTTTTCTTTTCCTTGCAGTTCTTAGGGTCTATAGTGGGTTGAATGAATGGCCCATCCTGCAAAGATAAGCCCCTGTCCCAAGGCCTGGCACCTGTGAACAGGACCTAATTTGGCCAAGGGTCTTCGCAGAGGTACTTAAGGATCCTGAGGTGAGATCATTGTGGATTACCTGGGTGGGCCCTAAATCCAATGACAAGTGTCATTCCAAGAGACAGAAGGAAGAAGACACACAGACACGGAGGGGAAGGCCATGGGAAGATGGAGGCAGAGATTGGAGGGACGCTGCCACAAGCCAAGGAACTCCTTGGGCCTCCAGGAGCTGGGTGAACTGAGAAGGATTCACCCCTGAGCCTTTGGAGGAATCAGAGCCCTGCCAACACCTTAATTTCAGACTTCTGTCTCCACAATTGTGAGGGAGCAAATTTCTGTTGTTTTAAGCCACCTGGTTTATGGCAATTTGTTAGGACAGCAGTAGGAAACCAATCCAGGATCCACCAGGCATTTGAAGTTCTTGCCAGGGAGCTGCTGATCCCAATCACCAACTAGGTCACCCCCTAGTGACCTGAAAACAACAAATCAAACCCACCTGGCACTCTGTCCCTCAAGGCTAAGAGTGAAATGGAGATTTACATGATTCTTTTATCCCATCTTTCCACCCAACAGGGAAGGAAACAGCTAGAGCTTCCCTGAGGCAAACATAGATCGTATTTCTTCACCGCTTCAAACCACCTGGAAGCTTCCCATCACACTCAGAAGAAAACGCCAGTTCCTTACCGTGGCCTAAGACTCTTCCAGACCGGCCCTCCTTGCCAACCCACCTCCCGTGTTTCTCTGACCTCATCTCTTCCCTCCCCCTTGCTCACTTGGCTACACTGGCTTCTTCTTTGTTTCTCAAGGGCTCCAAGCTCACCCTTGCCCCAGAATCTTTGCACTTGCTCTTGTCTCTGCCTGGGACTCTCTCTCTGAGACTTCACTTTGCTGGCTTGTCCCATTCTTCAGATCTCAGCTTAGAGCTCACCTCCTCAACAAGGCCTGGCCGACCTCCCCGTCAGAAGGAGCCCCCTGTTTACTTGCTATCACACCAATGTTACGTTTCTTCTTAGCATTTCTGTCCTTCTGAAACGGTCTTCTTTACAAGTTCACTTGTTTATGATCTGCCTTTGCTTCTGGACTGAGACTTCTGGGTGATCCAGGGCACTGTCCACCCTACCCCCAGGAATATACAGACGATGCTCTGTAACATCTCACTGAACGACTGAAGGAAACAGAGCAAAGCCTGCCCCTTCGAGCCCAGTGCTGAGGCAGCTTTATAAGGGACGCCCACCTGGGGCCAGCTGTGTTCCCTGAGGCTCTTGGCCGAGGTCAGCCCAGTGGATAGAGGAAAGAACCGGCTTTTTGTCTCAGCAGGAATCGTCAGGCCTGGAACTACATGAACATCTGTTGTCAAGGTCACAAGCCCTCCTGAGAAGTCCCCAAGGGTCCCATCTGTAACTGGTGGCAATTATAGGGTTTCTACCAGGTGTGAAGTCTCCCTCTGAAGGCGATGGAGGAGGTGAGCTTTCCAAGGCCTCCCTCCACCAGCTGGTACGAACTCGCCAGAACCTGCAGGGCGAGAGGGCCATGGCCTCAGCGTCCAGCAGAGCCCCGGGCCCCACTGGTGTCGGGGTGCATCCCTCCAGCCTCCTTCAGGTTATCCATCAAATGTCACATATCTGATTCCACATATCTGTGGAATCTAGAAAAATGGTACAGATGAACCTATTTGCAGGGCAGAAAGAGACACGCAGATGTAGAGAATGGACGGGTGGACACAGAGGGGGAAGGGGAGGGTGGATGTATTGGGAGGTTAGGATTTACATATATATGCTACCATGTATAAAATAGGTAGCTAGCAGAAACCTGCTGCATAGCCCAGGGAGCTCAGCTCGGTGCTGTGATGATGTAGGTGCGGGGGGAGGGAGGTCCAAGAGGGAGGGGATATATGAATACGTAGAGCTGATTCCCTTTGTTGTACGGCAGAAACTAACACAACATTGTAAAGCAATTATACTCCAATAAAAAAAAATGTCACATACCTGAGAGGCCTTTCCTGGCCTCACACTGAAACTGCCGCCCCTCCTTCCAGCCCCCTGACACCCCCTCCCTGCTTCACTTGCTCCCCAGCACTTACTGCCCTCGGACAGTTCTCTTATTTGCATGTCGCCCTCTGCTCCCACCGGACAGCTCCACGGGGGCGGAGATCTAGGCCTACTTTGTTCACTGTTGTCCTCCCAAGCCCAGAACAGTGCCTGGCACATAGTGACTGCTTAACAAATATCTGCTAAATTAACAACAAAAAATCATCTCACTCTTTGCGTTTCCATATAATTCAGGAGCCCAAGCTGGTTTGTGTCCAATATGCACACGTGTGTGTGTCTGTGTCGTGTGCAGTGGATTTAAAAAATCTGACTTCAAATAGCCCCAAACAGACGATGTGCTCTCTACTGTGCCACACTCCCCAGCCCTCCCTATAGTCTTACACCAACTTTGCCCATTCACATTACCTGCCTGGTCCCTGAAGGCCCTGGTTTGGCAACTCTTAATATAACTTAGTTGTTGAGACAGCTCCGACTTGTCCCTGGGGTGGAGGGCAGTGTTCCATGTCAATAACAATCATTATCATTAATGTGGTGACTGTCACTGGCTGGATGTTTGCTGTATGCACTGTACTGGGCACACAATGTGCATCGTGTTACTTAATCCTCCCAACAAACCATTTAACAGAAGGGGGAACTGAGCACAGGAGTTAAATGACTGGTCACAGCCACAGAGCTGGGGCAGTGGGGATGTGAGGACTCCAACCCAAGCTTGTCTGACAGCAGAGGTGGGTGCTGGGAGTCACGTTCAGGAAACGTCCCGTTTATAGCACGCAGGAGGTGGTGCTAATGAACCCAGGAAGGGCACAGAGGTCCCCACACACTTGGTCAACTCTCGGCTTCAATGAGGCTCAGAATCGTCCCCTGGACTATCAGGTCCCCTCGTCATCGCAGAGGTGACTTTAGCTGGCACACCAGCAGTGAGACTGGCACAGGGTCACATCGCCCAAATGCCAGGGACCCCAGCGGTGGGAAAGTGATTCCCGTTCGCTCCTCCTGATCAACTCCAGGAGAAAGTCTCGGGTGGGTGCGGTCACGTGGTCACGTCCTTAACACCCTCACATCTCCTATTTCAACAGGAAGAGCCCCGGCCTCCCTCCAGGCTGGAGCTCTGGGCCGGCAGCTGTGTTAGCTTATACTGGATTGCCTGGTTTAATTTCCTTTGACTTAGGGCAAGCGATGCCAGCTTCTCTCATCTAGGGCAGTGGAATCCTGCTCTTAAAAAAAAAATCACGCCTGTTTAAAACAACTACATCATAGTACAGGTGGCAAGGTGGAAAGGCGAGGGGATGGCTGGCCTTTGGCACAATCTGCAACTGTCTACCCGGTGATGTTATTGGCTGAGAGACACCTCGGGTATACCCTGAGCTCCTCCCCTCTCCTCCAGTTCCACAGGCGATGCTGATCTTGGCTACTCCTTGGTCCCATCTTTCTGTTCCCACATCCAACCCATCAGCAAAGCCTGGTGTTCTTTCTTCAAAGAACATCCAGACTCAGAGTCCTGTCGCCTCCTCGCCGGGCAGCGGTCATCCTCTCTCCTCTGAATTAGGTCAGCTGCTTCCTGCCTGGACTCCAGCCGTTTATTCCCCGAGGAACAGCCTGAAAGCCTCCTCTCCTCAGCACTCTCCGTGGCTCCCACTCGCTCGGAGAGCAGAGTCCCCGTGGTGGTCCGCAGGCCCTGCGGGATCCGGGCCCCCTTCCGCACCCCATCTCTGCAGCCACGGCGGCCTCGTCTCTCCTCACACTTGCCAGCCTCACTCCCGCCTCTGAGCCTTTGCCCGTGCTGTTCATCCTGCTGGGAACGCCTTCCCCAGCACCTCCAGGGTCTGTGCCCTCACCCCCTTCTTGTCTCTACTCAAAAGGTCTCTTCTTGCGGGGAGGGGGGACATACGGGATATACAGGATTGAGAGGTACAAACTACTAGGTATAAAATAAACTACAAGGATATATTGTACAACATGGGGAAATACAGCTCACATTTTACAATCACTGTACACGGAGTATAACCTTTAAAAATTGCGAATCACTACCTAGTATGCCTGTAACTTAATACGGTACAGCAACTATACTTCAATTAAAAGAATAAAAGTTCTCTTCTTAGTGAGGCCCGCCCTGCCCACCACATCCACAATCTTACTCCCTTGCCCCTGATGTTTCACATCCTCTTCCTTGTTTTACGTTTTCAACTCTGCACGTGTTGCTCTAACACGTTACACACTTTGGCCCATTGACATATTTACCTTCCTGGTCACCCCCCCCTGCAGCCCTCGATGTCACAGCCATGAGAGCTAGGGCCACTGACCACACCTCACAGCCCTGAAGCCTAGAACAGTGCCCGGCACATAGTAGGTGTTCAATACGTATGTCTCGAAAGCATGAATCTAGGGCGCTCCAGGCAGAATCAAGCCTTTGCCTGCTGTTCACAGACTGAAGAGAAAGAAGGAAGCAGCTGGTAGTGGGGACTTGGCCCTGCTCGGGCTCCAGGGACTGCAGAAAGGACAAAGCTGGCCGTCCACCCGACCTGTCAGACCCTTCTGGAAGGCAGGGGGGCCGCCACCTGGTGAATAACTCACCTGCAGTCAGCAGCCTCGAATGCTGCGTTGGCCAAAGGCAAACTGCCAGAGGAGCCGTTTCTTTCTTTCAATGGGCTCCAAACCAGGGTCTCAAGGCCCTTGCAGCGCCATCCTCCTCATTTCAAGGCAAATGAGTGACGGCCCACTCTTTCCGGCAGTTCCCCGCACCTGTCTGCTCGGGGCGCTCACCCCGGCCCAAATAAGCGGCTGAAGGGGAGCTGTGTCAACCCACCATTAAAGCACAATTTAACGGTGCCCTGAAATGAGAGCCGCCATCTGTGTGTAAGCAGCACGGCATGTTAAGCCTCCCCTTGGGGACCGTAACCTGTTTTATTAAAGTTGCCACAGGGACGAGGCTTGATAACTCCACATCTGGAACAGGAAAACATATGATCTGATCTCCTTGCCCAGCACAGCCCTAATGCAGACGGACAGCTCTGAGGGGACGGAAGGGCCTGGAAGACCAGGCCACACAGAAATAAAAAGGCCGGCCAACCGAAACTTCTGTCGCCCAACACGAGCCTGCGGACACGCGGACAAAAACAGACCCGGCTTCTTTCCACGATCAAACTTTCCGCCCTCACTGGGCCAGGGTGAGGTCACCCTGACACCTTCCTTGGTGACTCTGATAGACTGGGGAGGCCTCACCGCCCCCCTGATGACGGGGACTTAAATTCTGGCGCCCAAACCACTCCCCTGCCAGAAACACGGTGCCTCCTTCACATACTCATCTGTCCGTCCCCTTTCTGATTGCTTTGGCGGGGGGGGGGGGGGGGGGGGGGCTCTCAGTGTACCACCTGGGCTAGTATTTATTTGATTTGATATTTTTCTCTAATGTGACTTTAAAAAAAGAAACTTTCATCTCAACCCAAGTAACTATGTGAAATTCTGGATTTGATGTGCTACTTAGATTTTTTTTTTTTTTTGGATGCATATCGAAAGAAGTTTGTAAGCAGTAAAATCAGTGTTTGTCGACCTGTCGCACAAGGTGATTTCATGCACGACCTGTGTCCTAAAAAGGCATTTTGGGAGATGCTGATTTCATGTGCTCTTCTAAAGGTTTGGGTCAGGGCAACTGCTATCTCTGGGGACTTAGCAGGTGCTGGGGGCTCTCAAGATTCAAAATGTGACCCAATTTTGGCCATTCCTGGGACTTAGGTGGCTCACATCTACTTTCTGTCCTAGAGCTCTGTGTCAACTAGGAGAAGATGCACCCTACATGCCACCCCCCCCACAAGACAAGGTCCTGCGGCCCCCAACTTGGGTGGCATTACATAGGAGGCATTGGTAATGGATGGATAACTAAAGGGGTGATGTTTTCTGATGTCTGTTTTCTTAAAATTATAGGTAAATAATTAGAGCCTGTGATGTCGGACCCTCCTTGGGAAGTAGTGGGAGATGGGACACGGTTAGCATACCCAGGGCCTTGACTTAAATCTATGTTTGACCATTGCTTTTTCCTACCTAGACTATTGCAGAATTTTAATTGAGAAAAATATATGCAAAGCCTTTAGTTCAATGCTTGGCATACGGAAAGGACTCAAACCACGTTAGCTTTTAAAAATTTAAATTACAGTAGCTCCCAACTATATATGGTGTAACACAGAGCTCACAAATCAAGCGCCTCCGGACAGACTCTTGTCTGCGTGTGTTGGATTTAGGTCTGCTCAGAAGTGTTAAAAAAAAATCTGAATTAATTGCTAACTTTTATTTGGGAGATTTCACATCAATCTTGATTTCAGGCTTTGCATGAAAATTCACAGATCTGGGCTTGATGGGCCCACAGGTGGGTGGATCTGAGTAGCAAAGGCTGGCTTTAGAAGGGCTCCCCTCCCGTTCTGCATGGCCTGCATCAGGGCCACTTCCCTCATCTGCGGTACCAGCCTGGCCCTGCAGGCACTGGGTTTGCCACCCATAGCTGATTCTATTCCAGCTGAACTGACCAGCTAAGTAAACTCGCAAAGTAACACCGTGGCCTGGAGACCCACAGAGACCAGGCTTTAAGGGAGCGAAGAGGGGCTGTGGGTTTGGGTAAAGGCTGGTACAGAGCCTTGACCAGGACAGGCCGGGGGTGGGGGCCGTGAGCTTGGTGGGGAAGCATGTGTGTCCTATACCACCTCAAGGCGCCCATCATTTAACCACACACCCCCCTGCTGGGGGTGCTGCCCCTTCAGGGTACCCCTGCCACTGATCTCTGGTGTGGCTGAGACCCCAGGTTGCCCACCAATAACTGCTTCCCCTTCTTCCTTATTAACAGGCCCTGATTTTAATCTTCAACACACCCGGCTAGGAAACTGCATTTCCTAGACTCTCTTGTAGCTCCATGTGGGAGTGGTCCTTCCTTTAACCTTCCAGATCCACTGTCTGCCTCGGTCTCCAGCCCAGGAAGCTGACCTGGATGGGCTGTATCCACAAGTGGCTTTATACTCTGGCTTTGGACTAGGTTTGGCTAATGGGGGGCCCTGGCAGGAGATCAGCAAAAGGAAGAACTGAAGTTCGGGTATGGATTCCTCCATCTTGCTCCCTGTGGTGTCAACAGAGGGTGACAGCTCCTCCTGAATGGCCCTGTGTCGTGAGTTTCCAGTAATCATTTGCTGCCCTCACCCTCTTGGTCTTGGAGTGGGGATGACCCCACTGTTACTAACTACCCTTGAGTGCTGCACTATCACTAGTGATTTCCCCACACTTGCTCATACCTTAGCAAAAAAGTTAAACCCTCCTTGAATAACTCAAGTTTGAATGTGTCTTGTATTTCCTGCTGAGAATGTGTGGCTAATTAAATAAGTTCTGTCCGTGTTGGAGGTGATGTCTGGGATGCGGTTCTTAAAGGGAGCTGACTTAACTTGAAGGTCCATCCTTTTTGCC
The DNA here is from genome assembly GCF_026419965.1 of Kogia breviceps. NCBI lineage: Eukaryota > Metazoa > Chordata > Mammalia > Artiodactyla > Physeteridae > Kogia > Kogia breviceps. The sequence goes on along the minus strand of NC_081323.1, from coordinate 13,075,779 downwards.
CTTCTGCTTCCTCCTCCTCCTTGCTGCCTGGAATGTGGCTGTGATAGCTGGAGCTCCAGCAGCTATTCTGAATGATGAAGGTGACCTTAAAGATGGAAGCCACACAATAAGCACAGTAGAATACAAAAGTAGAGAAGGAGCTTGGGTCCCTCATAACCTTGAAGCCACCAGGCTGGCCCTGAACTGCCAACTTCCAGACGTTTTTATGCGAGTAAGAAGCAAAACTCTGTCTTGTTTAAGCCACTGTTATATTTTCTTTTACATGCAGCCAAACCTAATGCTGATACACTTAGCTTCCAGAATTTAAGTGATCTCCTAAGTGTTGCTGAATTAAGAAAAAAACATCTTGCAGGAATGTGCTTGGCAAGTTGAACACCAGGGTGGGTCCGCATGAGCCTCTCTTCTTCCTGACATAACCTGCATCCACATGTCTTTCTAACTCCAGGGAGCGGCGGCAGGAATGTCAGGAGTTGGGATCTCAGAGAGGCTACATTGGAAGTTACCACCCATCTGGCGTCCAGAATCTGGGCACACTGTCCTGGGCTTCCAGCCATGTGGCCCCTGCATAGCATCAAAGCCTGCAATTTAGAAGTGATTTCTGGATATCAGTCTGCAGCACAGGGTGTGGTTTCCTTGTGTTCACAGATGGAAAGAGGCCTGGCCAGGAGCCCTCCCGAGCCTCTCTCTCAAGAGCCAGCCTCTCCTACAAGACAGCCCTCCAGGCTGAAGGTCTGCCGTTTTCAGGATCACAGGCTCCTCTGAGAACCCAGTGAGGGTCTCCGACCCAGGAAAGCACAAACAGGCACACGATCTGCATATAATTCCCACCCTCCTCCACTCCAGGCCCATGCAGGCCTGGGCCTCCCCGCTGAGCTTCTGTCTCTGAGGCTGGCTGCCTTGGACAGCTCCTCGCGGCTTTTCATGGGCATCTGCAACTCACCAGGTCCAGAACTGAGCTCCAGACCATAGCTTTTCCCCATCTCTGTAAACAGAAAATCCCTCCTTGCAGTTGTTCAGACCCAAACCTTGGAGTTATTCTGGACTCTTCTCTCCCACTCCACATCAGATCCATGAGCACATCTTATCAGCTCTACCCTCTAACTCTGGGCAGTGTCTGACTACTTTTTCCACTCTGGTCTGAACCACCATCATCTTGTGCTTGGACCATTGCAGTAGACCTCTCACTTCTCCTATTCTATCTCTTCAATCTATTCTCCATAAAATAGCCAAAGGGGTCACATTAACACGTAAGTCAGGTGACGTCAATGTCCTTGCTCGTGTCCATCTCGTTTAGAAAGAAAGCCACAGTCCTCCCTCTGGGTCAAAGGCCCTGCATGATCCGCCCCCCGCGCCCCGCCACTGCCTCTCAGACCTCGCCTCTTCCCGTCCCTTTTGCTCACAATGCTCTGCCACTGTGGGCCGTCTGCTGCCCTGGGAGCCTGCCGGGACTGCTTCTGCTTCAGGGCCTTTGCACCCACTGTTCCCTCTGCCGGGACTGCTCTTCCTGGGGGAGTCTCCTTGACTCATTCCCTCACCTTCTTTGCCCAAATTTCCCTTTCTCAGTGAGGCCGCCCTACATAAAACCACTACTCTCCCTTTCCCCTCCCCTCCTTGCTGACGTCCCATCATTCATTCATTTATTCATTTACGGTACGCGGGCCTCTCACTGTTGTGGCCTCTCCCGTTGCGGAACACAGGCTCCGGACGCGCAGGCTCAGCGGCCATGGCTCACGGGCCCAGCCGCTCCGCGGCACGTGGGATCTTCCTGGACCGGGGCATGAACCTGCATCCCCTGCATCGGCAGACGGACTCTCAACCACTGCGCCACCAGGGAAGCCCCATCCTTTCTTTTTAATATATTTTTCAGAACGATTGGGAAAATCCCTGTGTTTGGATGACCCCTGGAGACCAGCAGGGTCTCCTTAACCCTCAGACACAAGAGTTACTGCCAGGTGGTACCACATAAGCGTGGCCCCAACATTCAAAGCCCGTGACTCACACTCGAGAAAGTCCTTCCCTTTGCTAGCCTCCATCCTATTGATTACGTCAAGTAGAAAGTCTCAGGGAGGGGCTGCTTCACCTTTGACGCCTCTCTCAAAACTGCCCATCACCTTTTTTTTTTTTAACATCGTTATTGGAGTATAATTGCTTTACAATGGTGTGTTAGTTTCTGCTTTACAACAAAGTGAATCAGTTATACATATACATATGTTCCCATATCTCTCCCCTCTTGCGTCTCCCTCCCTCCCTCCCTATCCCACCCCTCTAGGTGGTCACAAAGCACCGAGCTGATCTCCCTGTGCTATGCGGCTGCTTCCCACTAGCTATCTATTTTACATCTGGTAGTGTATATACGTCCATGCCACTCTCACTTCGTCACAGCTTACCCTTCCCGCCGCCATATCCTCAAGTCCATGCTCTAGTAGGTCTGTGTCTTTATTCCCGTCTTACCCCTAGGTTCTTCATGACCTTTTTGTTTTTTTCCTTAGATTCCATATATATGTGTTAGCATACGGTATTTGTTTTTCTCTTTCTGACTTACTTCACTCTGTATGACAGACTCTAGGTCCATCCGTCTCACTATAAATCTCTCAATTTCTTTTCTTTTTATGGCTGAGTAATATTCCATTGTATATATGGTCACCTTATCTTTGATAAAGGAGGCAAGAATATACAGTGGAGAAAAGACAGCCTTGGGGCTTCCCTTGAGGCACAGTGGTTAAGAATCCGCCTGCCATTGCAGGGGACACGGGTTCGATCCCTGATCCGGGAAGATCCCACACGCCGCGGAGCAACTAAGCCCGTGAGCCACAACTACTGAGCCTGCATGTCTGGAGCCTGTGCTCCGCAACTACTGAAGCCCTCGTGCCTAGAGCCCGTGCTCTGCAACAAGAGAAGCCACTGCAATGAGAAGCCCGAGCACCGTAACGAAGAGTAGCCCCCGCTCGCCGCAGCTAGAGAAAGCCCGCGCGCAGCAACAATGACCCAACGCAGCCAAAAATAAATAAATAAAATAAATTTAAAAGACAGCCTCGGGCTTCCCTGGTGGCGCAGCGGTTGAGAGTCCGCCTGCCGATGCAGGAGACACGGGTTCGTGCCCTGGTCCGGGAAGATCCCACATGCCGCGGAGCAACTAAGCCCGTGAGCCATGGCCGCTGGGCCTGCGCGTCCGGAGCCTGTGCTCCGCAACGGGAGAGGCCACAACAGTGAGAGGCCCGCGTACCGCAAAAAAAAAAAAAAAAAAAAAAAAAAAAAATGACAGCTTCTTCAATAAGTGGTGCCGGGAAAACTGGACAGGTGTATGTAAAAGTATGAAATTAGAACACTGCCTAACACCATACACAAAAATAAACTCAAAATGGATTAAAGACCTAAATGTCAGGCCAGACACTATCAAACTCTTAGAGGAAAACAGAGTCAGAACACTCTATGACATAAATCACAGCAAGATCCTTTTTGACCCACCTCCTAGAGAAATGGAAATAAAAACAAAAAAATAAAAACAAAAATGGAAATAAAAACAAAAATAGACAAATGGGACCTAATGAAACTTAAAAGCTTTTGCACAGCAAAGGAAACCATCACCTCTTATAACAAAGCCATCCAGGCCTCGGCCTCAGGGGAGGCAACATTTTGCTGAAAGGTAAAAACACTGCTGTTCTCATTAGACTTGGTCTTGCAGTGACCTTCACTAGTATCCACTGGTGAAAAACTAGTGGATACCAGTGTTTCATATACAGTCATAATTAAAGCTTCCTGTTAAAATAATACTTAAGCTTCAAAAGGTAAGTGCAGTTCAAGTAATAGAACAGACGGTCCTGGGATGTCGCAAATATTCTCTTGCTCCAGGCAAGGACCACATCCAACTCATCTTGGTGTTTCAGAGCCGGTTCCAGCCCTGGAGGCTCACCAAGGGTTTGCCTGGATCGAATTAAACTAGTAAACCTGGCAGAGTCCACCGGTTTCAAGTCCTATTTGAAGGACACATGCAAACGAGACCTTGGCTTCTGTATTCTTCTCCCTCTTCTACCCTCCTGGTGAAGAGGGCGGCCAAGACCCTGCCGGTCTCCAAGGGTCATCCAAACACAGGGATTTTCCCAATTGCTCCGAAAAATATATTAATAATGGAGGCCACTTACTGACCAATATGCCCTGGAACCTGTTCCCCTGGGCACTGGACACTTTCAAATGACAACTCAGGGAGGCATGTTAAATGCACCACCCCCCTCACAATTAGGAAACAGAAAGAGCCCCTCTTCTGTGCTGTGTCCCATACCAGCTCTCTCATCCAGACCCTAATTAAGATGGATGGCTGTTCCCTGCCCCGGTACTGGAAGAAAGCCTGGAATCATCTTAGTTGAGAAGTCTCCAGCCCCAAGAACCGTCAGAACTGCTGCCTCTGGATGAGCAGAAAATAGCAGATGATAAATTTTTTAGCACTACCCTCTGTGTGCCAGTTGTTGCTGACTGTGAGATAATGTGCTGGCCTTTTGGGGAACATGCATTATTGATCTGGGTCTGTCTGGTGGTTTATAAAAATCCCACCTCCCCCCACTACCACCTTGCCATCATCCCTCACCTCCTAAAAGAAGCACAGCCTCCTCCAAATGCTGTTGGAGGGGCTGGCTCCTTCGCAGAAGGGAAGACTTGTAGGCACCGATCCGTGCAAGTAAGTGCTGCGGGGGGGGGGGGGGGGGAGTGACAGTTGCCACCGAACACGAGGGCTCCAAACCTACCGCATCCACTTCCCAGAATTTTTCTTTCAGAAATCCTCGCTCACTTATGCAAAGATGCACGTATAAAGACATTCTCAGCAACGGTATTGGTAATAGTGGAAACTACTAACAAACACACCCCCAGTCTGGAAACAACTGAACAGCCATCCCAGGAGACTGGTTAAGTAGAGCTGTGGTTAAGACCACAGGCTCTGGGTTCAAATCTTATTTAGCCACGTTCTAGCTGTGTGACCTTGGACGAGTGACTTCATTTCTCTGGGCCTCAGTCTCGCCATCTAAAATGAAGAGGATGGATCTAGGTGTTGTAAGTTAGCCCTGGTTTTCTCTGCTTTCCTCTCTCCCACATCCTCATCACACCCGGAGGCCCTTTCCTTATATTTGCATACGCTGCTGGCTTTATTCGAGTCACAGGTGCAAACGTACAATCAGATTCTGACACGAGGCTTAGTTAGATCATGTAGCTGCAGCAAAAATGCGGCGCTCCTACGAGCGCGTGTTCAATCATTCACCTTGGTTCCAGCCAAAAATCAAGGGGCCGTCACTGATGCTCTTCCTTTCCTCACCACCCACACGCCCCATCCAACCCGTGCATGCATGTCTTCCGGGTTCCACTGTTCCTGCCCTGGTCCAAGCTTCCATCCTCGCCTGCCCCGTTATGGTCCTGTCCTCCTAATGTCATTTATTTCAACATAACAGCCAGAGGGATCCTACTGGAACCTAAGTCAGGTCACAGCCCCTCCTTTGCTCAAGGCCCATTTTCACTCATGTCTGTTGCACTAAGAATAAAACTCAAAACCCTCACCATGGCCACAAGGCCCCGCACGAACTGGCCTCATCTCTCTCCACTTATACCCCGGGTCCCTCCACCTGGCTCACAGGCATTCTTTCTGTCCCGACCCACCAAGCTCATTTCTAACTATCTTTGCCTTTCCTGTTCTCTCCAGCTGGAGGGAGCCTTCCCCAGTCCTCCCGCTCCCAGCACGGTGTGCTGCACAGAGAAGATGCTTAATCAATATCTGTTGAATGCATGAATAAATGTCTGGGGGGGTCCCGGGCAGAACTACGATGGAAACAGCTTGAGGGGCCCCATGAGGCAAGACCAAGGTGCCCTGAGGTCAGGTGCCACCTGTGAGCACTCTTTGCAAAAATCTGTCAGAAACAAAACTCACAGTCCTATGGACACTTTCCGTAGCCTCCCCATGGTTTTTGAATGTGGCTCATTCGAAATGCTGCCTGTGAGATAGGTATCATATGTGTCAAACTGTCAATAAAAGCCCTGGGCTTTGATTGCTTCCTGGCTGCAAATTCTTTTTGCACAGATAAATTCCCTGAGAAATATCTATACTTGTGATCATTAATACAAATCATTATAAGGAATGGCTTGGATGTATAGAAATCACCTTTACTTGGTGCTTAAAAGACTGATTCGTAGTTTTTTTTTTTTTGTGTGTGTGTGTGTGTGTGTGTGTGGTATGCGGGCCTCTCACCACTGTGACCTCTCCTGTTGCGGTGCACAGGCTCTGGACGCGCAGGCTCAGCGGCCATGGCTCACGGGCCCAGACACTCCGCGGCATGTGGGATCTTCCTGGACCGGGGCACGAACCCACGTCCCCTGTATCGGCAGGCGGACTCTCAACCACTGCACCCCCAGGGAAGCCCCTGATTCGTATTTTTAATAATGGATCCAAAAAGGGTGCAGACTTGCAGTTGGATCTTCACCGCAATCTTATGTTTGGCTGCAAAGGCTTTTCCAGGAAACCTTTAAATTTGTTGTGACCAACAGTTAGTTGCCCTTCGATAGTGCACAGAGGCTAAAGGCCCACCGCTCACCTGGTCAACTACTGGCACTCCTTACCACAATCCACAAGAACCTCCAAGATCTGGCTCCCTTCCTTCTCTCCAGGGTCATGCTATGACCCTTCCTCAGGCTCCAGCCACATCTGTCTCCTTGGTCCTGCCTCAGGGCCTTTGCACACGCTGTTCCCTCTGCTTGGAAGGCTTTTCCCCAGATCCTCACAATACCCAGTAGTATGTCTATCATCATCACTGATGATGAGAAGGGAAATCTAACTTATAGGAGGAGAAGGAAAATGCAGAGGGGCTTGTATGCTGTCCAGTACGGTAGCCATAAGTGGTTACCGAGCACTTGAAAGGTAGCTGGTCCTGAGATGTCCTCTAAGTGTAAAGTACATGCCAGATTTCAAAAGCAATATAAAAAATGTAAACTATCTCATTAATGATTTTTTATATTGATTGCATGTTAAGATGACAATAATTTGGATATATCGGGTTCAGCAAAATATGTCTTTAAAATTAATTTCCCCAGTTTCTTTTTTACTTTTTAAAAAAGTATAGAAGATTTAGAATTACTTATGTGATTTGCATTTGTGGCTCACCCCCCTAGATGCATCTTTAGGGCAGCGCTGTGTAGGGTTTAATGTGGAGAAATGGAACCAGTAAAATCAGTGAATTCGAAGGGGGAGAAGACACAAGAAAAGGAGAAAGAAGACTAACATTGAGAGAGACCCCCAAGGTAAGCTGGAAATATAGGTAGAGTTTGACCCCAGGGAACAGAAGGTCCAGCTGAGATTGACTCTGGGGGCCTCCTTCCTGGTGGCCTCATTTATGGGGACTTCTCCTCAGGCGAATGAAAATGTGGTGAGAAATGCCTCATGTAAATGAAGACGCCCAGCTGGGTGGAGGAGCCCAGGGCCTCGCTTAGCAGGGACGGCAGGAGTCCAGGATGGTTTACACAGTGAAGCGAGGATACGGCTCAGGGAGGATGCTGTGTGGGCGATAAAGGGAGGGTGCCCTTTTCCTGCTTGCCATCAGTGTAAATGAACTCCATCTTGGCAAGGGCCCCTGTCCTCACCCGCTCCACCTGGAACCCACAGCACTAAGAGGGGAAGCAGCTCAGGATGAGAGGCGGCTGCCCTCACCCTCCTGAAGCACCAAATCTGTGAACTGAGTCGGGTCACTAGCAATAGGGTCCACCTTCCCTGCCCCTAGATGCCACCAAGGAAGGCTAAGCCCACCCAAACCTGTTAAGATTGGTGGAGCAGGGGTACACACATACATACACATACACATACACATACACACACACACACACACACACACACACACACACACACACACACACACACACACACAAAACGCACACACATGCCCCAGGCTGGTTTCTTCTTTCCGTTCAGCGTCAGCTCAAACATCACCTCCTCTGAGGGGCCCTCCCTGATAACTAATCCAAAATAGCTCTGACCATCCCTCCCCCGCATCCAGCACCCCCTTCAGTTACCCCAGAGCATTTCTCCCTTCTTGAAATGATCTTCCACGTGAACTAGCAATGATTCTGATTATCTGTCTCCCTCGTTCCATGAGAGTAGAGACTGCGCCTGCCTGACTCATTACTGAAGTTCCAGGCCCTCGAATATGGCCTGGAATGTAGTAGGTTCTCAATAGAAATTGGACAGAAGTAATGAATTGGTCTTAACATCTCTTCTCCTTAAGATTTCGGAAGAATCTAGGAATGCTCCCGCAATAGCAAAAGGTCAGAAACCCCTGACCTCGAGGACAGCTGTGCATTCACGCGTGCGGGACCACCCCAGGACTTGGTTCAATCGACTGGACACGAACCCTGCAGGGTCTACCCGAGCATCCTGCATCAGGATCCTGAGACCCGGCATGGTGAGCTTGGTAGATACCGCCTGCCAGCGGCCAGGGTCTTACCGAGCTCCACATCCTGGTCGTCCGTCAGCACCAGGATGATGTTGGGACGGATGTTTCTGCGGTCCCTCTGAAACCTGCCTTTCAGGCGGTGGTGGGACAGGAACGCCACGCTTCCATCCAGGAGAGAGAAGACAGTTGCAGAGAGCAAGCAAAGCAGGACACCGGGGGGTGCCATTTTACGTTTCCACTGATCGCTTGCTTCTGGCAGGATGCAGGAGTCTGGAGTTGTGTTTTGTGGATTTGTTTCTTTGCTCTCCTCCCTCTCTACTCACGGATCTAAAGTAAGAGGAAAAGAATCGGGTCAATCTTTTTGTAAAGGCTGCCCAACTGCTCAGACTTGCCTAATGATTTCTACGATGGCTTCTGGCAGTGACAGTTGAGAGTTTCTTTGATCAGGGACAGCTACAGCAGAACAAAAACCCAATTCGGCTAAAGTTACAAGAAAAGTATTTGCAACTGGCTCAGAGAATAGACTGGCAGGAAAGCCTTCGGAGACCACTTCTGCAGACAGAATTCCTCTCTTGGACCCAGCGACCCTCTGGGTGCGCTGGTGGCAGCTCCAGTCAGGTAGTCAGCCTGCCTCTGATCCATCCAACCAATGCAAGACAAACCGCCTCCCGGTGAAAGGAAAGGAAAAAGCCCAGTCTGGAGGAGCAGACATTTCTGGTCATCTGTTCTCTGCCAGCACCATGGAGGATGCAGACAGAGGTGAGTGGATGGAGCCCCAGCTCTCAGGTAGCGTGCGATTCGGGGAGGGGTCTGGACGAGCCGGGCTGATGCTTTGGGCCGGACAACTGTGTGTTTCAGTCCTGGCTCCGTCACTCACCAGCTGGGTCTCCCCATCAATAAGCCAGCGAGGCACCTCAGTTTCCCCGTGAATAAAATGGGGATACATGACTGTTTTAAGAACTCAATCCAACAGGTTGTTTGCAAAGGTCCCCCCGTCAACAGATCCTGTAACTGGGCCAGTTATTCATATTGGCTTTACGTTGCAAAATAAACAAAATGACAACAGAGAAAATTGAGAGCTAAAAAGCTGAGGGAGAAGAATTGTCACATTCCCCTGCAAGCTTGGTCACCCCCTTGACCCCGGGTCGGATGGGGTCGCAAGCAAAGGTAGGGGAGGGGAGGCGGGGCAGCTAATCTTGGCTGAAGCAGGTCTCAGATCTCGCTCTGCTCTTTGCGGTCATTTTTCTACTTCCTGAGGAAATGAGCCTTTAAGTCCTGTCCAGATATAGACTTTTGGTCTCATTTATCTAAAAGGAAAGAAAGAGCAAGCAAGCAGACGTGTTGAGAGGAAACCAAGGTCGTTGGAGTCGGGCTGAGTCACCGTTCCCATGACCTTGAACGACTCCATTTGCCCCTGCTGCCACGGGGAACCCCACCCCACCCGAAGCCACAGCTCGGGGGACTCATCATGGACCCCTGGTTCCGCACAGGGGGAGGTGCTGCCTGAATCATCTCTCCCAGGGACAGCACCAGCCGTCTAAGGGGTCTCCCACGTCCTCCCCTGTCCCCACCCTCCATGCCCCCCGGGGGCAGCCAGCAGGATCTTTCTAAAATTCAAATCCAAACATACAACTCACAGGGCCTGGACTAGGTGAGACCAGGGAGGTGCTCAGGGCACAGGTTTGAATGGGCACCCACTCCAGGTGGACAGGTGCAAGGCACTCAGCTCACCTTAGTCCCAGCCCTCTCATTCACCGCCTCAGACCCTCCCCTGGCTTCTCATGGCTTGGGGTACAAAATGCAGACTCCCCACCAACCCTTACAGGGCGGGTGTGATCTGACCCCTGCCCACCTCTCCCCGGTCCTCTCAATTGCTCTCAGGCCCGTGGCTTCTTTCTGTCACTTAGACAAGTCAAGCTTGTTCCTGCCCCAGGGCCTTTGCACTTCCTCTTCCTTAAACCTGAAAGAACGTTTCCTCAGATTCTGTTTGATGGGCTCCTTCTCCTCTGCCAGGTCTTGGCACAAATGTCACCTCCTTGGAGAGGCCTGCCCTGACTGCCCTATCTGAGGTGGTGCCCCTGCCCCAGGCACTCTCTGTGTTTTATAACCTGTTTTATTTCCCTCATAGTCCCTACTACACCTGGAATTATCTAATTTATTGCCCAGTTCTTCCCATGGGCGGGTCAGCTCCACGAGGGCAGAGGCTGGCTTGGTGTTGCTCACAGCTCTGCTGTCCCCAGCACCTAGTACCATGCCTGGCACAGAATAGTGCCAAATAAATATTCAGATAAATAAAGGAATGGAGATTTTGGTGAGGTTCTCTGTGTTCTACAGAGTGAGAGAAGGCTGAGAATAGAGAGCAAGCTCCACACAGGGCTTCCCACCCCAGGGGCCTCTGAAAGGACATCTGTGCAGAGAGATGAGATGAAGGCCACATTATCGGGGAGCTGACCTGGGAACTGTGAGTTTCATGGGACCGGCGGACAAGCATCGACTTCCACCTCCATCCCCTCATCTGCTAAAGCCCGCATCTTGCAATAGCCAGGGTGGCTGCAGTGACATGTGTTGGGCAGCTGCTCTGTGCCCATGTTATACGATACTTAATTCATAGACTTTAAAGTTACTTGCTGGGTGTCCCTAGGCAAGTAACTCAACCCTTCTATGCCTCGGTTTTCCCATCTATAAAATGGACATGAAGGATTAAATGAGTTAAGGCAGAATGCTGAGTCCAGAGCCTGGCCCATGGTGTGTACTGACTGGAACACATCATTCACAGTGAAAACCATTATTAGATTATTATCAGCACCACTGCAGCTGGCTCCCGCATCAGGCAGTCCTTAGCATCTCCCTCAATCTCCCCAACAACTCTCTCACACAGGTACTACTATTATCCCCGTTTAAAAACTGAGAACAGGGCTTCCCTGGTGGCGCAGTGGTTAAGAATCTGCCTGCCAATGCAAGGGACACGGGTTTGAGCCCTGGCCTGGGAAGATCCCACATGCCATGGAGCAACTAAGCCCGTGCGCCACAACTACTGAGCCTGTGTGCCACAACTACTGAAGCCCGCGCGCCTAGAGCCTGTGCTCCACAAGAGAAGCCACCGCAATGAGAAGCCCTCGCACAGCAATGAAGAGTAGTCCCCGCTCACTGCAACTACAGAAAGCCCGCGTGCAGCAACAAAGACCCAACGCAGCCAAAGATAAAAGCAAACAAATAAATTAATTATAAAAAATAAATGAGAACAACTGAGGCATAATCACTGTCCTAAGGTCACCTGGAGAGAAAACAGCAGGGACAGGGTTTGACCTCTGTTCTCCCTGACAGCTTGGTGAGGGCTTGTCACCACTGAACTCATGTTTCCCAGCTTCTCATATTCAGGGGCCACAGCCCCAATTTCTGCTGCTCTGCACAACCCTTCCGCTATCATTTGGTTCACATGCTCCTTTAAATAGCTTCATTTAAAAATAAAGACATAAACACATGGTTTTGAAAAAGATGACTTTCTATCCAAGAATAAATGGAAAAGCAGCGTCCCTTTCCTGTAGAACTAATCACACAAATAAAGTCAAACAGAGCAGACACTGTGTTACTCCGTCCGTCTAATAGCTTCTAGATCACATTTAAGGCTCTAAGCTGAGCTCTGGGCTGGCAGCTCTCATACTTGCACCGTCTCTCTGTTTAAGGGAAATTAGCAGGTGTTGAAAGGCAACGAAGCACATTAGCACCATCCAGAGACTTTCTACTGGAGGTAATGGGAGGCTTGAGAGGGTTGAAAAGGAGACGTGCCCTAGACTCTAATGGGTCCCTGAATTATCCCAAATCATGGGAGGAGGGGATCCTTGAATCATGCTGTTTATCAGTCCATGTCTCCCTACCTCGGGAAACACACTGGGATGCTTTGTGCTTTGCAACTGAAACCGTGAGCTTGACTGACACTCCAGCCAGCCCATTCATAAAACGAACTTCCCAATCGAAAAATGGGCAGAAGACCTAAATAGACATTTCTCTAAAGAAGACATACAGATGGCCAAGAGGCATATGAAAAGAGCTCCACATCACTAATTATTAGAGAAATGCAAATCAAAACTACAGTGAGGTATCACCTCACACTGGTCAGAATGGCCATCATCAAAATTCGACAAGTAATAAATGCTGGAGAGGGTGTGGAGAAAACAGAATCCTCCTACACTGTTGGTGGGAATGTGAATTGGTGAACAGTATGGAGTTGCCTTAAAAAACCAAAAATAGAGCTACCATATGACCCAGCAATCCCATTCCTGGGCATATATCTGGAAAAGATGAAAACTCTAATTCAAAAAGACACATGCACCCCAATGTTCACTGCAGCACTATTTACAATAACCAAGCCATGGAAACAACCTACATGTCCATCAACAGATGAATGGATAAAGAAGATGTGGGATATATATACAATGGAGTACTACTCAGCTATAAAAAGGAATGAAACATTGCCATTTGCAGCAACATGGATGGACCTAGAGATTATCATACTAAGTGAAATAAGTCAGAAAGAGAAACACAAATATATGATAGCACATGTAGAACCTAAAAAACTGATACAAATGAACTCATTTACAAAACAGAAATAGACTCACAGACAGAAAACTTATGGTTACCCAAGGGAAAAGGGGAGGGGCGAGGGATAAATTAGGAGTATAGAATTAACAGATACACATCACTATAAATAAAGTAGATAAACAACAAGGATTTACTATATAGTACAGGGAACTATATTCAGTATCTTGTAATAACCTATAATGGAAAAGAATCTGAAGCTGTACACCTGAAACTAACACAATATTGTAAACCAACTACAGTTAAATAAAAAAAAATACACATTAATGTTCCTTCAGATAGACATCGAGTGATAAAATAATAGCGAATTTCTTTTTTTTTTTTTTGGTATGCGGGCCTCTCACTGTTGTGGCCTCTCCCCTTGCGGAGCACAGGCTCCGGACGCGCAGGCTCAGCAGCCATGGCTCACGGGCCCAGCCACTCCGCGGCATGTGGGATCTTCCCAGACCAGGGCACGAACCCGCGTCCCCTGCATCGGCAGGCGGACTCTCAACCACTGCGCCACCAGGGAAGCCCGATAGCGAATTTCTGACGGATGCCCTATAAACAGCAACTCTCTTATATCAGAAATAGTAACAGCAAATGCTTATTGAGGGCCTGCAACGCTCCAGTCCCTGCTCTAAACATTTTATGTATTGATATATCGACTTGTCTAATCCGCCTATCCACCCATCGATATTATACCCATTTTATGGATGAGGAATCTGAGCCACAGAGAATTAAATGCACTTTCCCATGATCACATGGGCAAATAAGGGGCAGAGACTGGGTTCAAACCCACTCTGGCTTGAGTCAGCTGCTCAGCCAGAACCACCTGGAAGCAGATCTCCAGGTAAGTTCCTAAGAGTCCCCCAACCTCAGTTTCCTCATTTGCCTCTGAAATAGTAGGAGGCCAGGTGCCCTTGGAGGGCTTTTTTGGCTCTGGGCCTGTGATGCGGAGGTACAGGGGGGCTGGGCCAGATCGTGGGTGGAGCTGGGGGATAAGGTCGACTGGACTCTTCCTGGCACCCACGCTGGTCTTCTTAACAATGCTCCCCTCCATTCCCAGGCAGCTGTAACCCTTCAGCCAGCAGATGTTGCTCCTCTGGATGGAAGTCAAATCTCCATGACCAGAGACTGGAGAATAATAGGAGCTAATTATTTCATCAGCTCAAGTCATCAGTAGGTCGATTTTTGATGAATTCCCCCAGCTCCCACTTTCCCTGGACTTGTGCCAGCTCCTCTCTGTATGCTGGAGAAATCAATTAAAAATGACACAAGGGATTCTGCCTCCATTTTCCTCCTTCTTAGTAAAGATTCAAAGTGGCTGAACCGAGACAGTATCTGGCGAATCTGTGCAGCGCTAGCTGAGCGATGCTCTGTCCATCCCATGGACACCACCACTTATTCCCCCCAGCTTGATGAAAGGTCCATCCCGCTCCTCTCTTCGTCCTGTGTCTTTCTCACAGATCTTGGCAAAGCCCTCCCAGCCCAGGAAGACATCACTGGAAGCGCCTAGTATCCTGAGCACTCAGAAACATCACTCCTGCTTCTGGATTTATCTGACCTGCAGAGAGGAGTGGGTCTCAGGCTGACTGTGCACCACAGCTTTGGGGAAACGCCTGGGACCTCACCCAGGCCTGTCCGGAGAGATCCAGATGGCTGTTTTCCTGTGAGGAGCCCCAAATCCAACAAGGGTAGCTGAGAGGAGTTTGGGAAGGATCAGGCAGCCCAGGGAGAGGGAGTGGGAGAGGAAGAAGTGGTCAGAACAAGGCATTGATCAGACGGGAGAAGTTCCCTGGGAGGTGAGAAGAAAGGAAATTGTGGGGTGTGAAGATGCCCTGTGCTGGGGCCAGAACCCCTGCACCAGACCTGTGGATCTTCCTAAGTGGTCTAGAGAGCCAGACCGCTTATGTCTTCCTTCATTTACTTTACAAATATGTATTTAGGGCCTACTATGTCATAGGGTTAGGTAATAGGATAATCCTGCCTGGATTACAACAGTCTCCTAATTGATTTCCCGGCTTCTACCTTCACCTCCTTCTATCAAGCAGGCAGAAGGATCCTGTTAAAACAAAAGTAAGAGTCTGTCTTCCTTTACTGAAAAGTCCTGAAGGGCTCCCATCTAATGCCGAATAAAAACCTCCAGACCCTCCAAAGGACCTACAAGACCCTACGCAGTCTGCCATCCCTTCCTGACCACATCACCTTCCACTTTCCCCCTTGCCCACCTGGCTCTGGCCACATGGTGTCTGTGCTGCTCCTTGCACATGCCAGGCATGTCCCTACCCCAGGGCCTTTGCACGTGCTGTTCCCTCTGCCTGGAGCCTTCATCCAGATCTCTTCATGGCCCTTTCTTCACCTCCTTTAAGTCTTTGCTCAAATTTCGCCTTTGCAGGTTAAAACGGAAATCTCTTTCCTCCCCAGTAGCACCTACCACTTCTGACAGCTAGATACTGTTTCTTTGTTGGTCTCCCCCACTAGAAAGTTCATAATCTGAGAGTATGGATTTTTGTCAGCTTTGTTCACATCTGTATCCCAACACCTAAAACAGTGCTTCGGGCATAGCAGACATTGACAATACTACTGACTTGGCAAAAAATTTTCTCCTTCCTGGTAACAGTACTCATACTCCTGCCCTGCTTGGGGGCACTGACAACTCCTTTTTCTCTGCTTATGTGCAGTGTGAGTGCAGGACAGAACATGTGAACCAAGTGTAGCCAATCAGCACATCTCATCTCTCTAGCTCCAGCGATTGGCCCAGAGACAGACATGTGACCCAAGTCTGGCCAATGAGAGAGAAGTAAGAAACAGTTGGGTGGGTACTGGGAAGGGGTAAGCCCAGCCCAGCTACCAATGGGCCCCTGAGAGAGGATGCTCCTGACACCGGACTGAAGCAGGTTCCACCTTGTAGCCAGTTACAGGCTCAAACAAGTGCCCTTTGTTGCTGAAGCTCATCTGAATTGGGGGAGGTCATTTGCAACAGGAAATGCCCAGACCAACACAGTTAATACCCTACAAGAATAATGAAGAAATAACTAAAATTTATATGATGTGCTTATCACGGACCCTGGGCACTTTTCTAAATTCTAAGCACTTTTCCTGTGTCAACTCAGGTCACCCTTACAACATCATCATGAGTTAGGATGCTCCATGTGCAGGTGAGGAAGCTGAGGCAAGGGGAGGTTCGAGAATTTCCCCAAGGTTGCACTGCTTGGGTGCTGAATATCGTCGCTCGGCTGGACCACATCAATGGGCTCTGTGCTCTCTGGCTCCTGGCTGGATTTGGCTCAGAGAGACACTGCCCAGGGAAGGCAGTATGGGAAGACAGAGAGGCCTGGGTACTTTCCAGGTGCCTTCTCTGCCCAGTTGCTAGGAACCGACCATATCCCTTTATTGCTCTACTGAAGGCCACAGCTCCTGTGGGTGGCCCTTGCCAGGTTCCAGCAAATGCTCCCCACTGTTCCCAGCCCTGGAGATCTGTACTATTCATTTTCTTACACTCTGCTCCTATCTTTGTTGGAGGCGCCATCTGTTTCCTGCAGGGCATCTATACTGATAAAGCGAGTAGATAGCATGCCCGAGATTCTCACCCAGATATTCTGATCCCACGAGTCCTCTCTTGACTCCCATGCCTACTTGGAAACTGAGAAATGACATAAGAGGCTGAGGTTAAGTGTGTGGTACGAACAGGAAGCAAAAGGGGGGAACTGCTGGTCTGCGGGCATTCAGGGAGGGCTGCGTGGAGGAGTCCTTACAGAGAAAAGTTTGAGAAGCCTAAGAGGAACAGAGTTCTGAAACATCCACAGGATCTGGGTGTGCTCTGAAGAAGGCGTGGAGGGCAGAGTGCCTCAGGCAGGGGAAACAGCTTTAGCAAGTAGCAGGCAGAGTGCAGGAGTGGAAATGTGTGGTCTCGAACCTCACAAGCCCAGAAGCTGTCTAGACAGAGGATGACACATGCACATCTGATAAACCTTACACTCCCCTGGTATCTCCTCTTCTTCCTGGCCAACAGGTTTTGCCAGCCTCTCTCCTCCTCTCCAGGGCTGTCAAAGAAAGGACAGGAGCTCCTGGAACCTACAGTCCACAGAACACTCCCTGTCTCCGTTACCCAAGTCCAAGGGCATCAGGTGGCTCTCTGTGCCTGTTCTTGGAGTTTCAGCTGGAGGCAGAGGACCAAGCCAGCAGGACAGGGGACAAGAGAGGGGTCCTTAGAGGCTGGAGAGAAAGGTCAGGTTTCAAGACAAGGGCTCGGGATCTGGAAAGGAAATTAGCGCATAAAGAGAAGAACCTAAAAATCTAGTTGACTGCCCAACTATCCACGTGACAAGAAATTCTTGAAGGCTTGCTATGTGCCAGGCATAGTTCTTGGCACTGTAGATAAAACAGTGAAAAAAAAAGTACCTGCCCTCGTGGAGCTGACATTCTAAAGAGTCAACATATAAGAAGCTGGAGTTGAAAGACTCCTGCTAAAGGTGAGAAGGGTCAGAAAACAGGATTGGAAGTAATAGTAAATCACGAGTGAACTCTTAGAACGGGGTCATGGATTATAGTTAGAGCTCAGAGAAAGTTTAGAAACGATACATTTGAAGTCTTGGGAAGCTGAGTATCACAATGCTTTGCATATCAAGTGTGGGACCAGATAATTCACACACTCAAATATCTGAGCAGATGCTATGTACCAGGTACTGTATCATGATCAGTGGGGGGAAAAAAAAAGGCAGACAAATCCCTGTTCTCACGGAGCTGACAGAGAATGGAGAAAGGCACGCAGATAGACTGCTAAGTGCTGGGGGGAAATGCAGCAGGCAACAGGCTGGAGAAGGGGTGGAGATGGGAACTAGAAACAGAATGCCTGGGTTCGAGTCTCGGCTCCACTACTTACTAGCTTGTGGGCAAGTAATTTAACCTCTTTTGGCCTCAGTGTCTTTATCTGCGAAGTGGGGCCAATAATAGCACTTACAGAGTTGTGGGGATGAAGTGGCTTAATGTTTGTGAAGTCCTTAGAACAGAGCTGTACACAGTAAGTGCCTGATATATGTTGGTTAGTGTTATTTGTTGAGTTTGGGCCACCCTCCTTTCTGTAACAGCACTCAGTTTTCCTTTGGGGAACTGCTTCTCCCAGCTATTGGTCCATAAAGTTCAAATTTGGCCCTGGCTTCAGAGCTCCAAGACTGGGCCACGGCGTCCAGACCCGAGCCAATCAGAGCCTTCCAATCCCCCTGCCTCAGTGACTGGCCAATCAGAGTAATCCAGGCACGTTGGTCCAACTAGGAAGAGGTGCCTCCTCTTTCCAGCTGGCTAACTCGGTCTATGTCAGTCCACCACGAGGACGAGGGAAGACTCTGATGTCATTTTGCCTCATACGGAGCCGGAATGAAGCCAACACACAGAAGCGAACAGAGCTTTGAGACGGAACATACTTGGGTTTTGCCAACATTTGAGGCCTGTACCCAGCTAAGCCTGAAGGAGGAAGATTTACTTCTGGGTTCTTTGTTTCAGGCCCCTGTAGATTCTTCCATGTCCTTCAACTGCTTTGAGATATTTTCTTTCGGGTCCCTTTCTCATACTTTGACTCTTTAAGGATATGAATCAAATTCTCTTTTTCTCTTAGGTCACTCGGAGTTGCTTTCTCTGTCACTTGCGACCGAATGAGCCCAGCTGGCAGAGCAAGCTGGGGGCAGAGTATTGACCCAGGTGGCTTCCCAGACACCATCTGCCACCGTCTATAGAGAGATCTGATGACACGGGCGGCTGCTAACCCTTGGCCTGGGCCCAACTCTGCCTTATCACAGGCAAACCTCCCTCATCCTTATTTGCCAGCTGATACGAGAAAGGTGGTGCAGAAAGGGGGGAAGAAATGTGGGTGTGGGAGTCCTGACTTCTGGTCCTGATTCGGCCTCAGTTTCCTCACCTGCCAAGAAAAACAGACTGTTCCCTGGGCACAGCCTGGAACTCTGGGATGGGTGGAGTCTGACAGGTGGGGAGGGAGCCCTCCCTCGCCTCCCTCCCTGCGGCACAGACTGGGTGCTCATTCTTTGAGTTAGTCAGCAAATATTTACTGAGCGCTCACTATGCACCAGGCCCTATTCCACGCGCTGCAGATTCAGAAACCAATACTCTGTCATGGATCAGACACCACAATAAATGACGGGCACATGAGGTAATGAGTCCTAAGGTGATGAGCGGGAGGCCGGAAGTGCAGGTGGGGGGAGCTTGCATCTTTAAATAGGAGGGTGGCAAAGGCCTCTCTGAGAGATGACACTTGGGCAGAGCCCTCAGGGAGGTGAAGGAATGTGCCTTGTGGATATTCAGGGGAACAGTAGTCCAGGCAGAGGGACAAGTGCAAATGTCCTGAGGTAGGAATGTGGCTGGGGTGTTTGAGGAACAGAAAGTGGGCAAGTATGGCTGGAGTGGAGTTGAGTGGGACCTGGAATGTTCTAGCCCAGAAGTGCCGTGATTGGTTGTAGATTTTAACAGGATCCTTCTGGCTGTGTGTGGAGAACAGACTGTAGGCAGTGAGGTGGACACACGGAGGCCAGTGAGATGACTGCCACAGACAGTGCCTGGACCAGGGTGGGGGCAGTGAAGGGGTGAGAAGGGAGATTCCGGATATTGCTGAAGAAATGAATAACTTATTGAACAGAGGGAAGACTGGCACACGCCAAGTGTTCCAATGACTACTTCTCTGTAACAATTCACCCCCAAACTTAGCAGTGGAAATATATATATATATATATTTTTTTATGCTCAGGGACTTGGGTTCAGGAGTTCCAACGGGACACAACAGGAATGGCTGGTCTCTGCTTTATCATGTCTGAGGCCACGGCTGAAAAGACGCAAGAGCTGGGGACCTGAATCCTCAGTCTGGTGGCTGCTGCTGGCAGTCAGCTGGGGCCTCGGGGGGGCCTTGCCATGTGGCATGGAGGCCTCAGGCTGGTGGCTGATTTCTTATGCAGTGGCTTAGGGGTCCAAAAGTGAGCATCCCAGCAATCAAGGGGGAGCTGCGTCATCTTTTCTTACTGAACCTCATCTTTCCTGGTGTCCCCAGCATTACTCCCGCTATTCTATTGGTTACCAGCGATACGCATTCCGGGCCGGATTCATGGACGGGACACCAGGGATGCCCCACCTCCAGACAGAGGGGTGAGAAGATCGCACTGGAGGTGAGCATGCGGGGTGTTATCTTGTGGCCCCTGGAAAACGCAGGGGGCCCTGCCAAGTCATGGAGGCCTGGGCTCGGCACTGGGTGAGAGCCTCTCCCCTGCACACGTCACCCCTTCTAGGAAGTGAAACTTGATCTGAGTCAGATCCGTCTGTCTGTATCTGCCAAGCTTTGGAGTTTGCGCCCAGGCCCGTTTCAAAGATCCCTGAGCCTCAGGAAGCCCTGGGGTGACCAGAAGCCTCCCCCACGTCCACTCCTCTTTCTCGAATGACCCAAAGGGGTTGTTCAATCAGTGGGGCCCGTGCTTAGGCGGTTCTGAAGGGAGAAGATGAGGCAGAAAGCATGCTTGCCCTGGATGTGAAAGCAAAGTGACAGCCTCTCCTCCTCGCTGCAGAGAATGGAGGTGCCCCAGTTACATCTGCATTGAAAACATTGATTTATTTTCACTTTTTAAAAAGTCCTGTCTTTTTAAGCAGAAAGGAAGCCACCTCATAAATGCAGAAACCCAAACAGAACTGGGTGACCTGATTTTGGGGAACTGGCCCTCACTTCCCCCAGTCCTTTCCTCCTGCTCACGTGAGCAATGACCGTCTGCAGGGTCGGCCCTTTGGCCCCAGGAGCTCAGGGCCACCGTCTACCGGGAAGCTGCCCGGTGCAGGAGGCTGACGTCCCCGGTCTCATTGGGTGGCCACTGGCTTGTCCTGGGGGGAGACTTCGACTGGGGGGTGCCAGGCTGGGCTTGGGAGGAATGTTAACATAGCCTGGCTGGGCAGGAGAGCTGCAAACAGCTCCAACGTTCTAGAACTCAGCCTGAGACAGGAAGCTTCTCCCAGAATCAACCGCTGCAGTTTGATAGGCAGCTCCCAGGAATTTTCTGGAGACACGGGCAGCTTCCAGGGCCGGGGCTTCTAGTGTGAAGCCAATAGTCTGCTCTGCTCCCCAAAAGGGCGACATGACTGACCTTGACCCCAGCATCCCACACGTCAGGGTCTCGGAAATTCTGCTTGTCACCTGCACTCTTGTTTGTGCCAGATACGGCTTTCTGTCCGCTCCCTTTCTTATTTCAGTAAATTTAGTTACAAAGGCAGTTTCCTCCCTCCATGGGGAACGAGCACCACTTGCCCTAAACCAGGGTCTTTCAACTTGGGCACTGCTGACATGTGGGGCTGCGTCATCCTCTGCAGTGTGTGCACTGTAGGGTGTTTAGCAGCGTCCTTGGCCTCTACCCGTTAGAGGCAAGTAGCGACCACCCACAACGATGACAATAAAAATGTCTCCAGGGACTTCCCTGGTGGTCCAGTGGTAAAGAATCCACCTTCCAATTCAGGGGACACGGGTCCAATCCTGGTCGGGGAACTAAGATCCCACATGCTGCGGGGCAACTAAGCCTGCGCGTCACAACTACTGAGCCCTCGCGTCTCAAGTAGAGAGAAGCCCGTGTGCCGCAAACGACAGAGCCCCACCCACCACAACGAGAGAGAAGCCTGTGTGCCACAAGGAAGAGCCTCTGTGCTGCAACGAAAGATCCCGCGGGCCACAATGAAGATCCTGCCTGCCGCAACTAAGACCTGACGTAGCCAAAAAAAAATAATAGTCTCCAAATATTGCCTAATGTCCCCTGGGGGGGGGGTACAAAATTGCCCCCAGGTGAGAACCCCTGCCATAAATGGATAGCAGCACAAAGAAACAAATGTAGTGACATTACGGTTCAATTCCTGCTTGCCAAGGGCACTGAATATTTTCTTGCAAGGGGAGCAGGCCTCTTTGAGGACTGCAACAGAGGGGTTAGTGGGATTCCCTCCCTGATGACTCAGAAGGCTCCAAAGAGAGCACGATGAAGTTCAATGCCATTAATGGCCTGGCACGGACTCCTAAGATGAGGACCACTGGGTCCTGCCCACTGGGAACCATGCCTCAATCCAGTCAATGGGACTGGCTGGGCCGGAGGCCAGTGGACTGGCCCACCGCCTGGGCTCACAGGAATTCTGGATGCTGTCTGGTCACCCGTGGAGAGACACCTGTGTGCAGTGGCCTTTGTCTAAAGTGGGGACACAAACTCAAATGCCTGCAGGGCCCAGGCAAGAGAAGTGAGTGACATGGCCTGGATTTAGGGTCACAGGGAGGGGTGGGGACTGGACCACACCAGTGGGGATGGCATTTTCAGAGTAAAAACAGTCAATACATTTTAAACACTGAGCGGGCCAAACAAAGCTCTTCTGGAGCTTGGCTGGGGGCCCATTTGCAAGCCTTCGAAGGTACCTGATCTTTTCTGAGCACCTGCTATGTGCTAGGTGCCGTGTGGAATGCTGGGAAACAGCTGTGATCACCAGGCAGGCCAGGCCTCTGTCCTGAAGGAGCTGATATTCTGGTGGGGGAGACACATATTTAATAAATGAAGATGAATTTCAGATGATCTTAAGTGCTTTGAAGGGAGGTGTCAGGATGACAGGATAGAGTAAATCAGGGGAGGCCTCTAGGAGGTGATGTCTGAGCCGACACCAGAAGGTGGGAGAGAAGCCAGTTGTGGGTGCAATGCTTTCTAAGCCAGGGAAAAAGCAAGTGCAAAGGCCCTGTGGTGGGAATGAGCTGGGTCGGTTTGAAGACTGTAATAAAGACCAGAATGGCAGGAGCAGGAGCAGCAGCCTGGCACACCTGAGGTTGGACGGCACTTGCCCCCTGCCCACGCCTTCCGGGTTGGCCACACCTGCTGCCCCTCCCGGGTGTTTAGGGGAAACGGGAATCAGATACAGTTCTTCCCACCTCTGTTCTTTGTTGTTTTGTCTTGGCCCCGGACAAAAGCTTCCCTGGCAGCAAGTGCTACAAAGTTATTTCTGCAAAGGGCTTTTGGCCAAAAGCAATAAAGTCGTACGGTGACAGAGTCATTATTCATGCCTAATTGCGGGCTGGTTCTCGGAGTCGACTGCCTGGCCAGGGCTGGCAATGCCAGTCACCCCCCCCCCACACTTGTTAACCCCACACATTCTCAGCACTGTTTACCCACATAGAACCCATATTTAGGTTTCCAGAGACTGTAGTCTCCTTCGAGAAGAACATAGAAGGGATGAAAGGCTATTTTGACTGCTCGTTATTAATAATCCAATTATTTCTTCCCTTTCACCCAATCCACAGCCATGGGCACCATGCTCACCCATCAGGCTCCTGCTATTAGGAGACGTGCGTCTCATTAGCTCACCTTGGAAATGGCCTGACACTTAGCAATTATTTGAGAAGACTGTACTCACAGGCAGGGGAGGGAGTCTGAAGCAACTTTTACCAAATAACCCACTAAATTTAGAGATGGGAGTCAGAGAGAATTTGGAATGACAGGTCTGTTTCCAACCCTGGAGTGCCGTGCTGTCTAATTAGCATCTGGAAATAGACTGTCACGTGGGAGGACAGCCTGGGTCACAGGTGTTCCCTGAGCTGCGATCAGTTTCTCTGGGGGACCCACTGGGTGTCACCAGGCGTTACTGTGTGTCCAGGTGCCCAGTGGCTGGAAGAAAGGGAGCGAGGGCCGGCCTGCTCGTGTTCATGGTGGGGCGGGGTCTGGGGAGGCAGGAGCTCACCCACTCGCAGGCCGGTCCCTTATTACTGTGCATGCTCTCCCTTCCGGGGCCAGCTCCAATCAACCCCATCTTTGGGGTGAGGATGTTGAGCACAGCCAGGGTTCTTTGGCCCATAAAATGAGGGGTGGGGGGCTCCCAAGCCCTCAGCAGTGCCTGAACTATGGGGCCCCTGCCCTGGAAGAGCTGCCACACAGGTTTGGGCATTCTACTTATACTGGACTTAAAAAAAATGAATCTATCCATCCATCCTCCATTCATTCATTCATTCATTCATTCATTAAAAAATGTTAACTGCTCATCCTGGGGCAGAGCCACTTACTCAGGGGCTGTGCAGAGGTTTCTAACTCTTTTTGTCTGTCCAGCACGTGGTCCCCTTCTCTTGACAACAGTACCCCAATTTCCTCTTGAGGATTCTCTCTCCCCTGCCAAGATGCCCCGCCCTCTCCTGTCATGTGACCAAAGGGTGATCCTATGACAAAAGTTGGCCAATCAGACTCTCTCACTGGACCCCTGACACTCAAATAGACTGTCAAGAGCGGGAAAAAAAAAAAAAAGGCAGGGGTGCATTTATCTCATTGGAACTCCTTCTTCATGAGGCTTAAGAAGGTCTGGCAGCTTTTACATGTACGCTCTTAGAAGTCAGGCTATCCTGAGACCACCATACCGTGAGGAAGCACAAGCAGCCATGGGAAAAGGCCACGTGGAGGAGGATGGAGCCGTTCAGCTGATGGCCCCAAAGGAGCTCCCATCTCTTGATCAACACTAGCGGCCAGCCGTTTGGGTGGAGCCGTTTTGGACCTTCAGCTGATATCATTTGAAGCAGGAGAACCACCTGGCAAGTCACAGACTTGTCAGAAGTAAATAATCATTGCTTTAAGCCACTGAGCTGGGGGTGATCCATTACACAGCAGACACACAGCTAAAGAATCCGCAATGACACTGATTAGAGCCTGTTCCTCCAACGGGAAGGTTTCGAATGACCTATGATGAGTCAACATTTTTGGTCTCCTGAGGCCAATCAGATGAACACTTAGAGGAGAACAGCATTCATTCATTCATTCATTCAATCACTGTTTCAAACAGTGGTAAGCTGGCACAAAGACGAACAAGCTTAAGGAGCTCCTAGTCTGGTGGGGGCATCACATACACTGCCTCAGTTTCCTCAGTTATGAAATGGAGATGATAACAGGTCCTGATTAAGAGGATTGTCATGATAATTAAATGCTTGGCAACAAGTACCCATGAGATACTAGATTTTGTTATTATTATAACAAATTGAAGTTCCAATGCATTATCCCTAGAAGGGTGGCCATCTGGTATGAACAAAGTGTTACAGCAAAGGAAAAACTCAAATGGCCACGTGGGCCAGGCAGGTAACGTAACCAAGTATAAGAAAAACTTGAAACCCACATGCCTCCTTCTTTCGATCTCTCACTTTACCACTTTAGATAGAGGCATTCGAACGCAGAAATATTGCTCCATGAGAGAGGAACAGCAGGGCAAGTACAATGATAAATGGCAAATGAACTTGGTTGTACCCTCAGACAATAGGGAATGGGGATGAGGAGGACTGTGGCAAAGTGGAAAATATACCATCAGTGGGGACACAGTATGGCCACATATGGCCCATGTCTATTTTTCAGAAGCTGGAAACTCTCATTTTTAAAATGTGAAGTCTCACAGTTGTTAAAAATCTGCCAACTTCAAAAAATGTTAAAAATAGTGTGTAAGTCAAACAAAACATTTCTGTGAGCGGAATATGGGCACTGGTCAGCCAGCCTGTGATGTCCTATTCCTAAAGGATGGCAGAGCAAGGAGACCTCTCACTTTGTTCATCTGTAAAACGGGGATTAGAACATCCCTGTGCTATAGACTGAATGTTTGCATCCTCCCCAAATCCCTATGTTGAAACCTAATCCTCAATGTCATGGTATCTGAAGTTGTGACCTCTGGAAGGTGATTAGGTCACAAGGGTGGAGCCCTCAGGAATGGGATTAGTGCCCTAATAAAAGACCCCAGAGAGCTCCCTTGCCCCTTCTGCCACGTGAGGACACAGACAGAAGGTGGTGCCGTCTATGAGCCAGGAAGCAGGCTCTTACCAGACACTGAAACTGTTGGCACCTTGATCTTGGACTTCACAGCCTCCAGAACTGTGAGAAATAAATTTTTGTTGTTCATAAGCCACCCAGTCTCTGGTTTTCTAGTACAGCAGCCAGAATGGACTAAGACACCCTGAGCAAGCACTTAGACCACCACCTGGCATACAGAAGTTTCTCAGTTGTGTGTGCGTCCCAGAAAGGAGGTGAGAGAGGCAGGTCTCCTGCACAGTGATAGCTTCTTCCAGGAGGGGACAACTTGGGGAAAGGGGGGTAGTTGTCATTCCCAGGGCAGAAATCTTCGATCTAAGAGCTCTCATTACGAGGTCATGTCACGGATCCCTCATTAGAATGTCATGCCACTGATCTCACGGATTAATTTCTATATCTCAGATGGTCTGAGACTGGTAAGTAGTAGAACATGCCACCAGCCCTTCTGCAGGGCCTGATGTCCCTGCTGTGGTATGAGGGAGGTATCTGCTGCTGTGAAAAGGATGTTAGCACAAAGCCCGGCTCCCCCACTGGGCTGGGTACTGGGAGGGGACAGGGACTGGTGACTAGGTGAGAGCAACCCTCTCCACTCTTACCTGTGCTTTTGGCAGATGACAAACAGGTTTCGACTCCCTTGCCTTGAGCAAGGATCCCCAAACGCTAGATTCAGATCCACCAGCACGTCTCCAAGCCTCCTTCCTTGATTCTTTCTTCCCCCAAATATTTCCTGAGTACTCAGAATGCCAGGCCTTGTTCTAGGTGCCGGGATACAAACAAGGTCCCCACAACCATGGGGCGTACTTTTTAGCAAGAGGACAAAGGACAAAGAAGCAAATAAGTAAATCCAGGTAATTCCAGAGAGTGAAAAGTGCTATAAACATAAATCGAGGCGGCATTCTTGACATTCTGAGGAGGTGACATTTGAGCTGAGACCTTAAGGCTCAAGAGGAGCCAGACCGGTGATGCTATGGAGGAAGAGCGGGTCCAGGCAGCGGGAACAGAAGAGCAAAGGCCCTGAGGTTGGAACAAGCATTGATGAAGCCAAGGAACAGAGAGGAGGCCAGTGTGACTGGGTGTCATATGCTGAGTGGAGTGAGACGGAGGTGGAGGTCAGGCGGTGCAGGGCAAAGTAGACTTTATTATGGGTGTAGCGGGCCTCCGGAGGGAGGGTTTTATTCGAGGAGCTGCTAGCTCCCACAAGCCCTTTTGGGATTTTGCAGAAATGCACCCTTTCTAGTACCTACTCTCCTGCTTCAGCAGCCCTCAGCTTCAGTTGTACATTGGAATCATCTGGGAGCTGTAAAATAGCCTGATGTCTGCCCCTCTCCCCACCCAGGGGTGCTGATTTAATTGGTCTGGGTATGGCCTGGGCACTGGAACTTAAGAGCTCCCCTGGAGATTCTGTTAGGAACCCCGGCTCCACTCACAAGCATCTCCCTGTGCACATGGGAGAAGCCCCATCCTGGGCTCCTAGGACACACTCAGGGCCCTGTCCTATAGGTCCTTGCCCTACAGGTCAGCTCCTTTCCTGAGACGGACTCACTGAGGCCTAAAAGAGGAGGTGGGCGGGGCAGGGTTGAGGGGTGGACATGACATAGCTCATCGGCTCAGGAAGCCACAGAATCAATCTCTAAGCCCAGTTATACCTTCAGCTTGCTCCTGTCTCTCTGAGCTGGACGTTCCTCATCAGCAGGAGGGACACCAATGGCTTTTCTTATGAACGGAGTGGCTGAAAAGACCATACAGGATGCTAGGTGTAAAAGCACTTCAAAAGCTAAAAAGAACTGACACAGCCACTATAGAAAACAGTATGGAGGTTCCTCAAAAAATTAAAAATAGAACTACCACACGAGGGACTTCCCTGGTGGTGCAGTGGTTAAGAATCCGCCTGCCAATGCAGGGGACATGGGTTTGAGCCCTGGTCCGGGAAGATCCCACATGCCACGGAGCAACTAAGCCCGTGCGCCACAACTACTGAGCCTGCGCGCCACAACTACTGAAGCCTGCGCACCTAGAGCCCGTGCTCTGCAACAAGACAAGCCACCGCAGTGAGAAGCCCGCACACAAGAGTAGCCCCTGCTTGCCTTAACTAGAGAAAGCCCGCGCAGCAATGAAGACCCAACGCAGCCAAAAAAACAAAACCAAAAAACTACCACGTGACCCATCAATTCCACTTCTGGGTATTTATCCCAAGGAAATCAAATCACTCGAAAAGCTATCTGCACTGACCCCCCTGCCATGTTCACTGAAGCATTACTTACAGTAGCCAAAATATGGAAACAATCTAAGTGTCCACTGATGGATGAATGGGTAAAGAAAATGTGGGATATGTCTATAATGGATTATTCAGCCATACAAAAGAAGGAACTCTTGCCATTTGCGACAACATGGGTGGACCTTAAGGGCATTGTGGTAAGTGAAATAAATCAGAGAAAGACAAATACTGCATGAACTAAATCTAAAAACAAAAAACAAACCCATAACTGAACTCATAGCTACAGAGAACACATTGGTGGTTGCCAAAGGCGGGGGGTGGGGGATGAGCGAAATGGGCGAAGGTGGTCAAAGATATAAACTTCCAGATATAAAATAAATAAGTCTTGGGGATATAATGTACAGCATGGTGACTACAGTTAACAATACTGTCCCGTATATTTGAAAGCTGCTAAGAGAGTAGATCTTAAAAGTTCTCATCACAAGGAAAAACTGCAACTCTGCGTGGCAAAGGATGTTTAACTATACTTACTGGGTAACCATTTTGCAATGTGTATGTGTATCAAATCAGCACATTGTAATCATTATGTTGTATATCTAAAACGAATACAATGTTACATGTCAATTATATCTCAATTTAAAAAAGCTAAAAAGTATCTACAAATATAAGCAATAATAACTATGACGGCAATAACATCTGCCTTTTGAGGCAATTTCCATGTACCCACACACCGTTCTAGTGTTTCACAGTAACTCTAGGAGGAGTCTACTGGGATTGCCCCCATTTTACAGAAGAGGGATCTCAGGCTCAGAGAGGTCAAGTGACTTGCCCAGCTCCACCCAGCTTCTGAATGGCCAAGCTGGGATCTGAACCAGGAAGTCTGGTTCTGGAGTCTATGCCCTTAACCATTATGACACATGGATTCTCAGGGAGTTACGTTCAATCATCTGTACCATCTTCATCTCCTGCCCTGGTGGAAACCACTGATACCCAGATTAACCCGAGAACTCATCACCCCGTTCACTGGAGAGGCTGGGCCACGCCAACCACAGGCGTTTATTTCACTGGCTGGACTGGGACATTTCAGGAACATGTCAACAGGAGGGTGAGGGGCTTGGGGACAAACTCTGAGGCAGAAACTGTGGGTGCCTCTCCTTCCCGTCATTCCCTGGTCTACAGGACCCCAGTTTTTTCAGGGGGTGGATCTTCCCCGACCCTGGCAACAAACCAGCATTAGTCTAAGCCAGTGGTTCTCAAGGGGCTGAAATCATTCCCCAAAGAGGTGTTTCTCTGGAATTTGTGAGGTTTGGGTTGTCACATGACTGGGGGATGCTTCTGGTGTCTAGTGGGATTGCAGGGATGGTGGATAATGCAATGCTCCATGCAGTGAAGAATCGCCCCATTTCCAGCATGACTTTTGGACATCCCACCAGACATTCACGTAGGTGAAAAAGCTTTTACATTGCCTGACCTTAGACGTAAACTCCGCTTCACATATAAACACCAAAGATTTGTGTGGTTCTACACTATACTGAGCTTTCCAGGAATGCAACCACTAAGTAAACTGAGGGAAGACTGTAGTTTGTTTCATTTGGAAAATTTGGTAAATTGTTCTTTTTTGGAAAATCATATTACTTATGGCCATAGCACTTGTGATTTTCAAGTTGCCAAACCCAAACATCTGTATTCCACTGCATTTGTAGCTGTCAGATTTATGTGATTCTACACTTGTGTGAGCATCTCTGACTGCTTCATTGCACCTTCTAATGTAGTTGTGTCTAAGTGTTCATAGGCTGCAATATATATGCTTAATTATAAATCATTTTCCTTTTTAGGTTTTCTTTAAATTACAGTGAGTGTACTTTATTGATTAAAATATATGTGTAGACAGGTTATATTATCTATGAATTAACTTTAGGTAAACTTGGCAAAATGTTTGTTATAAGAAGAGGGTGTATGACCTACTAATTTGGGGAACCACTAAGCTAAACCGAACATAAAACCCTATTTCCCTTTGTCAGTGTTTGGCTTAGAGGCTAGTACAAAACCCAACCCCAGGCCAATGAAGCTAAAGCGAAGTCTGCTGGGGTGGGGGTGTTCTTGGAAGGATTCTGCTCTCTAATTAAAAGAGAGATGGCAAGGAATCCTGCTCTTTATTCCCATTTTATAGGGGGATGTGATGACCGGAGCTGTGGCAGCCATCTTGAGATCATGAAGCAACAAAGACCATGAAGCTGAGGACAGAGGAACAGGCTAGGAACATCCTGGGTCCTTGATGACATTATTATTATTATTTTTTACCACCAAATTGGCCCTTGGGCTCCCCCGCTTTGGATTCTCATTATGTGAGAATTAAGTGTTGCTACTGCAGAAGCCACTCTCATCCAGGAATTCTATTACTTGCAGTGAACACATCTTGATTCACACTCAAATAATTAGGACTCCAAACCACTAAGACTCTAGTAGGCTTTCCTCCTCTCTGAAATATCAAGGTTAAGTGGCCTGCAATCAGAAGTCTGTGGTCAGTGCCTGTCTCTAGAACAGGCCAGAAATGCTGCTTTTGGATGATCTGATTTTCACCAGAGCATGCACATCTCCCGGACTTTTGTGGCTAAAAACACTCCCCTTTTCTGGCTGCTGAGGTGGGTCAAGTCACCTGCTGGGACCCTGGTCTCCAGCCAATAAGAAAGGCTGTTGGCAGCATTCTTCTCCTAACACATCTGGCTTCCACCTGGCCAAACACATCTCGGGTACTGTTCATGGTCCCCGGGGACGGCCCTGTCCATCAACTCACACACACAAGCCCTGCTCATAACGACTCTGAGTTTGGGATAGAACTTATCCAAGTTTCAAGCAAGGCCCAGGTGTATAAAGCAGTGGATACAGGCCTTTCATAAGATGAAGCTACACGTCAGAGGCCAGGGCCACTGGGCAGCATGTGTTTGGGAATCATATTAAGAGACCGTGGAAAGTTCAGAACAGTGGCAGATGCTGGTTAGAGAAAATTCCACGAAGTCTGGGTCTGGGCTGGAGGAGAAGCTCTGAAGACCATGCGACCAGCTGTTCTACCAAGGAGGCACTGTGCTGCCTGTAAGGCCCAGGATCCCATATGAACTTAAGCAATTTCCCGAGGGCATCTGTTGCAGAGTGATGACTATTTCGCTCTGTCTGCTAATCACTGAGCAATGAGTAGATGGACAAGGTGGGGTGAAGGGGCTCAGCCTGAGCCTTCGGGAATTTCTCACGAGCATCGTAAAGAGGTGAGCATGTGGGATGTGCTAAAAATACTCCTCCAATTGATGCATGACAGGCACTGGAGTGGGGGAGGAGGGAGGAAAGCCCACCAGGGAACAAAATACATTCTCCCTAGATGATCGTGTCCAGTCCCAGGGCTTAAAATAACATGGATGTACTGATGACTCTCAAATTTCACTTGCCAGTACCAAGCAGCTCCAGACTTGTGTATCCAGCACCCAGTGAGCTTTCCGCCACCCGGGTCGAGTGTCATCTCAAACCCCACATTTCCACAACTACGTTCTGGATCGTCCTCCCTCCTCCAAACCTTCTCTCCTCGTCTTCCCTACTTAGGAATCACCATACAGCAAGCTGCCCAGTCATCTTTGACTCCTCGGACCTACAGATATTTGGGGCTGAGTCATTCTTTGTTGTGGGGTTGTCCTGCACATTGTAGGTTGTTTAACAGCATCACTGGCCTCCACCCACTAGATACCAGTAGCATCTCCTCCCTAGTTGTGACAACCAAAACCATCTCCAGACATTGCTAAATGTTTCTTGGGGGCAAAGCTGTCCTTGGTTGAAAACTACAGCTCTTCTCTCATTCTGAGCATCCAATCCACCAGCAAGTTCCACTGGCTTTGCCCCCAAAATATATCTCCAATCCACCCATTTCACTCCATCTCCATTACTACCACCAAAATCCTGGCCAATATCAGCTCACCATCCTCATGTCTCTGCTTCCACCTGCAAAGCATCCCCCTCGTGGTAGCCACTGAGATCTTTTCCAAACACCAATCCTGTCATCCCCTGACTTAAAACTCTCCAGTGGTTTTCCATGTCATTTGAAATAAAATCTAAATTTCTCACCCTGGCCCCCATTTCTCACCAATGACCTCACCAACCCCCCACCCCGCTTACTCACTACCCTTCACCCCACTGGACCTCTCTTTGTGTTTTAAACAGGTGTCTTGAACAGGCCACTCCTCTCCACCTCCAGGCCTTTGCACTGGCTGTTCCTTCTACCTGGAATGCCCTTCCTCTAGATCTTCCCCAGGTTGGCTTATCTCAAAATTTAGGTCCAAACTCAAAAGTCACATCCTCAGAGAGGCCTCCCTTGGCCACCTGCCAAAAGTTGCCCCACCCCCCCACTCCCCATCATTTCCCATCACATCACTATCTTGTTTCCACCGTAGAGCCTGTCACTTTCTGAAAGAGCCGCGGACTCGTTTGCTTGTGTATTATCTGCTTTCTCATCCTCTGGAATGTAATTCCACGAGAGCAGCGTTCTCTCTTGTTCATCCTAACGCTTAACACAGTGCCTGGCACACAATAGCTGCCCAATAAACACGTGTGCACTGACAAACAAAAGGAATGACCTCTTAATCTGTACTGCAGTTTCCAGAACACCTTTACATGCCTGATCTCACTTACAGCATTTCCTCTGCCTGCCGGCTGCCCCTGCATCAGACAGGAGTACAAGATACGCACACTCGAGGGCCCTCTTTCCACCTCTTTGCTGATGCGGAACACACACGCACACGCACACACACACAGGGCACTCTGGTTCCCTTCCAGCAGCCAGGGTCCTCCCTGGGAGTTTGATGCAGCAGGGTCTGGAATTTGAGCTTTTTAACAAATGCCTCCGGACGACTCTCATGGTGGAAGGCTGGGCAAACACTGCCCCACCAGAAATCACAGAATCGTAGAAGTCCCTCGCTGACTGTTTCAAGGACCTGTAGGGACCTGGGCCACTCTTTGCTGGAATGGGTTGAATGCCTTGAGCCGTCATGAGCCTTCCTTCAAACTGTTGGAGCCTAGAAGACACTAGGGTCTGTAGTCCATCCAGGAGGAAGAGTTTCAGAAGAAGAGACCTTCAGGCCCTTACCCCTTAAGAATAAAGGTGTAGAGTCTCTCGCGGGAAATGAGACAGGCTGGGACCTGGGACCCTTTGCTGCAGTGCTGCAGTTCTTACACCTGCTCAAACGTCTCCTCGAGCAACAAAATACAGAGAAACTATAAGGGATTAAAAATAACTGCGTGCGTGCACAGCTGGGGCAAATTCCGGACAACAAGATACAAAGAGACCTAAAAGCTCAACTGCAACTTCTAAGAGCCCGGAGCAAAAACAGGGTACTGTGCATGCCCCCTGCACACACCCCCACCTAAGGGGTGGGCAGACCACCTAAGCCACCGCTGCAGCCCGACCCCTGGACATACCCCTACCTTCACCCCATATAAGGAATCAGCTCACACCACCTGAGGGAGCAAGCTAGCAAGGGAACCTGTTACTTGTTCTTGCTCCCCGCTACAGCAGCAGGGGCCCCAATAAATCCTTACCTGAAAAAATAAAATCACAAAATTCAGGCCAGGTAGTACCTGTCAGACACTAAGGCAGAAAAGTCCAGCCTCCAATGCCTGTTAACCTCCATGGAGGGGCAGGGGAGGCTGCCCACTCAGCAGCTATTTCTGCGGTACCCCCTCGACCAAAGTGGAAGCAGGTCCATCTGGCCATCATGTCTCACATTCCTGTCCCCCCCCCATCATAGGCACTGGCGGTCTGCCTCCCCAGCAGCCGGGCTCCCTTTCCCTGGTGTCCTCTGGGGCCTTGGAGTCTTAGTTGGTCGGCCCCCAGCTCCATGGCGGGGCCTGAGAGCCTGGCCTAAGCCCACGGTCGCTGACTCATTTCCATGGCCAGTGACTGATCTGGAGTGAGCACGTGACATAAAACAGTCTAATCAGAGGGTTGCTTGGGGCTTGGGTGGGCATTACCAGAAGAGAGGATTGTTCTTTTCTGGCGGGCTCTCGAACCAGAGAGGATGAGAGGACAGCTCTTGAGCTCAACTCCTTAATCATGAGAACAGCCAATATTTCCCCAGGGCTTGCCTGTGTCAGATGCCATGTTAAGCCCTTGACACTGACGATCTCATTTTAGCCTTTCCTACCAGCCAGGAGAGAGGCGCTATGATCATCGTCATTTGCTGGATGAGAACACTGAGGCATAGAAAGGTTAAGTAACGTGCCTTGGATCACATAACTGGGCAGGTAGCCACGCAGCCCAGCTCTTGTGACCACGGTGCTAGAGCCTGCCTGCCTCTCAGAGCTGGAGAGAGAAACCAGCCCCGCGGAAGAAAGAGCAGAGATGGAGAGGGACAGGTTCTCAGGCCAAAATCTGAAGCCTGACTCAGCTGCGCCTGAAGGTGTTACCTTAGCATTTTTTGGTCATGAAAGCCAGTAAGTCCCTTTCTCTTCTTAAATTGATTTGAGATTTTTTTCCCCCTACTTTCTGTTGCTTACAAGAGAAAAGGTCCCGGTTACTTCCCAGTCCTTCTTGGAAAGTACCCCTAACTGATAATCCACTTGCGATTTGCACACAGCAGCTGCCCAGTAAACACCAGCAGATGCAGGTGAGGACGGCTCTCGCTTCCCACCCGTTAACCGGCTGGGTCTGTAACCCTGACACCCACCTGCAGCCAGCTGAACGCCACTTCCCCTCTCCTCTCCGAGTGAGGCCTGGTTCCTTAGCAACCACCCCAGTTAGGCAAACACACCATTTATCAGGATGCCAATTAATTATAATGATCTTAATGATCTTTCAATTAGGCAGCACCTTGCATCGGGATCAGGGGCACTGTAGATTCCCCGCCAGGGCCCATCACAAGGAGGTGCATGGAAGGTAGGCCAGGGTGAGGCCTCCCTCACCTGGAGGTCAGCACTGAGAGGAGGCCCTACCTTCCACATCCACTGGTCACACAGGGTCCAGGCCTGAAACAAAGGGCCCTGGACACACACCCCCTCCTCCCCCACCCCTCCAGGGACAGGCCGATGCGACTCCATCACCAACCACAAGAGGGCCACACCTCTTGGAGAATTTTCACCCTCTTGCCATTGTACCTTCACTGGGCACAAACCCTCCCCTCAGATCTCATGGCTTTTGGCTGTCAGTCCGCATGATACATCCCTTTGCATCTTGACTCAGGGAGAGTGTGTGTGTACTTGCAGGGAGAAGGGAACGTGGCCAGGCCATCACATATTTTCCTCAAGGCATCCCTCACCCCCAAAACCAAAATACAAACCCTAGCCTCCCCCAAACATTGGAGGTTTTTGGAGAGAAGGGAGATTACTGAGGGGTTTCTGCCTTTCAAAGTTTGATCGTCTGTGTTGGTTTTTTTTTTTCCCCACTGCGCATCTGTTTCTTCTACACTTGGAATAAAGGCCAAGGAGGGAAGAGAGTACAGTGGGTCAGAGTGGACCCCGGAGGCCCAGGGTCTCGCCAATCCCAGCTGTACCACTGACCAGCTGATGGAAAGTCACGATCCTCTCAGTGTCTTAGTTTCCTCCTCTTTAACACGATGACAATCACAGGACCTACCTCCCAGGGGTTTTCAGCGAATGAAATGAGTTATTATGCCTAAGGATTTAGAACAGTGCTTGGCCCATGAAACACTACGTAAGTGTTAACTATCACATCAAGTCTAGACTAAACCCTTTCTTTTAAATACAAAATGGTCAGAAATGATATTCTTCTGCAGGACAAGGCTTTCAGTCTCTTTCTGAGGGAAGGAAGTCTAAGAACAGATTGGTTGGAGTTGGGCCAGATTCCCTGTCTGGCTAACTCAGGAGACCAGAAGCTGCCCCCTTGAGGCAGGTCCAAACAGATAAAGCGAACATATCCAGGGAAAGGAAGAGGGAAATATTATTCCCAAATCCAAAGGATCTTCAAGAGTGAGGGTGTGCGACTGCACAACAGCTAGGTCCTAGGGATGGCGGCTAAAGGGAGTTGTTGGGCAGGGGACACACACATGTACATACACCACACACAGTCTCACACACAGCCGCATAGTCCTCCTCCAGGCGGAGGCTTTTTACAATTAACTCATCACTCATCCCTCAAGTCTGAAAACTTAACATGTTATTAAGGTTTCAGACAAAGCCATAAATTCAAATAAAAAACCCCAATAAACATACACAAAGCCCAAAGCCCAAACCCACACGGACTCTCAGCCATGACAGCCATGCCGACATCATGCATTTACGTGCATAAACTTGGCCCAAGGAAGATCCTTCATGAGCAAACGTCCAACTGCCATCAGCCAAGCCTGCCACTATCTCCCCTCAAGCTGCTTATGACACTAAATTACACGCCCGGACAGGCTGTTGTGATGGGTTCTCTCCTCCACATGTGGAGCAAGCACAGCTGGGAGAACATCTCTCACCAGGTGAGCGGTCTTCAGTCTGTCCTCCCCACCCCCTTTCTACATGGAATGAATGGCTTTAATTTAATTAAAACCCTCCAGTGGCTCCACAATGGGTAGTGGAGATGCAGCAATAGCAAATCTCCTTCACTATTAACTACAAGATGAGAGTAACTGTTCCTGCTCCGGGGAGAGACACTGGGTGTCCTCCAGGGAAAGCCCATCCTCCCTGCTTCTCTGGCCCCCAGAGAACCTGCCCAAGAGCAGCCTCCCTTCTCTGCGCCAAAGGAAGGGAGAGAGGTACTGTGGGAAAGAGGCAGGGGACAGATGGAGGGGCCCGCGGGAGGGCCTCCCGACATGCACAGATGTGCAAATACCCAGATTCAAAGGTAAGCTAAATGTAATGACTTGGTTAATTAAATATTGACTTTTAACTCAAAAAGTGATTAAAACAAGCTGCAGGAAAGGCTATCCAGAGAGGAGAGGGGGCAGGGAATGATTCAGAACTTTCAGGAATGGCGAAGAGGAGAAGGAAAAAGGGGACCTTCAAAATGAATGTCTGGGCTTGTCCTACTGTGTGCAGGGGCCATGGTCTTCAGTCTCTACACGGGGAGTTGCGGACAGATGTCACTGGGCAAAACTAGGATTTGCGGGTGTCGCCTTTCTGTTTCCCACCCTTAGACCGCATCTCTTTCCCTAGCTGCCCTCAAAGTGAACTGAAAGCTTGTGGTGCTCAGGAACTCGATTCTGTTCATCGCTTTTCTCTGGATCATAACGTAGTGCCGGGCACCAGGAGGTGCTCCATAAAGGCTTGCAGAACGAATGAATGAACTACTATAAAGAATATTTTTAAAAAAAGAAAAAGAAAAAGAAAAAGTACACTCCTAGAAATCGCTGCAGCTTCACTGTCACACTTCCGAAATCCTCGGGCGGCTGGACGGGAGCATCTCTCTACACGGAGATGAGAACTGGTTCCGACCCAGCCTGGGAGGAAACTGGTCTTTATAATCCCATTTGCTTTCAGTATGTGCGAGTTCCCTATCACTCTGAAGATCCGGTCCACTGCTTTCCCGTGTCCTGCCCGGACAAGCCCCACGTGGTCTGGCTTCTAGCCGGTCCGTTGGGTCGGTCTAAACTCAAAGGGCTCAAAAAGGCCATCCCCCTGCGGCCGGCGAGCCTAGGAGCGCTGCCCCCGAGGTCTCCAAGGCTCCGTGAGGCGAGTCGGCGGGTAAGGGGCGCGGTGGAAAGTCCTCGCCCGCTCGCCCAACCCGCCAGAGGGGTCAAAGGGGTCATCCTCCCGCGGCCCGCCGGCGCCGGAGCCACCCTGCAGCCCGTGCTCTGCGTTGGGGCCGGAGCCGGGCGGTGGGGACTGGCCCCAAGCTCACCTGGGAAGCACTCGCGGCCGCGCGCGCCCTGGGGCCGACTCCGGCCGCGGGGAGCCCCCGCCCCGCCCCGCCCACCTGCCCCCCGCGCCCCACTCACCAGCGCGCACGGCCCCGGCGGCCTCACCGGGCGCGGGGCGCCGCCGCCTCTACCGCAGCCCGGCCGGGCCGCAGGGCGCAGGGGAGTCCGCGCCGCTGCTGCTGCTGTTGCTGCCGCTGGCGCCGCCGCCGCTGCATCCCCAGCGAGTGCCGCCGCCGCCGCTCCTCCTCCCCTCCCTCCGCCTCCTCCCGCCTCTCCGCCCTCTGGCTCCGCCGCCGCCGCCCCCCGGCCCCCGCCCCGGCGCGCCGCCCTCGCCAAAGTCCGGGTCCGCGCCCTGGCCGGGCCGCTCTCGCATCGCTCCAGCCTGGCCGGCCGCGCCGCCCTCGCCAGCCCCTTGGCACCGTGCGGCCCGGCCCCCCGACTGCCTGCCGCCCAGCTCCGCGCGGGGGAGGCGAGCGCGCGCCGGGGAGGGGAGCGGCGGGCCGGCAGCCGCGGGGGCCCCCGCCGCGGCGCCCTCCCGGTGCCCCAGCGCGCGCGAGCTCTTTACCTCTGGTTGGAAGGACGGGCGGCCCGGCCGGCCCGGCCCCGCTGTCCCCGGCGTCCGGCCCCGAAGTCTGGCCCCGGACGGCGCAACGGCGGAGAGCGGGGGTCCGGGCAGCCCTCCGCCTCCCGATGCCTCGGGACCCCGCTGGCCGCGCTCCCGGCGCCGAGCGCGCACCCTCGCCGGGCCACAGACGCACACTCACCCGACACACACTCGCTCCAGCTCGCCCTCGGCGGAGAGTTGAAACAGCTGTGGGATTCGCCCAGGAGCTGGAAATGAGGGAGGGACACGGGCCGGAGCCGTGCGTGTGTCGAGACACACACACACGAGGGGGGCATCTCTAATAACTCAAATATTGCAATAAAGTCAGGAGGGCCATCGATCAGGTCCACTTGGCTGGAAGCGAAGAGAAAGAATCCTTGCCTCTTTGCCGCTTTCTTTTTCTCCTCTCTCTGAGCTGGAAGGGGCCAAGCGTTCCTCGGGACGTGCGATAGTCCTGGCCGGGCGCTCCCCTCGTAATGACACGTTAATAAATGTTTTCTTTTATCTGCTTTCACAAGGGTTCGCCCCGGCCTGCAAACACCAGACCGCCTTCGCTGAAAACCCCGCGCTCGCCTCTAACCACACACGTTAGCTTTTGGAGACTCCGGCTCGAGCTCTGGCCCGCGGCTGGATCGCAGGGGGAACTGCCCACGCGCCCAGGAATCTCCCCGAGACATTAACTTGAGCTCACGTGAAAATAGCTGCCGTTGCCCAGAAAAATGGTCCGGGAATAGGAAAGAAAGGAGGAGAAAGTGGCTTCCTCCGAAAGGGGAGGAATTCGACTCAAGGTGGTGCTGTCTACCGCGCTTTCCACTGTCCCCAGAGTCGCAGAAGAGGCCAGAGGGGGACCGGGCTGACAGGGATGGGCAATGAGCCAGCAGAGAACCAACTAGTAGCTGCAGAAGGCACAGCTGAGCTGCTAAGGGAAAAAAGACTCAGCTGTAGATAGTTATACTTGCAGGCAGTAGTAACTGAGGTAAACCTGGTAACACTCTTACGAGGTATTATTATACCAATATTACACAATTGTAAGTGGTGAACCCATGATTTGGACCTAACACATTTGGCTTCAGAGTTATGGTTTTTTTAAATCCCAGGCCATTGTTAGTTTCCAACACAGCGTCTCCTTTCTCTGCCGCAGTCTTCTTTCATGCTAGCTGGGGTTGTCATATTTAGTAAAGAAAAATACAGAAGGTCCATGAGGATATACTTATACTAAAAAATTCATTGTTTATCAGAAATTCAAATTGAGTGTCCTGACTCCTTTGGAGGCTCTAGGCTCTCCCTGCCATAATCTCCCTTAGCTACCCCAGATCAATTTACAGTCTAAGTAAATCAGAAAAACCTGGAACTTGCTTTTCCAAATCAGATTCTGGTGTCCACCTTTTGGGACCACTGAGGTTGCTAATCCTCTGCCCTCTTTTTGCCTTGAATCAAAATGTAAGGCCTGGGCTTCCCTGATGGCGCAGCGGTTGAGAGTCCGCCTGCCGATGCAGGGGACATGGATTCGTGCCCCGGTCCGGGAAGATCCCATGTGCCACGGAGTGGCTGGGCCCGTGAGCCATGGCCGCTGAGCCTGCGCGTCTGGAACCTGTGCTCCTCAACGGGAGAGGCCACAGCAGTGAGAGGCTCGCATACCGAAAAAAAAAAAAAAAAAAAAAAAAAAGTGAGGCTTAGCTCTTCACCATCAGCAGTGAAAAATAGTGGGGACCCCTACCCTTTTGGCCTCATCTTTGCAGAAGGGTCACATTTACTGCAGAACCTCTATTACCGTGCTATCGGGGAGAAGTATAAAGCCGGCTAAGTATGTAATCTTTTTCTTTCTTTCTTTTTTTTTGTTTTGGCCGCACCCTGCAGCATGTGGGATCTTAGTTTCCCCACCAGGGATGGAACCCACGGCTCCTGCATTGGAAGGCAGAGTCTTAACCACTGGACCACCAGAGAAGTCCTAGCTATGTATATAATTTAACATTTTCTGGTAGCTGCCTTGGAAAAAAAAAATAAGAAACAGGTGAAATTAACTTTAATAATAGTTTATTTAACGTAGTATATCCAAAATATTATCACTTCAACATATAATCAATATACAAATTATTAATGAGATATCTTACATTCTTTTTTCTTACTAAGTCTTTGGACTCCAGTATGGATTTTACACTTAACAGCAGCTCTCAATTCAGACCAGCCACATGGGGCTGGGGGACCCCATATTGGACAGTGCCGTTCTAGTAGGTTCTGTGGTCCATGGCTGAGTGTTTTCACCAGGTTACCTCATGTAATCCTCTTCATCTTTCAAGAAAACTGATGTTCAGAAACGTAAAGGGTATTAATCAAGGTCACAAAGTTGACAAACGGGATTTTGACCCACTTGAGGCTGTGCCTGGCTTTGGGACATGTTTTGCCTGTGGCAGCAGTTTTCTAACTGGGACCTCAGAGCCCCATGGGGGTGTCTCAGGGGCCTGGGGTGGAGGAGGGAGGTGAGATCTGCCTTTTGCCTACTTGTTATTTTGGGTTCTGGAGAATATTGCAGAGGTAGAGGGGAATTCCACTGCAAACAAGTTCAAAAAGCCACTGCCTTCCTTCAGGCCTCACATTCATGAGGACTGGTGGGGGATCCCTGGTTGGGGAACTAAGATCCCACATGCCACAGGGTGCGGCCAAAACAAAAAAAAAAAAAAAAAAGAAAAAGAAAACAAGTTACATACATAGCCAGCTTTATACTTCTCCCTGATAGCACGGTAATAGAGGCTCTCCAGCAAATGTGCCCTTCCACAAAGATGAGGCCAAAAGTGTTGGGGGTGGTCCCACCATTTTTCCTTGGTGATGGTGAAGAGGTAAGCCTCACATCTTGATGAACGGCTCTCCCTTCCCTAAATGGGCTGTGCCTGCAGTTTTCTCCTCCATCCTTGTCTCATCAGGGAACCCCAGTAGTGGAGGGGCAGCCCACAATCGCCTTTGTGGGGCTATAGGTGGGGCTGAGATGGTGTCATTGATTATCTTTTTCGGATATTTATTCTTTCCGCTGTTGCTGTTCAAAGACCAAACATGGTGATGTCTGTGACTTGCCCCTTATCTTTTATTAGGAAGGAGATGGATCTTGTGTGTGAGTGCCTCTTTATGTGTGTGTACCCATGCCCGTGTGTGTGTGTGCAACCACGTACGTGTGTCCATTGTAGGCGGATGCTGTGGATGGGGCTTCAGGTCAGACTTTACTCGCCAGCTCAGACACTCAGAGGTCTGCAAAGTGCCCTCTGGCCACGTTCTTTGTCCTATAATTCTCAGCAAACCCATGGTCCTCTCGGTCTGAGGCCTCGGCCTAAGTTTTCCAGGTTTCCTCCAGGCAGGTGGGGACTCCTGGCCCCATTTGGGAGCTCAGGGTCTGCCTGGGAGACATGAGGGGCCTCAAGGGCTCAGATGCCCCCCAGCCTGGGAAGTCACTCAGCCACGACTGGGCGGGGACCTGGGTGGGGCCTCAGTATAAGTCTCAGGTCCTTCCACCTCCTGATTCTGCAGCCCCTGCTGGTCTCCAACCACACCGTCTGGGACAGCCTTTCTCCTCCGTGTCCCTCCCCACCCTGGTGGCACCTCTCGCCGTGATCGTCCTGGTCCTGGTTGGATAATCGGGCTTTTCAGGCTTCTCACGCCACTCCCCACCTCCTTGTTGGTTTAACCTCAGGGTACCTTTCCCTTGACACCCACAACTCCCCTTTCCTCCTCCCGTGTGTTCCCTTTGTGCAGAACGCCCGTCTGGTTCTATCGACCTGGCTCAGCCAGAATGCTCTTCTATTTCAGGGACTCCTACGCAACAATTTTAAAAAAAAATCATTCCTGCTGTGTGTTTATCTCCATCAAGAGGCTGAAACTCAGTCTGATTGTCCAAGCGCTTCCGGCTGCATTTGGGTTGGAGTAGATGGGATTTTATGAGATTGTAAAAATCGAGCTTTTACCTATCTCGAACAAATTTGCATGTCAAGGAGAAACACTGAGAGTAGAAACAGGACCGCAGAAGGGAGGCTTGGGAATGCGAGAGCCTCCGAAGTGGGGCACAGGTGGCTTCAATAATCCACACAAGTTTGGCTGTAACTTGCTTCTACAAAGCCGAAGAGGCGGCAGAGTCACCCCCGGGGGTTGGGATCCACCTTCTCAGCTCCTCAGTGGGGACAGTTTTGCATGGGTTTTCAAATACAAATCCCAGCATCATCCATAACATGGAGAATTTGCGGTTAATTCTGCTGAGTTTTCACTTAGACCCAAGCTGTCTTGTCTGTAGAACTGCAATTGCATTAGAGGAACACTGTTTACATTTCTTGAGATATTGTGATAATGAAAAACAGCACCATCAACCCCCATTAAGCCAAAAGAACATTAATTGTATATTTTATGCTGCCTCCCTGGACTGGCAGCTCACACAGACATGCTTTACTTCAGCAAAACAGGGCTCATCTTTGCCATGAGGTACCCATTTCCCTCCTTAATTACACGTAATTGTATAGTCTAATTTATTCTAACGCCCGACGCCTAAAAGTGCACATTCATGAATCAAGGGTTAGATTGGGAGGTAGGAGAATTATAAACGGGTATAACTGCAGTC
Organism: Kogia breviceps; assembly: GCF_026419965.1. Lineage (NCBI taxonomy): Eukaryota > Metazoa > Chordata > Mammalia > Artiodactyla > Physeteridae > Kogia > Kogia breviceps. Next base: position 13,032,729 of record NC_081323.1, on the reverse strand, counting down.
TCCTGGGGGCTGCTTATGAGTGATCTCAAAGAGCAATGATGTTTATTCTGAATTATTGCTAATGAAAGACAGGCTGCCTCCAGTTAAGAACACAGATAACAGTGATGATTTGTCTGGTTGCTTAACAATACACCAATAGTTCTCTTTTGGGTAAATGATCAAGAAAGATTAAATACGTGAATTTCATGTAATTTGTGATGGGATGAAACAGACACACAAACAGCGTTAGTCCTTGTGTAACTGTGTATTAAAATGAGTACTGCAGCCCCAGGCAGCCCAGCTGCAGATCTCCGTGGACAAGGCAGAGCTTGTGTATCTCTGGTGGACCATGGTTTTCTAAAGGGGAAAAGCTGGGTCCATTTGACCATAAGTGCAATTCAATTTAGTCTCTCTCTGTGACAGCACACCTCCTTTCCACAATTGCTTTCTAGAAAAATCACTTTTGAACTTTGATTGTAATTAATCAATTTATCAGTTATGATTAATGCTGGTGGCTGATTTAGGAAAAGTGGAATAATGACTCAGCGCTGCCCCAGGGCTGAAGTTCTAACTAACCTGGACTCTGCCCCCACTGGCTGGTGACTCCTTAGCTGATCACCTCGGGTCTCAGTTTCCTCATTTTAAGAATGAGAATAATATTGAGGACATTGCAGGTTTTCATGTGGTCTAAGTGAGATTAACAAAAGTAAATGCGCACACGATGCCTGGCTGGGAGTGTTTGTTGAATCAGAATTGGAAATGTGGGACATGGGTTCGAGCCCTGGCCCAGGAAGATCCCACATGCTGCAGAGCAACTAAGCCTATGCGCCACAACTACTGAGCCTGCGCTCTAGAGCCTGCGAGCCACAGCTATTGAGCCCACATGCCACAACTACTGAAGCCTGTGCACCTAGAGCCCATGCTCTGCAGCAAGAGAAGCCACTGCAATGAGAAGCCTGTGCACTGCAATGAAGAGTAGCCCCCACTCACCACAACTAGAGAAAGCCCACGCCACACACAGCAACAAAGGCCCAACGTAGCCAAAAGTAAATAAATAAATAAATTTATTTTAAAAAAGAGAATCAGAAATGTGCTACCATGGGCCTCTAGAGAGAATCCTCCATCGGCTGCAAAACCTGACTCTGAAAATCCAAGGCAGCTGCTGTGATGCCAAAGCAAACCAGCTCATGCCACTCCCAGGCTTAAAATCCCTTCCGCTTAGATGAAAATCCAAATTCCTGAGCAGGACCACAAGATCTACATGGTCCCAACCCTGGCCACCTACCAACATCTTTCTCTGCTCACTTACTTCTCTCTTTATTATGAAAATTTCAAATGAAAAATTGAAAGAGTAGTACAGTGGATATGCTATACCCACCACCTGGAATCAACAGTTCTTAATACTTTGCCACGTGCCCTGATATGTTGCTGAATGATTTGAAAGGAAGTTGAGGACATCGTGGCAAATCACCGCTTAGGACTTGAGTGGGCATCTCCTAAGAATAAACTGTTCTTTCAGATGACCTCCCCATCATTATCACACCTAAGGAAATGGACAGTAATTCCATAATCACTCCCCAGCTTGCTCACATTAATGGAGCCCCAAGGGCTTCTTTCTCTTTGTTCCTTAAACCTTTGCCTGCCTCAGGGCCTTTGCACTTGCTGTGCCCGCTGCCTGGAATACTCTTTCCCCAGATTTTTCTGTATCATCTCCTCGTAATCATTCAGATCTCAGCTTAAATGTCACCTCCCTGAGAGTTCTCTCCTGTTTCACCTAAAGGTGTTCCCTGATCTCCCTCACTCTCCATCTTCCCTCCCCATTTTATTGTCTTCCTATAGCATGCCACTGTATGAAATTCTGTATTTATTTTGTGTCTGTGACCATGGTCTATTTCCTGCTCCCCACATCCACCCTACACTAGCTGCGGGAGAGCAGGGGCTGTGTCTGGTTTGCTCACTGCTGTAGCTCCAGTGCCTAGAACAGAATCTAGCACACAGTCGATATTCAGTAGATATTTGTTAAATGAAGGAGTGAATATCCCTGTGTGTGATGTTTTCAAACAGAAGAAGTCGTAAATGGAAGCGTTGGGATACTAGTGTCTAGAGACAAATCCATAGGGGCTCAATCACAGTGCTACCACTCACCAGCTCTGTGTTACTACGGGCCTCTGTCCCTTTTTAAACGCCTCTGCCAAATGGGGATGGTGACAATCTTCTCTGCTTCCTAGGGTTGTTGTGAGTTATTAATGAGTTTATCTACAAAGTGCTTCGAACAGTGCCCAGCACATAACAACCAACCTTCCTTGTGCACTTATAAGAGGCCCATGATTTTAAGCTCCATTGGCCACTCACAGGCTTGCCTAGAACCGGTCTCCAAACAGAAAGCCCTGGGGAAAACTTCTTGGGAGGTCCGATGCACCATGGGCCACATGCTGCCCTGTGAGAGACCAGCCAGGTCAACATTTGGCCTGAAAAAAGGCCCTGATTGTTTACAGTGGGCATCTGGGCTGATGGTCCCGGCCCGTGGTTAAATATTTTGACTCTCACCCCTGAGACCAGCCCTTAGAGGCTCACACAGGATGGGGGGCATGGGAACCTGGGGAGGAGGGGACAAAAGGAGACCCCTCTCCCTGCTGGAGGAGAGTGAACCCGGTGGCCTGGGCTCTGACTCAGTGGGGCCCCCCCCCCACCAACTCCCCTCGGGTAGGTAGGCTCTGTTAGGAATTTTACCTTATCACTGGCCTGTACATTTTTAAAAAAAGGATATTCAGTGCTGGATGTCGAACATGCAGGGGAACAGAGGTAAATATATGTTTTTCAGCTAAAGTTGCAATAACAAATGAGTTAGGAAGTCAGGAAAAAACGTGGGTATTTTTTTAAAAAAACACAAACTTTACAGAGGTATAATTCACATACCATAAAATGCATCCATTTTGAGTGTACCACTAAATGGTTTTTAAATCTCCAGGGTTGTGCAACCATCACCATAATCCAGTTCTAGAATTTTCTCATCACCTCTTATAATAAGATCCCTCACGAGCATGGGTCATTTTAAAGCCCTCCAGGTGATTCTAACCTGCAGCCAGGCTGAGAGCCCTGCCCAGGGGTGGGGTCTTAGTAACAAGGGGAGAGTGGCAAAAGGTGGCACAGAGAGTGCTGAGGTACCTGGTTGACACGGAAATAATGAATGTACTTCATTTAAAAGAATGTAAATGAATAGGTATATGTATCACAGAATCACTTTGCTGTACACTTAAAACTAACACAACATTGTAAATCAACTAGACTCCAATATAAAATAAGAATTGTAGAAAATGAATGTAAGTGAACACCTACAGGAGCAGTTTTGGTTTTTTTTTTTTTTTTTTTTTTGCGGTTACGCGGGCCTCACTGTTGGGGCCTCTCCCGTTGCGGAGCACAGGCTCCGGACGCGCAGGCTCAGCGGCCATGGCTCACGGGCCCAGCCGCTCTGCGGCATGTGGGATCTTCCCAGACCGGGGCATGAACCCGCGTCCCCTGCATCAGCAGGCGGATTCTCAACCACTGCGCCACCAGGGAAGCCCCAGGAGCAGTTTTGGTTGTGGGGAGGCTGGGGTGTGTGGGGAGAGGGATGGAGGCTGGCCAGCTGAGACAATTTGGTGGAAGCCCAGACCTTGGTCTAGAAAGGTCCATCTGGGCTGCAGGTAGCGCTGGTGGTGGGGAGTGGAGTGGGGGACACTCCACATTTCCATCTGGAAGGAGAGGCCTGTGCCCACTCCCCAGTCCACACAGCGTACCTCCCCTGGAAGTTAGGAGGGGGGAATGGCGGCTGGGAACGGGGGTGGGTGTGGAGGAGCCTGCAGGACCCCCTGCTTGGCCCAGAGCCAGGCCCACCGGGGTCACTGTTGCCGGGTGGGGGGTGGGGGTGAAGCACCATCCCCGAGGACACACGGGGGGCAAAAAACAGAGGCTAGGAAAGGACCCAGGGGTCCTGCTCTTTCCATCTTGGTGCAGCTCCCTGGGCCGGGGAGGGCTCTGCAGAGCAGCCGGACCAGCTCCGTCCTGCTCAGTGTCGGGGGACCCCCAAAGTGTCCCCTTACCTTCCTTCCATCAGGACCTTGCCCGCCGCTCTGCCCCGAGAAGTGCCTGCTTCTAGTCACAGCACCTTCCCCTGCCCCGGCCAGGCAGAATCTCTGCCACTTGGCACTCAAGTTTATCGACACCCTGTGCGTGCTGCTGGTGACTCATCTGTTTGTGCTGATATCCAGTCATCTGAGGCTCTGGCAGGCGCTAGTGCACACCAGGGCTGGGCTGCCGACCAAGACTACAAGCGGAGACCTCTGTGAAGAGCTCGTTTATCCTCTGTCCTCTTCACCTTGGAGGGAGGACTTAGGAGTATAACACCTGCCATTTAGAGAACACTGTCTGGGCGCGGCTGCAAACAATAGACCCACTTTGGCCAGTTAAAGCAAGGAAGGGATTTGTTGAAAGATATTAAGTGTTCCCAAATCCTCGTGTAGGTTGAGGGGAGGGTCAGTATGCCGTCTGCAAGCTAGGCAGCAGGAAAAGACTTCAACCACACCATGGGAGCTGCTGTGGTAACACACCAAGGCTGCCGTGTCTGTCCTGATGAAATTGGGCCCAGACATGGAAGTCCCAGCCACTGCTGAGGCCCCAGAAGAACTGATAGCCTTGCCATGGTATTTTCTAGAAGCTCAGATCCCTTGGGCACAGCGGCCACTCCACAAAGCTCCATTCTGAATTTTTGTCTCCCACATGTGTGTCTGATTGGTAGAGTGTGGGCCATGTGACCGTATCCCAGCCACACAGAGGTGCGGGAATTGGAGTTTCTGCGGTTGGCTTGGGAAGGCAGGACTCGTTTGTGGGATGTTAGCAAAATGGAGAGAGGGAATTGGATGGCCAAAAAAGACAAACACCTGATCCACCTGTAGCATGCCAGCAGGTGGGCTGAGCACTCAATGCCTCTCATTTAATCCTTCTCCTTATAGTTAGGGAACCAAGGATCAGAGAGGGGAAGTGACTTGTCCAAGGTCTCAGGGAGCTCAGACTCCAGAACTTTTACTAAACTTCCAAAGGCAGGATTAGATGGAAAATGGCACAGAGCTCTCAAGACCCCAGCCATCTGGATGCCCTAATGCTGGCCTGGGGCCTCAGCCACAGATTAACCAATTTTGTGTGGCCAGTGCAGTCACAGAACAGGCTCTGCACCTTTGCTCACTGAGTCCTGATTGAAGCAGGAAAATACATACATTTCGTCCATTTGTGAACAGCCAGATCATGTAAAATTCATCTGGGTGCCCAAGGTCAGAAGACTTGGGCTCTGATTCTGACTTCCTGTTGCATGACCTTGAGCCTCTATTTGCTCATCTGTTACATGGGCACCAAAATCTCACCCCACTTCACTCCCTCCATGATTATCATTCAAATGTTAAAATGTGAATGTGAGCTGGAATAAAGGGATAAGCTCTATGCAGGACAGTTCTCTTCTTCCTTGATCTTGCTCCACATCAGCAAACTGTGGATAAGGAATCTGTATGGTCTGAGTATAGCTGCATTCACTAGGGCTCATAAGGAATCATAAGCTGGGCAATAGGTGTTTTCTGTTTAGACAGTAAGTGAAGACCTGTATGCAGGAAACTATAAGACACTGATAAAAAGAAATTAAAGATGATACAAACAGATGGAGAAATATGCCATGTTCTTGGGTTGGAAGAATCAACATTGTGAACATGACTATACCCAAAGCAATCTACAGATTCAGTCAACCCCTATCAAACTACCACTGGCATTTTTCACAGAACTAGAACAAAAAATTTCACAATTTGTATGGAAACACAAAAGACACTGAATAGCCAAAGCAATCTTGAGAAAGAAAAACGGAGCTGGAGGAATCAGGCTCCCGGACTTCAGACTCTACTACAAAGCTACAGTAATCAAGACAGTATGGTACTGGCACGAAAACAGAAATATAAATCAATGGAACAGGATAGAAAGCCCAGAGATAAACCCACACACATATGGTCACCTTATCTTTGATAAAGGAGGCAAGAATATACAGTGGAAAAAAGACAGCCTCTTCAATAAGTGGTGCTGGGAAAACTGGACAGCTACATGGAAAAGAATGAAATTAGAACACTTCCTCACACCATACACAAAAATAAACTCATGGGCTTCCCTGGTGGCGCAGTGGTTGAGGGTCCGCCTGCCGATGCAGGGGACACGGGTTCGTGCCCCGGTCCGGGAGGATCCCACATGCCGCGGGGCGGCTGGGCCCGTGAGCCATGGCCGCTGAGCCTGTGCGTCCGGAGCCTGTGCTCTGCAACGGGAGAGGCCACAACAGTGAGAGGCCCGTGTACCAAAAAAAAAAAAAAAACTCAAAATGGATTAAAGATCTAAATGTAAGGCCAGACACTATCAAACCCTTAGAGGAAAACATAGGCAGAACAATCCATGTCATAAATCACAGCAAGATCCTTTTTGACCCACCTCCTAGAGAAATGGAAATACAAACAAAAATAAACAAATGAGACCTAATGAAACTTAAAAGCTTTTGCACAGCAAAGGAAACCATAAACAAGATGAAAAGACAACCCTCAGAATGGGAGAAATTATTTGCAAATGAAGCAACTGACAAAGGATTAATCTCCAAAATTTACAAGCAGCTCATGCAGCTCAATATCAAAAAAACAAACAACCCAATCCAAAAATGGGCAGAAGACCTAAATAGACATTTCTCCAAAGAAGATATACAGATTGCCAACAGACACATGAAATGATGCTCAATATCACTAATCATTAGAGAAATGCAAATCAAAACTGCAATGAGGTATCACCTCACAGCAGTCAGAATGGCCATCATCAAAAAATCTACAAACAATAAATGCTGGAGAGGGTGTGGAGAAAAGGGAACCCTTGTGCACTGTTGGTGGGAATGTAAATTGATACAGCCACTATGGAGAACAGTATAGAGTTTCCTTAAAAAACAAAAAATAGAACTACCATATGACCGAGCAATGCCACCTCTGGGCATATACCCTGAGAAAACCATAATTCAAAAAGTCATGTACCACAATGTTCATTGCAGCTCTATTGACAATAGCCAGGACATGGAAGCAACCTAAGTGTCCATTGACAGATGAATGGATAAAGAAGATGAGGCACATATATACAATGGAATATTACTCAGCCATAAAAAGAAACGAAATTGAGTTATTTGTAGTGAGGTGGATAGACCTAGAGTCTGCCATACAGAGTGAAGTAAGTCAGAAAGAGAAAAATAAATACCGTACGCTAACACATATACATGGAATCTAAAAAAAAAAAAGATTCTGAAGAACTTAGGGGCAGGACAGGAATAAAGACGCTGACATAGAGAATGGATCTGAGGACATGTGGAGGGGGAAGGGTAAGCTGGGACGAAGTGAGAGCGTGGCATGGACATATATACACTACCAAACGTAAAATAGCTAGTGGGAAGCAGCCGCATAGCACAGGGAGATCAGCTCGGTGCTTTGTGACCATCTAGGGGGGTGGGATCGGGAGGGTGGGAGGGTGACGCAAGAGGAAGGAGATATGGGGATATATGTATATGTATAACTGATTCACTTTGTTATGAAGCAGAAACTAACACACCATTGTAAAGCAATTATACTCCAATAAAGATGTTAAAAAAAATTTGCTTCTTTAAAAGGGATTTTTGCCTTCATTTTCAGTACTTTGTGTAAGTTATCGTTTACCTGTCAAAATAGAGAACACTTTTCTAAAGCATTCGCATACTTGTTCTAATATTTGAAATGGACTAAAATGTATTCCCTAGCATTTAAAAATTTTATGTCCTTCAGTTTACAAGCAAAACATACCAGAAGAAAAGCCTCTATGTAAGTGAAATGTCTGCTCTTTTCAATAACAATGTATTTAACATTTCAGAAGTTTGATACCTATACATCTGTAATAATTATATCTTTAAGGAGAATGAAAAACAACAACAAAAAAGACCGTAAGTGGGTCGAGGGCTTTGTTCTTTGCCTCGAACAGGGACCATAGGCCTGTGAGCCATTAACAGGCTCTATTTGAAGGCCATAAGCTGTCTGCCTCAGCCTGGATATTGAGAGGGAAGCCATGTGAGCTGCTTTGTGGGGAGCCATATGGCTGAGCCTGGTGTGGCAAGGGCTGGCCCTGTGCCTCGGAGCTGCTAAGGAAGGTGCTTTGATCGGGGTTATCAGAGCACAGGGCTGCCTTGCGCGGCTTTGGCGAGATGCTCCTTTATTCATTCATTTAACAAATCTGTTTAAAGTTGCTACTAAGGCTCAGTAACTAAGTCTCAGACCCCAGGACCCAAAAGATGATTTTCATGACTCCAGCTCCCAGGGGCTTAGAGTCTAGTAGGTGAAAAAGATGCAACACCAAGTTTGACAGAGTGCTTGTGGCAGGACATCTTGGTTCTTACCCTCTTCTGCTTCTTCTTTTCCCTTGTCAATAGAAACTTGATTTTGTTTGGGTTGCGATATACCCCACTCAAGGGGTGGCTCAGGATTGTTTTAAACTGGGGTGTTCTCAAAGTGTGGTCCCTGGGTCAGCAGCAGCAAGCACATCAGGACACTCGTTAGATGTGCAAATTCTTCGGCTCCACCCCAGACCTGCTGAATCAGAAGCTCTGGGGGTGGAGCCAGCAATCTTTGTTTTACACTCCCCGGTGGGTCTTATGCGTGGCACACGGCCAGTTCTTGCCCATGAGATGTAAGGAGGTATCTGCTGGGGGCTTTGGGGAAATCGTTTTCTTTCTGTTCAAAAGGTCGGAGTCTTAGAAGGTGGGGCTCCTGCCTCATGCCCCATTCCTTTGCTCTGGAGGTGGTGGTGTCTGTACATATGCCTGGTGTGTGTGTGTGTGTGTGAGAGAGAGAGAGAGAGAGAGAGGTATCGCATGGCCAGGAGGAGGCGATGTCATCGATCGGCTCAGGATGGCAGAGCAGAAAAGAGCCTGAACTGCCCAACCACTTGGGGCCTTGTATGAAGAAGAGGACAGTGATGTCCTCACGGCATTGAAGCTTGTAGCCAAGAGCATCCCCAACAGATCCAGTTTCGCAAGGCTGATGAGAATCTAATACTGACATGAAGGTATCCCTGCCTTATAACATTGCTCAAGTCCCTTTCTTCCTCTGTGCCTTTTCCACATCTGTAACTTAAGAGCTCTTAACCACCTCACACCCATTAGGATGGCTAGTATCAAAAAACCCAGAAAGTAACGTGTTGGTAAAGATGTGGAGAAATTGGAACCTCTGTGCCCTGTTGGTGGGGATGTAAAATGGTGCAGCCACCACAGAAAACAGTATGGGGGCTCCTCAAAAAATTAAAAATAGAATTCACATGATCCAGCAATTCTACTTCTGGGTATATGCCCCGAAGAATTGAAAACAGGGTCTCAAAGTGGTGTTTGTACACCCATATTTACAGCAGCATTATTCACAATAGCCAAAAGGTGGAAGCAAGCCAAGTGTCTATTGATGGACAGTTAAGACGGTAACTTTTATGTTGTATTTTACCACAATTAAAAAGAAAATAACACCTCCCACACACACACACCTCTTAAAATCCACCCTCTCCTTCACATCTGCTGGCAGGTGGTTGCTGTTTTTCTTGCCTCTTCTCTGGGTTCTGATACCATATATCCAACAGACTTCTTGACATCTTCACCTGGATCTTTGGACGGCAGCTCAAGTTCAACATGTCTGAGTCTGAACTCATGACCTCCCTCCCTGAACCAGCTCCTCCTGCCATGCTTGTCTTTGGGGTGACGGACAATTCCATTCATTATAAGTCAGAAATCACCCTCTTCCTCAACCTCCTCCCCCCAGCCGAATCCACTGCAAGTTCCTGGTGATCGCCCTTCTTAAAATGCCTGCCAAGGGCGGATGCCTACTCCTTCTGACCTCCTCCAGTATCACCTCTGACCACAGCAGTGGGGCCCGACTGGGCTTCTGATGCATGCCCTGGCACCATCCAAACCCATGTTTCAGGGCAGAGACAGCGTGAGTTTTTCCAACTGCTGATCTGATTGACCCCATTCTAGTTTCACTCTCGGTAATCAATGCCATATGAAAATATTTCGAAGAAAAATCCCACGCCTCCCAGAGTCAATTACCATGAAGGTTTCTCCTTGAGTTGATTTCACAAAGAGCCAAGCTGTCTTCTGGGTCTCTTTGGACTGAGTCTCTCAGATTCCGGGTCTGACACTGGGTGGTAGGGGTGGGACAAATGTCACTGATGATCACTGCCTTAGTTTGGGATGTTCCGGGTACAGACTCTGAGATAAGAATTCACGAGCAAGTTGTTTACAGGGCAGGTGATCCCAGGAAACGCTGGCTGGGAGCAGGAAGTGAGAGAGGGAAGGGAGGATGACAATTTGGGCTGAGTTATTAAGCCTGCTGGTACAGAGGATGGCTGGAGTGCAACCCCAGGGAGAAAGTCTGGGAGATGGAGTCTCCCAGGTAGTCAAGTTACCCCAGGATCGAGGGAGCCCCAAACTCCTGCATGCTATTCTTGGGGGTTGCTGGAGGGAGCGTCAGTCCTCTGGCACCTTCGATCTGCCCCGTGTAGGCAAAGTGATCTGCTGAGGTTGTGGATAAACACCTTTAGGCATCGAGAAGCAGAGATCAGCGGTTGGAGGTGGTCTGAGCCCATCTGAGGGTTCCAGGGTGACATGCAGGGCACAGACAGTGCCTGCTCCGCCGGGGGGTGATGACAGGTGACGCTTACCAAGTGACTCAGACCTTCCTGACATAACACGGAGACACACAGTTAGAAAGTTGGTCCTTTCAAATCCTCCTCTCCCTCAAGGTGAAAAGTCTCACTTTGTGCGAATATGTCTTAACTTCTTTCTCACACTTGGATCATCTCTCTTTTGAACCAAGAGAGAGCCGAGCCAGCCTTGGGCTTCAAGTCTACCTGTGCAATTGGACCTCACTGCAATTTATAACGTTGCTCTGGGTTCTAATTTCGTTTTCCAAGTAAGTCGAGTATATAAGGTTTGCTGTTAAAAGAAAGTTATGTAATTAAGACATCTGATTTAAGAGAGCATTGAGTACAACACACGTTGCGCTGCCTCAGACAGGTGGCGGGTTGTGGCTGGAGCGAGGGGGTCACTGGCCCGAGGCATAAGGTTCCCACTCTGCATGGGCGTCTCAGGCCCTACCTTCTGGTGTCCAGCCACCTCTACGGATCCGACTCTCATTTCTCACTGGCCCTCCGTGCACCGAAACCCCCTTCTCGCTCCCACCAAGTATGTTCTCGTCTCCATCAAGGTCTAAGCTGTTCCCACCACCGCAGCCCCTACCTGCTTCCTCTGTTCAATGCCCAGCTGCACATTCCTCCTCCGAGACCCCTCCCCTGGGACCCCCGACTCGGCTCCGCCTTGGAGCTGAGTACTTCCTGTTGGATCCCCTCCCCCAGGATTATTTCATCCAGCCGCACGTGTTAACTGTTGACAGGTGGGTCCCTCACCGGCCAGGCGTGTGGTGAGAACGGGGCCTGCTTCTCTCTGGTCGGCTGATAAGCGAGTGAAAGAGGGAAAAGAGTGACCACAGCGGTGTCCTCGGTGTCCCCTTGACATCCTTGGTGTCTCTGGACAACCAGGGCGCTCAGCCAGGGATGGATAATCATGGGGTGTAACCGTGCCCCCCCCCCAGCTGGGTGTTGACCTCCCTGCTCAGGCCGTCCCACGTGGGGCTCGTCTCTCTGAACTCTTCCTGTCTGCGACCACGTGGAGCCCGTGGCATTCTTGTTTCCAGACCCAAGTGAGACCACAGAACAACGTGTGTTGGCGGCCATGGCTGCCGGGCGCCCGTCATGGGGTGGCAGCGCTGCCCAGAGTTACGTTGCTATGAAGGGGACAGAGCTGAGGTGCGCAGGAGGGGGACGTGTGAGGACCGCGTCCAGCCCCTTTGTCCTGAGTGGAGAGCGGGTCCCGGCAGGTTCCCCTCGCATGTACTGGCAGGTATGGCTGCTCCTGAGCTGGGCAGGTGGGTAGGTGGGAGCCTGGAGGAGGCCAGGGGCAGAGCTTGGGGAGGTGCCTGGGATTCAGACCCTCAGGGCGAAAGCTGAGGTCTGCGCGCATCTCAGGGGCTGTGCACGTGCATGCGTGTGTGTGCGTGTGTGTGAGAGTGTGTACGGTTGTGAGTGTGTGTATGTGTGAGGGAGAGGGAGGGTCTTGAGGAGCTCGGGGGTGGGGAGACGGGAGCAGAGAGAGCAGAGGTGGCCTCAGAGGAGAGGGTCCAGGTGGACAGAGGAGCCTGGACACGGGGGCCCAGGGGCCTGATGCGAACGCGAGGGAGCGGATGGGTTACGGCGGCTTCCGGATCTGGTCTTACAGTGTCAGTAAAAATCAGAGCAGCTAAACTTCACCGAGTACTTTTCAAGCACTCTATGAATGTATTTATTTAACAGATACTTACTTTGTGCTTGCTCTGTGGAGGCACTGCAAGAAAATTTTATGAAAAAAAAAACCCTACAAATCCCAGTTAATCCTCACAAGAACCCTGTGCGGAGGTGCCGTCATTGTTTCCATCTGATCTGTGATTTGTGACGCAACCGGGGTCTTAGAGGGGGCGGGTGGACGGGCTGGTGGGTTGACCTGCCATCCGGTTCCAGAGTCGGGCTCCTCCCCGTGGTGATGCCTGGGTTTCCTCATGCTCATAAAAAGCCACAAGTCAGTTATGCTTATTACCCATTTTACAGATGGGAAAACTGAGGCACACAGAGGTTAGGAATTTCTCAGCTTGAAAGTGGCCGAGCCAGGACCCAGCCCAGGCTGCTGGCTCAGGCCCACACTGTAACCACCTGTTATCACCCCTTGGGAATGAACCCTTTGAAGAAAGGTGAGTCACTTGCCTTGGCCGTGCCTCAGTTTCCTCATTTGCCAAGTTGGGCTCTAGTAATCCTGTCCTACTGACTCACCAGGAGTGGTGAGGGAAGGGCTTAGGGCCAAGGCTCCCAGAAACTTCCATCAGGAAGGAGCCCTGACCTGATACAAGAGATTTCTGTGCATTAATTTTGTATCCTGCTACTTTACCAAATTCATTGATTAGCTATAGTAGTTTTCTGGTAGCATCTTTAGGATTCTCTATGTATAGTATCATGTCATCTGCAAACAGTGACAGTTTTACTTCTTTCTGATTTAGATTACTTTTATTTCTTTTTCTTTTCTGGCTGCTAAAACTTCCAAAACTATGTTGAATAATAGTGGTGAGAGTGGGCAACCTTGTCTTGTTCCTGATCTTAGAGGAAATGGTTTCAGTTTTTCACCATTAAGAATGATTTTGGCTGAGGGTTTGTCATATATGGCCTTTATTATGTTGTGGTAGTTTCCCTCTATGCCTACTTTCTGGAGAGTTTTTTTTTTTATCATAACTGGGTGTTGAATTTTGTCAAAAGCTTTTTCTGCATCTATTGAGATTATCATATTGATTTTATCCTTCAGTTTGTTAATATGGTGTGTCACATTGATTGATTTGCATATATTGAAGAATCCTTGCATTCCTGGGATAAACCCCGCTTGATCATGGTGTATGATCCTTTTAATGTGCTGTTGGATTCTGTTTGCTAGTATTTTGCTGAGGATTTTTGCCTCTATGTTCATCGGTGGTATTGGCCTGTAGTTTTCTTTTTTTGTGACAGTTTTGTCTATTTTTGTATCAGGGCGATGGTGGCCTCATAGAATGAGTTTGGGAGTGTTCCTCCCTCTGCTATATGTTGGAAGAGTTTGAGAAGGATAGGTGTTAGCTCTTCTCTAAATGTTTGATAGAATTTGCCTGTGAAGCCATCTGGTCCTGGGCTTTCTTTAGTTGCGTCAAGCAGGGGCTAGTCTTCGTTACGGTGAGTGGGCTTCTCATTGTGGCAGCTTCTCTTATGGCAGAGCACGGGCTCTAGGTGCGCAGGCTTCAGTAGTTGTGGCATGTGGGCTCAGTAGTTGTGGTACACAGGCCTAGTTGCTCCACGGCATGTGGGATCTTCCTGGACCAGGGCTTGAACCTGTGTCCCCTGCATTGGCAGGCAGATTCTTAACCACTGCATCACCAGGGAAGCCCTTGGGTTTGTTTTTGTAGGTCTTTCCCTTCTCTTGTGTTACCTGCCGAGAGAAGTTCCTTTAGCATTTGTTGTAAAGCTGGTTTGCTGGTGCTGAATTCTCTTAACTTTTGCTTGTCTGTAAAGGTTTTAATTTCTCCATTGAATCTGAATGAGATCTTTGTTGGTTAGAGTAATCTTGGTTGTAGGTTTTTCCTTGTCATCACTTTAAATATGTCTTGCCACTCCCTTCTGGCTTGCAGAGTTTCTACTGAAAGATCAGCTGTTAACCTTATGGGGATTCCCTTGTGTGTTATGTGTTGTTTTTCCCTTGCTGCTTTTAATATTTTTTCTTTGTATTTAATTTTTGTTAGTTTGATTAATATGTGTCTTGGCGTGTTTCTCCTTGGATTTATCTTGTATGGGACTCTGTGCTTCCTGGACTTGATTGCTTATTTCCTTTCCCATGTTAGGGAAGTTTTCAACTATAATCTCTTCAAATATTTTCTCAGACCCTTTCCTTTTCTCTTCTTCTTCTGGGACCCGTATAATTCAAATGTTGGTGCATGTAATGTTGTCCCAGTCTCTGAGACTGTCCTCAATTCTTTTCATTCTTTTTTATTCTGCTCTGCAGTAGTTATTTCCAGTCTTTTATCTTCCAGGTTACTTATCCATTCTTCTGTCTCAGTTATTCTGGTATTGATTCCTTCTAGAGAATTTTAAATTTCATTTATTGTGTTGTTCATCATTGTTTGTTTTCTCTTTAGTTCTTCTAGGTTCTTGTTAAACGTTTCTTGTATTTTCTCCACTCTATTTCCAAGATTTTGGATCATCTTTACTATCATTACTCTGAATTCTTTTTCAAGTAGACTGCCTATTTCCTGTTCATTTCTTTGGTCTGGTGGGTTTTTACCTTGCTCCGTCATCTGCTACATATTTCTCTGTCTTCTCATTTTGCTTAACTTACTGTGTTTGGGGTCTCCTTTTCACAGGCTGCAGGTTCGTAGTTGCTGTTGTTTTTGGTGTCTGCCCCAGTGGATGAGATTGGCTCAGTGGCTTGTGTAGGCTTCCTGGTGGAGGGGACTGGTGCCTGTGTTCTGGTGGGCAGGGCTGTGTCCGGTGGTGTGTTTTGGGGTGTCTGTGAACTTAGTATGATTTTAGGCAGTCTCTGCTAATGGGTGGGGTTGTGTTCCTGTCTTGCTAGTTGTCTGGCATGGGGCATCCAGCACTGGAGCTTGCTGGCCGTTGGGTGGAGCTGGGTCTTAGCGTTGAGACAGAGATCTCTGGGAGAGCTCTCGCCGATTGATATTATGTGGGGCTGGGAGGTCTCTGGTGGTCCAATGTCCTGAACTCAGCTGTCTCACCTCAGAGGCTCAGGCCTGACACCCGGCCAGAGCACCAAGACCCTGTCAGCCATATGGCTCAGAAGAAAAGGGAGAAAAAAAGAAAGAAAAATAAATTTAAAAAAATTATTAACATAAAAAAGTAATTAAACAAATAAGAGAGCAACCAAACCAATAAAGAAATCCACCAATGATAAGAAGTACTAAAAACTAAACTAAGATAAACGTAAATATCAGAAAGAAATCAGTGGCAGACAGAAAACCCCATGTCTACAGTTGCTCTAAAATTCACCGCCTCAATCTTGGGATGATTCGTTGTTTAGTCAGCTATTCCACAGATGCAGGTACATCAAGTTGATTGTGGGGATTTACTCTGCTGCTTCTGAGGCTGCAGGAAGGAATTTCCCTTTCTCTTCTTTGTTTGCACAGCTCCCGGGGTGCAGCTTTGGTTTTGGCTCTGCCTCTGCAGGTAGGTTGCCCTCAGGCCTCTGTTCCCTGCCCAGACAGGAGGGGGTTAAAGCAGTGGCTGATGATGGGGTTCTGGCTCACTCAGGCGGGGTGGGGGTGGGGGGTAACGGCAGTAGTAACTGGAATGTGGGGCGAGCCTGCGCGGCCAGCATGACATTGTAACAGCCTGAGGCATGCTGTGTGTTCCCCTGGGGAAGCTGTCTCTGGGTCACGGGACCCTGGCAGTGGCGGTCTGCACAGGCTCCTGGGAGGGGAGGTGTGGATGGGCTGCACAGGCTTCTTGGTGGCTGCAGCAGGAGCCTTAGCATTTCATGCCCGTCTCTGGTGTCTTCATTCACTGGTAGGCGTGGCTCGCACTCGTCTCTGGAGCTCGTTTAGGCGGTGCTCTGTATCCCCTCTCCTCGCGCACCCGGAAACAATGGTCTCTTGCCTCTTCCGCAGGTCCAGACTTTTTCTTGGACTCCCTCCCGGCTAGCCGTGGTGCACTAGCCGCCTTCAGGCTGTGTTCACGCCGCCAACTCCCGTCCTCTCCTTGGGATCCGACTGAAGCCCGAGTCTCAGCTCCCAGCCCCCTCCCTCCCCTGCTGGGGAGCAGACAAGCCTCTCGGGCTGGTGAGTGCTGGTTGGCACCGATCCTCTGTGCGAGAATCTCTCCGCTTTGCCCTCCGCACCCCTGTTGCTGCGCTCTCCTCCGGGGCTCCGAAGCTTCCCCGCTCCGGCACCTGCAGTCTCCGCCCCGCGAAGGGGCTTCTAGTGTGTGGAAACTTTTCCTCCTTCACGGCTCCCTCGCAGAGGTGCAGGTCCCGTCCCTATTCTTTTGTCTGTTTTTTCTTTTTTCTTTTGCCATACCCAGGTACGTGGGGAGTTTCTTGCCTTTTGGGAGGTCTGAGGTCTTCTGCCAGCATTCAATAGGTGTTCTGTAGGAGTTGTTCCACATGTAGATGTATTTTTAAAAATTTATTTGTTTATTTATTTATGGCTGAGTTGGGTCCTCGTTTCTGTGCGAGGGCTTTCCCTAGTTGCGGCGAGCGGGGGCCACTCTTCATCGCGATGCGCGGGCCTCTCACTATCGTGGCCTCTCTCGTTGCAGGGCACAGGCTCCAGACGCGCTGGCTCAGTAATTGTGGCTCACGGGCCCAGTTGCTCGGCGGCATGTGGGATCTTCCCGGATCGGGGCTCGAACCCGTGTCCCCTGCATTGGCAGGCGGATTCTCAACCACCGCGCCACCAGGGAAGCCCTATGTAGATGTATTTTTGATGTATTTGTGAGGAGGAAGGTGATCTCCACGTCTTACTCCTCCTCCATCTTGAAGGTCTCCTCCCCACAAGTACAATCTTATAGACAATCATATATTTGTGTGCACACATACATGCACACACACTTATACATATGTACATATACATATTTAACTGTGTTATTCTAGGTAGTAATAGATGCTATAAAAATCAGACAAGGTATTGGGATAGAGAGGTCTTGGGGGGCTACTTTAGACTGGAGGTCCTGGAAGTCCCCTCTGAGGTGTGCCATTTGGGCAGAGGCCTGAGGAATGAAGAGTGTCTTCCATGTGCATATCTGGAGGAAGAATGTTACAGAGGGAACAACATGTGCAAAGGCCCTGTGGTGGGAGTGTGCCTGGCATGAGGGAGCAAGGGGGAGAGGAGCCACAGCTGAGATTAGATATGACTTTCTAGACCATGGCAAAGAAATTTGTGTCACATTTTAAGAGTCATGGAATGTGATTTGAGAGTTTTGTGCGGAGGACTTTGTAGGTTTTGACATGTTATATGAAAGGATTCCTCTGACTGCCTGTGGAGGATGAACCGCGGGGTTGGCGGCAGCGGGGGGTGGGGGGGGAGGGCGGGGCGGGGGCGAGAGTCAATGCAGGGAGACCAGTGGGGAGGAAACTGCAACAGTCCAGTGAGAGATGATGACTGCTTGGACCATTCATGGTGGAGGTGGGAGGTGATCAAATTCCAGCCATAGTTTAAAGGTAAAGCCAGCAGGATTGGTTGATAGATTGGATGTGAGGGAACAAGAGGAAGAGAAGCATTAAGACCAACCTCAAGATTTGGCCTGATCACCTGGAAGGATGGAGTTGCCTTGTACTACGGAAATGACCAGCTCGGGTGGAAATGGGGGCATTGGAAATCTGCACCTTGGGCCCTGATGCTGAGTGTGTCCTCTCCCTTGGTCCCTGCGGCCTCTGCCTATCTGCAGGAGGGCCCTGGAACAGTAACCTTGGATTTAACCTGGGACCAACATTGCCTTCCTGAAATACCACCTCTGAAGTTTCCAGGGCACTTGTGACTTTCTCTTCTAAAGACTCAGCCTGCATTTTATTCTAATGGCTGGGGTTCATTCCCCCTAAGGACGGGCAGCTCCCACAGTTAAAGAATAAATGGATGGGGCTTCCCTGGTGGCACAGTGGTTGAGAGTCCGCCTGCCGATGCAGGGGACACGGGTTCGTGCCCTGGTCCGGGAAGATCCCACATGCCGCGGAGCGGCTGGGCCCGTGAGCCATGGCCGCTGAGCCTGCGCGTCCGGAGCCTGTGCTCCGCAACGGGAGAGGCCACAACAGTGAGAGGCCCGCGTACCACAAAAAAAAAAAAAAAAAAAAAAAAAAAAAAAAAAAAAAAAAAGAATAAATGGATGAACATTCCATTAGTGCCCAGAATGCCCCAGGCCCACAGAGGAGATTTAGCGCGCCTGCCACCTGTCCAGATGCGCTGGTTGGAAAGTGCTACATCTGTTCAAGGGAGTTTGAATGTTAAAGAGGGATATCAGTTGTAGGAAGGAAATTACTGAGTCTTCAAATGCCATCAACTGAGAAAAAGACAGATGAAGGTTTTATGGACGTGCAGTTTGTCCCAATAAAATATCTTACAACCTGTCTCTTTACTGGCATCAAAATACTGCAGTGTTTTCTAACGAACAGTTTACATCTCAGTGATGAGTTTCTTAAAAACAAAAAACAAAGCAGTGCTTTCACTCTTCTATCTGGCTTTCTAAAGCAACTGCTATACAAATATATGTTTATTTGTGCAATAACATTTATAAAGCACCTACTAAGTGCAGAGCCCTGGGCTAAGGAGGGGAGAGAGATGAATCAGATCTTTTTCTCAGCAGGTTCATGCCTGGTGGGGGACATAAATAGCACACAGGGTGGAGTGGGTTAGTGCAGTGAGAAAGGTCCTGAGGTTCAGAAGGGGGAGGGATTGCTGGGTGCTGGGGGGTCAGAGTAGGCTTTTTGGAAGGGATGGTGTGTCCATTTACTTGCATTTGCCAGCATGTAACTGAAATCCGTAATGAATCTGATTTACACCGCAAAGGAATTTATCTCCTGTAATGGAGGCTACCAGTCAGGAGGACTTCACGGTGGGTCCAGCAACTGAATCCAGGGATTCAGCGGCTATACACCACCACTAGCCTCTCTGCTTTGCCGGCCGCTGTTTTGGTTTTATACCTAAGTCAGTTCCCCTCTCGATCACGAGATAACCGCCATCGGCAACTGAGACCACGTGTCTCCTCGTCCAGGTTTACTGGCATTGAGAGAGCAACCTCTCCTTGGAGTGTGGGATATACACTCTTCTCTCTGATACAACTGGCCAGGGTGGGTTATGTGCCCACCTTGGACCACTAACAATCTCTAGGGGATGGCTGTAGACTAACTACCATTGACTAATAGGGGTGAGTCTGGAGCAGAGGATCCGGTCAGCATCCCCTGAGCCGAGGGGCTGCACGGGCACAGGTGGCCACCAAGGCAAAGCTGGGCCACCATCAGCATGTCTCGATTGAAATAGGTGAGTAGTTTGGTGTGTGAATTACATCTCAATAAAACTGCAGTTAAAAAAAAACCAAAAAACCCAAACAAAAAACAAGGCAAAGTTGGGCTTGTGTTTGAAAAGAGGAATGCAGGAAAGGATATTGGATAGGCAGTCATCTGAGCAGGGCATTGGTAGATTGGTGGGCTTTTATACTAGCAGAGATAACAACAATCATAATTTAATAATAATAATAATAAGCAGTAGATTTGAGGGCTTTTTGCAATCCATTCATGGCATCTAGGGCTTTAAATGCAGAGCAGGACGTCTCTTATCCAACCTCTCTTACCTGACTCACTTGTTTATCTGAAGCTCGCCATTCCTCTGTAAACATGTGTATGGATAAGCCTACAGCTTGGGGGCATCGGCTCCCGTCTGAAACGCACACCGAGCTGCCGGTTTACTGAAAGTCATTGTTTTTGTTTCCAAACCTGTTTAGTCCAGATGTACCTGAGATTGTAATGACATAGTTTAAATAAATGTAGCAAATGGATAACTAGTAGTACAAAAGGAGAGGGAGAAGCTGCTCCTATGCAAACCAAGTTGAATTGTTGCGAAAGATTTGATGAGGGAAAAAAGCTTAAGTAGAGGTTGGAAAAATAGGTGAGATGTAATACCACTAGCGGTGCACTGTCTAATACAACAGTCACTTGCCACACGTGGCTATGGAGCACTTGACATGTGGCTGGCGTGGCTGTAAAATTGAGGTTTTGATTTTCTTTCATTGTAATCGATTCACATGATTAAAGACAGATACGTGATTCAGTTATTGAAAAACTTTTCAATGTATTTGGGACAAGTTCTTTATATGAATCTACTGTTTCACTTTAAATTTCCTGAAATCTAAATGCAGATCAACTGTCTCTGATAAACATAGAGAGGCACTGAGTGTAAAATACACACCAGATTTTGAAGATTTATATGAAAAACAGGTCAAATATCTTGATTTGTATATTTATGATATGTTGAACTGATGTTTCAAATGTTTGGTTAAATAAAATATATCATTAAAATTAATGTCATCTTTTTTTAAAGTGTTTTTATCAAATGTGGCTACTAGAAATTTAAAAATTACATATGTGGTTCACCTTCTTCTGGTCTAGAAGATTCTGCACTCAGACTGCTTTGCAAGCATCTTTTTTTTTTTTTTTTTTTTTTTTTTTTTTTTGCGGTACACGGGCCTCTCACTGCTGTGGCCTCTCCCGTTGAGGAGCACATGCTCCGGACGCGCAGGCTCAGCGGCCACGGCTCACGGGCCCAGCCGCTCCGCGGCACGTGGGATCCTCCCGGACCGGGGCACGAACCCGTGCCCCCTGCATCGGCAGGCGGACCCCCAACCACTGCGCCACCAGGGGAGCCCCTGAAAGCATCTTTAAGTCGTGATCCCGCTATCAAGAAACTAAAACTGAACACTATGATTATATGAAAGAGACAATGGGAGAATCCAACAGCAGACTCACATTAAAAAAAACTCATTGTCTCTATTACGAAAATCTTCACTAATTAATGGACACGTGTTTTCTGTTAACCTGTGTAAGGATGTGATTGTACCTTTCTAAAAAATTCCACAGTTTAGTCAATTTAGTTTTACTAATGGACCCTCTGATGGTCCTAGTTGTTCTGGATAAGAGGGATCCTCCTGGGTTTTACAGCCACCCTTGGGGGTCAGGGCAGGTATGATGATTCCCATGTTAGAGGTGGGAGAAACTGCAGCTCAGGAAGGGAGAACAATGTGCTGAGGGTCCCTCAGGCAGGGGTCCAGGGACAAGGAGGACTCGAGTTCCGAGCTACCTGATATCACCCCAGGCTTTTGCTTCTCCCCCCACCCCAACACTGCTGGTGTCCTGGACATGGTGCTCTGGTTACAAGTGGAATAAACCAATTATAACTTACCTTGGGGATTTCATCAGTCTCTCTAACCTGAAGGCTTTCAAGGAGACCAGGACTGATTTTTGGGGACTCCCGGGTTGTCATCTTGAAGCAGAAATACTCACTGAATGGAGTGCATGCTTCCTTTGGTGGCTTTAACTGTGTGCCATGTGATGGATGTCGTGTGTGTCCATCACTCGCTTCATATGTTGAAGCCTTAATCCCAATGTGAAGGTATTAGGAGGTGGGGCCTTTGGGAAGCAATGAGGTCATGAGGGTGGAGCCCTCAGGATGGGATTAGTGCCCTTATAAGAAGAGACTCCTATAACAAGAGAGCTTGCTCCTGTTCTCCCTGCTCTGCCATGTGAGGGGACAGCGAGAAGGTGGGCTTGTCTACCAGCCAGCAAGTGGGTGCTCACCAGGAGCCGAATTGGCCAGCACCTTGATCTTGGACCTTCCAGCCTCCAGAACTGTGAGAAATAAATGTTTGTTGTTGAAGCTGCCCAGTCTACGGTAATTCATTATAGCAGCCTGAGCCCACTAAGACTCTATGGTTCCTCCCTTGTGCCCTGGTTGACATCTTGGGTAGATCTTGAAGCCTCTCAGACTTGCTCAGCCCTAAGAACAAGTGCATCTTTTAAGAACTAAGGAGTCCAGTGCAGGATATGTCAACGTTCAATCTCACAACAATCTGAGCTGTTCAAATTCAACCGGTTGTGAATTCCCTCCTGGGAATCTCCTTCCGCATGTCCCTCTTCTCTCACGTGTGGGTGGTGGTCACCAGCTCCCATGGATGTTTCCAGAACCCTCTTTAGAATGAGTGGGTTCCAACGCCTCTAGCTTTGGGACTTCAGCAAAAATTCCAAGTCCTCCAGGAAAGTCTCCTTCAGTGTCCAGTTGCACTGGATTCACTGTCTCAGGAGAGAAAGACCTTTTCCTGGAAAGAGGCGTCTGAGGCAATACTGGTGTCTGGGGCTGTCACTGAAGTCTCTCTTCCACCAGCGAGGACACAGCCAGTGCTCGGCCGGCGGTCAGGGGTCAGTGCTGCGGGCCGGGACTCTGGCTCTGTAGCCCTGCAGCCACGGGCCCCAGGGGGTGTCAACCCCGCCCAGCCTGACTCTGCCCCTGTGACCTGAGGCTCCCGATGGGGCCGTGTGACTGCGCCCAGGTGAGGATTAAGCGAGTTAACGCACAGGAGCGCCCAGGCCCCAGGCCCCACGCGGTAAGTGCCTGTGGGGTCAGCCTGTTGTCGTCAGCGGATCGCCAGTCGGGGTCACAGATGAGTCTGGTCAAGAGGCTGCCCTGGAATCAGGGCTTTGGGTTTAGGAAGAGAGATTTCTGTAGGGATGCTTGGAGATTTAGCCCGTCATTGGCGGCTTTGCTTCCAGTAGCTCTCAAGAGACAAGCCATAAAAGGTCGCTTCTCCTCAAGCCGAGAGCAGAACGGGCTGCGGGGACGGCGGCCTGGCTCCCCGGGGTGCGCCCACCCTGAGCTGCCGTCAGGCGGCCAGACACAGACGCACCTCCCAAAGCTCGGGCCCAGGGCCTCTGCTCTTTCTCCTCCTGCTTCCTAATTGACAAAAAAAATCCCAAAGCCTCCATTATTACTACAGATTCCCTGACTCTCTGTAGTGGGCCAGTCTTGAGGATAAAACACAGTCTTCCTTGAGTGCTTTTGTCCTCTGGGTATCCTCTTTGATCTTGAGACCAGGAAGAAACACGTGTTCTCACTCAATGCTGGAAAACGCATCCCTCGCTCATTCTTAAATCTCTCCTTCCTCCCTCTCTTTCTGGCTAAGTGTTTATCTTTCTTTTTCAAGGGCGATGGATGCTTAATTCCTTGAAGGCTGTAAAGCAGGTTGTAAATGTGATGGTGTTATTGTTATGAATGTCCATGATGATAACGTCATGCTCCTTGCCTGTCCCAGTCCTGGGCCACTGTGATGCAGCCCCTCTAAGATGACCAACTCCAGCCACTCCAAACAATTACAGAGGACAGCACAGGATCGACCTAGGTGGATGAAGATCTTTTATGGGCAGGCAGAGAAGAAAGCTCTAGAGAGAAAGAAGCATCACCAGGAGACTGCGAGCCTACATCTGCCGGTGCCTCAGTCTCATCTTTGATCAGTTCATTCAATAAACATTTATCAAGGATTCTCTGTGCGTCCAGGATGAGCTGATGCTGGAAAGGTGAATGAGAAATTACACGCTCTGCAAACTGTAGAGTGCCGCCATCTGAGGGATGACGGGCTAGCACCTGCTGTGGGCGCAGTGACCTCTGAGGCTGTTGATGGTGACGGCGATGACGGAGATGACCTCGGAGCATCCTTCTCAGCCTGCCTTTCTACAGGATAAAGGTCTGAACCAGGGGATGGAACTGGTCCCAGCAAAAAACCACATGGAGCTGATAAGGCCAGGAATGAAGGTCACCAGAGTGTCATCAAATGCAGTTGTGATGATGATGAGGATGGTGACGATGATGTCATCTAGAATTTTAAGCCCTGAGTCCTATGGGCAGGCCCTGCTGAGCACTTTGCTGCCACTTTCTGCTCTAATCTGTCCCATGATCCTGTGCAACAGGGACTCTCATTATCCTCATTTTTCAGGTGAGGAAACTGAGGCACAGAGAGGTTACATAACTTGCCTGAGGTCACACAGCTAGTAAGTGGTGTGGCCGGCTGGGATTTGGACCCAGAGAATCCTTCTCCAGAGGCCGTGCTCTCAGGAAGCTAACTGTTGTGATGTGCTGTCTGCCTGCACAGAAAACACTCAGGAACGGTTTCACTCTGTGACCTTCTTAGGTCACGTTTCTTGGTATTCCAACATCTGGCCTCTAAAAAGGCAAGATGGAAATACTTCACCCAGGTGTTTCCTCTTTTCCAGACTCCGTCCACCCCTTCTGTGACCTCCCACTCTCTGCTCCTGTCTCATCCACCGCCCCTGCTAAGAATAGGCAAAGCCTGATTCCCCAGTGCCTGCAGAGCGGGGCTGCAGAGCTGGCAGGCGGGCTCTGGGCCCTCACCTCCAGGTGAGAATAGGCAGGATCTGTAGCTTTATGTCCCGCGATGGACTGCGCTCAAGTTCACGCTACACACTGGGACCCGCCTGCAGTGGGGAAAGCAAGGGGCTTCGAGCTGTTATTCCTGGATTGAGAGGTTTCCATCGCTCACGTGAGACCCTAAAACCAGAGACGACAGCAACGCTGGCCCCTCCCAGGAGGCCAGAGAGTAGCTGAACCTGAGCCCCATTCTGTGCCGCGGAGACAGACCCACCCCCGCTGGGCTGGAGCAGCTTCCTAAGGCTTGTCTCCGACCCGCTCACAGCAGTGCCTGCCAGGGACGGGAGGAGCTTGGCGGAGATTCAGTCCCGGAGCAGTAATGATGGAAACACAGTTTCCAGGGACCAGACGATTAAACATTCACACCGGGTGAACTCTGCATCTGAGCTGAGCAGAATCCTGCCATCTGGACATTGCAGGCTGCTGGTGCAGTGTCTGCAGGGCACAGCAAACCCTTCTGATCACACAGAGCCCAGTAGCGGCTCCCTGAGACTGAGCTGGCAGAAGAATTGGGTCTTCCTTGAAATTGTGAGAAATTTATAACTGTGGGGCCTCCCTTCTGCTGCATTCACAATGTCATACATCCTGGCTCAGACCCTCAGAAGCCCACGTCCTGTCCTGACACTCTTCTGACTTCGGGGCTTCACTGCACACAGGGGTGGAGTGGGCCAGTGGGGGAGTTTTCTTGGCCTGGGGCATCCCCTCGGTTGCTGGGAGGGGCTCATCTAAGGGGAGCTTGGGGCCCTGGAGCCGTGGGTCCCTCTCTCAGGCTGCAGCCAACACTGGGTTTCCCTGCAGATCTGGAAGAAGGTTCCTCATCGTAAAGGCCACACCTGTTCCTGCAACTCCCACGCCCTTTCTTAGTGCCTGGTGGGTTCTGGTCTCCCAGAAGCTGGTGTTTTCCTTTACTAAAAATCACTGGATCATGGCATTGTTTGTTCATTTGCTTTTGGGGAAGAGGGTATTGAACCCCCCATTAGAATTTTAGCTCCAGGAGGGAAGGGATTTTGTTCATTGTTGTATCCAGGGCAGTGTCTGGCTCAGTATGTGTTTGTTGGAATGTTAAATTAATAAATGAATGAGAGGACTTCCCTGGTGGTGCAGTGGTTAAGAATCCGCCTGCCAATGCAGGGGACATGGGTTCGAGCCCTGGTCCGGGAAGATCCCACATGCCGCGGAGGAGCTAAGCCCGTGCGCCACAACTACTGAGTCTGTGCTCTAGAGCCTGCGAGCCACAACTACTGAGGCTGCATGCCACAGCTACTGAAGCCTGTGCACCTAGAGCCCGTGCTCCACAACAAGAGAAGCCACTGCAATAAGTCCGCACACCGCAACGAAGAGTAGCCCCGGCTCGCCGCAACTAGAGAAAGCCTGCGCGCAGCAACAAAGACCCAATGCAGCCAAAAGACCAAAAAAGAACCAAAGCAAAACAAAAAAAAATAAAGGAATGAGGGATCCTATCTGTCCCTTTCAACCCAGCACCTAGCAGACAGCCTGGCACGCAGTAGGACTCAATAAATATTTGCCAGATAAATAAGTGAATGAATGAATGAAACTTCTCAATCCCCTCTCCCCCCACCCCCCACACCTCTATCACCTTCAGGACCCCCTCCCCATCTCATTCCAACATCCCTGTTTCCTGGCCTTCATCGTGGATTTGGGGCCCCTGTGCACTGCCAGTGCCCTTCTTTAACTGCCTGCCTCCTGCCTGGGTGACAAGTGACTCAGCCTTGGCAGCCGATCGCTGATGCTCCAGCCCTGCAGGCCGCCGCCATGTGTGAGGCTGACCCAGGAGCACTGTCCTCCCACCATCTCCCCCCCCCACCATCCCCGCTGAGCCCGTGGGCTCGCAGAACCTCTTCTGATTGGCCCGCTGCCATGGGTCTTATTCCCGGAAGCAAGTTCCCGCAGAGACAGACCTGGTTCCCTGAGTCTAGGAGTCAGTCATCTACTTGCACCAGTGCTAAAATCGTCGTTATTTCCCCAAACTCAGCTGCACCTGTGGAGATGAAAACACAAGACAGCCTATTTTTAGCAGGTGACAGAGGGCACACAGGGAACTATAATTAGCATGTCGTTCAAAGGGTGGCGTTTCCAACTCAGTGCAGACTGACTGCCCAGTGGGTCCCCTCAGCTCAGCATCCGTCTCTGGTGTCTGACGTGGGACGGAGCCAGCTGCATGGAGGGAAGACCTGGGCTCCCCTGGAGTCCCAGGAAGGGGGTGAAGTCCTTTGCGGGTGGTGCTCCTCATCTTTGCTCTCCGCCTTTCCCCTTCTGGCCTGTTGTTTGCAGAAGGCATGACCCGGCCCAGATCGAGTGCTGTCTTCCTTCAGGGACGACCCAGCCAGGCCACTGTGATCAAGATGCCTTGTCACATTGGTGTCGGGCTAGAGGGTCATCTGTCTCCCTTCTGTCCTGGTGGGGGACAGGGCAGGGGAAGCTGAGCTGCAGCAGAGGCTGTGGGGTGTCCCCCGTGTCCCCCGCCCCCCATCCCTCTCAGGTCTCTCATAAAAGCCAGGAATCTGGCTGCCTAGAAGACTACATTTCCCAGAGTCCCTTGTGACAAAAAGTAGCCAATAGGGTGTGAGCATTGTCTCTCTCTCTTTCCATTGGCTGAGAGAGAACAGAGGAGGAATGTCTCAGGTAAGGAGGAAGGCTACAGCCTCAGAAATCAGAGTAAAGAGATAGAAGGAGGTGGAGCTTCAGTTTCCTCATCTGTAAAATAGGAGAGTAATTATGCCTCTGTTTTCTATAAATTAGAATTCTTTCATCTGCTAAGTAACAGGAAATTCAACCTCAGGTATCCAAAGGCCAGGGGGGATTTATTGGCTCAGCTAAGTGGACAAAAATGTTTAACAAAGAGGCCTGGTTGTTTACCTTTGGCCTGGGGACCCAAGCTATCTTACCTGCACCTGTTATTTTCACAGCAAATGTGTTAAGGTCACAAACAATTCTGCCTTGAAAGGATGACAGAATCTCATTGTAACCCAGGTGTTGGCTGGTAGATGTGCTCAAATCCTGCATTTAGGGGAAGTCCGAGGACGCCATCCTCAAGACTTCTGCCATTCACCGAGCTGAAGTGTCTCTTGCTCCTCCCACTCTCATTACCACCCTCCACTGAGCTACTGTTCTCCTCTCTGCATCTCAGCATTGCCCTTCCCACTTCTGCAGGGGTCCACCTTCCACATGGCACGGGTTCCTTCTTGTTTTCTACCTTCCCAGATCCCGTATCCCGATGGCAGCTGTGATGGGCACATTTTATTCATGATTCTGGAGCAGCACAGAGGAAGCTGATTTTATTGATGTCTCGGTCCCTTTGCCTTTTTGCCAACTCCAGCATCAGGATGTGTTGCTTAGCAACACCGCAGTCCCTTCCATGGCTTCTTCTGGACCCTGCTGCTGCCCCCTGCCCCATGCTGCTCACATCCCTTGTGTAGCTTCTCAGCTATTGCTTTGTGGACTCCTTCCAACCTTAGGACCACACAGTCCACACCTTCAGATTATTTCCCCGCACTATGAAAGTTCCTCTTCTCTGAGCAGCTCTCATCCCAGCTGCTAAGAGATGTGTTTTCTTCCCATCAACACTTGTGATAATGATCGTGGCCACATCTGGACTGTCTGCCCTATGTCGGCATTGGGCCTGTAGCTTTCCCACATTCTCTCACTATTCTGCACAAGAGCCCCTATGAGGTGGGGTCTGTTTTCCCATTGTACAGATGAGGAAGCTAAGGAGAGGTCAGGAGAAAGGCCCTGATGGTAAGTGATGGAGCTGGGATTTGCCCAGTGCTGTCGTACCCTGTCCAAGCTCCTAGCCATTGCTCACTGCTTTCTCTATTTTATTTTTATTGAGATGTAATTGATGCTAACATTGTATTAGGTGTGTAACATAATGATTTTTGTATATATTATAAAATGATCACCGCGATAAGTTAACATCCATCACCACACATATTTACAAAATTTTTGTTCTTGTGATGAGAAGTTTTAGGATCTACTCTTAGCAACTTTCAAATATACAATACGGTATTGTTAACTATGGTCAACATGCTGTGCGTTACATCCCCAGGACTTATTTATCTGTTAACTGGAAGTTTGTACCTCTTAACCACCTTCACCCATTTTGCACCCCCCAAACTGTTTACCCAGTTTTATTCATTCAAAGGCCACTGTCTCCATTTTTCCCCATATCCACACACCAGCAGAATAATTCTTTGTTTAGTATTTTCTTTAATTAAATCTATTTTTGTTTTTACTAGGAAACTTTTATTTGAAAGGAAAACTCTATCAGCAGTGTAAATGGGAAACCAGCATGTCTTGTTTCAGGAGGATGGTAACCATAGAAATAAAAACAATACACCGAAACAGAGGGGCTGCATTCTGCACTAAGCCCGGGGCCTGTTCTTTCTTTGTTTCAAAGGATGATGAGCAAGACTTAGAGAGGTGCTAAAGCACAAAATCAAGATGTTGTCTTTGAGGTAACTGGAAGAAGGAAAGAGGAATCATGATAGGATTCAGTGTTACTGGATGCCGCGTGCACTGGCTCTATCGAATCATCTCACGTTTGCCATTTGGGAGACCTTGAGCCGGACAAAGGGGGTTGGGAGGGGCAGAAGAAGAGCCTTCCAGGCAGGGGGAACAGCATCGCCCAGGTCTGAGAACAGGGAGGAGCCCAAATGGGCAGCAGAGAGAAGGCAGTGCAGAGAGAGGGCAGAAGAGGCTGCAGGAGGGGCCTGGAGGCCAGGGACAAGAGTTCCGAGGGTGGCAATGGGTAAGCCATGCGAGGGCTGCAAAGTCAGGGCATGGAGGGCTCCGGCGGGGGCTGTTGAAGTCCAGGTGGCTTTGGAAGAGGAAGAGGATGGAGACCTCCAGCCAGATGGGGCCACATCCGACCCATGTGCCATCCCCAGGTTGTCACCCTCCTCTCCCTCCCAGCTCCCAGACACCCCTCTCCAGCAGGTGCCCACTGCATCCCCAAGAGGCTGAGCTGAGGGATAAGTGGAGACTTTGAATCTCATTTCCTGAGCCCACGTGTCAGTCTCCCCTTGGCCAGCTCAGGGGAAGGATGCAATGACAGGCTGCAGCAGCCCCTGCCGTTCCCTGAGAAGTACCCTGGGCTGGATTTCTGAGACCTCACCAAGCCCTGAGGACCGCACTGATGCCTGGGCCAGGGACCTCTCTCTGCCCGCCTGCTGCTGCCCTGATCGAATCCACTGATACCCCTTCTATCAATGCCTTCCCTGAAACAGGCAGGATGTGATGATTTCAATGATTTACTTATTTCAAGCCCCTGGGGCAGGGCAGAGAAGTCAGTAGGTGTGTGTTAGAATGATTTCCCTCAATGATTCAGGCTCTAAAGAACAGGGGAGCTATTTTAACATGAATTAGCCACTGGAGAGAGAGGGCCTGGGGTAGTGATTGGGGGTCCCTAGACCACCTGCCACCCAGGTGAGTTCTCCAGGACACAGGCAAGGTGTACTTAATTCAACTCTAGATATGAATATTGATCAAGCATCTTTACCACCCTGAGTCCCATTGTAGCCCCAGGGACTCAGTGATGATGTGGCCCTGACCTTCAGGGAGCTCATCTCTAGCGAAGGGGGTTGGGTAGACACAGAAAGGCCTTGCAACACTGCAGCATGATTATGGCTTAATAAAAGGATGACTCGACTGCCTTAGAAGCGGAGTGAAGATGCTCTAGGGAGAGATCGCCAGGGACAGAATATTTGATATTTAAATATTTTTTCCAAATCATTCCTTTTTTTTTTTTTTTTTTTTTTTGCTGTTGTTTCTTTGGGTACAAAGGAAACCTTAACAAAATTTAAAAAATAAAGACTTTTTACAGGTTATGCTCTGATCATAATCAAACAATATTAAAACAAACCATAAAAAGATATTCAGGCTGGAAGTGTTCTATGTTTTGACTGTGGTGATGTTGACCCCAGCGGACACATTTGTCCAAACTCACTGAGCCAGACGCTTAAAGTGGGTACATTTTATTGAAGAGAATCCGCTCCCGAATAACTCCCAGATCAAAGTAGAAATCAAAACCAAAACATTTGTAGGAAAGAATAACAAAGAGAAGAATTCACACCCAGGCCTGAGGAAATGGCTAAGCTGGACTTGGAAGAAAATTCTTGTTTTTAAACGCCTGCATTCTTCCAGAGGAAAGAGCAATGGGAAAGGCACTTCATGCTTAAAAAATAGGGTAGGGAGGAAGAATAAAGTAAATGAAGATAAACTGGGAGGGGGAGTTAATAAAGACGAGAATCCAAATCAAATATGCACGCGGTTGGTGTCTAGAAGATGAGGTTTTTAGAGGAGCTAGTGATGTGAGAACACACGTTAGGGAATGTCTTTTTCCATTTCAGGAGCTGGAAGGCTTTTAGGTAGGAGAGTGGTGTGTCTGGAGTGGAGCTGGCTCTCACTCCCGGAGGGAAGCGGCCCGAGGCAGGGGAAACTAGAAGCCGAGATAGAGAGTCTGTATGGCCCCTCCCTCCTCCTTCTCCTGGCCTCTAAACATCTCCTGTCCTTTTCTGAACTATTACGGAGAGTTTGGGTGCTAGCTCTGTCCTGCCTCTGGGACGCACGAACCAGGAATGAAATTGTGAGAGGGTGGACTCATCTTCCTAAAGCCCCATCATAACTAAAGACATTGGTGATTTGGTGGGGTCCGCGATGAACTTGTATACTGTCAGGGGGAGGCAGGGGGAGTGGCCAGGACAGCCCTGTCTGGATTCTCCATGACGGGAAAGGCGTTTCCCAGAGCGAGTACAGGGAGGGCTGCAGGGAACTCTGGGATGGGAAGGACCAGCCCAGCCAGGTCCCTGGAGGACCTTGACGGTCCACCTGCCCTTGATGGGCCATGACAAGGCAGGAAGGTGGGAGGAGAGCCAAGTATGGAATCTTGGAGCAGTAGGGGCTGCAGCAAATCCCCTTGGGAGAAGGCCAAGAGTGGTTTCTGGCTGATTGGCTCAAACACCCTTGGGGGGTTGGTGTCTCACCTTTAGTAAATGTCTTTGTCTTCCTCAATCAAAATCTCACTGGGTGTAAACATTTATTGGAGTATAACCTACATAAGAAAAGTACCCAGATCACAAATGCAATCTTGATGAATCGTCACGAGATGAGGTGGGCACACCTGTAGCCAGTCCTCAGCTCAAGAGACAGCATCACCAGTAAACAAAGGCCATCAGGATACACTCTTGGGGGGAGGGGGCACATCATCATCTTCAACATAAGGGAGGTTGGCTCCCAAAGAGCCTCAGTGTCTCCCAGCTGTTTCACACGAGTATCCTATGTGCAGATTTTTACCTACCGGATTTCTGGAAACGGACCTGGTGTTTTCAGGTTGTAGTTTCATGTTGATTCCACCCCGCTGTGCAACCAGGACTCCAAATCACAGAATGTGATGCTGGAAATCTGGAAAAGATTGAGATATTTGTTTTAACCACCGGAAGAAAAGCTGCCCAGAGAGTTGTGCAACTGAAGCAGGAGCTCAGCTCTCATGATTAGAGGGAAAATCGGCCAACAGTGGGGACAAAGGGCTCACAGGCCCCAGGATGGCCACTGTGGCCTGGGAGCTGCTTCCTGGAAGCCCTGAATGGGCTGGGACCTGTGGAGGGGGCCGGTGAGGGCTCAAGGGACTGGTCTGAGCTGGTATTAAAGTCTGTCTGTGTCAGAGAAACTCCCACCGTGACAGCAAGGAAAATCAACCCCGCATTCCATCATCCCCGTTTCTTCTTTCCCCTCCCTGCCTCTTTCTCTCTCCCTCTATTCTGCCTCAGTAAGAAAATGGATTCTGGTTTCCGAAGGTAACTGCTTTCTCATCCTCCCCTGTGGACAGCTGAGCAAAGAATTAATTTAGATTTTTGCAGTGTCGGGGCCTCTCTCATTAAATTAGTCCCACTGTCTCTTGGAAGCCCTGGTAACTTAGTTTAATGATCTCGTGTTCTCTGTACCCTTGAAAAATGCTTCGTGTGTGTCCCAGCACGGGTAATCTTAAATCTGTCGGCAGCTTTGCATTTCCTTGTCACTGGCCCAGCGTCCAAGACCCCATCACCAACCCGCCCCCATCCTCGGCTCTGCCTGAGGCTTCGCATCTTCCCCTATCCCTTGCCTTAGTTTCCCATTCCGTCTGTACTTCCTTGCCCACCGACATTCCCATCTTTTTCCTCTCCTACTAAAAGCCTGACTATACCCATCATGCTTTTTTAAAAACTGAAACGGTGAGGATCATTATGCTGTTATCAAGCCATTGCCTGTTGGTTTACATTTGTCAAGATGAGACAGGCAGACAGCAAGGGGCGTCGGGCATTCCCTTGGCCTGTGCAGGGTGAATAATGGATTAGCAATCACTTCACTCACTGACACATAAGGGACCTTTCATTTCCTCACAGGGGGCCCTGATTACATGTGGGGGAGTTAAGAATTACACCCGTCCCCTTCGCAGTCTGGAAAATTCAAATGAAGAAGAGGGTTTATGTCTGTTCACAGACATAAAAGTGAAAAAAAAAAAAAACACCTCTATAAAAAACTCCACCCGATGGGTCATATTGCATCTCAAACCTCTGCAGACTCTGCCTCATGTAAATGTCTGTTTTGTTTCCCTGAGTCTTTAGAGAGTCCCTAGGGATCAGATTCCTGGGGTCTAGCAGCGCGTGGAGAGGCTGGAAAGCAAGGAGAGAGCAACCAGCCCACGGCATAAGGGGACAGCGAACAACAGAGGATCAGCCCAAGGAGGCAGCCAGGAAAGGCCACCGCGTGAAGCCACAGCTGAGCTAAGGAGTCACTCGTGGGGACATCCGGGGTCAGCGTCCCAGCCAGGACAGGACCAGAGTGGACGTGAGCGTGTGGATAGTCACAAAGGAGCCCGTGAGCCTGGGCAGGGTAAGCAGTGAGCAGTGAGGCTGGCGATAGATTCGGAAAGTTAGAAAAGACTCCAGACCAGGTGTAGGGACTTGTGGGCCACTGTGAGGGGTCTGGGGGCGACTGGAACTGGAGACATTGGGGGTTTTGAGCAGAGAAGGGACCTGCTCCAGAGGTTTTCACAGGATCCCTGTGGCTGCCACATGCAAAATGGCCTGTAGGGGGCGAGATGGAGACAGGGGGACCAGTGAGGAGGTGCGGCAATCCTTCAGGAAGAGATGATGGGGGAGACGTGTCCAGGGTCAGTGGAGGTGGAAGAAGGGTCGGATTCAGGATATATGTTGAAAGTAGAGCGAGCAAGCTTTGCTGATCAGTTGAAAATGCTGTGAGAGAAAGGAGTCAAGAACAAATCCAAGGTCATTCTACACAGTTCCTATGGGAATGTGCTCAAAACATGAGAATTTATTAACTGTGATCCATTTGCAATTAAGAGTATATTGGCAGATACTTTAAGTTTCCAGGCATTCTTTTTTTTTTTTTTTTTTTTTTTTTCCCGGTACGTGGGCCTCCCACTGCTGTGGCCTCTCCCGTTGCGGAGCACAGGCTCCGGACGCGCAGGCTCAGCGGCCATGGCTCACGGGCCCAGCCACTCCGCGGCACGTGGGATCTTCCCGGACCGGGGCACGAACCCGCGTCCCCTGCATCGGCAGGCGGACTCCCAACCACTGCGCCACCAGGGAAGCCCCCAGGCATTCTTTAGAATGTTCTAAAGATGAAAAACAAAGCTTAAGAGTATGACCTACACCCATGTGATGTTCATCCTCCGACCCATAAGATGTGCGCTTTAATATCGAAATGAGTCACTGAAGTTGTCCTCTGGCTATTTATGTGCTGGGAACTGGCCAGACTCCTTGTTACAAATCTGCAGACCGTCTGCGTCAGCAGGGAGACAGGATGGTAACACAGGAAGATAGAGCGTCTTGGGATGAGTAAACCAGCGTAGGCTGTCTAGCTGCCCCCATCAACGGAGGGAGGAGTCTCGTGTCCCCCAGCCCCTGCCTGGGCGAAGTGACAGCACCCAGACTGCAGTTGTAGTCGGTCAGTTCCGTGGGGAAGCAGAGCCTCGCTGGGCAGGGTTGCTCAGGTGTGCCCGTCCAGGATTGCAGATGCCATGTGGTCCAGAGAAGGGAGGTCAAGGAGGTCTCCAGAGAGGAGCAGACATGTGGGCTGGACTGGACGGGAAAGGTGGAAGAATGAGGAAGGGGATCCCAGAAGGAGAAAGAAGACGTGCAAAAGTGCAGCTGGCAAGGCTGGAGGGACATGTTCTAGACAATGATTAAGGGAGATGTGAGAGCCTGGAGCCGCTTAAATCCATGAAGGCCATTTGGCTGCAAGTGACGGATGTGTTGAGGTGGGCACCTCAACACAAACAGGGATTCAAGGGACAGCTCCATGGGATGTTCTCAGGCACAGGGAGGGCTGAGGACCAGGTGTGGAAAGGACACTTCCAGGGCCACCCCCAGGAGGTCTCAGCAGCACCAACAGTGGGGCAGCCTGGTCCAGGCACTGCCTCTGGAATCCATGACCCAAACATCCTCAGTCTTGGGACTTGTAGGAGAAGGAACCACAGAGCTTTTGCAACCTCTTAATGTTACAGATGAGGGGCTGGGGGTCCAAGGAAGCCATTCAGTGTGGCCAGCAAGTGGTAGAGGGAGGGTGTGTATCCAAGCCCCCGGGTTCCCAGACTTCTGAATTTTCTCCTGCAACAGAGTTTCCCAAACTTCAGGCATCCCGAAGCTACTTCCATGATTTTTATCATTTGCATTATACCATCTCTTCTATTAGTTATCTTTAAATCTATTCACTTAAACTTTTTATTCATACATGTCATGGTCTAATACACATTGAATACTCTCACACTGTTGAAAAATAAAAGCACATTCATCAGAGAAGCATCCGAATAATCTTTGGAGATGCATGTACTGCATCTGGGAAACGCTGTACCAGCTACTTTTCTCTCAGGAGCATGACACAGACTGAATATTTGCTCTGTTGAACAACAAGAGTTCTTTGCTTGTTTGAAGAAAAGCAAATAACCTGAGTCCAGGGTGGCTGGAACGGGTGGGTGAGGGGAAGATGCGGGGATGAGGTCAGAGAGGTGATGCGGGTTGAGATGGCAAGGGCTTTTCCTTCCAGGGAGCTGGGAGCTGGAGGAGTGTTTCGGTAAAGGAGGGGCGTGATCTGATTGATGTTCTGGCAGGAGCCCTGCAGCAGCAGTGGGTGAAGAGCAGCGCAAAGGCACAAGCAGGGAGAACTCAGAGGCTGGAGAAGTGATGGAGCTGATGGTGGTCTAGGAGCAGACACTGGTCATGGAGGCGGAGAGCGCAGGTTGGGTGGGGGTATCGTATTTTGAAGGCTGAGATTTTTACCTTGTCCTGTGCGGTGACTCATGCTGGGCTTGGAGCAGATGGGAACGCTTCTGGTTGATGGGTCTTGTCACAGGTACACGTCTTCCCATAGTCAGGGGGACCTGAGACCCCCCCCCTTCCCTCTAGAAATGTGTTAGCATGTTGTGGGGTTAGGGACCACCGGGCCCCTGTGGGTGGGGTCAGGCTGTTGGCCCCCCTGCTCCTCCCCAGGGAAGACCTCTGTGGGGCGTCCTCTGGGCACGGTCCCCAGGGGCCCGGGGATTAGCTGGGCAACAGGAGCAGGGACATCCCAGAGCACGAATCGCTGCAAGGAGGAGACGGGACGTTCTCACTGCCCTTTTCCAGCTGGCCGCAGCGGACTCCTCTTCCGTGGGTGGCAGATGGATGATTTTGTTATTTGTGGCCCTCTCCATCGATCGGGGAGTTTGGGCTAAAGCGAGCACTTTCCCCGCGTGTGTCGCCTTCGCTCGCTGTTATTCACCACGTTTAACCCTTTGTTCACCTCCAGGAGCCGGGCCCTGGGGCAGAGCAGCTGTCCCTGACTTGACAGTTTTTACTCTTCAGGGGCTGTGGGGAGGGGACGGGGCTGGGAGGGAGGGTCCCGCTCCAGGTGGGCTGGGGCAACCGAAGCTTCAACGGCTGGCCGATGAAGGGAGATTACAGGAGGGACCCTCGTGGGGCCTCAAATCCCAGCCCATTGCCAAGAAAATCCCTCATGGGAGGAGGAGACGGAATGCAGAAGAGAAAAGAAATAGCCAGAGTTCTCTGCCAAGGGAGTGTCGCAGCTTTTAATTCAAGACGAAATGTGTTCCTGTTTGTGTACAACTAATTTTCCTCCCAAATGAGGGGTTTTGTCTGTCACTCGACTGTTTCAGTAGCGGCTGAGTCTCCCTCACTGTAGTGAAGCTAGCATGTGCCTCTCTAGTTTGGGAAGCAGGCTGTTTGTGTTAATATGTTGGGGAAGCGAGCAGGCTGGAGTTGCTGCCTGGGTCCAAGAAGGAAAAAGCAACGAAGAATGGAAGAGAACACCTCCAAATAGAGACTTGGCTCCAGACGCGACGATGTCTTTTGGAAACTGTGAGTAGGTTTCCCTCAATGAAGGGCCTCAAGATTCCTGGTCTCACCATGAGAGCAGAGAAGAGGAGAATTTAGTGTCCAGAGACTCTGGAAAGCAGAGTCGCACATTCGCATGCCTCTGGGGCCAGGTGGGAGGTGTGTGTGAAGACGGCAGGTGGGCTGTAGTTTTTCACACGAGTGCGTTTTGTTTGCTTAGTAAATCCTTCAATTCCACACACACAAATGCACTTATGTTTTTTCTTGAAACATATGGGTCTCTTAATTTAACTTTTGTGAGTTTTTTTGCTTTTAGTAGAGAGACGGTAATTTAATAAATTACCACTAATTTAATGGCTTAAAACAACAGCTATTTATTATCTCATAGTTCTGGAATTCAGGAGTCCAGCATGATGGTTGGTTTCTCTGTGAAGGGTCATACCAGATATAATCTAGGTATTGACGGAGGCTGCGATTCTCATCTGGAATTTGGGATCCCCTTTCAAGTTCATTGGTTGCTGGCAGAACTCATTTCCCCCTCATGCTTTCCATATGGTCTTTACCATCCCCCCGCCCCGGGCAGTGGTGAGTGAGGTCCTCCTCATGCTTGCCTCTCCACGCCTTCGGTCTTCCGCTTCTCAGGGCTCATGTGATTACGTTGCACCCACCTGGATAACCCAGGGCAACCTCTCTACTTTAAGGTCAGCTGATTAGTAAACTTAATTACATCTATAAAGTCCCTTTTACGTGAAAAGTAAAGAAAAAGTAAAGATGTAAAGTCCCTTTTACATCTTTACTAATTATCAGAGAAATGCAAATCAAAACTACAGTGAGGTACCACCTCACACTGGTCAGAATGGCCATCACCAAGAAGTCTACAAATAATAAGTGCTGGAGAGGGTATGGAGAAAAGGGGACTCTCCTATACGGCTGGTGGGAGTGTAAATTGGTACAACCTCTATGGAGAACAGTAAGGAGGTTCCTTAAAAAATTAAAAATAGGGCTTCCCTGGTGGCGCAGTGGTTGAGAGTCCGCCTGCCGATGCAGGGGACATGGGTTCGTGCCCCGGTCTGGGAGGATCCCACGTGCCGTGGAGCGGCTGGGCCCGTGAGCCAAGGCCGCTGAGCCTGCGTGTCCGGAGCCTGTGCTCCGCAATGGGAGAGGCCACAGCAGTGAGAGGCCCGCGTACTGCAAAAAAAACAAAAAACAAAAAAACCCCCGTAAAACTAGAGCTACCATATGATCCAGCAATCCCACTCCTGGGCATATATCTGGAGAAAACCATAATCTGAAAAAATACAGGCATCCCTATGTTCAGAACAGCACTATTTACAATAGCCAAGACATGAAAGCAACCTAAATGTCCATCAACAGAGGAATGGAGGGCTTCCCTGGTGGCGCAGGGGATGAGAATCTGCCTACTAATGCAGGGGATACGGGTTCGAGCCCTGATCTGGGAAGATCCCACATGCCGTGGAGCAACTAGGCCCGTGAGCCACAACTATTGAGCCTGCATGTCTGGAGCCTGTGCTCCGCAACAAGAGAGGCCGCGACAGTGAGAGGCCTGTGCACCGCGATGAAGAGTGGCCCCCTCTTGCCACAACTAGAGAAAGCCGGCGCACAGAAACGAAGACCCAACACAGCCAAAAATAAATAAATAAATTAAACAAACAAAAACAGAAGAATGGATAAAAAAGACATGGTGCATATATACAATGGAATATTACTCAGACATTAAAAAAAAAGAATGAAATAATGCCATTTACAGCAATTTGGACCTAGAGATTATCATACTAATTGAAGTAAGTCAGACAGAGAAAGACAAATATATGTTATCACTCAAGTGGAATCTAATTTTTAAAAATGATATAAACGAACTTATTTACAAAACAGAAAAAGACTTACAGATATTGAAAACAAATTTATCGTTACCAAAGGGGAAACGTTGGGGGGAAGGATAAATCAGGAGCTTGGGATGAACATATACACACACTACTATATATAAGATAGATAACCTATCTATATATAGATAGATAACCTACTATATATAGATAGTAGATAACAAGGACCTACTATGTAGCACAGGGAACTCTACTCAGTATTCTGTGATAACCTATATGAGAAAAGAATCTAAAAAAGAATGAATATATGTATATGTATAACTGAATCACTTTGCTGTACACCTGAAACTAACACAACATTGTAACAACCGTGCTCCAATACAATTAAAATAAAAGTCCCTCTTGCCATGCAGTGTGACATAATAGAAGTCACGTTAGATAGTGGAAACTATGGGGGCCAACTCAATATTGAGATGATAAACCACCTGGTAATAAAAGGGCAAAAGATCTGAACAGACATTTCACCACAGATGATATACGAATGAGACTAAGCACATGAAAAGATGCTTAACATCTTTGTGGATGCAAAGCAAAAATCACTATATGATTCCACTACGCACCCAATTATATTGCTAAAGCGAGAAAGATTGACAAGACCAAGCGTGGGCAAGTACTTGGAGCATGTGGAACACTCCTACGATGCTGGTGGTAATTCGAATGGTATTGTTGCTATGTAAAAATAGTTTCAGTTTCTTATAAAGCTAAACACACACTTATCGTTTGACTTAAATTCTCACTCCTCAGGATTTATCCAAAAGAAACGAAAACATACGTCCACATAACGATTGGTCATCAAATGTTCACAGCAGCTTTATTCATAACATTCCCAAACTGAAACACACAAATGCCCATTAACAGGTACTAAGTGAAGAAGCCAGACACAAAAACTATATACTGTATGATTTCATTTACATGCA
Organism: Kogia breviceps; assembly: GCF_026419965.1. Lineage (NCBI taxonomy): Eukaryota > Metazoa > Chordata > Mammalia > Artiodactyla > Physeteridae > Kogia > Kogia breviceps. Next base: position 12,992,971 of record NC_081323.1, on the reverse strand, counting down.
TTTCTATAAAACTCAAAATCAAAGTGACAAAGAGTAATGGCTTCCTGGGTCTAGTAGTGGGGGGAAGAGATTGATTGTAAAAGGGCAGGGGGGAACGTTTTTGGGGTGATGGGATGTTCTATATCACGGTTGTCATGGTGGTTGCATAACTGCGTTCACTTATCAAAACTCAAAAATTTCACTTAAAATTGGTGCCTTTTATTGCATGCAATTATACTGCAAAAGAACTGATTTTTTTTTTTTTTTTGCGGTATGCAGGCCTCTCCCTGTTGTGGCCTCTCCCATTGTGGAGCACAGGCTCCGGACATGCAGGCTCAGCGGCCATGGCTCACGGGCCCAGACGCTCCGCGGCACGTGGGATCTTCCCGGACCGGGGCACGAACCCGTGTCCCCTGCATCGGCAGGCGGACTCTCAACCACTGCGCCACCAGGGAAGCCCAAAAAAGCTGATTTTTAAAAGCAACTTTCTGTCATTGCCATTAATGGAAAATCAGTGCTCCCTGCCAAATAGCAGGCAACCATAAAAAGAAATACAGATATTTTTAAAGTATATGAAAAGAAAGACATCTCAATTTTGAAAACCTCTGCTCAGGGTCTCAAAGGCTACAAAGAGTTAGAGGGGACGGGGGTCTCATCTGAGGCACAGGGTTTTCTAAGTGCAAGTGGTTGTTGGCTGAATGAATTTCCTTGTAGTTATAGAACTCATGGCAGCTTGCTTCTTCAAGGCCAGCAGGGGAACACCTCTCTGGCTTCAAATCTCTCCCTTTAGGGAAGTCCTAGGCTCTCTTTTTTTTTTTGTGTGTGTGTGGTACGCAGGCCTCTCACCACTGTGGCCTCTCCTGCCGCGGAGCACAGGCAGGCTCCGGACGCGCAGGCCCAGCGACCATGGCCCACGGGCCCAGCCGCTCCGCGACATGCGGGATCCTCCCAGACTGGGGCACGAACCTGCGTCCCCTGCATCGGCAGGCGGACTCTCAACCTCTGCGCCACCAGGGAAGCCCTAAGCTCTCTTTTAGAGGACTCATCTGATTAGGTCAGACCCACCTAGGGTCATAATTCAGGTTCAACTGATTATGGACCTTAATTACATCTGCAAAATCTCTTCATCTTTGCCATATAAACATAATCCTGGGAGTGAAATCCCATCTATTCACAAGTTCCACCCACACTGAAGGGGAGGATGTTATACACTAAGATGTGTACACACTAGGGTCAGAAATCATGGGTGCCATCTTAGAATTGTGCCTACCACATAGGCTCTCAATAAATTCTGTAGAATGAATAAAACACTCTCTCTTCTCCAAATCCTTTGTTTAAAAGGATTCTTTGCCAGGAACTCTTTCCATCTTTCTTTCTTGATGCCATCTTTGCTTGTCAAAACCTCATTTATCTTTTGAGACCTGGCTCAGATTCCCTTGTCATTTATGGCTTTCTCATTGTCTCAGGCAGATAAAGATTTGGGTTCACCTTCCTCACCTTGAGTCCAGATGGTTTATTATTTGTTAGCATTATTATGTATAGACACGTACTTACACACGAATGGGATCATATGGGGCATGCTGCCTATGGTGGACACTTTCTTTCCTCCCCACTTCCCCTCACCTCTGCTATCTCCATCTCCAAAGATAATCTGTATTAAAAAACAAAATACATATCCTTCCATGTTTTTCTTTGCACTCATACAATCCCATAATCTTACAAAGTGCATCTCTTCCACACACACACACAGATGCTAAAAGGCATTTTTGGGGGAGTGGGGAGTCATTGTTATACATAAACGGTGTTACACACTTTTTGCATCTTGGTGTTCTTACTCAATAACTTGCAGAAACTTTCAAGTCCTCTCTATAGCTCCAATTAAAGTTAATTCTTTTCATGGCTCTGCAGTATTCCACGGGATGGATATATCTGCAAAGTACTCAGCTACTTCTCCAGAAAAGGGAATTTGTTTGCTTCTGTTTCTGTGCCATTTGAATAATGCTACAGGAAATATTTCTGTACCTATTGATACAAATAGGATGGATTTCTAGTAGCTCAAGAGCTTGGTGTATACATACAGTGTTTGCACTTTAAAAAAAAATTTACTAAATGTTGCCAGATTACCTTCAGAAAGGACTAATATTCCACATTTCTACTAGAGTATAGGAGAGTGCACCTACCTCTATAGCCCAGCAAGCAATAAGATTTATAGCCCTTTAAAATTTTTGCTAGTCTTCTAAGTACAGTCATAACTCACAGCTGGACATGAAATGTCCTGACTGCTAGTGAATTCAAACATCTTTTCCTTATTCCTTTCTTTCCTTTACTGTTTTTCTTTTTTCTTCTCTCCTTTTAATATTGGGATTTGCGGGCTTCCCTGGTGGCGCAGCGGTTGAGAATCCGCCTGCCGATGCAGGAGACACGGGTTCGTGCCCTGGTCCGGGAAGATCCCACATGCCGCGGAGCAACTAAGCCCGTGAGCCATGGCCACTAGGCCTGTGCGTCCGGAGCCTGTGCTCCGCAATGGGAGAGACCACAACAGTGAGAGGCCCGCATACCGCAAAAAAAAAAAAAAAAAAAAAAAAAAAAAAATTTGGATTTGCTCTTCTGGAGAGAGCAAATGGTCTCTTTATACCATTTGCCCCTTTCTCTGATTAACTTAAGAGTGCTCTGTAGACTACAGAAAGTAATCCTTTATTATTTGCTTTGCACATAATTTGAGACATATAGTTTATATGGAGACTGTTTATATAATATGATGTACAAAATTTATTATTCAAGGGAATTCCCTGGTGGTCCAGTGGTTAGGACTCTGCGTTTCCACTGCAGGGGGCATGGGTTCGATCTATGGTCGGGGAACTAAGATCCTGTAAGATGCGCGGTGCAGCCACAAAAACAAAATGAACAAACAAAAAACCAAAAATTTATTATTCAAATATGTCTTTTTCTTTTTTACCTTCTGGATTCCCACTCTTGATTTGTAAGTTCTCCTTTACAGATTCTATATTGTAACTTGTGTTATCCTAGCTTTTCTTTTAAGATTTTTAACTTTTTACAATGAAGTCTTTAACTCATTAGAATTTAACTTTATGTGAGGCATGAGATGGGATCCATTTGACTTTAATTCTCTTGCATGGGGGAAACCTGTTTTGCTGGCATCGTTTATTAAACAGCTCAGCCTCCAAGGGATTCAAACTGTCCTCTTATGTTTCCTGGTAGTTTTGGGGGGCTCAGCCAGAGAAGCAGCCCTGCAAGAGCCCTGAATTCTGTTTTCTCCACAGGATGGTAAATCTTGGGTATGAACTTTTTTCTCTTTAACCAGCTTGAGTAAGCAGAGCGAACTGGAATGCTTCAGGTTGGTTTTTTTGTCCATTTCACATTTGTTGCCATCCACTATGTTCTAGGTTGAAGAACAATGTCCATTCTATGTTCAATATTTTTTGATGGAATAGGAGATAAGCATGGGAGGTCCTTGTCACCCAGGAAAATCTTCCTTTCAAGTGAATTTACTGAAGACAGGGACTCCAAAATTCAAAATAAATGAGGGGAAGGAGTGTGTGATTGAGACTTTAACTTCAAAAGTCAAATGGAAAGTTTTAAAGGAAGTATATTTTCTTACACTTAACAAAACTGATGCTTTAATTGCAACCATCCACTGCTACTTAGAACAGAGAATGAAGTACTGATTTGAGGGGTGCCATTTTCCTGTAACCTTCCTGCACCTCACATCTCATGGTCAGTTTGAACAAAGGAAGTTTAGTTTTGCGAAATATGTCAGGGCTGATAGATTTCCCCTCAAAGGACTCTTAATTCTTTCAGAGCACAAATAACTCTCCTTGAAAGCACTCATCAGCTGGTGCATTGTTAACTGGTCTAACTGCCCTGTTGCCATGTATCCACACAAGCTGTTCTCACCCAACACTCATGAAATTCATGAAAGGCTGCAGCCTTTGCAAATTTGCTTTTGCACTTTGAAATTGGTTCTCATTTACTTAACATTATGTAGGCAGATGTTTTTGTGTCATCCTCAGAGACACTGGCCTGTGAGGACATGGTTGTGGCTGATACAGGGGAGACGTGCTGGTGTGAATCGGCAGGGGTGGACTTGAGATTTTATAAGTGGTCAGTTCATTAGTGGGCGCTTTGGGACTTTGATGGCTTCGTTGCTCTATACAACTTTGTAATAACTCTGGGAACTCAGTTGATAATGATTTGGATGACGAGGACTCTTTTACACAAAACAACTGTAATCTACAAGAGAGGAGAGAAATACCAGGGGACTGCTCTGGTGGTTCGGAGAAAAGATTTCATTTTCAGCTGGGAAGCTCATTGGGAAGTGGTGATGGGGGATCCTAGGGGTGGGAAGAGCAGGCTAAACTGTCCTTGAAGGATGAGTCGGATTTGGACACGCAGAGATGCTGGAAGGGCATCCTAGCTAAAGGAAACAGTATACGCAGATGGTGAGGAACGAGGGGATATGCAGCGCCACTGTGTGCTACGCTCACTGTCCTGGGCTGTCACTCGTTGTGCACTGTCTCCCTCTGTAGATCATGAGCTCCTGAAGCTGGGTCTTTATCTGTTCTGTTCTCTGCTGCATCTCCAGGGACCTCAGCTGTGCCTGGCACATAGTTGGTCCTCCCGACATATGTGCAGAAGGAATGAGTGAAGGCTCAGAGATCTGCCTCTTAGGCTGTAGAGCAGGAGATTGAGAATCTTTAAAAATCCCCAATTCTAGACTGAATGATCTGACCCTGTCATTTTGCAGACCTTACTCCCGTTGCTTTCTTGGCTGGTTCTGAGGCTGCTGCCACTTGTGGCCAAGTCTGCTTTCTCGACAGCAGCGGCGTTGCAGAGGGGCTCGGACCCACTGACAAAAGCTCCTGTTCCAGCGGGTGCTTGGCTGATGCCCTTTGATGGTGTCACGGCCACAGATCCTGATGGCAGCCGTGATGGGAACAGTCCCACTTACCCCAGCCATCTCGCTTGATGGGGTGACCAGGAGCCCACAGATTGCTCCTGAGTGCGCCTCTCTAGTGACAGGTTATTCTGAAACCAGCCCATCTGGTTTGATCCGGAGAAGAAAACAACAAATATATGTATTTTTCTTTTTTCCTTTTGGTGGAGAAATTGCAGTCGTCTAGAAATCATGTCAAGGTCATCCAAATGCCTGAGACCCCGAGGACACAGACTCCTGAGCATCGTCTCCATCCTTGAAGGACAAGGTTGCATCTCTGCATCTCCGGCACCAGCACAGGGCCTGGCACGAGGCAGAGCCCAAAGCAGGGAGTGTCTGTTGACTGCCCAGGTGAGGTCAGACAGGAGCCGGCCCACTGGCCTGGAGGACGTCCCACAGAATGGCCGAGTGTTTCCTGATAGATTAAGGCCGGGATTTCGGCAGAGGGAGGTTCTGCGAGCCCATCTCAGGGAGGGAGGCTCATAATGTTCGTTTATCTGTCATTGAGACGTCAGGTTTGAGTCCTTGGTAAAAGTGGTGTTTGCCAGATTTGTTTCAGGTGATCTTTTTCCCTTTGTAATTTTTTTTTTTTTTTTTTTTTTTTTGCGGTACGCGGGCCTCTCACTGCTGTGGCCTCTCCCGTTGCGGAGCACAGGCTCCGAACGCGCAGGCTCAGCAGCCATGGCTCACGGGCCCAGCCGCTCCGCAGCATGTGGGATCCTCCTGGACCGGGGCACGAACCCGCGTCCCCTGCATTGGCAGGCGGACTCCCAACCACTGCGCCACCAGGGAAGCCCCCTTTGTAATTTTTAAGTAACATGATACCTTGAGATCCTGTGGCTATCTCAGGATTTCCCCAAATCTTTCCCCCAATGGTTTTGGGGTTCACTGATGGTCTGCACTAAGGTTGATTACACTGATAGTTGCAAATAATGATTTTCTACCTCTTTCAACCCTTGTACATTTACTAGCAGGCCTTCCTCTGTGAAGGAGAAGAGTCTGTTCTGCTAATGACTATTTTCAGATCACTATGGACTAGGATTTTTTTTTACTCCATGTATTCACATCCATTACTATAATTGTTTTATGTGCAAATATTCCTAAATTTGGCCACCAGTGGGAGTGTTACCCAGCAAGGGCTCACTGCCAGACACACATGGAAGCCAGTACTATGGCACTGGCTTTTGAGAAAGGAAAGAGCTTTACTGCTTGTTCAACCAGCAAGGAGACAGGAGGCAAGGTTCAATTCTGTCTCTCTGACTCAGGGTGAAATTTAAGGGGTTAGGGGAATTTCAAACTTGGAAGGTGATTGGCTGGTCTTAAATCAGTCCATATAAATTGCTCATGCTGCTGGAAGCTAGATTTTCCTCATTGAAGGATTTCTTGCTTCCTAAAGGGCTCTGGTGGCAACATTTCTATTGAGTGTTGCAGACAGAAGATTCTTGGTTTGGGGTCATCCTGGAGACATGGATTCCTGTGTTATATGTGCACAGTGCTGTCTCTGTAAAATAACTCAGAGTTTGATTAATCAACCTATTTAAGGAGGCAAAACCAGCTTAAGCTGGTCAATGTTTTATGGGCCGTTTCCATCCCTTTTTCTTTGTATATTCCTCAATCTTGAGGGAAATAAGGGCTATGACTTCTCTAGCTGCTTCCTGCTAATTAGAGGCGTGGATTTTTAAAAATTTACTTATTTTTGGCTGCATTGGGTCTTCATTGCTGTGCACAGGTTTCTCTAGTTGTGGTGAGCAGGCGTACTCTTTGTTGTGGTGCATCAGCTTCTCATTGTGGTGGCTTAGGATCTAGGCACTTGGGCTTCAGTAGTTGTGGCACACAGGCTTCAGTAGTTGTGGCTCGCAGGCTTCAGTAGTTGTGGCTCACGGGCTCTAGAGCACAGGCTCAGTAGTTGTGGTGCATGGGCTTAGTTGCTCTATGGCATGTGGGATCTTCCCAGACCAGGGCTTGAACCCGTGTCCCCTGTATTGGCAGGCAGATTCTTAACCACTGTGACACCAGGGAAGTCCCAGAGGTGTGGCTTTTTATAAGAGAAATGAAGTTGTTTTGCTCTTAATTGTAAATATTTGTGAGTCCCACCCTGAACTCTTAAGTCTTGGGCAATCATCATGCAAGTGGGGGGGGAACGCTTTTTAAATCTAGGAGACAGCCAAGTGCAAGATTTGATGAGTAGAGGATTAACACTAAGACACACAGAACTATGATGCCTAAAACAGACCTTAATCCTTTGGGAATCCATGCAAACATGTCACAATAATTCTTTTAGAATATGATCATTTGAGACTGCAATATTCCTTACTCTTTTTTTTTTTTTTTTTTTTTTTTTGCGGTGCGTGGGCCTCTCACTGCCGTGGCCTCTCCCGCTGCGGAGCACAGGCTCTGGACGCGCAGGCCCAGAGGCCATGGCCCACGGGCCCAGCCGCTCCGCAGCAAGCGGGATCCTCCCAGACCGGGGCACGAACCCGCGTGCCCTGCACCGGTAGGTGGACTCCCAACCACTGCGCCACCAGGGAAGCCCAATACTACTTACTCTTAAGGTAGGGTCTCCTATATAACATTTCATAAGGGCTCTATTAGAGTTTGTTTCTAGGGGTTGCTCTTACTCTATGCAGGGCAACTGGTAAGACCTTATCCCAAGTTAAGCTGGTTTCTTGACATTTAGGCAACTGTCTTTAATATATGATTCATCTTTTCGGTCTTTCCCGTAGACTGAGGTCTCCATGACGCATGTCACTTCCATTATATTCTGAGGGTCCCAGACACCCCTTGAGTACCTTGGCCACAAAAGCTCCTCTGTCACTATGAATTGAAGGAGACAACCCAAAACAAGGGATGATTTCTCTTAGTAAGGCCTCTGTTCCCTTGGAAGCCTTCTCCATCCAGCATGGAAAAGCTTTGACTCATCCTGCAAAGACGGCCACACATACAAGCAGATATCCAACTTCCTGTGGCTCTTGGTGTAACAGTAAAGTCTATTTACCAATCTCCTGTTTTTCTCCCTCGGGTTTACACCGCTTTGATTGTTGGGGGTGGCCCAGTTTTAGGATTGTCTCTATTTTGTACTACCTTTTGTTTGTTTTTTTTGTTTTGTTTTTGTGGTTCGTGGGCCTCTCACTGTCGTGGCCTCTCCCATTGCGGAGCACAGGCTCCGGACCCGCAGGCTCAGCGGCCATGGCTCACGGGCCCAGCCGCTCCGTGGCACGTGGGATCTTCCCAGACCGGGGCACGAACCCGTGTCCCCTGCGTCGGCAGGCGGACTCTCAACCACTGCGCCACCTGGGAAGCCCTGTACTACCTTTTGGATGGTCCTTTGCATTTGTGGGCCAGCAATAAACTTTTGTAGCCAGTGTAAGGTTGCAACCCTCCCCCAAACGGTTCCTTGATACAGAGGAGTAGTATTTCTTCCCACTAAATGCTTGAGCATAAGCACTAGTCCTGGTTTATTATACATCTTATAAATCCAGTCGTCTTTGGTTGTGTGGTACTGATCACCGTTGAAGGGACAGGCAGCAGGAAACCCCCCATCCGTCTGCTGTCTGTAGAGTACACTTCTGAATACTGAGGCTTAAACAGGGATAGATCCACACTTGGGATGAGAGCTGGGGCCTTAGGATCTGGGTTTTGGTTCTGGCCAGCTGTTTTGCAGTCTGATCAGCAAATTTCCTTTAGCTATATAACTATCAGTCTTTAGGTGGCTTGGGCAATGTACTCTAGCTACTTCCTCTGGCATTATAGCAGTCTAATAAGGTTAGTTACCTCCTCTGAGTGTTTTTCAGATCTGATATCAGATCTCTCTTTCCACACGGCCCCGTGAGCGTACATAGCAGAGAAGGCGTACTTAGCAGCAGTATAAACGATAACTTTTTCCTCAGCTCCAAGGTGCAGGGCTCTTGTGAGGGCTCTGTGCTCTGCCTTGTGGGCAGACATAACCGGAGGGAGGGCTTCTGCTTCTAGAACGTCCTACGAGTTGCTATTGCATCCCTGGCCTTAGAGTCCTCAATCCATGAAACTGCCCCCTTTCATAAACATTTCCATATCTAGATGTTCTAAAGGTTGATCGGTCGGGTCAGGTCTGTTAGACTAGACTCCAATTATTTGCCTTTTTGATTATATTGAACACCTTATGGCACGTTGCCATCCAGCTTGATGGCTCCCTGTCATTTCCTTTAAGGGCCTCGCATAGTGCTTTAGCCACGAGTCCAAACTGAGGAATCCAAATACAAGACCCAGCCATTCCTGTGAATCCTTGCAATTGCCTTCTGGTGGTGGGTTCCAGTCACCCTAACTAATGCTTCCTTTTGATCCACCAGGAAGTTTGTCCTTTTGATAACCCCACGCCTGGATATTTTACATTTGGTTGAGAAATTTGTGCTTTTTCCCTTGGACACTTTTTACCCGTGGTCTGCCAGAAACTTTAAAGTGAGGATTATATTTTGGTCTGAAGCTTCCTTGGTTTTACGAGCAATTAATTGATCAGAGTAAGACTCCCTAATTTAACTGGAGATCACTTTAGTCCTTGGCTACTGCTTCCCCTGAAGATGCTGGGAACCTTCTCAAATCCCTGTGGGAGTCCCATCCAAAAACATTGTTTTATATTGTCTCTGGATCGTTCCATTCAAAGGCAAATAGTTCCTGAGACTCAGGACTTAAGGGTTTACAGTAAAAGGTATCTTTTAAGTCCAGAACTATAAATCAGCAGAAGTTTCCAGATAAAGCTGTAAGCGAAGAGGGAGGATTTGGCACCCCTGGATGTTTAATCTTCTACAAGTTGGCTAACGGCTCTCAAATCCTGTGTACGACGATATCTCTAGTCCGGGATTTTGCACGGGCAGGATTGGAATGTTACAAGAGGATTGACAAGATTGGATTCACTGGTATTTAAGAAATGTGGTTATCAGAGGCTTTATACCTTTCTTTTTATTTATTTATTTTTTTGCGGTACGCGGGCCTCTCACTGTTGTGGCCTCTCCCGTTGCGGAGCGTAGGCTCCGGACGCGCAGGCTCGGCGGCCATGGCTCACGGGCCCAGCCGCTCCGCGGCACGTGGGATCTTCCCGGACCGGGGCACGAACCCGTGTCCCCTGCATCGGCAGGCGGATTCTCAACCACTGCGCCACCAGGGAAGCCCTACATGCCTCTTTAAAGGCTATTGCTTTAAATGTGGAGCTTTGGTGCCTGGATGGAGCTTTACCACTGTTGGGTCAGTCTGCCGTTTTAGTTCTTCCTGACCTCTGTGCTTACCTTTTCTAGCATTTTAGGGACTTGTGGTTGAGGCTCATCTCCCAACTGTAATAGCGCAGCTTAGAGAACATAGGCTTGATCTGGGAGTACTTTAATGCCTACTTTTCCCTAGTGAGAAAGTCATTTAATTTCATTAGCTATTACCCCAACAAAGAAATAAGGCATTCGGGCACATATAGAAAGCTGTGCTTTAAATATGGTTTTTTTTTCCAGTTATATAGATTCAGAGGTAGAAAAGCGGGAGTGCACACGTACAAACCCCCTGGGTTGACCTTGACCATCTAGACCTGCAGGCATTGGTCTCAAAAGATATTGCCCTGCTTGAGGCAGAGGGCTCCCTGGGTTAAACGGAGTACCCCCGCCAGTACCCGGAGGGGAGACGGGTCCCTTTTGACTGTATGGTAAGGAAGGGCTCAGGGCTCGGGCTGGACCTGTGGCCTGAGGAGGGCTGTTGGAAGCCTCAGCTACTCGCGGGGATTCCCCCTTCCTGCGGGAGGGGAACCGCAGGAGGCCCCCCAAGGAGGAGCCATATGTAATAAGTTGAGATCATTAGGCTTTGACTCAGGCGAGACAGGCTTTCTGAGGGTCTGCCCCCCTGAACCACAGATCTACATGCCTTCTGCAAATTCTTATTCTGGGGCTTCCCTGGTGGCGCAGTGGTTGAGAGGCCGCCTGCCGATGCAGGGGACACGGGTTCGTGCCCCGGTCCGGGAGGATCCCACGTGCCGCGGAGCGGCTGGGCCCGTGAGCCACGGCCGCTGAGCCTGCGCTCCACAACGGGAGAGGCCACAACAGTGAGAGGCCCGCGTACCGCAAAAAAAAAAAAAAAAATTCTTATTCTGATGAAGAGCCAGTTTCATTTTGCTGTTGAAAAACATACAAAATAATTTACACAAATTGAGGTTGAACGTTATAAGCCCACTACGTTTACCTGCCTTCTCTTGATCTTAGGAAACGGATAACCACAGTGCAAAGCAGAGCTGGTGGTAGGACAGCCAGGAGTTCTCTGTGGGAGTCCATCCTCTGAAGAAAAACACACCCTCAGTGGAGTCTGAGCTTTGCAGTTGGATGAGTGGGTTTCCTGCATTGCAGTGCTCAAGAGAATTTACTTCTTGGCCGGCAAAACCACGGAAGAGACCGAACAGCCGCCTTTAGCAAGGGCCTCTTCCTCGCCTTCACGAACTGGGCCCAATGTCAACCAGCAGTCTTACCAGAAATTCACTGTCCATGTGACGCAGCAAAGTTGGTGTCACCTGGAAAACCCTTGAATTCATGGGAGCTGAAGGAAAGCACCAGGGTTTGCCAATCTGTGTCTCAGAGCACACTTTATTCCCGTATAGGAAGCACCCGAGCTTCCGCCTTAAGTGCTTTCCACCTTGGCGCTGGTTCTGAGGGGTTAGCTGGCCACTCTGAGAATGGAGGTTTGGAGAAAGCATGAGCTAGCAACCCCTAGGTCAAAGGCTTAGTCAGGATCCTAGGTTTCAAACCCAAGAGCTGAGAACAGTCTGTGGATTGCAAGTCTCTAGAAAATGGCTTTCCCTCACTCCCCCCAAATGCGGGGGGAACTCAAACAGCCTCAAGAGGTGTGAGAGCAAGAACCTTAGGATTTTGGAACCAATTCCATCTCCTAGTTAGGTTTCTGGAAAGAAGCAAACAAATGTAGTAGCGACTATTCATAACTTGGCCGTAAGAATTCTCTGGAGGAGCCCCAAGGAGAATGGACAGTCTCCAAGAAGACCAGCTTGGGTCTGAGGATTCACTTAGGGAACACTGAGAAGCTTTCCATTAGAGACGGTTGTCGAGAACCATGGCCTGAAAGTCACACATGTTACCCAACTGCCAAGGAATCTATGCCAGCAGTTGCGAGACTGTAGCCAGTGTGGCCAGAGGTTCCTAATAGTTTCCGTCATGTACTTAAGGCAGGCTTGATGACTGCAGAGGGACCTGAGAGTCCAGACTGTCTCCCTCGCCACCTGGAAAAACCTACCCCAAGAGGAGGAGGGTAGAAGAGGTGATGGCATCACCTTGAAAAATAAAGTGGGGAGCCTTAGACTCAGCTGAGCTTGAGAGAGGAATTCAAGAGTATAGAGGTTGAAATACCCAAACCTTCACTTCCTTTCTGAGCAAGTTGATCTTCTTTAATCAGTTTGGTCCTCCTGGTAGAGGACCAAAATATTTACCTCCCCAGCAGAGATCACAGACAATCTAATCTAGATGTCTGAGGTCTAGTCATAGGTCTGAGACCTTAGAACCACCCAGCGTCTGATTGCTCCCGAGGCAAAGGATAGGAACACAGGCTAGATATCTGGGCAATTTCCAGGTAGAATATACTCAGCCCAAGGCCTCCGTAGAGCCCATGGCCTTTAACATCACCGACCTGTGTGTCCTTCTTGGCAAAATTTCCTCTTTAATACACACACACACACACACACACACACACACACACACACACCCCTACACCTAAAAGCAGTTCAATGCTAACTCTCTGCCAGTTTGGCTCATATAAAAGAGGGTTAAAATTCTCAGTGAGGAAAAACCAAAATGTGTCCAATTGTATAAAGGATCTTCCCTTGCAAGAAATAGGGATAAAAATCAATTCTGTCCCCTTTCTCCTCTTTTGCAAAAGAAATTTAATTGGAAAATAGTATTATAACTCCAAGACCCATTTTCAGGCCATTTCCCCCCAAACTCCAGCTGACATTGGGACTAGGTAGTGTTATAAAAGAACCATTTTCTTTTTCATAACTCCAGCATACCATATAGAGTAGGAAGTCACATAAAACACCAAGCACTTAATATGTTAAGATTTACAGAGTAAAAGCACGTAGCTAGAACCACTATATTGTTATCAGCAAGGACAGGTACAAACAGAACAAAGCGCGAGTTTGCGGATAGAGTCCCAAATCCAAATGATTGTTAGATACTACCTGCGTTGGAAACATAATCTCCATCTTCAAAATACTTTGACCTTCTCAGGCCAGTTTCTAGATGCATAACAATTAAGGGCTATTTCCAGCAAGTCCACTAAAATTCTTACCAAGTTTTCTTTGCATTTTGGAAGACTCTTGCTTTGCTTTACAGTTGCCTAAATGTAGGCCAAGTTTGACTACCATATTTCTTATTTAAACTGCAAATAATTACATAAAATCTGTCCTGTTACTGCCTTAATTACAATCTTCTTAAATACCTGTTCATCTAGTAACATTGCCCCACCTGTCTTGTTTCTCTCATCTCTGCCTTTCGTTAAATCTCTCTAAAGACGCACAGCTGTGCTTTTTAATCCGCGCTGACCACCCATTTGGAAATAGAGGATTTCTCCTACCTCCCATTTCACTGATTCTACTCCTTCTATTTCCCATTTATTTATTTTTTAAAATGTTTTTTTTATTGTGGTAAAAGTCACATAATATAAAACATACTGTTTCAACCATATTTAACTGTACAATTTAGTGACACTAAGTACATTTCACATCGTTGCGCAACTCTCACCATCAGCCATCTCCTGAAATTTTCACCTTCCTGAACTGAAACTCTGTCCCCATTAAACACTGACTCCCCATTCCCCCTCCCCACCCCCTGGCCCCTGGCATCCAACAGTGTACTTTCTGACTATGATTTTGACTGTTGTCGGTACCTGGTATAAGTGGAATCAAACAGTATTTTTCTGCACCTAATGTATATTGTAATGCATTTTTAAGGTTAACTTAATATATGTCCTGCAAACAGATTGTACCTTCTTTTTTTTTTTTCTTCCTATTTATTTTTAATGTGCCTACTCTATTCCTTAGATTGACTGGTACAATCACCTTTTTCTTCCTTTTTTCCTCTTCCTGTTAAAGTAGCAGGTGTACTGTTGACATTCCCCACTTTGGAAAGTTTTTCTCTCAGGATGACCAGAGCAAAATGACATAAAGCAGATTCAATAAAGTTTTGCTGCTGTCATCCGACAGCTAACCACAATTAGCCAGTTCCTACCAAATAAAACAATCAGACATAGATAACCTAGACAAAGACCCCAAAGGCCTGGGACTCTAACCCAGGGTTTGAATATCTCAGCAGCTAAACCCTTCATATAGTCTCTTTGGGGTGGGCCTTCTGACCCACGATCCTAGCCTTGGGAATCCAACCCAAAGTTTTGACCTCTAACTTGAACAAAATCTCCCCAAGGTGGGCCTCTAACCCACAATCCTGATGAGGTTATTAAATGACTTAGGCACAGGCACATTTTAATGAGATTACTCACCCAAAAGACCTCTGATGCAGGAGCTGTTTCTTTTTGGAAGTAGCACCAAGGAGCCTGGAGTACCGTGGAGGCGGGGGAAGCAGGAACCCAAAGGCCAATCCTCTAGACAAATTCAGTCTGACTGACAACTCAGGGTTGGTGACGAGGGCGCACGCTCTGCTGGGAACCATAGTGCCTTGGGCAGGTAGTCACAAGACCTGCCAAAATTGTTGCCAAAATTGTGTTACCCAGCGACGGCTTGCTGCCCGACACAGATAGAAGCCAATCCTATGGCGCCAGCTTTTGGGAAAATAAAGTTTTTTTTAATGAGATCGACTGGCAAGGAAACGGAACACAAGGCTCTCAAATACCTCTGTGATCCTGGGTTCAGGGGAAAATTTAAAGGTTTAGGGGAATTTCAAACTTGGAAGCTGATTCGCTAGTCTTGAATCAATCTGTATGAGCTACTCATGCTGCTGGAAGCCAGATTTTCCTTATTGAAGGACTTCTTACTTTGTAAATGGCTCAGGTGGCAACATTTCTATTCTTTGAGTTCTGTAGACTGAAGATGCTTGGTTCTGAGGTCATCCCGGAGACGTGGGTTCCTATCTTGCACACGCGCAGTGCTGTCTCTGTAAAATAACTCAAGGTTTGATTACTCAATCAACCTACTTAAGGATGCAAAACCAGTTTAAGCTGGTCCATGTTTTATGCACTGTTTTAGGAGCCCCTTTATTTCAGCTTATGTTTCCTTGATTTATCCCCATCCTCCTTTGAGTACTTCCTAGCTTTCTGGTACAAGACAAAAATCTTTAAAAAATGTCAAAATCATGAAAAACAAGAAAGGAGAGTTCATTGTTCTAGGAGATGAGTCATGACTACCAAAGGCAAGGTACGATTGTTTATAGGATTGAAGACTTAAGAGAAAAAGCTCTAAATTTGCACTGTATATTAAACTATATTTCTGCATCAACATTAAATATTATGAGGGTAAAAATGATCAGACACTTTGCAGGAGATCATTTTTTTAATGACATCTACATTAAAGTGTTTGGGCATGAAATACCATGTTGTTTGTACCATACTCTCAAATGATTTAGGAAAAAAAAAAAAAAAAAGAAAAAAGATCCAGACACATATTATAAATAATACACACAGAGACTGAAGGAAGCATGGCACAGTGTTACCAGCTGGTGACTGAGATAAAGAGGGTATGATATGTGGGTGTTTACTGTGCTACTCTTTAAACCTTTCTGGAGCTGTGACATCTTTCAGAATAATAAGTTGGGGCAAATAAAATAAAATCAAACAAATCAGACAGAGAACAGGAATTGTGGTTGGGGACAAGCCTTGCCTGCCCTGTAAAAATAGCTCCTATCGCAGCTGCCTCTGTGTGACACGAGGGATCACACACCGTTTGCTTTTACCAACCAAAGGATAGGTCTAGACAGATTTCAAGAGCAATTGTTTCCCTATCATTCAGGAGGAGGATAATAAGGCAAAGAGGGAGAGAGGGAAGGAAAAAAAGGATGGAATGAAGGAGAGATGGAAGGAAGGCAGGAAGGATGGAAGGCAGGGATTTATTGATCAACACATCTGAGGCAGGCCCTGCGATAGATCCGTCTACATTATTCATCTGCTTCCAACAGTAACCTTTAAAAGACCAGAAAATTGAGGCTTAGAGAAGTCAAAAACCTGTCCCTTGGCCACAAAATAAAAACTGGTCATCTCAGATCATGATGTCCAGTAAAGAAATACAATTAAACCAATTAGTCATAAGAAGAGAGGGCCAAAAGGTATAAGAACATAGAGATTTCTAAAATCCTGACCATGGTTTATTGTTCTTTAAAAGAAAGCTTTGTAGCAGGAAGAATTGTGTCCTTTAGGCTAAAACATCGGTAAAGACACCTGGACCTCTCACCTAGGCTAAACCTCGGGCCCAGAGCGCAAGTCCAGGAAAACTAAGAGGCTTCCTCCCCCATTTGAAAAGCTCCTAAGACTTAGGACTCACGCAGGTTTCTGCTTTCTACTGTATTACAATGTAGTGGCTGGTGAATGAGAATTAGGATGCTTTGTTTGGGGTGAACGGTGGGGCTCTGCTCCACTCTTCCCCGGCCCCGCCCCCGCTCCAGGCCACCCGCAGCTGCAGAAGGAAAGAACACGCTCGCTAGCGTAACCAGCCTCCCGTGAAGACACTCTCAGATTGCGCTATGGGAGAGAGAGAGAAGCAAATTAGCCAATTATGGCAGTTCCACTAACGGCTCCAAATTCAGGCAATTCGCCGTCAGCTTCCCACATGGACAAAGAAACTAAGAAAGGGATCAAATCAACATCTCAGAAAGAAAAAATACCTTCGATGAATGAATTAAAACGGAAGATCTCTTGATTATTGAAGGTGATTCTCCCTCTGAAGTCAAAAGCCAGCAGCACCTTCCCAAAACAAAGTTTCTGTCATTCCTGCAGGAAAATATCCATTCAGGGCCTAAGGCGTGTCAAGTGTGACATGAACAGACGGGAGCAAGGAGAACAAGGAGACTCTTGATCAAACAGTCAAATAGATGTGGCAGATCTGACCCCTCTGTCCATACCTCCTGGGGTCTGGGGTCTCTTGAGATCCAGGTGACAACAGTCTGGGAAGGCAGTGGTTGCCGTGTGTGAAAGCAGACCGAGCAGGTAGAGCCAGTTTGCTGGCAGTTGAAGCCAGCAAGTTGAAGGTGGCGTGTCTGACTGTATTTTAGATGCTCCTTTCTGAGGTTACATCATCCTGAGGGACTCCTGTCCTCCTCTTCCCCCCCCCCCCCCGCAACTTTGCAGTCCTGGACTGGGCGGAGTAACTGACCACTGGCCACCGCGGGGATCAGAAGAGGTGGGACCTCAGGGTAGGATGAATGGTACACGGAGCTGGACTCTCGTCTTCTTTTTGTGTGTGCCTGACCCTCAAGGATAGGCCTATTTATTACAAACTGTAACACCCCTTTCCTTGCCTGATAGGTGAATTCAACTAGAGTCACAGGTCTGAGATCTTAGAACCACCCAGCGTCTGATTTGCTCCCGAGGCAAATCATTTCAGCACCCAGGACAGCTCCCGGCACATAGTGAGCCCTCAAGGCACAAAGACCAAGGGGCCTGTTAGTGGGTGGAGGGAAGATGAGGAGGAGAAGAGGTCTTAGTACAGTGGTTTCTGGGCTCACGACCCACTTTTAGTGAAGTGGGTCTGTACAGGGGAGCCCCTGGGAGGAGGGACCCAAATTTGATAACAGGGATTTCCACCCAAAAAAGTCAGGGTTGTACACGCGATGAGACTGCAGTGGTATGTTTGTAAACGGGTGCTTTAGGAAAAAAAAAACACCCCGTTTTGCTGATTTCCGTGGTGTCTATTCTCTTACCATGGCTGATTCCAAGCTATCAGTTAGTGAAACTCCTGTACTCTCAGAGCTGTCTGTCCTCCGCTCAGCACTGAGTGTGAGTGATCAGGCGGGTCCCTACTAGGGAGTCTCACAGCAGAGGTGGGGGGGCACCGTGGGGCTGTGGGTGAGCTGGTACATATCGTCACACGACAGGGGGTGTTCCTTGAAGGAATCACCCACAAAGTCACAAACAATGCGGATCTGGCAGATTCGGGCCAATTAACACTGGAGAAGAGAAACCAGCAGGGATGCGGATGAAGCAGGCTCTTCAAGAGAGAATGAGGGTTGAGAAGGTTGGGAGAGACCCCAGGGGAGGCTCCAGAAGCCCTTGAGTCTTTTTGAAAATGGGGCTCCTTTGATCAGGCTGCAAAAGCCAAGCCTGGAGGGAAGGATGTCAACTGTGCTGCAATTTTATCAGAAAAACGATGTAAAAAATTTGTGCTTGATTCATTCTTTGATTACTCTGAGAATTAGGGCACATTTGCTACTATCACCTACAAGTTGTTAAATATGAGATAAAAACTTACTTTTCATCGAATTTAGTTTCATTTTTTCTAGACAAGGCCTTTCGTTCAGAAGAGGTGGTTGAGAGCAGGAACTCTGCCAGTGCCAATTACTAGCTGGGCAGCCTTCTCGTGCCGTAGTGTTCTTATCTGTAAAATGGAGGTAATAGTAACAGTATCCACGGTACGGAGGACTGAGCAATTTAATACGTGTAGGGTACTGAGAACAGCACTTGCCGAAAGTAAATCCCAGGTTCCTGCTTGTTAAATCACAAAATATTTGCTGTAAAGCTTTGGTACCCAATTTAATTGGATTTGTCTCAAATGGCTTTTTATCTGTTTGGATTGTCCTCAGATAATAAAGACCTCATGTCATTACATGTGGTTTTTGTGAGGAAGGAAAGGCACCGTGGTGTCATGAGAGGAGCTTCGGGGAAACTGACCTGGTCCCTGGGCCAGGATGTGGGCATGCTGAGAATCACAGAAGAATCTCTCAGGGAGGTGACATTTCATCTGAGACATGGCAGGTGAGCTGCAGGTAACTAGGTGAGGAATTGGGGTGGGGGTGGAGAAACATTCCAGAAGGAGGGAACAGCATGTGCAAAGGCCCTGAGGTGCTGGGAGCCTGGTCTGTCCAAGGCCGGGACCCAGTGAACACAGAGGTGAGTGGTGGGAGGTGGGTCTGGTGAGGGGCAGGGCCTGGGAGTCTGGGCTCCATCCTGAGGGCTATGGGCAGCTTCTGGAAGGTTTGAAGCAGGGGTGTGACTGGGGTCAGATTTGCCTCTTCGGATGTTTCCAGTTGTAACGGGAAGTTCTCCTTGTCTAGGGCTGTTCTTTTCCACCTCATTCCCCACCACAGCCTGCTTCATAGCTCAGAACCTGGGTGGGATGGCACACCTCAGTTTTAGGACCTTGGTCACAACTCAGGAGAAAGTCAGAGAGATGGTCAGGAAATATGCAGAAAGGAGCTCTGGCGTGGCCAGCAGGGATCTCAGAGTCAGTCAGCAATGTATCTTGTTCTCGGACTGAGCCTGGTGCAGGGCTTTGAGGAGAAGCCTCAGGACCACCTGGAGTCACAGGGACCATGATTGGGGGCACCGGCGAAAGGGTCAGAATGGAAGCCCCCCGCTTTGGCAGTGTCGGCTGGCGAGCACCAGCTGGTCGGGAGGCTTAGACCCCACTAAACTGTAGGTCTGCGTGGGGAGCGGGGAGACACAGGTGCATCTCTGTGCAAGTACCTTCAGTGCCCGTGGCTTACATCCCTGCCAAGTGTAAAATTACTAAAATCCCTCGAACGGACAAACCCAAGCCTCTCTGTTTCATCTGTGCTTATTGTGGGCTGGACTAACTATTTCATTAATCAACACAAGTAGCACTTGGAGCAAAAAAATAGAGAATTAACTAAAAATAGGTGAAGCAGTGGAATTCCATCACAAGGACGTTTATGAATAATTAACGGGCCGACGCAGGGCTGTTTGTCAGCGACACCCTCCCCCTCAGCCTGTCGCTTTTCCCTTCATGGCACAGGCAAGACTTTGTTTTCTAGCATGAAGAGTCTCTTAATTAAATCTCATTTGTCAAGAAGGCGAGATGTATTTGTGTTTCCTCCGGCTCCCATTGTTATAAACTTTGCAATGTTTTTTCTGAAAAATGCTCCTTTTCGGCTTGAAAGAGCTGGGTTGTTGCTTTTTCTCTCTTCCACTGTAAAGAGGAAGTGCTACAAGTTCTTTGTCAGGTAATCAGTTATCCTCCTTAAAGGATCCCTGAAGTCATCATCTGAAAATTATGGCTTCTGGAAAATAATAAAATGCCCACTTTAACATACTGTCACATGTCAGAGTGGTTTCGCCTCCCCCTCAGAGTCATAAAGCCTGTCGGTTGCCCGTGGTAATGACCTCTGGCTCTAGATGTGGTCACTTCTGCCTGTCACTCTGGGGTTTCGATGTTGACACTGTATCTCTCTTAGCTTCTCAGAAGCCCTGTAATGACGCCTCAATTAGTAATGCATCCTTCCCTTTCTCCATCTCACTCTAGTTGCTCTGATTTATGTCCCTCGACAATACTGCCACCCTGCGTGTCATCTGAACCTCTGTGTGGAGTAGGAAGGTCTCAAGTTCAAGGTCCCTGGCAGGTAAACAACAATCAAAACAATTTCAAGTTCACGGACATCCTCTGCCATCAAGATCAACTACTCCATCAAGAAAACAAGACCTTGGTATTGTTGGTGAGTAGCAGATAATTTATGAGCTTGTCAGCATAATCCACGGTCCCCGATCTGTATCAATATGAAATAAGAAAGCATTTAAGAGGTGTCAGGAAAACATGGCACACGCCCCCCCACCTCCTCCTCCCATTTGACATCGATTCATTCATGTATGAAACTGAGTCTTTGTGATGGTGCAGCATTAAAGATCCTGTGTAGTCAATTTAATATCATGGAACCAGAGAGTGGAAACAGGTTACTACATGTCCCCTACTTTGCCTTCCTTCCAACGGGCAGAAGAAAACAAACAGAAGCTTAGATGCAAATGTGGATTTATGTCCGAGGACTCAGGAAA
This sequence comes from Kogia breviceps, assembly GCF_026419965.1. Classification (NCBI taxonomy): domain Eukaryota; kingdom Metazoa; phylum Chordata; class Mammalia; order Artiodactyla; family Physeteridae; genus Kogia; species Kogia breviceps. Next base: position 12,972,093 of record NC_081323.1, on the reverse strand, counting down.
GCAGCGTAGACCGAGAAAGGGAAAGCAGGGTAGATGTCCCAGATAATCCAGGTTAAAAAGACTTTTATTGGAAGCATCATAGTCATCCAGGCACAGCTTGTTGATTCTGCCATAGTTTCTCCATCCTTTCTTCTTGTGGAAGAACCTCAGGGACATGCCAATGTTCAGTGGAAATGTCCAAGCATCACTGAAATTCCTTGAGCCAAGAGCAGGTGTTCAGGTCTCAGCCCTGCCACCACCCGTGGTTTCACTTCCCTGCCGGCCCGTGGAATTATTCAAATAACTCAATAACATCCTCCCATGGGAACCAGGGACAACCTCACCCTCTTGTTACTACAAACCCTGCATCCCACAGCCCCTGCTTGTTCCCCCTGTTCCCAGGTGCAGCCCCCATGTGGCTCTGCTTGACATGGAGTGTCCTGCCTCCTGGGCTTTGAGTATATGTGACTAAATAAACTGCTGTCAGGCTCACCTGTCCAGTGTCTGGTGTTGTGTGTTTAGCTATTTCAGCAGTTTGGGGTGGGGGATCCCTCCCTCACTGATGGGTGAATAGGAGGTGATCAGGACACCTGTGGACCTTCAATAAGCCAGTTTCTACAGTGGGAGACGGTAGGGCTGAAAATACCTGAGACGACACGTAACGTGTATCTGATACACATCCCTTACATTTTGTGTCTTCGCTTGCCACTTCATTTCTACTTGACAATATGCTTTTAAGGGCAGATATTTGAACTGTATGTTTTATTGCTGCATCTCAAGCACTTGCAGGATTTCCAGCACATAGTAGACCTTCAGTAAATATCTATGAAATGAATAAATGAACAAACGAATGCAGTTACCAAACAACCTTGGCTGGGAACGAATAAGGACAGGCTCTTGACGTTAGGCCTCGTGGGGGAAAATGACCAGAGTGTCGTCCGTTTATCACTGCCTCGAAGAAGGCAGTGTGGAGGCGGGACCTCAGGGCTTGGTTGAACTGCAGCCGCTCACCCTCCTCTGTATCTTGCCTCCCTGTGTGGAGGTGGTGCGGACAGGTGGATGGGGGCAGGGCGACCCTTCGCCTCCTTTCTCCCCTCCCTGTCGCCCCCTCTCCCAGCCTCCTCACTCACCTTGGGGAGAGGCTTTCGCGGCTGCTGCCGTTGATGCTTCGCTTCAGCGCACCCCAGCTCTTCCACTGAGCCCAGGCCGCTGCTTCACAGTCGGAATGAGGGCGCACAGCGTTAACGAGGGGCCTTAAGGAGAGGGGCCACCGCAGAGCAAGCGGAAATCTGACAACGACACTGTTTCCCAAGAAAGGTCGGCAGCGAGACGTGTGTGTGTGTGTCGACTGGGTCTACACAAGGCAAGCGCGGCAGGTAGTTTGTTCCGGATCAACCTCACTGCGGGCAATTTAAGGGACGGTCCGCCCAGCTGGGCCCCTGGAGGCAGGTGTTTCCACGAGATTCCTTGTTACGGCCCCCGCACCCCTGGGCACCGCCCACAGCGCTGGAGCCGCCGCGGGGACCAGAAGCGTGCGGATGACTTGATTGCAAGCACTTGGACCCATTAGCCCCAACTTCGGGTGTGCTGCTCGCGGAGATGGGAGCTTTTTAATTTTCTAAATGAAAAATCACTTTTACTATGAAAGTGATCAATATTCATTGGAGAAAGAAAGAACCCCACGAGTACAGCCTTGTAGCATTTCAGCTGGAGTCGAGGGTCCCAAGAGCTGCCTTTTCCATAAGGATCCGCCATGTGGGCCCCGCCCCCCGGTGCCCCTAGAGGGGAAGCGGACATGAGCCCGGCGCCCAAGGCTCACTGGGGTCCTGTCCCAAGTGACACGTGGGGGGGGGGGACAGGGATCATTTCCGGCTGCCCACAGTGGGATCCCCTCGCTGAAGCTCCAGTCGTCCTTTTGGGGAATCACTCCTCCCCCAGGTAGGCGGGGTGCGGGGTAGCCCCTGGTGACACGTCCCCGTCACGAAAGCTGAGGGTCGAGGTCCTCGCCCTCCACCCGGCTTTCCCGAGGGGCGGCACTGGTCTGAGTCCGGCCCCCGCGCGCTCTCGCCTGAACTCTGCTTTGAGCAAGAGAAGGAAAGAAGGGGGATGGGAGGGAGGTCGCTTTTCCCAGGCAGCGTCCCGATCAGCCCGTGCCGGTGTGAGATGCTCTTTCTTGGCCCCACGAGTCCCGTGGTTTCTGCCTGGTCCTCTGCGTCTCTTCTAGTCTGTGGGGCTCAAGATCCTGCAGGGAAAGCCCACTGTGCTCACGTCACCCACGTGGGTCTCTACAGCTCCCAGCCAAGAGCCTTGACGGCCCCATGGCCCGTCTGGCCACCCAGGTGAGAACACTCTCGCCACCCACCCTCCTGCTGCCAGAAGAACGATAAGCCTCCAGTGCCACCTCTTACCAGGATCCCTCCTTTGAAACTCTGAGATCTTGTCTCCATGGGAGAAAACAAGGGGACTTGTTGAGGTAACTTCTGGTGGAGCAGGGCAGACATCCAGTCAGACCAGCTGGGGCTAAGGCAGGGGATGCATTGCCCGGACACAGGCCATCTGCAGCAAGAGGGAAGCAGGAGGTGGGGCCCGGGCTCAGGAGGGCAGAACCGAGTCCTTGGAGGCCATCAGGATACCATGTGGCCCCTCTGTCCCTTGCCCTGGAGCCACACATCCTCTCTGGTCATCCACTTCATTCCTCTTCTTTCTGTCCCTCTGAGGACGTGGCTGGAAATGGTGGTCCCATGGTAAGCCAATGTATGTCTCCTTAGTTCAGTGACCTCAAGCAGGTTCTGACTGGTCCTGACCAGGCCAGGAGCTCTGGCCTCATCCAGTCAGCCCTGGGCAGGAGTTTGGGTCAAGCATGGCTGTTGGAGGTGACCCCTGTGAATGTGTGGAGAAGGATGCCAGGGCTGGGCATGTGCCTCAAAGCCTGGCCACCTCAGAGCCCTAAGGTGTGGGCCAGTCTCGGGGGTGACGTGTGGGTCATCGACTCACAGGCCTCCTTCACCAATCAGCTGAATGGATTAACCTTCCCTCCTATCAGTGGAGTCTACAAAATTACTTTTTAATAAATGGTCTCTTTGGAAAATGCTCAGAGGAGAAAGATGATCTCTGGTTCTTACAATGAAAGTCTGTTTCCCTTTGAGATAAGGACTGATTTGTAACACCTGTCATAAACCATTAATTTTATTTTCGTGGGAAGAACTCCAGAAGAATTTCTCTTTCAGAAGCCTATCAAATTATCAGTGGTTTTGGGCAACAATTGCCTGAACAGTGCGTCTGGCTAACCCTCAATAATGTGAGAAGTTTCAAAAATAATTTGATTCCCTCCCCTCTACTTCCCTACTGGGCTGGCAATGCCCCTTTAGCTGCTACATCTTGGGATGTCAGCGTGGGTGACTTGGGGATGGAGACAGCAGCTCTATATCAAGCAGTGTGGACACAGGTGTGTCCCCCAACAGGGACCTGGGGACCCTGTGCCCAAGCTGTCAGGGGTCTGTCTGGGGTATGAGTATAATGATGCTGAAGGTGCCATGAGTCTCCCGTCAGGCTTCCAGGGCAGCTCAGACACTCTCTCTGGGCCAATCCCACCCCTAGCCCTGAGAGTGGCCATAACATGTGTGCCCACACCCCTGTCTTTGTCACACAGTGGGGCTGACCAGTCAGCATGACACGGACCACAGCTTGGAGCTGTGGGTTGACTCTTTCAGATTATTTAAATAGACTAGCATGTCGTTTGCAAACAAGGATAGTTTTATTTCTTCTTTCCAATTTGCATACCTGTTATTTCATTTTCTTGTCTTATTGGATAAGCTAGGATTTCTGAATGGGGATCTCTGCAGAGCACAGCAAGTGCAAAGCTTCTGAGTTGGGTTAAGTCTGTTCTGTTTGAGGAACTGTAATAAGGCTAGTGGGCAGGAACCTGGCAGTAGAGAGGAGAAGGTGGGGCCAGACCATCCTGGGTGTAGTAAGTTGGTGGAGAGTTGGGATGTGCTAGGGCAATGGGAAAGTATTAAAGGATTTTAGGGAAGAGAGTAACATTCAAGGATACTGCGTATTCTGGGACTCAGTAAATTCCTAGTTTAAATGTTAAGAAGGTATTTGTATTTGCAGAGACAAATGAGATTGTTTTATAACTGTGTGATAAAAATCATGTAAAAATTTTATAACTGTGTGATAAAAATCATGTAAAAAGTATTCAACCCTATTTTTTTTTTCTTTTCTTTCTGTCTTTCCTTTTTCGTTTTGTTTTGTTTTTTTTTTGGTCACACGGCATGTGGGATCTTAGTTCCCTGACCAGGATTTGAACCCACACCCCTTGCTTTGGAAGCATGACATCTTAACCACTGGACCGCCAGGGAAGTCCCTCAACCCTATTTTCTAAAGCCTACTCAAAATGATAGATTTACTTCCCAAATTCATGACAGTTATGCATTCAAAAGCTGACAGAGAGCAGAAAATTTACCAAGTGGCATGAATATGTTAGAGATATTGATTTAAAACCAAACCACCAATTTTTACACTTTCCAAAGGAATTCAACTGCTGGGCTGCTGGGTTTCTTTCTCAAACACAAATAGAGAATGTTAATGAATGCTTTGAACATTCCTTTCCTCAAATCATTTTATAAGCTTTGATATCAGAATTTTAATTAAAAATGAAATATAAATTATTAAAAGACCTGTATATTTTATGAAAGTCTTATATTTTGCAGAAACTGCTGAGAATATTGTGCTTTTTACCTGGTGGCTGTTGGCAACTTTAAATAACTTTTTTTTCCTTCTAATTTTAAAAGATTTGCTCATTCTAGAAAATTTGTAAAATTACTCTAACGAAGAAAATGAAAACCAATATGGTTGTACCACTCATATGTTACCACTGCTGCCATCTTGGCTTATCTCTTACGCAAGTTTTTTCTCTGAATATGGGTGTCTATGTGACAAGAGCTTAACATAGTTTTTTTTAAAATTTTTATTTTATATTGGAGTGTAGTTGATTAATAGCATTGCGTTAGTTTCTGGTGTACAGCAAAGTGATTCAGTTATACATATACATGTATCTATTCTTTTTCAATTTATTTTCCCATTTAGGTTATTACAGAATATTGAGCAGAGTTCCTTGTGCTATACAGTAGGTCCTTGTTGGTCATCTATTTTATTTTAAGCCAAACTATTTTCTTTCTTTTTTCTTTCTTTTTAAAAATTGGGGTATAGTTGTTTTACAATGTTGTGTTAGTTTCTACTGTACAGCAAAGTGAAGTAGAGTTCCCTGTGCTATACAGCAGGTTCTCATTAGTTATCTATTTTATACATATCAGTGTATATATGTTAATCCCAATCTCCCAATTCATCCCACCCCCCCTTTCCACTCTTGGTGTCCATACGTTTGTTCTCTACATCTGTGTGTCTATTTCTGCCTTGCAAACTGGTTCATCTGTACCATTTCATAGTTTTATATCCTGCTTTTTTTTCACTTCACGTGATATCATGAGCATTTTCTATGCTATTAAAAACTTCTTGTAAACATATTATACTATTATCCTTCAACATTCCCTTGTCTAGACAATTTATGCAATCTTCTCCATTCTTATTTTTTAGATGCTTGTGTTGTTTCCTTTTGCTGTTAAAATTTGCGTTGCAGTAAACATCTTACTGAGTAACTTTTGTTCACATTTATGAATCGCTCCTTAAGATAAAGTCTTAAGTGTACAATGAGTGCATCTGGAGTTAGTGCTTTTTTAAAAGCTCTTGATATGGCCACCAAATTGTTTTTGGAGACACTGGGACTGAGAGCCCCCGCTGGTGGGCTTTCTGTGTCCATGTGGCTGTGTCCTCACAGGCACAGAGTAGTATGTGTTGAAAAGCGTTTGTGCAAGTCCGATTTAATGTGCTTTGTTGCTCTTTAATTTGCAGAGAATTCACTGCTGGGACCCGCTAGTCCTGGGTTCCACCTTCTCAGGGTTGGATGGAACCGCCTTCGACCCAATGAGGAAACCAAGTCGCTGTCTGACTGAGGGCCATTTGTGCCCCAGCAGCTCCCTCTGATGAGGAACTCCAGCACGTGGAGAAGAATTGCGTCAGTGACCCAGAGTGTAGACAGGAGCTTCTCTGACCAGAATCCGAACCCGCTCCCTGATGGAGGCCGAGGATTTCAGTTCTGGTGCTTGGTCGCCCAGAGCGGGGACGCCCGTTAGCATTGGGCAGTGGGCACCCTGGAGACACCCCTCTCGCCCATTCCAGCCTCTCGAGGTCGGGGTTCCCGTGGACACAGGCTCCACTACTGTGCACGGTGACAGGTTCTCCCGAGCACCGTGTCCTCCTGGCGCCCCGTCTCCTGACACCTCATCAGTCCCTCTGGGTGCCAGGCCTTGCTGACTGCTTCGTCCTGGAGGCCGGTCCCAGAGCCTATTTCACGGCTCATTCAAAAGGAAAACGAGGAGGCCTTTTCCATTTCATCTGTTAAATGATTTAATTCACGAGGGACTTGGTCACCAGGGATCCCAGCACGGCCCGGTTCCCGGTCATTTTCAACTTACCACCTGACGGAACTGCACGAACCCCACCAGGCTCCGCGCTGGGTCCCAACAGAAGGCGCACGGTGGGGCCCTAGGGGACATGTGGTCAGGGGACTGCGGCCGGAAGGGGAGGGCAGCAGAGTGTGTCTGATCGTTTGATGCAGCTGATGTGTGAAGCGACAGCCACAGTGATGGGATCCAATCCCCCCGAAGATGGGGCCCCATGGAAGCACATCTGATAAACGTCTAATTAAATATTAAGCGGGAGCGTTATTCCCGGAGCCGATTCAGCCCCAGAGGACTTCAAGCTCCTGACCTTGTTCACGCCCGTGTTTACAGGCAGTCGCCGCCCCTCCCCTTCCCACAGCCTCCTGCTCCTTGTGGGGGTCAGTGAGGACAGCCCGGCCAGCCCGCAGGTCCAAACAGGTGACACGGGGCGTGAGCGGGAGAGCCGGGGGCTGGTGTGCTGGCGGGAGAGTCGAGGCAGGGGAACAGAAGCCACGACCCGAGTCAGCACGCCGAGGCCTGAGTGGTGCCCCCGCCCGGCCCGGCCCACGGTCCCCACGGTCCCCGTGGTGGTCTCCCAACGGGGGTCCCTCCTGAAGCTCTTGATGCTTCTGAGGGTGTTGAGGTCCTGCGGCTCCTTGGAGGTGCTCCGTTATCCGAGGTGTGCCAGGAAGGCCCCTTGGGGACCTGAAGGCTCGGGAACCTGTCCTGGTAAAAGGTTGAGTCACCCGGGATCTGAGGTTGCAGGTTGGATTCTGAGGCCAGGACAAGAGGAACTGACCAGGAGGAAACGGGCGAGCAGAGCACCGGGCCTCGGAGGAGCCAGGGCGTCCTTGGGGCCTGGGCCGCGGGAGGAGACAAGACGGACAGACAGGTAGGAATCGGGGTGAATTAGATCCTCCAAGGAGGATGGACGGGCCCTTATCCATAGGAGGGAGCAGGGCCAGAGCGCCAACGCCCACTCCAGGAGCTGGTCCCCGGCCGGATTCTACCCGCTACAACCTTGTCAGGGACCCTCTCTCCTTTCCACCACCTCTCCTCCTTCCTTCCTTTGAAGAAAATATTAGCCTCTAACACCAGAAACAACTCTCAATATCTAAGTGCCATTTTTCAGTGGTCACCAGCTTGGCCTTCTATTTGCCTCTCTCTGTACCTTGGCCTCTAAAATAAGCATAAAATCAACGTTAAGTAAAAAGAGATGTGAGTTGGGTGGAGAGTTGGGGGAGGGAACTTCAATCTGTCAAAATGGACTTTTTCATGTAGAAAATGTCAGCAGATGGAAATGGGTGAAATCTGTCACCAAGTTGGTTACAACCCAGAGGTGAGGGTCTTTGGAGTGACCTTGATTCAAAAAATATCACAGTAAAAAACTGTTGTAAAAGACACTCTCATGAATGGTGGGAGCCTGATGTATGGTGTATTAGTCAGAGGTCTCCAGAGAACAGACCAGTAGGGTGTGTATATATAGAAAGAGATTTCTTTTAAGGATTTGGCTCACACAATTATGGAGGCTGGCAAGTCCAAAACTTGCAGAGTGGGCCAGTGCGCTGGAGGCTCAGAGGAGAGCAGATGCTGCAGTTCAAGTTCAAAGGCCATCAGCTGCTGAATTCTCTCTTCCTTGGGGGAGGTCAGTCTTTCTTCCATTCAGGCTTTCAACTGTAATCAGGTGAGGCCCACCCACATTATGGAGGGCAATCTGCTTTACTCAAAGTCCAATGATTGAAATGTTAATCTCATCCCATTTCTCATAGAAATAGCCAGAATAATGTTTGTTCACACGTACAAGCACTGTGGCCCAAGATGACAGAAAATTAAACATCACACAGTGGGTTTAGATTTTCAGCCTTCTGGTGTCTGAATGTCAAAGAGGGGTAGGATTTTTAATTTTCTGTTCCCCGGTACAAAGGTCATCTATTGTGTCTTTCTGCCCATGTCTCCTGAGACCGGCATCTCGGGAACCACCATGCCTTCATGCTTGGGCCAGGTGGTGCCATATTCCATGTCCATGGCCACTGGGATTGGTCCAGTAATGGGCACAGGACTGGAGACCAACGGGGGAGGTAGCTGGGACTTTTCTGAAACTGTTGAGAAAGAGGGCTTTCTGCTGGAGTCACTGAGCTGTGAGACTAAGTTGTAAAGTTCCCGGTGCCATCTTTCCACCTCATGTGTGGGGCTTCCTGAGAGTGAAGTCAACACAGAGGAAGGCAAAGTGGGGAGAAAGAAGAGGAGTGGGGAAGGAGGGAGAGAGGGAGAGAAGCACGAGGAGGCCACTTGAGGCTCTATATCTAGCAAGATAAACCTATGAACTTCTCAGTTACGGTGGCCTTCTTCTCTTAAATAGTTCATATTCGGTTTCTGTCTCATGACTCAAAAACCAAAGATCCTGATTCATATCCCTAGGAACTGGAAAGCTTAAAGACTCTAGATGATCATAATAATAGGAATTAAGCCATGATTAACATGACATGTCGACTGACAGCGACAAAATTGTATATAATTATGATTATCTCTTCACTCTGATATTGAAATAAAAAAATAAATGGAAAAAAATCGATCGAAGCAAAGCTATCGAAAGTTATTTCACAGAGAAGAAATGGAGGGCAGAGATGAATCTGAGGACAGCTGTTAGAGGGGAAATGTAGAATTTAGCGCGTTGCTTGCCATGTTGAGGTGCAGAATGATTTCTCAGGAGCCTTGGTGGCCGAGCCATCGTGCACAGCCTGGCATGGTGTCAGCAGGTCCTGCCTCTGCTGTGATTAGTTGGGGGTCCGGTACCTGAAAACGATTGTGCCTTGGGAAGAGGCTGGTCCCTTGAGCAGGGAGGACATCCATGGCTTTCCTGATGTTCATCCACATTCCTGCTATTTCATGTATTTTACCTGTAATTGTTGTACTGAATACTGATTATGAAAAAAAGAGCTTTTCTACAATATGGGTAAAGTGTAAAGAATATTGACTCAATGGACATATATGATCTTCACCTTGTTGAAGACAGAGGATCTGAAGAAATAGATTTGATGCTCCTGGGGGCCACTCTTGAATCCCAGCCACTTCTCTTCCTCTGCAAAGGGGACCACTTTCCTGATTTTGTCCTTATAATTCCTGTGCTTTTCTTCATAGTTTTGCCATAGATGCGTGTGATATAGCTGTTATAGACTAAATGTTTGTGTCCCTGAAATTCATATGTTGAAATCCTAACCCCTGATGAGATGGTATTAGGAGATGGGGCCTTTGCATGATTATGTTGTGAGGGTGGAGTCCTCATGAATGGGATTAGAGCCCTTATAAAAGGCCTCTTCCTGCCATGAGAGGACACAGCGATAAGAACCAGGAATTGGGTTTTCACCAGATACCTAATCTGCCAGTGCCTTGATCTTGTACTCTCAAGCCCCTGGAACTGTGAGAAATATTTGTTGTTTAAGCCACTCAGTCTATGGTAGTTATTACAGCAGCCTGAATGGACAAAGACAATAGCATTTAGTTTTAGAACTTTGATGTTAGGAATTCTACTGTGCAGATGCTTCTGTGTTTATACTTGCTATGTGCATTTACTGGATGTGTATTTTTGCTCACAATCCTCTTCCAGAGCCCCATCCATGTGGACCTAGTTGTCTGTGATTTGTTCATTTTCACTGCAGCCTAGTTTTCCATTACATGACGGGAACAGTATATATGTATCTATCCTCCCATTGATGAGCATTTGGGGCCATTAAGGACAGTGCTACTATGAACATTTTTATATATTTCTTCTGTCCACAAGTGCAAGTTTCTTCTGGTCAGCAGCTTTCAATTTTTTGGATTTCATCACTGATAATATAATTCGTATCATAACCCACGACACACATACACCCACACTTTCACATGCATGTATGACAAATAAAGATGTCACAATATTCTTACCCTGATAATGTGTGAGTGTACTTCTATCTATTTTATTTCACTTAAAAATGCTGGTGTTTTCAAGATTCACTGATGGAAACCCTGCCCTGGATTATATACACAGGAGTGGAATTGCTGGATTATTAGGCGTGCACAGCACCAAAGTAACTAGAAAAAGCCAAATGTTTCTTTGAAAATGGTTGTAACAACTTCTCTCCCACTGGCAGTGGGTGGGAGTTCTCCTTGCTCTATAATCTCCCCAACACTTGAATTTATTGGGTCTATAATTTCCCTAACACTTGAGTTTATTGGTTTTGAGATTTTTGCCAGTCTGGTGGGTGTTACATGGTATGTCATTATGTTTTAATTTATATTTTCTGAGTATTGTAGAGGTTGAGAATCTTGTCATACTTTTGGCCATTCATTCACATTTCCTCTTCGGTGAAGAGCTGGCTCAAGTCTTTGCCTATTTTTCTATGGATTGTTGGAATTTTTGTCATTTTCATTTTTGAGAGATTCTTTGTATATTCTGGATATGAATCCTGGAGACTGTATGTGTGGAAGATACTGGTTCAAATACACCAGGATCAACCTGAAGAATGCTTCTGTTAGTCTCTCAGAAAACACTGAGGGTCCTGAAGACTCTTGGGTGGAGAAGGCCAGGGAGAGACCCTCTGCAGGTTACGTGGGGTCCTGGGAAGGGTGAACATTTTCTGTCTTTTCACAATGAGCTGGAACTCTGCTAGGTGCTTTACATAGCTGGCTTCATTTAATCCTCCTAAAAACCCAATGAGATAGGTATTTTTATCTTCATTTTATAGATTGGTCAATAAGAATCAGAGGGGCTAACTGGGCTGCCCAATTTTATATATTTAATCATTAGAATTCGGGTCTGTCTTACTGCAAAATTGGTGCTTTTGAAACAACACTCTACTGTTTCCTTCAGGAAGTGGGTACTTTCAGGTTCCGTTTACAAATGAGAACATGGAGGCACAGAAGGTCAAGTCCCATGTTTAAGGTGAAGTGGGTATTACGTGGCACTGATAAGATCCAAACCCAGGTTGACCTAACTCCAAGTACCCTGTGTTCTCATTGCCCATCACCTATTGGTGGAATGGATGAAGTAGGAGCCCCAGGGTGGCTGCTTCTGTCTGAGTGTGAGATGAGGTTGTCATGCCAACGTGGTTGTGGAGAGAGAGCCTGAAATGCCAATGGGAGCTCCTCTCGGATGTACCAGCCCCTGCTTGAGGGAGGTTCACGCCGGGTCCACCATTGTGCAAAACTCCATCATCTAGGTAAGCTTTCTAATCCAAATTTTTCATGACTTACAAGCTAAGAACTCCATGAGAGTGTTTCCCATGTGATAGCACAGTGCACAGCGAAGCCAGAGATGCCACAAACGCATTCACTAGAGGTTTGCAGAGTCGAGAGACCCCAACAGTCCAAAAGGACATTTTGGACTGACCAGCATTGGACTATCTTGGGTCACATCATGGCCTCTGGACACTGTGGCCACGGGTCAGTGTGTGGACCAGCTTAGGCTGAGTCACGTGCCTGAAGCGGGGAGTGAGGTCAGCCTGCCCCCACCTCTCCCACCCAACCTGGGGCGGGATTTCCCCTGGGAAACTGTGTGAATGTGGCCAACAGAAGTGGGGGAGTTTTGAAAGGCATAGAGAAAAAAGAAAGCCCAAAGGATCGCTATGCTCATTTTAACAGATGCAACAACGAACAAACACACAGTAATAGTTATATCGCTGGATATGGGGTTTGGGGAAGCCAAATGGCCATCCTCCCGTTTCAAACCAGGGCACATCTAACCACCCCGGGATGATGGTAAATGCTACTTGCAGGTCCTCTAAGAATTGGAAATTTCCATATTACTTTTTAAACCCTCAAAGTGTTATGTACACTTGGTTTCCTCTAGCCATTCATTTCACAAATGTTTATTGAACACCTACTGTGTGTCGGACCCTGAACGGGGCTGGGGGTTGTTCAGCAGTGAGCAAGGCAGGCAAGGGCCCCCTCCAAACGGAGCTGGTGTCCTCTTGGGGGGTTCGGAGAGCATAAGCAAGCGCATAAAGGAGTGAACCAGAGGAAGTCAGGGAGTGGTGAGCGCGTCGAGGAATCGAAACCACGGCGCGTGATCGGGGGAGGAGGCGTCACGCTGGATCCCGAGGTGGAGAGTGGGCTCTCTGAGGAGCTGGATGTGAGCTGAGCCCCAGACGCTGGGGAGGTTTGTGGCGGGGGGGCTCAGGCAGAGCGGGAACCTGAGCAAGGTGCCCCACAGCCTCTAAATCGGCAGCACGCATGCGGCTGGGGGTGGGGGGGAGGGGGCGGCAGCAGCCGCGCGGCTGGCCCTGCTGTTCTGCCCGTGTCTCTGCCCCTGTGCACGGAGGGCGTCACCGTGACGGCCAGTTGGCTGCCAACTCAGGCCCCGGGCACGAGGCCGCCCCACTGGATAACTGTATTTCTTACTCCCTTCAGCAAATGGAGGGACGTGGACTCTAGAACTTCACCCCTGTAATCAACAAGTCTTCCAGGTCTCAGGGCTTTGTCCTGCAGGTATGATTTTCTTCATTCATTCATGCATTCACTCACTCATTCACGCACTGCACAGATGTTTACGAAGCGTCCGCTGCGTGTCCGACCTGTGCTGAGCGCTGGGAACAAAGCCGTGAACCAAACGGAAAGACCCCTCCCTACAGGACCCGTCGGTCCTAACACAGAGGGACGAACGCTGCCGTCAGCTGGTAAAAGGGACGGTGTCAGCGCTGGTCGGTGCTTTGGCGAGAAGTGAGGCAGGGAGGGGGACACTGAGTGTGGAGGATGCGGTCGGGGTGTTATTTTAAAAGTGGGGTGAGGGAGGCCCCCTGAGAAAGCGACAGAGAGGGAGCAGCCCTAAGACTCCCTGGGGGAGGAGCTTTCGTGCAAAGGCCCTGGGGTGGGCATGGAGCTGGCTCTCCGGGCTCAGCAAGGAGGTCAGTATAACCAGATAGGAGAGAGGAAGGGGTCGAGGGGCAGGGGAATCAGAGCGGTGAGGAGGGGCCAAGTCAGAAAGGCCCCAAGGTCAGTGTGAGGACTTGGCTTCTACTCTGAGTCAGGTGGAAGCAGCAGAGGGTTTAGATCAGAGGAGTGACAGGATCTGGCTTTTTAATTTCTGCCACCGTTGTCTCAGTAGAACTCACTTTTTTTTTTTTTTTTTTTTTTTTTTTTTTTTGCGGTACGCGGGCCTCTCACTGTTGTGGCCTCTCCCGTTGCGGAGCACAGGCTCCGGACGCGCAGGCTCAGCGGCCACGGCTCACGGGCCCAGCCGCTCCGCGGCACGTGGGATCTTCCCGGACCGGGGCACGAACCCGCGTTCCCTGCATCGGCAGGCGGACTCTCAACCACTGCGCCACCAGGGAAGCCCAGAACTCACTTCTTGAACAAGACTTGGCTTTAGCTGTCCCAGAGCCCCAGGGCTGGGCTGCGCATGGCAGCGGACACACCCACTCCAGGCCCCCGGCAAGGCTGAGTGGCCCCGGGGCCCACTCTTCCCCGGGGCCTCCCGTTTGTGGCATTTCTCACGTTCACCCCCTCCCGAGTCTGGCCCGTGTTTGAGCCTCATTACATCTGGCACAGAGAACGAGGCTCAGCAAACGGCTCATGAAGCATCTTTTTAAAGGTTAACGGTCAGTGGCGAGGGAAAAAAGGGCCACTGAGCATCTACGCCTCTTTGATGATGTGGATTTTTCAGTTAAGTGAAAATGAGAGTCGCGTCTCCTTACAGACACCTGGTCTGATTACCAAGCAGCCAAGGAGGCCTCGAGGTGTCTTGGAGGCTGGAGCCATCAGCCCGGGGTGAGCTACAAGCACTTTACATGAGCTGCTCCCAGGTGAGGGGTGGGGGGTCAGGCCACCCCCAGCCCCCCTGCCGGCCCCACCCAGGTGAGCCCTGTGTGTATGGAGAGGCGGTTCTGGAGGATTCCACGCTCAGGCCGGTAAGCTCCAGGAGGGCAGGGATAAGGTCTCTTCTCGGATTCATGGCGCACGGTGCCTGGCTCCTCTGGCCACTGGGAGGGGACGGGCGGGGCCAGAGGCTGGAGAGGGCAGTGGCCGTGAAGTTAGGAACCCTAAGGGCTCAGGGAGGAGGTGGAGGTGCCGCTGGGCTGAGGCTGGGGCAGGTGTGGGGGGCGGCGGGCTAGGGGCGGCCCCATCTCATTACCTTCTCCCCTGTATCTTTGGGTTAGAAATACCTCGTTGGGTGCAGAAGGCATTGATTAGGAAGGACTTTCCCCTCCCTTCCAGTTGAGGCTCCTGTGACCATCTTGCTTTATAAAACGTATTTCACAAACGGACGTGTGAATGAATAAATGAATGAGAATCAGCTGGTCTGATTCTCAAATTATGGCCACTTGACCCAGGAGAATATTCAAGGGAACTGGCTCTTTCCTGAGGACAAGGGTGGGCTATTTCCTGTCTGGGCCTCAGTTTCCCTGTGGGTAAAATGAAAGAGTATCTAAATAATCTTAAAGGACATCTCAGGAAATAAGCACCAGAGACTGGGCTGTGTGTCTTGCAACGTCCTAAAGGGAAAGTGGGGAAAATCCTATTACTCAGTGGTGGGAGGGCCCACTGGGCCTCTCACCTGGAGCAGGTGGGCCTTGGAACCCTTCCTCATTGGTTTCTTCCCTCACCTTGGCCTCCCAGCCCCTGCCTGCCTCTTCAACCCCACCTTTCTACCAAGTAGGTTACAGCCTCAGTGAGCATGACAGGGACCTCAAATTACAGTGGCTTAAATAAGACAGTTTTTTTCTTTTTTGCATGAAATCCAAGCCCGTAGGGTGATTCTTCTCTGTAGTTTTCAGGGTCTCAGGCTCCTTTCACCTTCCTGCTCTGTCGCCCCTGGGGTGTGGCTTCTCCCACGAGGTGGATCACATCCCCGTGTCTGGCCAGCAGGAAGGGGCAGAGGGGACAGATGGGCACAAGCCTTCCCTTTAAGGGTGGGACCCAGCAGCTGAGCACACAGTTCTCTTTCCCATTGGCCACAGCCCAGTCACATGACCATCCCTGACTACAAAGGGGGCTGAGAAGTGCAGTCTTCATTCTGCCTGGCTGTGTGCCCAGAAAAAAGGCTATTTACTGGGAGGAGACAGTGGATATTGGAAGACAATATCCCAGGTGGCTCACATTGCTCCAGCCTAGGGTGACCAACTGTCTTGCTTTGCTGAGGCATTTCTTTGGACACAGAACTTGCAGTGCTAGATCTGGAATAGTTATAGGAGGAGTTGTCCATGCTGGCTTCTTTTCTTTTCCCCAAACGGGCCCAGCACGTTCCTGTCTCAGGGCCTTTGCATGTGCTGTTACCTCTCTCTGGAATACAATATCCACAACTCCTTCCATTCAGAAAGGATTACTGGGTGCCCACCTCATGTATGAGCTGCTGTTCTAAACACTACATGCCAGGTGCAGAGTGAAAATTCCAACCATGCTTTTAAACAAGGATAATTCTACTCCTCCCTGGTCACTTTTGTTTCCAAATCTCCGTGGCTTAGTAATTTTTATTATCTGCAGCTCTGAAAGGAACACCTCTTTCCCTAAGGCTCTGGCTGGGCTCTCACACAGTCTGATAAATTTTATATTAATAATAACTCAAAAGAAGAACATGTATTAAATTCTAAGATTATGATCTAGGAAACAAGGATTTTGAAGAGATGTGTAAGCCTAATAAAAGGAAATGTGGGATGGAGAAAGTTTTCATTAAATAGAACCACACCTCTTGGGTGAGTTCATTGGTACAATCTTTCCCGAGGGCAGTTTGGCACTATATGTAGCAACTGCAACTGCAACTGCAAATGCACAACTTCAGGCCCCAAAGTCCATTTATAGGAATTTATTCCAATGAAATAATAAGCAAAATATGCAAAGGTGGATCTCTAATGATTTCTGTAAGAGGAAAGAAGTATAAACGCCTAAATGTCTGTTGGCTGGGAAGCACAGATTGTTATCCTCTGCCCTGACACCAACAGGCACTTCAGATGAGGAAACGGAGGCACAGAGAGTTTAAGCAACTTACCCAAGGTCACACAGCAGGCAGTGGCAGAGCTGGATTTGAACCAGGGAGGTGACTCCAGAGCCCATACTGTTTCCCAGTTGGCTTTGCCACCTCCTAGGCCGCAAAAGGGAATGAGAATGTCTTTCCGGGAATAATATAGAGATTTCTCTGGGAGGTAAGAGGATGGTGTAGGACTCAGAAGTCTGAAGTGTGGGACCTGGGACCCAGGCTGTGGGACCCAGAACACCCAGATCAGGTGGGAGGCCTGTGGTGGCCTAGAGTGCTGGCTGTCCCCAGGTGGCCAGGGTGGAACCAGCTCCGCTAACCCCTTCCCAGGGTGAGGGCTGTGTTATTTGCTCCCCTCTAATCCTCCAAGCCTGCAGCCCAGCCCCAGGCCTCCAATCCCAAGACCACCCAGTTGAGACTGGAAGGAAAACCTGCCCTTGTAAGTGGAATCAGGTGAAACCTGGCTGTTAATTAGTCTATCAGAAACCAAAAGGCTGTGTCACAAGCATGGCCGGTGTGGCTGTCACTGTCAGCTGCGTGGAAATGACGGAGATGAGAGGGACAGCATGTGTCCAGAGGGGAGCCAGAGGAGGGAATGTCGTGGACGATGGAAGGAGGACAGGCTTGCCCCCAGCAGACATGTCGTCCGCAGAGAACCGGCCCGGGACGGGGAGATGCCCCCGCGGTGGGTAGCATGTGGTTGGAGGCTGGAACGTCGGACACACAGGAGCGATTGGTGGTCTCCTGGGAGCTGGGGGGCGTGCATCTTGGCCAGATGGTGGGGTCCTCAGAGGCTCAGCCCCTTTGTGTGTGTGGGGTGATGGCCCTCTGCCCTGTCCCTCTGAAGGTGGCCATGAGGGAGGGAAGCCAAAGAGCTCAGCGTTGGACAGACTGGGAAGCAAGCCCCACTTCCCACCAGGCCAGTGACTCTGAGCCTCAGTTTCTCCAGCTGTCGAGTGGGGCTGATATCAACCTATACGGACTGCCTGCTGGTGCGAGGCCCTGGTTAAGCATCTTTAATTCCTAGGGGCAGCCTCATTTACAGCTGAGAAAACAGAGGCACAGAGAGGTTAAGTCACTTACCTGGGGTCACACAGATGCTATCTGTGGTTAGGACTCCAGACTAGCGAGGATCAAATGGAGCCCTCGGCACCGTGCTGGTGGCCTGGCAGGTGCCCGGGAAAGTCAGGTGCTGTTTGCGATCTCATCGTGCTGCTGCCACCAAGAGTACCAGGAGTGAGACCACCGTATCTGCCTCTGGGGGCCGTTGGGAGCAGGAAGCGAGGTGGCGCACGTAGGGCCCAGTGCACTGGCCGCGGCCAAGTCAGCTGACGGGGCCCCGTGGCAGCAGTAGCAGCGGCTCTTGCTGAGGGGTTACAGCGGCTTCTGCCTGTTCTCCGGGCAGAGCGCTTGCCCGCCGGCCCCTCTGAGCTTGCTCCCGGGTGCGGGTCCAGGGCAGCTCTGGGGTTCTTGGGAAGGGGCGAGTGGGCCCAGCTCAGACATCTGTCGGGGGCCTCCTGTCCGCCACAGCCACGCCGGGGGGCTGTTCCTGGTGGGCTCGGGAGGATGCCGGGCTGAGCGGCCACAGGCCAAGTTCCTGCCGTCCGGTCTGTGCCCCCAATCCCAGGCCCCCGGCCTGGCAGGCTGCTGGGCAAACACTGGAGGGGGTGACTTCTGAGGCTCCAGTGGGCACAGCCCTCCTCCTGCCCCCGCCTCCCCGGCCTCACTGTGGGGCAAACGGCATCTGGTCCAGCACACCCACCACCGGATGTTTCCTGGTACAGAGTTTATCAAATTGCAGGGTGTGGTGCATAAGTGGGTCTTGAAATCAATTTAGAGGGTGGAGCCCTGGCTTAAACTCTGCAATAGACCAGAATAGACTAGATGAGGAAATATCAGAGTGCGTGGCGTGCAGTGAAGGGGTGTTTGGGGAAACTTCTGCTTTGTTGTCACATAAATAGGCGTGTGTGTGTGTGTTTGTGTGTATGGAACACCGTGTGACATGTGTTTCTTACTGCGGTTGTGTAAAAAAATGATTGACAGACTGTCTCATGGGCTTCGTGTCACACAAAGGACACCTGTGTGACTAGGTGTGACAGCCACGCCGTAGCCCAGCAGGTCTGGGCTCTGTTGCTTTTGGGAAGGAGACTGTAAAGCCTGGAAAATGAAGGTGGGAGAGAATGGGTCACAGAAGATGGCACCAGGGCTGGCACAGCAAAGAGCCCCGGGCCGCCCCCCCTTCCCTCCCTGGCTAAGCCGCTCTGTCCCGTTGTCACGTCTCTGCAGCCCGTGTCCCCGCTTTCTGCTTTCCCCAGCACCCATCAGGTCAGATGTTACCACGGTGACTTCGGCTCTGGCTTCTCTTCTGTGAGCCTCCCTGGAGCGCCGGCTCCTGGGAGCCCGTTTCCCGATGCACCCCAGCTCGAGCCTGGTGCAGTGCACAGTAGGGCCTCACCTGTTGGGAGGATGTCTGGGGTGGGGGGAGGTGTGCCGCGCAGGGGTGAGCCCCAGAGAGCAGCGCGGCAGGGGGAGGGGCTACTCTTTCTGAAAGTCCCCGAGTCCCTGGCCCCGCCCACCACGTGTCCCCTGCCTGGCTTCCTGCTGCGGCCCCTGCGTCGCCCCTGAGGGTCCCAGCTGCCAGGCTGGGCTGTGTGGGAGCCCCAGAGACCCGAGGGGCTGGAAATGAACGCGCCGGGGGGCCCAGGCCTGATGGAGTTGGGGCCACGCCCAGCTCTCTCGGCTGCGCTGCCTGTTTGTGCTGCGGGCTCCCCGGCGGGACTGGCCTCTTGTTTCCCACGACGTAACTTGCTGGAGGTGGGCACACGCCCCTTCCCAAGAACCTCAGGCCCATCTTCTGACTGCGCTCTGGGGCTGGACTCCGCGGGCTGCAGACAACGCCTTGGCTGGTTCCCAGAGGAACAGGCAGGATGCTCGTAGCCCCCTTCCCTGTCGGGTCTCCCTGCCCCACACCCCCGCCCGGTATTGTTTGGGATCAGCCCCCAGAGGAAATCCTGCGACTTGAAGCCTTGCCTCAGGGTCGGCTTCTGGAGAAACCAAAACAGAGACAGAGGATGGAGCGCTTTCTTCTGGTCTGTTTACATTCTGTGCATGTGATGCGTGTATGTATGTGTGTAAGTATTTTCCCTGAGTTGGGGTGGATTTGCAAGACCGAAAAATGGGTACAAACCGGTGTCGAGAGTTTTATATGTCAGGCAGCAAGGATGTGGTTCTCCTCCCATCATCCATATGGGGCGGGGGAGGGGGATTGCAGGACAAAGCAGGCAGCCCTGAGAGAAAATGAGGGGGGGGCGGGGGGGAGGCAAGGACGGTGAATGGAGGGGGAAGAGGAAGTTGAAAAGGGGGGATGGGTGCACGTGAGAGAGAGAAGGGAGCGCGGGGGGTCTTGATGGGGCCAGAGGAGCAGCTTCCTCAGTGCTGAGTCAGCAGCTGCCCTGACTCAGAAACTCGAATTGTCCATCCAGCGACCCCTCAGGCCTCACGGTCTCCGTTAGAACATGAAAGGTGTCCAGCAGATCCTTGGGGCCATTCAGTTTTCATCCCATGTGTGTGGGGCTGTGCGTGCGAACTTCCACACATGCACACACTTACACACACGTGCCCTGTCTCATCCGTACACACTCGCCGCTCAGACACAGCAAGTCAGTGTCATTAAAATGCCAGGCCATGCCTCTGCCTCCTCGCAGAGCCCACGTGACCCTGCTGATCAGAGGAGGCCACGGGTCCGGAGGGTGAGCCCTGGCGTCGGTCCACTGCTCTCCATGGCAACCTGGCTGATACCTGTTTGTAAGTTTAAAAGCCCCAGGACTACAGGAGCTCTCACGTTACTTCACGCAGATCAGCTGTTCACTATTCAGGGCTCTCACTGTTAGGCGAGGCAGCGGGGCACAAAGTTGGCATCTGCTCTGCGTGTGTGTGTGTGGGCGTGAGTCTGGCGCACAGTTGAGATGAGGGGCTGGGGGCAAAATAGCATTAAAAATACAGCCAGTAGTAATTGGATTATAGTTGTTGATTGCTTTCAAAGTACTTAACACAGTCTATTAATCCCACAGATATATTACATCCAGTGAATTCTGGAGTGTCTCACTGATAGAACATGGGCTGTAAGAAGAAAGAACACCCTTGCAAGCCCGATCAAATCTCCCATGCGGTCCTGAAGTCGCCGGTGCACGGAGGGATTAACATCCAGGTAGGAGACGTGGGAGAAAATAGGAACATGCCCATCAGACGGGTCGGCAGTGACGGTGGGGGTCAGGACAGCGGAAGACCCAGGACCCACGTGGCGGGACTCCAGGCTCTGCGTCCCCCGCCCTCTGGGTGTGGGACGAGGTGGGAGGTGGGGCTGGGGGAAAGCGGTGGAGATGGAGAAAGCTGGAGAGAAACGACCACATCTGGTTCCTCTGTCTGCAGCAGGTCTCAAAGCCAATGTCCCCACGGGCCTGGCAGGTAACAAAAGGAGTGAAGAGGGCTAGACCAGCCACCAGCCAGCACTTCCTGAGGGATTCCCACCTGCCAGCCACGTTCCAAGCAGGTTCTGGATGCTGACTCGGCCAGTCCCCCCAGCCCTGTGGTGTGGTTTTGTTACCGTTTCCCTGTAGAAGGGGAAAGACCCGGGGAGGGACCCAGCAAGTGGCCTGTGGACAGTGCAGCACAGCAGTTTGGGTGGCAGATCCTGGGTCTCCATGTGGGGACAATAGGGGGAGGGGTGGAATCGGTGGCAAACTGTGGAGCACGAGCCTGTCTAAAGGGGCTGGTGCCCTGGCCCCGGTGCCACCACAAGCCACCAGGAGAGAACTGGGCGCAGAGTGGCGCCGTGTCCTGACACCTTGAGAGAATCAAAGTATCAGATGCTCAAGTGAGATCTCAAGTTTTTCACGTGTTGACATCGGATTCACATTTTTCAAAAAACACGCGGAGGGACAAACTCGACACATCTGCTGGCTGGTTTGGGTCCACAGTGTGACCTCTGACTCACTGAGAGAAAATCGTTCTGGAAAGTCGTGAGCATCAAGGTGTGTGTGGTGCTGGGCTGGCTGGTGTGAGAGGAGGGCTTTTCCCCCAAGACTTTGTCATGTTCAGGGGGCACCGCCCACCGAGCTGATGCTGCGTGGAGGGCCACCTGCTTCGCTCCCCCTGGGTGGCCGGGGAGGGCTCTCTGCAGGGAAGGTGGGGCGGGGCTCGGGGTTACAGGGACCCGATGGGACAGGCCCTGTCCTGACGCAGCTCACACTCCCTGGGTGGACAGTGACCTCCACTTTCCCGCGGTTGCCCTGGCAGCTGGAAGGCTGGGCAATGCTGGGCCTGTATTTCCACGTGGCTTCCACGCTGGAGATGGGCTCATCCTGTGGGCCGTGCCCCTCCCCCAGCCTCTGCGGGAGTCCCCTGACCCCCCAGGCCTGTAGGCATTTGCATCTGTAGCCCCGCCCCCATGCAAACCCCCTCTCTCCCCGCCAGGCCAGGGCAGGGTCAGGTTTAGGACACTGTCCTCCTGCCCCTGCGTGGGCAGAGAGACCCCACCCCCACCCCAGCCTGGATGGAGGCCCCATAACAACCATCCCCCTCAGAGTGGCCTTCTCTCCCGAAAGCGTCACTTTAAGAATGCCAGGTGGCAGGTGCCAGATTTTGGCATCTGAGGAGCTCCCATAAGCTCCCAGGAGCAAAGCAATCCTCTTTTGTCCACACTGATGGGGAACAACTGGCCGCTGTCCTTTAATCAGGAGGGGACATGCTCAGCTATGGCCTCCTGCGGGGCTGCACAGACGTCCATTAAATCAGCCTGCAGACCGTGAGGGCCCACTGAGGCCAAGGGGGAGCCCCCAGCCCCAGTCTGGCTCCGGAGTCCAGAACAGCGGCCAAGAGAAATCGCCAGTCAGCCCAGATTCCTGGCAGCTGATCAATCGGGCAAATTATTTCTTGCAAATTAACTCTTAAGACTGAAATCCGGGCAGGACTCTGCAAGTTCACGGGCACCTATTATCTGCTGGTCTCAGGCGCCTGGGTGCACCTGGGGGCAGGCGCTCGTCCGCGGGTGGGAGATGTTTTGTAAACTGTGGCCGCTGGGATCGGCCAGGCGCCTCCTCTTCTGCTTCTCATCCCTGATGGAAGATGGTTCTGGCCGGGGATGCGGCTCCAAGGCCTTCTGCGTCTCCAGGAGCCCCGGGGCCAGGCGTGATGGGCGTAATTCAAGCGCCATTTCCTGCTGTCGGAAGGGGCCACAGGCAGTGTCCCGGGCCTTCCCCATCCTGAGGGGCGCCCGTCTGAGGTCGCGCATGGGCACAAAGTGGGGTCAGATGCGCAGGACACGACTGAGGGAGGTCAGACAACAGGGGGCGGAGCACTGTGCCCTGATCCTGCTTACTATCGCTGTGTCTGAAGACCCGGTGACATCCCACCCCCGTACGTGTGTAATCTGCAGTTTCAGGACCCCCTAGGGGTGGCAGAGTGCAGGTTAAACAGGGAGAATAAGGGAGGGGCAAGCCCAGGGGTAATTAATTTTTCTTGAAGAGTTGCTGGCATGCTGTTAAATTCTTTGTCTATATAAAAGGGTAGGCACAGGTTCTAGGAAAACAGATATTCTGGTGCCAACTGTGCTTGTCTTTCATGTACACCCTTTACATGTCAAATTGGACATCCCGGTCTATTAACGTTGCTTTTTTGGAATCCCACGCAACATGCTAGACTTTTCCACCCTAACAGTAACGGTGGACAACACATACTTGGGTCAGGCACTGTGCTAAGTGTGTTAACCCATCTCATCCTGACAGCAGCCCTGTGAGGTGGGTGCTATTATCATCTCCATTCTATAGATAAGGAAACAGGCGTAGAGTGATTTCACCCAGCTAGTAAGTGGCAGAGGTGTGATTTGAACCCAGGTAGCCTGGCACCAGAGTCTATGCTCTTAATCACTCATTACAGGGTCTCCTAATGACCCCCAGGCTGCAAGCGCAGGGACTTCTGTGCGGGGGCCGGTAGAGCCTGTTGCTCTCAGGGTCCGCAAGGCCCGGTTGGCCGTGACAGTCTCTGCCGGGAGCCCCGTCCCTGACCCCTCCCACCATCTCCTTCTCCTCCAGGACTCAGGCCAGTGCCCCCTCCTCATTCCCCGGGTCCCTATTCAGGCCCACCCCCGCCCGCCACTCCATCACTGCAGCCTGGTTAAAGTTCTGCCCGGCACACGTCTCACTCTCTGGAATTGTCTGCAGGGTTGCCTTGATTTCTTGCTCATTGTGTGTCTCCCGTCACGCGGGCAAGGTCTGGGCTGCGTCCCCAGGGCCTGGAACCGTGGCCGGCACGGAGCACGGGCTCCCCGGCGCCCGTGGGATGGACGACACGCGCGCGGAGAAATCCCCAAGGTCACCCCCAAGCTGCTCACTCGACAGAGGACGTGTGCCCTGCCCCCCCCCCCCGGCTGCACTGCCACGTGGACACGCATGACACTGGTCGCCATGGGCCCTCCGGCAAGAACGAAGCCGTCTGTGCCCGACTCAGCTCAGCCCCCAGGTCCTACCGCACGTGGACGTCCCAAACCAACCAACCACGGCCCCGCGCCCCTCAGAGGGACACGGAGCGGGGAGGTGGCGCGTGGACAGGACCCCTCCACGCACACCTGTACTGGGGGGGATGGAACATATGCGGGGGAGGGGCATGGCTCACCGTCCCCAGCCAGGACGATGTTCACTCCACCCCATTTCACATGGCTTTTCTCCTCTGGAAAAATCCTGACATTTCTTTTTTTTTGGCTCTTTTAGTCTGAGGAGTGATGATGAGCCATGGGCTGCGGTGGAATAAAAACCTGGGAGATTTGCTTCCCTTGTCACATCCTGAGCTCAAACCAGGTGGCGTCCTTAGGAGCTGACAGTCGGTGACATTGAAGAAAAGTGTCACGGTCACAGGAGGAAGCTCTTCTCCCAGGAGGGGACTGTGGGGGGTTTGTGCCCACGAAGTCTTGGCGGGGGACCTTCCTAAAGCCTACTTGAGTCCTACCAGCCAGTGGCTTTAATGGCAGGGGACCTTCTTAAAGCCTACTTGAGTCCTCTCTACCAGCCAGTGGCTTTAATGGCGGGGGACCTTCCTAAAGCCTACTTGAGTCCTCTCTACCAGCCAGTGGCTTTAATTGCAGAGGCACCTGGAGACAGATGGGCATGCAGGTCCCAGGCCTGGGGCTCTGGCCTCTTAGCGGGGTGACCTCTGGAGACTGTCTTGGATGAAGTTTCCTTTTCCTTCATCTTTGCAACTGGAAGAAAGGTCCTGTCCTGACTGCTCCCAGGTGTGCTGGGGAATTATTCAAACTGATGGACACCAGGACTCTTTGCAGTGTGTGTAGCTGCTCTACACGTGCAAATTATTCCAGAACTCTAATGTTTCTAGTCCATGACATGTGTTCATGCCTGTTTCTAGTCCGTACTGCAAAGGCAGTTTCCTCTGTCGCCAAGGCTGCTACATTACTATTTACCAAACTCTGCACTTTTTTCCGATTTCACTAGTTTTCCCTAATGTCCTTTTTCTGTTCTACAATCCCATTCAGGACACCAAATGATATACACGACGCGGTTCAAACTTTTTTGAACGTGACCAAACATTAGAAATACATTGTAGGGCTTCCCTGGTGGTGCAGTGGTTGAGAGTACGCCTGCCGAGGCAGGGGACGCGGGTTCGTGCCCCGGTCCGGGAAGATCCCACGTGCCACGGAGCGGCTGGGCCCGTGAGCCATGGCCGCTGAGCCTGCGCGTCCGGAGCCTGTGCTCCGCAACGGGAGAGGCCACAACAGTGAGAGGCCCGCGTACCGCCAAAAAAAACCAAAAAAACATTTTATATCAGAAGACAATGTACACCTTTAGGTAATCCGAAACAGAATATTAAGAACACGCTACTTACTTTTGCCAACTGGGATATACTCTGGTATTTTCTGTTCCATTCCATTCCACTGTATTCCAATTCATCCCATCCCATCTCATTCTATTCCAACATAAAAATACTCTTCAAGATGTGATAAATTGAACAACTCACAAATGGATCCGTTAGTACCTGCAGTTTAAAAACTCATCTTGCATAAGGAGGCTCTTTCATTGATTTTGCACAAGTCATAATTCTGTTTATCTCCTGGACCCACTGTGAGCTCCTTGCACTATGGGATGGTGTCTTTCTTCTTCCTCGGGCCCTGACACCACACACTGTTCCTACTTCAGTGTTTCATAAATGCCCACTGCCTGGATGGCTTGATGCCTGGATCCCTTTTTCTATTCTCACATTTTGTCATAACTGCCTATTTTTCCAGGGTTGAATGCTCAGTAAGTGGCATCCACTTTCTTTGGAGATGTGGCCATCAGTAATGGAATATTTGCAGGTACCCAAGCTCGGAACTAACTGGTTTGGCACGCTTGTCAAATGGTGCCATGGGGGTAGGGCAGCTCCCCCCTTGTCTTTCCCCAGGGTTCTAAGACATTTTAAGGGTTAGATTTGCATGCAAAACCAGTGATTGGAAATGAGTGGGGTGTTTTCAGTTGTTACAATGTTTGGGGTAAAGATCAAAGTCCTTCAATGCCTGGGACAGTCCCTTACAATGTATCACCATGTACAAAGTGCTAATAATGTCCCCATTGAGACACTCTGACCAAGACCAACTGAGATTTGAAATAGAAAGGGTGATGGAGTGTCTCTTTCATCCCCTGTTAACTTTCCAGTTTTTCCAAATAATCAGTCAACAAGCCTCACACTTGAGGAGGCTAGTCCCGAGACAGCTGGGGGGCACCTTGTAGAGAAGAGCCTGGCCCTGAACAGCCAGGTTAGGCTGCAGGAGCTGCAAGTCCCGACAGAGCCAAGTTCCCAGGCCCTCGGTGGGTGGAATGCGCTGGGGGCTCTAATTACTGTGAGGAGAGGGAGCCTCGCTCCTTTTGGGTAAATCTGCTGCAGTCACACCCCGCACACCTTCCTAATCACTACCCAGCCACAAGGGGTACACCCCTGCCCTCCCTGCACACACGTGTCGGGACTCTGGGCTGTCTGCATTTCCCTGGGAACGGGGTAATGAAAAACTAGCGCACCGCTGCCCTTTCGAGAGCGGGCCCTTCTACTCCTCCCCAGGTATCCTCACTCAATCATGCATCACGTGTCCAGGAGCTCAGGCTGGCACCCTTGGTCTCCCTCATGCCCTCTTTCCTTGGAGATGCCTCCGGAAGGTACATCACATGGGTCCACTTTGCTCCAGTTCCCTGCCTCTCCCCAGCGCCAGCCACGCTTGCATCTTGACTGTCTCCCTGGTTACCCCCCTTCTACTCGTGGCCTTTCTCAGCAGCCAGAGGAATGTTGGGAGGCAGTAAATCACACCCTGGTTCTCTGCTACAAATCCCTTCCATGGCTCCCCTGACATGTACGTTGAAATTCTTCCCTCCGGTTGCTCCCTGCCTCTCTAAGTTTCCTCCACACGGTCCACACAGGCCTTGCTCTTTCCTGAACACTCAGGCCCTCACTTGTGGCTTTTGCTGCATTGTCCCCCCGCGCCCCGACACTCCTTCCCTGGTTCTCGGCACTTCAAGCTCCTACTCATCTTTCGGGTCTCAGCTGAAAAGACACCTCCTCCATGAGGCCGCCTACGACTACCTCGTCTGCAGAGGTCTCCTCTTTACTGTGCATCACACCACGGCATTTTATCCTCTTCATAGGGTTACCAAAGCAGGCTCATCTGCACAACGCCCAGCAAGTCAAAGTGCTGAGACGCCGGGATTTGCGGCAAAGACAGGGCTTACTCATAAGGCAGCCAAGCAAAAAAACCAATAAGAACAGTCCTCAAATCCACCTCTCCCAAAGGCACCGGGCTCAGGGTACTTATGGGATAACGAAGCTGGGCGGTCCTAGGCGTGAGGAGCGTAAATAAGAAAAAGGTGCGTTCATTGTAGTTCTGCGCAAGCGTAACTACAGATCTCTTCATGGGACACGTGTTCAAAATGAGGCGTTTAGCACGATCTGAGGGTGGAGTTTTCAGCCCTCTGAAGTCAAAAGGTCACGAGCAGACACTCACGCATGCCCAGTTGGAGGGTGGGTGGTCCTAGGAAGTCTTAACCAGCTCAGCTGGAACTAGACACAGCTGACTCCAAGTCCCTGGAAAAAAACAACTCAGGCAAACATCTTATTGTTTAGGCTACGCGCTGCTTGGAGGACCTGCCAGTCTTTTGTAGCAACAGTTAAAATGACCTTGATTGGGGAAGGCAGGTTACAGGTGTAATAGATTGAAGTGATGATTACCCACGGTTTTCCATAGTACGATGATTACCTGTCGTTGTCATATCTGTCACCCCAGTAAAATGTCAGCTTCATGAGGATAGGGACCACGCCTGCCTCATTCACAACTGCAGCCTGAACAGGGTTCAGTCACTCTTTGGTGAATGCATAGTAATAATAATCACAAATATATCCAGGGTGCATATTATATGCCACCACTGTTGTAAGCCTTTTAGGTACCAAACTCATTTAATTCCACGTGGACTCCAGGAGGGAGGCTACTGTCACGATCTCCAGTTTAGACAATGAACATGAAGTCACTGAGAAGTAAACTGACTTGCCCGAGGGGGTCATTCCACTGGTCCGTGGCGGGCCGGGGCTTGAACTTCGTGCAGACCGAATTGAGACTCTTGGTGCTGCAGCCTTGCCGCACCAAGGAGATGGACTGAAAACTGGCAATCAGAGCTGTGATTCGAGAAGGAACATGTTCAAGTAGTGGAGAGAGACAGATCTGTAAATGACACGCGTGTCAGCTGGTAATACACACCGTGGGGAAGATAAGGCAGGAGGGGGATGGGGGGGCTTCAGTTCTGTGGGAGGGTGTGTTAGTTTCTAGGGTCGCTGTAACAAATTACCACAAATGTGGAGGATTAACACAGATTTATACTCCGACAGCTCCGGAGGCCAGAGGCCTGCAGTCAGCCTCACTGGGCTAACGCCCAGGTATCAGCAGGGCTGGTTGCTTCCAGAGGCTCCAGGGGACAATCCACTGAGATTCCCACACTAGAATGTGTGGGACCCAGGCAATATGTATATGTATTTATATATAATTTTTGTTTCGTTTTGTTTTTTTGAAGGGTCTTTTTTGTCTACATAAACAATTTGTTTAAAGAAAGTATTTCAGGGCTTCCCTGGTGGCACAGTGGTTGAGAGTCCGCCTGCCGATGCAGGGGACATGGGTTCGTGCCCCGGTCTGGGAAGATCCCATGTGCCGCAGAGCGGCTGGGCCCGTGAGCCATGGCTGCTGAGCCTGCGCATCCCGAGCCTGTGCTCCGCAACGGGAGAGGCCACAACAGTGAGAGGCCCGCATACCGCAAAAAAAAAAAAAGTATTTCAGGGACTTCCCTGGTCGTTCAGTGGTTAAGAATCTGCCTGCCAATGCAGGGGACACTGGTTCCATCCCTGATCTGGGAAGATCCCACCTGTGGCGGAGCAACGAAGCCCATGCGCCACAACTACTGAGCCTGTGCCCTAGAGCCCGCAGGCCACAGCTACTGAGCCCATGTGCTGCAACTACTGAAGCCTGCACACCTAGAGCCCATGCTCCACAGCGAGAGAAGCCACTGCAGTGAGAAACCCGTGCACTGCAACAGACCCAACACAGCCACAAAAAATATATATATATTTCATAGACCCACAGACATAGAAAACAAACCTATGGTTACCAAAGGGGAAGGGGGGAGGGATAAATCAGGAGTTTGGCATTAATATATACACACTATATATAAAATAGATAACCAACAAGGACCTACAGTATAGCAAGGGGAACTATACTCAATATTTGGTAATAACCTATAAGGGAAGAGAATCTGAAAAAGAAAAAAACATGTATATAACTGAATCACTGTGCTGTACACCTGAAACTAATACAACATCATAAGTCAACTATACTTCAATTAAAAAACAAGTATTTCAAAATTCCTGGGCCCATGCGAGGTGTAGTGATTTATCCTTCAAGGTACAGAATAATGGGTAGAGAAGAGGTGTTTACATATTTTTTTTGTCCAACCAGAGCATGTGAAGTTTTTTCATAGAGTGTAGATACCATCTCTGCCTGGTCAGGTCCATATTATATAAGAAAAATGGAGCCAACCAAATGCAAAGCAGCACACCCCCATGTGAACTCCAGCAACCTAATTGTCTACTTAATGGATCCGCTCACTCACGTTAACAAATACTGATGGAGCGCCTTTATAGCCGAGCTGATGCGCTTGTTATTGAGATATAGCCATGACTGAGACGGATTCATGTCTGAATCCATCCGTTCTCATGACGTTCCAGTCAATGTGCATAGACATTATACAGGTAAACAAATAAATACACAAATAACTTCAGATTGTAAAAAAAAATGCAGTAATGTAAACAGATTGGAGATGGGATAAAGAGTATCTTGGGGTGGGGTTACTGCTACAATTTAGGGGGTCTGGGAGGGCCTCTCTGAGGAAGTGACATGTGGGCTGAGTCCTGAAGGATGAGAAGGAGCCGCCACAGGAGGTCTGAGGGAACAGTGTGCCAGGCGGAGGGAACAGCAAGTGTAAAGGCCCACAGGAGGGAACGGGCCTGGAGAATCGAGGCACCAGAAATGAGGCCAGTGTGTATAAGGCATAAGGAGAAGGGAGAGTGGTGGGCGATGGGGACATGGATATAGACTTTACAAAGTGAAAGAGAAGGTAATAGAGTTGTTGTTATTACTGAAATGACGGTGGTGGGTTTTTTTTTGTTTTTTGTTTGTTTGAAGTCTCCATCCCCTTTGTGTCTAGCGGAGGGGTTTCCCACGATTCCAACTCACGAAGAGCCCTCACCTTCTCCCTTAAATCTCCACCAGCCTCAGCAAGTTTGGCTCTGGTTGTGACTTCTGTTTATCAGCAGCTCTTGCAGGTACATTAAAATACATCCATGGGGCCTCGAAGCAGATTGAAGAATCAGAGTGTTTTGAATCAAATGGGGCTGCGGACTGATCATCATTACCTTAAAATATGCATTCTTTCTCGTTAAGGAATCAAGGCGCCATACTTTAAGAACAAGAAATAAAACTTGATCTTTCTATGGAAACAGGAGCCCAAGGGAAATACATGTTTTATCATTCCAGCATCTGGGGCAATATTTCCGCATACCCTTTTGTTTGTATCATTTGTTACACTTTGCAAAAATATTTTCTCCTGCGCCAGTTCATGTGTACTCATTGAAATGTGCGGAAGGTATTCACATGTCACACATATTTATAATTCTTTTCCTAATCAAATTAAAAAAAAAGAAAAAAAAGAAAATGCCTGCAAATCTTCAGTTGTACATACTTTCTGGTAAGCACAATGAACTCATATTTGCATTCCTTCCTTGTCTCATATTTCATCCTTTTCTTTCTCCATAGTGTGTGTTTAACCCTATAAGTGGATTCTTCTCCCACCCCTTTCATTCACAATCGTGGTGATGGATGTCCATTGGCCTTCTGGTAGCACTGCACTGATTTTATTTTGGGCAAGCAATCCCTCCCCTCTTCAATCCGTGTGGGAGAGTTGACTCCACTAGCCTCCAGCTCTAGCTTTGGCCTCATGACCCAGGCCTTGACAAGCAGTGTGTTCTCCCTCTCCGCCCCCACCTCCACTCCCTTAGGTCAAAGTGACTCATGAATGACACGTGAAACTCAATGCCAGCCACGGTTTGATTTACTGGAGAGAACACCTCGGTTTTCTCCAGGCTGGTTTCTGTGAGAATATGAACCAGGCCATGGAGCAGAGATCCTCTTGTGTGTGAGGTCAATAAAGAGGAACAGAGGCAAACATTGTAGAGAAATGGAGTCTTGTAGACGTGATTTGAGCTCCTGGATCCAGCCATGCCTGAAGCCATTACTTTTAGAGCATGTTTTCTCAGCCTCAGAACTATTGACAGTTTGGGATTAGATAATTCTTTGTTGTGAGGAGCTGTCCTGTGCGTTGTAGCATGTTTAATGGCCGGGTGCCAATAGCACAACTGCCCCTCCCCCTCCAGTGACAACCAAAAATGTCTCCAGACATTGCCAAGTGTCCCTGGGGGGGAGGAGGGGCAAAATTACCGGCGTTAAGAATCACTGCCTTTGATTGCCTGTAAGGTATGTGGGTCACTAAATGTCCTTTTTTGCTGATTCCTTTTTGAGTTGGGTTTCTGTGCTTATCTCCAAGGGGCTTTCTGCTCAAAGGAAAGCTTGACCTGTAGGATGCAGGGGGACATTTAATAAAAAGGGTTGGATGGCCGCAATGAATGACGGGACACCTGTCACCAAGAAGCCAGTTCTAGACTGAGCTGAGCAGTTTTATAGTCCGCAGCTGCATTCTGAGGGGGTGAGACAGAGAGCCTCACACCTCAGCCAGCTGGTGATGAGAAACTGCTCCTGATAGCCTCCCAGGGAGAGAGGGAGGCGTGGGAGATGGCCTGGGGGCACCTCCCACACCCCCCCCATTCTCCTAAGACAGTTCTGCCAAGTCTCAGATGAGCTGCTGTTCCAGCCTTGTCCCTGAGGCATGCCAGACCCCAGGGTGCCATGGTGGCTACGATCCTGTGCAGCTATTACAGAAAGAAGAGTGATGTCTGTTGGGTGATTAAAAGACCATTTTGCCACCATAGTAACCAGTCCCAAACATGTACAGGGCTTCAGTCGTCTGCAAAAAATGGGGGCAAAGATCACTGACGCAAGTAGATATTTCCAGACATCCCCCCAGATATAAATATTTGGCAATTTGGAGGCCTGTCTTGCCTGGAAATCCTCTCCCTTCTCCCCAGTCCCTGTGGGGACCCCAATGTGTACACAATGATGATATTGGGATCCTGGCTGATGTTTCACCTGAGAGACCCTCACCCGAAGAATGTTCTGGCACTCAACTGGTTTAAACTGGAATGAAGCTGGAGGTGTGATGCCGGCCCCATCTCCGGTCAAGAGAACACAAAGAGAGAGAAGGAAAGAGTGCAGGAGACGCAAGAGGTTGGCAGGTGATGACATCGAGGTAGCAGTTCATTCGAGATATAATTCCTGGTGTTTAGAAATAATGCAGGAGGCCTGAGTCTGGGGCCTGTCTTAGACGCAAATTTCCCTTTTCTCCAGGGAAGATCCCAATTCACCACCATCTTTGATGAGGGAAAAGTTGAGGCCCCCAAATCTCCTATCCTCAGCTGGGGACTCCTACCCTCACCACTTCCTTGATCTTGAACTGAATTCAGGGCTGGGACTAAGGTAAGGCAGGTGAGGAACAAAAGTGCCGGGGTAATCAAGATAAATATGATTTTAATGCAATATTAAAAAAATCAAAACCGATGCCAAAAAAATCCTTAAGGAACAAAATACCAAATTTTAAAATAAAGACAGTATCTGTTGTTTTACTAGGAATTAAAATTTGAGACGTCTGCCTCAAATTTCCTGCTTGCTAAACCAATCCTGTTTTTAAGTATCACAATGAGAACCATGGCTTCTTAAACAAACAAACAAAACCCTCAGAAGCCAGTTTATATCAGAAACAAACCTGTGATTTTTTTCCCCTAAAACAAATGAACCAGATTTTCACAATATTTTATGATATGAATAGATATTATGTCTGAGTTGATAGAAATGCCCAACTGAGATTGTTGACAACGGGAACAATCAAAACAATCAAACCCTATTCCCGATTGCAACCCTTTTGGGGTTTATAAATCCAGCTACCAAAATTCTTGCAGGCAACTCAGGATCCGCACTTCCTCGGGCCCAAAGTACCCTCCTGGCGTCTTTTGACACATTCTAGAAGTGAGGAGTATTTTTCAGGTCTGAGGAAACCCAGAGAAGAAAACTCATTTTCTGATCTGAAGGAAGGTGAAAGGCATATATCTCAACAGCACATATCAAATGCATTTGTGCTCATCACAGAAGCGTCCCCAGTCCCTACATTATTTAGAAAACTGCAGGAGAGGGAACAATGAATGCAGAATATGCGAGCGATTCATTTTGATTTTTCAAAAATGCAACCGAGCCAGAGAGTTTCACAAAACATCTGAAGCCAGAATAAAACCTCTGCTGTTGGCAAAGTCAAGGCAGTAAAGAGATGATGAAGTAAAAACAAACCTGAGATTTAACTTGAAAAAAAATTGAGCATTTACATTTTTTAAAAGGTGGAGAAAATTCCATCCAAGGGGGTCTGAGGGTAAGGAAACTGTTCTGAAAATGGGAGTTCTGTGCTCTGAGCTGTTCACAGCTCTGTCCCTGGAGAGTGAAATTAGCAACCGAAGGCAGATTTCACAGGCCCTTGGGGGAGCTTGCTGGTGCCGCCCAGGATTTGCCACGGGGCCTCTCCACCAAGTCCTGCCCACTTGCAAGCTGCTGTCGTTATTCATGCAAAGCAGAGATAATCCTGAGTGTCTGGAGCGTTTTGCATTTATATGGAACGCAGCCTCTCCCTCCTAACAGAGTGAGTCTAGTGCTTGAGTGCATGTCGGGGCGGAGGGTGTTAGGGAGCATCTAGGAGACCAGCATTCTCACGGAACTCCTATTTACTCTATTAAGAAAAAACCCATCCGGATGGATTACATTCATTGGAAATGTTGGGAAATGTATAGAAAATAGGAATATGGTTAAAAAAAGTTGAACCTTAAAATATCTCCCAGGGTGACAAAGACTCCTCGAGTCTGGGTTTCGGGTCTGAGACAACGGATCCTTGTGTCTGCCTTCCCCATCATGCCATGGTTCTGAGAGTTGGTTTGGGAAAGTTTAACAGAAGAGAGAAAATTTGGGAAATGGTGAATTGGGAGATGTGACTGTATTTCCTGATTTTCTCCCTGTCCGTCTCGGTCCCATCTATGTGGTTACACACAAGGCAAAGCCAAACCAAGGTGGAATTGTGACTTTTTACACTTTTACCTGGTTGTAGTTAGGTGGGCAGAGCTGAGCTCGGCCCCAGGTAAAGGGATCCTCTTGAACTCAGCTAACAAGTCCCAGAATACAGTTAGCCCAATAGTCAGAGGAAACGATTGTCTCCAGAGAAAATCTCTGTCACACTGACCTCTTCGGAAGCACTTTGGATGTTACCAGTGAATCAGGTCCTGCTGCTTGTTGATTACAAGATCAATTCCGTACAAACGGTAGAAAAGAAAGGTGCTTTTCCCCCTGTGTCCATAGCAACACTGTTCACAATAGCCGAGACCCGAGGAAACAACCTAAATGTCCATCGATGGATGAATGGGTAAAGAAGATGTGGTACATATACACAATGGAACACTCCTCAGCCATAATAAAGAATGGAATAATGCCATTTGCAGCAACATGGATGGACCTAGAGATGATCATACTAAATGAAGTAAGTCAGAAAGAGAAAGACAAATACCATATGATATCACATTTATGTGGAATCTAAAGTATGACACAAATGAACTTATCTACAAAACAGAAACAGACTTACGGACATAGAGAACAGACTTGTGGTTGCCAAGGGGAAGGCAGTGGGGGGAGGGATGGAGTGGGAGTTTGGGGTCAGCAGATATAAGCTTTTATATATAGAATGGATACACAACAAGGTCCTACTGTAGAGCACAGAGAACTATATTCCATATACTGTGATAAACCATAATGGAAAAGAATATAAAAATAAGAATGTATATATATGTATAACCGGATCACTTTGCTGTGCAGCAGAGATGAACACAGCATTGTGAAACAACTATACTTTAATGAAAAAAATTAAAAAGGAAAGAAAGGTGCCTTTAATCAGAATGCCGGCGATCTGGAGAGATGGTGGACTCAGCGTCCCCCAAAAGCCACCTCTGAAGATTCGGCTTGGCCATGAAAGTTTTGAAAGGGAAACAGAGAAGTAGTCTCGGTTAATCATTGAGACGGGGGGGTGGTCAGAGGTGCCACCAACACCACTGCATGCAGGCTTGGGTGCAGTCTTTTCGACTTCTTGTGGTCTTCCTCTAGATGTTTTCTTATTCACACAGTTTGGTCACCCAGTTTGTTTGGGAGATTACTGAAGGGGAAGCTAGGGAAGAGGTCTGGTCATCTGTTAATTACTTACTCTTCATTTCTACTTCTTTGATCTATGGAAAGAACTGACAAGTTAGGCAAGGTTTTGTGTGATTCAAAGATGTGAACGGTGTGCCTGGGCTGGAGATGAGTAGAGCATGGGAGTGCCTGTTTAAAACAATATAGTTTTGCTAAAGTGACAAGAAAAGGGGCTTCCTGCTGAGGGTGGTTTCCTGCCAAGAGCTGCTTACATGGACTGTTTTCCTGATTAACTTTTGGGAGCATTGTATTTTCTAAATAAAACACAGCATCAGTCATTAACAAATCAGTTCTCTTTCACATGGAATCTCTCTTTCATAGCCTTCTTGGGGATGGTAGGTGCTTGGTGGCTCCCAAACATGATTTGAACTTTGAACACTCTTGTGGAAAATTTGAGATAAAATAAGAATCAGTGCAGAGCTCTCCAACACACACTGTAAATCAACTGTGGATCAGGATGCTTTTGGAACAAATAACAGAAACTCATACTCAAATTGGCTTAAACAATGACAAAGGATGTTGGTTCCCATCAGTCAAAAGGTGAATCAGCTATCTGAAGATGTCTTCAAGGAACAGATCATTTCCTTCTCTGCCCTGTCCTTCTGCATTGGCTTCAGCCTGAGGCTGGAAATCCTCCTGGGTATTGGAGGCCATTGGTGTCCAGAAATCAGATCAAAGAAAGCTTTGGAAGTTTCCCAGAAGAGCGAGTGGGATCTTTCTTAGAAAGTGCCAGCATCTTGAATTACCTTGGGCCCAACTGTATTACATGTCTGCTCTCGACCAAGTCACTGTCAAGGGAAATGGGTGGGGTTACCCTTAGACCAGCACTCTAGATGGGCTCGGGGCGGGGGCGGGGGCGGGGGTGGCTTCTCTGCATTCCATGGATTGGCAGGGGAACAGGAGGTTCCTGAGATGTCAGGGAACTTGTTCTATGAGGCTGGGTTGTAGACGTTGGTAGGCATCCATGATATCCACTACTGTCTAGGAAAAACTCACTGCAGGAAATTTCTTTTTTCTTTTCCCACTCACTGCTCACACAGATGCTTCTGTGACCAGATGTGTGGGTTTTTTCCCACATTGACCAATTATTCGACACCAGCTACTTGTCCTGTACTTCTGGCCAACAGGCTATAATTTGGGGTTCTTACAATCCCCTCCTTGGGTTTGATAACTGGTTAGCATGGCTCACAGAATGCAGGGAAATTCTTACTTTTGTTTACTGGTTTATTATAAAGGATATAGTAAAGGATACAGATGAATAGCCAGATGAGGAGATACATAAGGGAAGGTGCACTGAGTGCGGGAACTTCTGTCCCCGTGGAGTTGTGAGGTGGGGTGGTGCACTAACCCTCCCACCCTGTGGATGTGTTCACCGACCCCGAAGCTCTCTGGACCGCACAGCTGAGGGATTTGTTAATGGAGGCATCATCAAGTAGGCGTGATCAATTATTAACTCAATCTTCTGTCTCCCTCCTCTCCCCTGAGGGTGGGGGATGCCGCTGAAAGTTCCAAACTTCTAATCATGCTCCATCTTTCTGGTGACCAGGTCCCATCCAGGAGCTATGCAGGAGCCCACCAAGAGTCGCCCCGTTAGAACAAAAGGCACTCTTATCACCCAGGAAATTCCAGGGTATTTAGGAGCTCTGTGTCAGGAACCAGGGTCAAAGGCCAACTGTTAGAACAAACCAGGGAGAACATCTCTTTCAGAATACCCCTTCCCCCCTCTGGGCTGGTGTCTGATACTTAAAACTAATTTCACTTTCCTTTAAACTTTTACAGTGTGTGCCTTGTGTTCTGAGACAAGGACAGATGCCAGGGTTCTGGGAAGTGGATGAGGCTGAGGAGAGCCTATGGGAGGAGCAGGGCCCAGCGCAGAGGGGGAGGGCATAGGCCTGGCTCCCACATGGCTGGGTACCGATCCTGGCTCTGCCACCTCTGGGCTGTGGACCTTGGGTGAGCTATCTCATTTCTCTCCTCCTCAGTTTACCCACCTCTAACCTGAGCATAATTAATAACACCTGACTCAGAAGTTTGATGTAAAGATTACGATGACTTATATATGATACTCCCCAAACAGTGCCTGGCATATAGAAGGCATTTTGTGTGCCTCCTACAAGCACCGTCTTACAAAGTGAGGGGACATGAGACACTTTTCCTAGCTGCACAAAGAAATAAAGATATTCAAGTATTGCTCAAAATGACAAGCAATGACTATTCTTACTGTAGAATAATAGTAGCTCACATGTATCGTTCACTACATATGAGACGTTCTTGAAATCGGTGCCCTCAACAATGTTATGGGGTAGGTACTACTACTATCCCATTTCACGCATGTGAAAACAGAGATACAAAGAAGTGCAATAACTCGTCCAAGTTCCCACAGCTAGTAAGGGATAGAGCTGAGCTTCAAATCCATGCAGTTTCCCTTCAAACTCCATCTTTCCTATTTCTACAGTAGGAGGGAAAATGTATGCAGCTGGGGCGGCAGAGCGGGGTGGCAGCGGTGGGATCGAGTGCTCGGTCTTTCAGCTGTTAAGGCAGGAAGCCAGCAGCCAATGTCTACAGCTGGTAAGAGGAGGCTGTGAAGCAGAAGGCACTCCCCTGCATTGACTGTGGGAGTGTAAAATGGCACAGCCGCTTGGACAAACTCTTTGGAAGTTTAAAAAAATTACACGTACGTCTGTCCCCTGACCCAGTAATTCCACTCCTATGTATGATACAAGACAAATGAAAACACAAAAAGATGTGAACAAGAATACTTAGAGCAGCTTCATTCATAATAGCCCCAAATAGAAACACTCCAAGTGTCCATCAACACGTAAATGAATAAACAAACCATAGGATATTAGGACAATGGAATACTACCCAGCTATAAAAAGGGACCCACCACTGACGCATGCCACAACGTGAATAAGGGCTATTATTTTTTTAATTTTTATTTATTTATTTTTGTTTCTGCGGTTCACGGGCCTCTCACTGTTGTGGCCCCTCCCGTTGGGGAGCACAGGCTCCGGACGCGCGGGCTCAGCGGCCATGGCTCACGGGCTGAGCCGCTCCGCGGCACGTGGGATCCTCCCGGACCGGGGCACGAGCCCGCGTCCCCTGCATCGGTAGGCGGACTCTCAACCACTGCGCGCCACCAGGGAAGCCCCAGGATCAACCACTTTTGATGGCTTCTGAACTTTGGTACTTCTGAAAGCAAGACTTACAATTAATAATAACCCTAGGGCTTGTGAGCCGTGGCCGCTGAGCCCGCGCGTCCAGAGCCTGTGCTCCCCAACGGGAGGGGCCACAACAGTGAGAGGCCCGTGAACCGCAGAAAAAAACAAAAAGTGGTTGATCCTGGCTGTGGACTGAAAGTCAGGAGGTGGGACCAAGGACAAGTTGCTACATTTTCAGCCTCTCTGTACTTTTGGTAATTTGAAAAATCATGTACTATTTAATTTACTAACACTAAAAGGGTCTGTTTCCTCTCTCTGCCCATGGACCCTCAGTCAAAGTTTGGTTAAGGAAATGGAAGCTCCACTCACTCAAGTTCAGCTTGGAAATTTTGAGTCCAATTTGGAAAAGATGGAGATCAATTACATAGAATTGCAAAACTCGGTTCAAAGCCAAGGACATTCATCATCTAAGTGACCAGGACTTGGTGGCTCTATCCCAAGAGAGGCTCGGCAGAGACGGCTCATTCCTGGGAGCGACAAGCTGGGGGCATCTCACAGGAGAATGGCCTTGAGAATTAAGCCCACACCCACAGGTCATGTGTGGCCCCTGAAGGATGCTGCTATCAGCCTTGACAGAGCCCCAGCCTGGAGCCTGTAAATGAACTAAAAAGGAGGAGTAGAGGAAGTGTGCTGTTTTTCATAAATGAAGGATCCTCTAAGCAAATTGTTCCTCGTGCTGGTGGGCACTGCAGTCTCTGAAGGACTTCAAAATGCAAATGAAAACAAACTTTGCTGAACCAGGGCGCTCCGCTTTTGGAAAGCTCCAGAGAGTGAATCCAGAATGTAACAAAAAAAGAGACCAAAAAATAGAAAAAAAAAAAAAAAATAGGGGTTTGCCGTTCACATTACATAAGTATTTATCATTTTACAAAGAAGCAGACCTTAGGATGTGATTAGTTTTACACAAATTCTTTTTAGACACCTCCTTCCATAAATATCCTAAGGCCTGTCTGAAGGATTTAACCTGCCCGTTGTCTGTGTCCCACCCACATCCTGGAGGGGGATGGGATCCTCCCCTGGTTGGTCACTGTTTTATCCCCACTGCTCGGGGCAGGGCCTGCCACATACAGGAGTCCAGCAGATGATTCTTGTGTGGAAGAATGAATGAAAGGTTTTTTGTTGTTTTTTTTTTGCCCCAAATTAGTTTTTTTTTAAGTGCTATATTATTAATATTTTGGGTATACCTTTGGTAAGACTTGGGTAATCTTTTACTGGTTTTCTGCTTGTTTGTTTACTTTGTTTGGTTTTGTTTTGGGGTCAGAACTCTTTGTAAGTAATAGGAACTGACTCTGGTTGCCAGGTTAAACCTGCTTCAAGTGCTTTTGATGCTGTGGTCTCACTGCTTAAGACTCAGCTTCAAAACATGGCTTTTCTTTCTTTTTTTAAGATGTTTTTTGATGTGGACCATTTTTTAAAGTCTTTATTGAATTTGTTACAATATTACTTCTGTTTTATGTTTTGGTTTTTTTGGCCACGAGGCATGTGAGATTTCAGCTCCCAGACCAGGGATTGAACCTGCATCCCCTGAATTGGAAGGCGAAGTCTCAACCACTGGACCATGAGGGAAGAACCAAAACATGGCTTCTGAGAAGAGATGGCAGATTGTCTAGGCCTGGGTCAGTGCCCACCCCTCAAGGGGGACGGGGCGTCTTGACTGGCAGGTCCTCCAAACTGTATCCAGTGGGGAAAGCTTTGTTCCCCCAAAGAGAAGTGGGATACTGTTACTGGAGAAAGAGAAATAGCATTATTGCCTGAAAACAGTGTTTCTCAACCCAACTGACTAACTCAGCACTTCCTTTTATGACCAATAGTGTCTAATGCTGCCTTATACTCCTGGAATGAAATTCATGAATAATATGACTTACCTATACGCATACTTAAAAAAAAATCAATATTGTCCTAGATGTACTATCAAGGAGAAATAAAAGGAAACTGACTTGTAGAATAATGCTTAGAATACAAAATAACAAAACAATAGAATTATACGAAATTCAAGGATAATAAATTCGCGCCTAGGAGTGGCTACCCTATGAGATTTAAAGAATCAGTGAGATGTTTGCTTCTGCTGTTGAAGAAAATGTCTGGATTTAAAAGCAGCGAGATGACCAGAAGCCAACTTGTACAAGAAATAAGGGAAACGAAAGAACAGATGTGGAGTGGACACTGAGGTAAAACCTATTCAAGGTACATTAACAGTTGCCAAAAAATACTTTGTGATCTTATGGAGTTGGGTTTGAGTTACAATGAATTATCCACAGTGTTTTTACTTGAAGGAATATCTAGAGGGGAATTAAAAAGTCATGGGGGACACACTGGGACTGTCTTGTATGTTGCAGGAGTTGGAGAATCCCTGGGCTCCTGTTCATTAAAGGTCAGTGGCCTCTGTAAGAAAGAAATTGGGAAAGATTTTGAAATTTAGAGGGTATTTTGACTACCTCATCAACCCAGGTAGTTTATGCCTCCCATTGGCTTTGACTAGGCTATTTTACAGTCCTGTAAAGCTACAAATTAATCTGTAGCAAACTGATAGTAACGCAAACAATTCCTGTCCATAGAAATGCACATTATATCCAGTAGGGGTTTATGGACTACCCTCCCCCATTATGGAAGAAGCCAGTTTTGCATCCATTAATCAAGTTCATTTCAGCTGAGAAATGTGTCTAGGCTTTGGATTTTCCTTTGAATTGGTTTTAAAACCTTGCCGGTTCCCTCCTTCATAACTGAGTTAAATAAAACCTTTGACATATTCACTTCATGTTTGTAGGACATTCATGATTTTACCTTTTTAAAAAAAAATATTCTTTAACAATCTCTGTCATCGTGCAACCAAAGACTAACTTCTTAACTTTGCAAACTCCCCAGACTATATGCATTGTGAGTCACTGTATTCACACACACACACAGACAGACACAGACAGACAGACAGACAGACACACACACACACACACACACATGGCAAACCTAAAGGGCCTTAACCCATTTTCTCTTATCTCTACCTCGTGTCCCACTTGGAGCTTTTAGGGTTTGAGACCCCAACCTCAAATTGGGGTCCTTGAGATCACACTATATTCAGAGCTAATATTTTAATTTAACCAAAATCCTCAGCTTTTTGCATCTTATGTGAAGAAAATCACAACTCCAGAGATGACCCGCCACCCCTCCACATTTATGCGAAGCGGAATTACATCCTGTGTAATTCCAATCTT
Organism: Kogia breviceps; assembly: GCF_026419965.1. Classification (NCBI taxonomy): domain Eukaryota; kingdom Metazoa; phylum Chordata; class Mammalia; order Artiodactyla; family Physeteridae; genus Kogia; species Kogia breviceps. The sequence continues at coordinate 12,930,250 of NC_081323.1, read as the reverse complement.
CTCTGTCACGGTTGTTTCTTTGGTCTCGTGGGGTATTTTTAAGCATCAAAAGGAAAAAGAAGGAGAAAATCCAAAGAGACCACCCCCAAAGTCTGAAATCCTGTTAAACCTCAAACAAAACTGAACCCACCAGGGCTTGACGGAGTAAGCTCATAAACAGAAAAGACCACGGTCTTAGTGGTGAGATTCCGTGGGTTCCTTTGTAACCCCAATTCCTTCCGTCTGACAGCAGGGCATGGGGAGAGTCTCCTATTTTCCTGGCTACTTGGAATGGAAGGAACCCTCCCTTTGATCTTTTTAGTGCTTATCTGTGTAGCCCTGGTCCTTTTAAGGGGAAGAGGCAGAAAATCATCACCGAAAGCAAAGAGCAGAACAGGGAAAGGTGCATGGACATTTCTGTGCTCTGCTATTTAAAATCAGCGTCCTGACAAGTTAGGGTCGTGCCAATAGATCAGGAGGTCAGGGTGAGGAGAATGAGATCTCCTTCAAATATTTACGGCCTCCTCAATGTAGGACATATTTCCAATACAGAGAAGAGTGTCTCTCGAAAGCACTTTGCTGGAGGGCTTTAACGATACTAGAATAGTAATAATTGCTGTCAAAGACTCAAATACTCAAAAATACTAACCCAAAGTGTGATCTGAATGAAAGACAGTGTATGACCAAGGCGTTAGTTCCCATATATTGTGTGTGGGGGCCTGTCTGTGCTCCTGGCACACCTCTCAGGCTGCATCTGCTTCCCCTCCCCGCCTTGTCCACTCCACTCGGCTGCATGCACCACCCCTCATTCATTCAGGTCTCTTCTCTAACATCCTCTCCCTTGCGAGACGGGCCACCCATCTAAAATAATATCTCCATCCCGCTCCATCTTCTTAGTCCGCTTTATTTCCTCCATAACATTTTCACTTCTGACATTATATTGAATTTCTATTTTTTTTTATTGGTTCTTGTCATTCTTCCCATTCAAAGGTCAGGTCCAAGAGGTCAGGGATTTTGTTTTGTTCACTGTTGTAGCTCCAGTGCCTAGGACAGACCTTGGCACATGGTCCTCAACCGGTATTTGTTTTCACGCGGGTCCACTATTCTTTAAAGTACCAGCGTTGGACTCACATCCTTCTTGAGCCTTTGGGGATGGTCATCAGAGTCAGTCTCTCTTTCCTCAATGGCCTCATTGGCCTCATTGTATTTGTGCAGCCCACACATGCTTTGTCAGCCTCTGGGCATGAGGTTTTACACTCAGCCAGGGGACCAGATCAGGGAAGACAACAGAATCCCTGCCTCAGGGAGCCGCCATCTTCCAGAAGGGCACTGGGGCTGAAACATGTTACTTGTATCTCTGTCTAGTTCTTAGATGTCTTTCTAGCTCATCGTATAGTTGCTTTGATCATTTGTTCAAAAAACAATTTTTGTGGGGGAGGAGCTTACCATTTGCCAGAGACTGAGCTAGGCACTAAAAAATGAACAGGCGATCAGAATTAATTTCAAAGGACTCCCAGTATACTGAGTAGTGAAGTGGTAGAGGCAGACATGACGATGCAAACAGTAGTAAAGTGGGATGTGTGCTATAATAGAGATGGAGGCCTTAACTTTTGGGCCAAGGATGGTAGTAGAACAATGAGGGAGAAATCAGAGAAGCCTTCACGGAAGAAGTGGCAGATCCAGAGGGATGGGTAGGAGTCAGCAGGGAGAAGTGGGGCTGAGAGGGAAAGCCATTTAAGCAGAGAGAAGAGTTTATGCAAAGTCTATGGAGATCAGAGAGCCAGGACTGATGAAACAGTATGATGTCTGGGAAAGCGACCAAGCTTTTTAAATGATGCCTCAACTTCCCATGGCCCTCTCGAATCCAATTCAATCCAATACTGAGTTATCTTTTAAGAGTTGGCCAAGTGCCATATATACACTACCAAATATAAAATAGATAGCTAGTGGGAAGCAGCTGCACAGCACAGGGAGATCAGCTCGGTGCTTTGTGACCACCTAGAGGGGTGGGATAGGGAGGGTGGGAGGGAGATGCAAGAGGGAGGGGATATGGGGATATATGTATATGTACAGCTGATTCACTTTGTTATACAGCAGCAACGAACACACCATTGTAAAGCAATTATACTCCAATAAAGATGCTAAAAAAAAAGAATAAAGGGGGTGACTTAAAAAAAAAAAGAGTTGGTCAAGTGCAAGGCACTGGGGAGGCTGCAGACAGGCACAAAGCACATCCCCTGCCCTCAGGGAGCTCTGAGTCCAGCCAGGAAGGCAGGCAGGCCTGTAAAAGGAAGGGAGAGTCAAAAGATCTGATTTGTGTTCAAGACATCACTAGATGAGCACTGAGCACACATGCTGTGGATTTGTGCCCAATTCACTTGGTAAGGAAAGACTAGCAAACCTCTTTAGATAGTGACCAGGTCATTCATTCACTCATTCATCCATTCATTTACCCAACAAAGATTTATTGAGCACTTAACATTATGTGCCTGGCACAGTTTAGTTTTATTTGGGAGAGAGAGGTGAATAGAAAAGGTGAGATCCCTGCTTTCATGAGCTTACACTGAAAATTCACATCAAATACGGGTGAACAGATGAGTAAGTAGACCTTTCCAGCTGGTGACAGGGCTACGAGGAAATCCAGCAGGGCGGTGGACCAGCAGAGGGCGGGGGCAGCATCGGGGCCCCTAAGACACTGTGTCCCTCTGAGCCGCTGTTAGAGCCGAGGCCGAGAGTGGAGGTGGAGGCCAGTTTGTGAAGATGGGGTGGAGAGAGGATCAAGGACAAAGTCTGGGGAGGGGACACCACCTGGCTGTGTCTCGGGGAACAGCAGGGACCGCGTGCCTGGCAGCAGGGCGCGCAGAGTAAGACGGGGAGGCGGCAGGGCCTGGGTCAGGCTTCCGGCCTTGGTGGGGAGACACTCAGCCCCCAAAGGGAAAACAAAGGACCGAATCCTTCATTTGCAACTTCACCGCTGGGAGGTGCCCACTCCTCCTCTGACCGGAAACTTCTCACAAGAACAAAGCACTCCCTGCATTTAATTTAATTTGGGCCCTTGGAGCCTATCAAGTTATTCTGTTCCCATCCCCACGGGTCCTTCTCCTTCCTGCCCTTGACCCTCCATCTTCCACCTGGTCTGTCCACACGGTGACAGCTCACCCCCTGATGTCGCATCCCTACGCCACCCAATTTCCTGTGCGTTATTAAATTGTGAAAACACAAGATCCAGGTGCAGCTGTTATCTGACTGTTGATCCAGACAGGAAAGGAACAGGCAAAGGAAAGAAAAGAATAAAATCCCGTGACGTTGGGTCATGTCAGCCCAGTGCAGGGAGACAAAGGCTGGCGAGTCTCTGGTTGTAACCATTCACTGGGCTTTGGGAGCCAGGACGCTGTGAAACAATGATACCAGCGTGACTCTCCTTCAGGAAGGCAGGCAGTGGAGTCCGGGAGGGGCCCGCTTATCCTTGGGGCAATAATTATATCAGCCAGCAGGTATGGAGCACCTACTGTGTGCCAGGCCTGGCTCTAGCCACTCACGGGTGTCATCTCATTTAACCCTCACAACAGCCCTTGGCGGGGAGGATGCTCGTTAGCCCCATTTCACAGATGAGGACACTGAGACCCAGAATGGTGAAATGTTTTGCTGTTTGTCACAGAGCTGGTAAGAGATGGAACCTGGATTTAGCTGCAGTCTGCTTACTGCACACACTGAAACTGAAAAGCCCAGCACTAGCAGAATAAAGCAGATGATGCACTGGGATTATGAAAATCAGGAATTCAAGCTCCCTTAGCCCCTCCTTACATAGGCAGAAGTCAGAGGGCTCTGAGCAGGCAAGTAGCAGAATTTTATTGACTTTAAAAGGTATGCTTGTCTTAGTCTACAGTTTACATGTATTTGCATGGCTGTTTGGTTAATATCTGCCCTCCCCACCTCTACCTCAAATGATGTGCCCCAAATAGGGACCATGACTATGTTTTACTCAGCAGCATATGTCCAGCTTCCAGCACATTGCTGGGCACATGGCAGACACTCAGAAATGATTTGTTATGGAAGGAAAGAAGAAAGGGATAGAAAGTTTCATGTAGACACTAGGGCAGCTCTTTCTTTGCCTGTTTCCTGCTTTCATACGTGCAAACCTGGGTGGACCCCGTGATCTCCCAGGCTGTGTCTATGTCTGATGTTTAGCATATAAAACTCTTTCAGCCACAACCACATTGACCCTGAGGTTTACTCTGGCTGAGCAAGAATAAGTAATGATCAGAGCCATGCTGGCAACAATTCGACCTTCTCCTTGTTGCTTCAAAGGAAAGAGGCTAAAAAGACAAAGGCCTTTGGGGGAAGCCGTTATAGCACAGTCTGTCACTGCAGAGGAGAAAGATAACCAGAGGATGATTTATTGCAACCTTCTGGTGTGGTAAGGGCCAGCGGCTTAAAGGAGAAAAAAGCTCTGCCATGGCCACCTGCCTGAAGAGTTTAGTGGGCATTTGTACTTTATTCAGCTGTACAGAAACTGTGAACTTCACTGTGGTCAACAAACTTTACACCTTATAAATTGCTGCATCTTACCGTGACTCCAGTTACTCAGCTACCCAGACTCCCTTGCAGCTAGGGTGAGCGCAAGTGACTCTGATTGCACTTGTCATCTGCACCAGTATATGTACATTTTTGAATTGGAATCTTGTCACTTTAAGAAATGGGAACCTCATGAAGTCAATTCTGGGGATGGCCTGTGAATGGGAGGAGCTATATATTAGGGCTTTGAGGAATGGAAGCCATTGAGTCTCCAGGGTACCGAGGTATCTTCATGTGAAGGACTCTGTGGGGTGATTTTTGGACAAAGTTCTTAGCTATGTGGCCTCTAAGTTTGATTATCTAGCCCTTCTGGGAAATCTCCTAGCCACCCACTATGTTTCAGTAGATTTCTTTTTGGCTTAAATGTACTTGTGTGAGTTCTGTTGTTTTCAACAAACAGCCCTGACTCATACATGCTACAGATGTACGGAGCTGCCAGCCATGTACCAGAGAGGTAGATGGTAAATAAGAGGGTGTGTGTGCTCTGGACTGGGCACCTGGAAATGGGAACCAGGTAAACAAGGCAGGCTGTCCACAACTGATCACATTTACTTTCTCTTAGTCATTCAACAAATACCTATTAAGCTCTGACGATACCAGGCACTGTGCTGGCTGGTGGGGATACATCACTGAACAAGACAGATGAGGTCTCTGTCCTCATGGAGCTTCCATTCTGGTTGAGGAGACAGCAAGAGATAACAAACAAATGAATAGATGAGATATTTTCAGATTGTGATAAGTACTATGAAGAAAACGGAATGAGGAGACAAAAAATGATGACCATGGAAGGCTACTTCTCCAGGGTGGTCAGGGTAGGGCTCTCTGGGGAGGTGATCTTAGGGATGAGATGCAGCCAGCCAGGACGAAAGCTGGGGAGCACTTGTCTCGGGGGTGGGGTGGGGGTAGAAGTAGTGAATGCAATGGCATTGAGCAAGAAAGGGCTTGGTTGTTAAAGGAGCGTTAAGGGACCAGATCATGCAGGGCCTTGTGGGCTACAGTACAGAGCTGGATTTTATTTCATGGGAAATCACTGGAGAAATTGAAGAAAAGGAGTGACATGATTTGATACGTACAAGTGGGGGTTGCAGGCAGCAGGGAGACCCAGCACACATGAAGTGTTATCTACCAGGGAAGCTCATTAGAGACTCAGCACCCAGGTTGTTTACTGGGGGCTGGTCACACAGGCACCCACTGCTCAGCCAAGATTCCAGACATGCTGAAGGAAAGCAGAAGTTCAGCATAAAGCACCTCATGTACAGTGCAGAAGCTGTTGTACTTTTCCTTCCACCTGAGATGATGGTGGCTTGGGAAAGGTGGGGAGGGGTTGAGAAGAGAGAAGTGAGTGGACCCAGAATCTACTCAGGAGGTAGAGCTGTCAGGAGGTGCTGATGGATAGGGTGTGGTGGTGTAAGAAAGGGAGGTGCCAGACTTAGATCATCGTCAGAGGAAGAATCGACTATTATCACTAAGCACTTCAGAGTTTAGAAAACAGTGTTGCATCCCTCTCTCACTTAATCACAGAAATTTCACAATGGAAAGGATCTTAAGGAAAAGATGCTTCACATGGCTAACTATTAGAGAAATGCAAATGAAAACTATAATGAGGTACCACCTCATGCCGGTCAGAACGGTCATCATTAAAAAGTCCATAGGGACTTCCCTGGTGGCACAGTGGTTAAGAATCTGCCTGCCAATGCAGGGGACATGGGTTCAATCCCTGGTCTGGGAAGATCCCACATGCCGTGGAACAACTAGGTCCGTGTGCCACAATTACTGAGCCTGCATGCCACAACTACTGAAGCCCACGTGCCTAGAGCCCATGCTCTGCAACAAGAGCAGCCACCGCAATGAGAGGCCTGTGAACCACAACAAAGAGTAGCCCCTGCTCGCTGCAACTAGAGGAAGCCCGTGCGCAACAACAGAGACCCAATGCAGCCAAAAACAAATAAGTAAATAAATAAATACATAAATAAATTTTTTAAAGTCTACAAGTAACAAATGTTGGAGAGGGTGTGGAGAAAAGGGAACCCTCCTACACTGTTGGTGGAAATGTAGATTGGTGCAGCCACTATGGAGAACAGTGTGGAGATTCCTTAAAAAACTAAAAATAGAACTATCATATGATCCTGTAATCCCACTCCTGGGCATATATCCAGAGAAAACCATAATTCAAAAAGATACATGCACCCCAGTGTTCATTGCAGCGCTATTTACAATAGCCAAGACATGGAAACAACCTAAATATCCATTGACAGATGAATGGATAAAGAAGATGTGGTACATATATACAATGGAATACTACTCAGCCATAAAAAAGAATGAAATAATGCCATTTGCAACAACATGGATGGACCTAGAGATTATCATACTAAATGAAGTAAGTCAGAAAGAGAAAGACAAATACTGTATGATATCACTTATATGTGGAGTCTAAAATATGACACAAATGAACTTTTCTATGAAACAGGCTCACAGACATAGAGAACAGACTTGTGGTTGCCAAGGGGGAGGGGGGTGGCAGAGAGAGGGAGTGTGAGTTTGGGGTCAGCAAACTATTATATAGAGAATGGATAAACCAGATCCTGCTGTATAGCACAGGGAAGTATATTCAATATCCTGTGATAAGCCATAATGGAAAAGAATATGAAAAAGAATGTGTATATATGCATACCTGAATCACTTTGTTGTACAACAGAAATTAACACAACATTGTAAATCAACTATGCTTCAATAAAATAAATTTCAAAAAATGAACAAGTAAAAAAAAAAAAAAAGAAGAAGAAGAAGAAAGGACCTTAAGGAGCATGTAGAATACTTGCTTGCTTTGATAGATGAGGAAACGGAGGCCCAGGGAGAGGAAGTGATTCACTCAAGGTTATCTAGAGAGTTAGTTGTAGACACAAGACTGGAATCTATGTTCTTGATTTCCAAGGAAGCGATCTTTCAATATGCCATTTTGTTGGGATGACTTGAAAGATCAGAAGTAATATAATGTTAAAGTTTGAAATGGTCCTGTGAGGTTATTAAGCTACTATTTTTTAGCCTCAAACCCAACCTTCTCAACTCTGTTCTGTAATCCTGGGGTTGAGACTCTACAAACTCCAATGATCCTTTATCTGGGTTCTACCTACTGGGGATGGTTTCACCATCTTGGGCTCAGTCAAGAGACAGAAACCATATAGTGATTTAAACAGGGGCAATGCTATATACAGAATTATTAAATTATGATAAAAGAGTAACTATATGGTATAAGAAAAGTCTGTATGGTTCCCTAGGGCTAAAGGAGATTGCCCAAGGAACGACAAACTTGGAGCGGGGGGTCCCTTCCCCAGACTAGGGTTCAGATCTCTTTGTAGAAGGTAGTTGGCTGACCCCTGACTTAGCTCATTGGTATCCTGGAGTAGCACCTAATGAAGTCACCAACATTCTGAAGTCACCAATTCCTTCTCTCCACCTTAACTGTTGCCACTTGGGTCCAATCCACCAACATCTCACCTGATTATTGCAATAGTCTCCTAACTGGTCTTTCTTTTGGTTTCCATCTTGACCCTATATTAGGTCAGGTCCCCTAGAAGCACAGCCTATGATGGAGATCCTTACACATGTGATTTACTGAGGAGATACTCATAAGTGAAGGGAGTGAGGGTGCAGAACAGGGCAAGGGAGGGAAGCTAACCAAGGAAGGACAGTAACTTCAGCCTGATGCCACCGAGAGTCCGGGAGCATGATCTATATCCCAGCACTGGTCCCGACTTGGGGCAAGGGGGCTTGCATTTATATCTCTATGTCATTCCATCATTGCCTATGGGCTGCCCTAGGACGTGCAAGTGGGTTATTACCTCCTGGGCAAGGAAGATCCCATTTGGCCGAGGGAAGGGGGCTCCTGTGAGCCTTTATCAGACTTGACTCAAAGCAGCTGGTCCATGAGGTCAGGAAAGGGGTCCAGGCAGGGCACCAACAGCATCACTCCTTCTTCTAATGGTCTACTAAGAGGTGTTTGGTCAAGGTGGTCCTCCTCTTCAGTTTCACAGAAAAGGCAGAGAAGGAATCTGTCCGTCTCCTGCTGGGGGCTTCAAGGTTTCCTGGGCTGCCGCAGTGTGTGCCAAGAGGTGTGACCGAAAATGCAGGAAATTACCCTGGAGGTAGAATTAGACGTCCATTCCAATAGCATTCCATTGAAGGCCCGACCTTGCCCCTCTCCAGCTGTGGGAACTTGGGTGAGTTTGTTCCTCTCTCTGGATTCCTCTCCTGGTCTGAAAATGGGAGACGGACACCTGCCTTAGGGACTAATTCTGGGATCATCCCCTGCACACACCCCTACTTGTTCTTCATGCATTGGCACTGATTTTGAATGCCCCACTGGATGTTCGTGTAGGTTAAAAAGCTCCTTCACATGACATGATCCTGAACCAAATTCCATTTGATGTAGACACAAAAGTATGCTTTTCATTGTTTTGAAATATACTGAGTTTTTCAGGGATGAAGCCATGGTGTTAAGTAAAGGAAGACTGTAGTACTTTGTTTTGTTCAGGACTCATGGAGGTTGGTCACCAGTTAGAAACTTGCATTGCTAATAGCAAAGCCTCTCTTGGCACCTGAATCGCCCCAAACAGCACAGCTGTCACCGCTCTGCGTTTGTAGTTTCTTTCACTGGGATTCTACATCCAGGTCCAAGCATGTGATGGCTTTATTACATCTTCTAGTTGAGTTGTGCCAGAGCATTTCCATGTTGAAATGTTTTATTTTACTATGAATTCCTTTCCTTTTCCCTTTATATTATAGTTGGGATTTTACGCTGATGAAAAAAATATGCATGCAGGTAGGTTATATTATCTCTGAATTTCATTCCAGTAGAGAAGAGGGGAAGTGATAAAATATTTGTTTTAAAAATCAGGCAGTGGCTCTGAGTGAGTCGCGAACCACACGTCTGGACAGAATCAGCAACGTCTTCTCTTTCCCCAGGGAAACTGCAGCCTCATTTAGAGACAGCTTTGAGCTATTCGTTAATTTGTGCCGAATTTTATAATGAAGAGGTTCTCTCCCATCTAGCGCTCCTTTGCAAGGATCAACGCCCCTTTCTAAACGAGTCCGCTGGAGACCAGTGCAATTTTTACCCCCACATCCCTGGGCCAGGTAAACTCTCCTGGAATGGTACCTACTAACGGCAGTAGGGCTGTCTGGCTCCCCTTGGCCGCAGGTGCAGACCTGAGCTTGTGCCGCATTTACATCCCTGCCTGGTGAGCAAGTAATTTCTTTCCTTCGTAGGAGACACAGAGCAACAATCAAGAAACAAACAAACACATCTTTAAAAGAGGCAAAACAGCTTAGTCATGCAAATCAGGGCGGAGGAGGGAGGGTAAGGGAAAGGACCTCATTCTTATTCTGCAGCTTCACAGGGCCCTGGCCCATCGGCCGGTTTCTATTAAAGCACTGGGCCCAGGACAGCCAACGCACTGGCACACAAACGCACGGTCATGAAGGTTTGTCCCAATCGGAGTAAACACCACCCGTTCCCAGGACACCGAGAAGCAGAAAATGAACCAGAGGTTAACTGGGTCATTGGCTGCGGCACAATGTGGGTCATTCTAGATGTAATTTAGTTCCCTTCAACGGGAGGCTCAATACGGCCACCGGTTCTCACAGCAGGGACGGTGACTTAGCAGCAAGCCGAGGTCTCTTGGATACCAGGCCCGGAGCTGTTGCTGTGATTCACGGCACCTCTGACATCACTGGGCACTTTTGTCATGCAAAGTGACATGTTGTCTAAACACACAAGGGGACCAGTGAGTCTGTGTGATGCTGTATGGGCGTGCCTGCCAGTGGGACATGCAGAGGCTTACTGTCAGGTAGCTGGAATTTGTTTTAATCAGGTAGACACAGAAATGACTCTCACAAAGGAAAAAGTTTACTATACTCACAGATCCACAGAAATAGGAGGCATGACCTTCCATGCAGGGCCGCGTGGGGAAGCACCAGGGTCAGTCAGCAGGCAGAGGGAGGAGGAGAAAACAGTGACAAGAGTCTGTATTGCGGGGCTTCCCTGGTGGCGCAGTGGTTGAGAGTCCGCCTGCCGATGCAGGGGACATGGGTTCGTGCCCCGGTCCGGGAAGATCCCACATGCCGCAGAGCAGCTGGGCCCGTGAGCCATGGCCGCTGAGCCTGCGCGTCCGGAGCCTGTGCTCCGCAACGGGAGAGGCCACAACAGTGAGGGGCCTGCATACTGCAAAAAAAAAAAAAAAAAAAAAAAAAAAAGTCTGTATTGTGGCTTCTGTGGAAGGAACAGGTGAGGCAGGGTATGTAGGCTTAGGATTGGCTGTTTGAATGGTTTCAGCAGGCTCTGGGGCATAGGGGCTGTTCCTAGCTGTCTGGTGCGTGACCCTCCGGTGATTAGGGCAGGTGGATAGCGGCCTGGAGTGTGAAAGCCTGATATAGGAGGTGGTTGCGGGTGTGGGCTCTGGATTGGTTGGTTTACGGGAGAAAAGCTCGCACACAGGTGAGTTGTTTATTATCTCCCCAACCTGGCTAACTCTGGGAGAGACAGTCCCTCCAGGGGCAGCAAGGCTGTCAGTGTCCCTGCCACCGGCACAGGGAAGCCGGTCACAGGCTGCTGCCTGAGTCAGGAGATTTGCAGGCAGGTGTTCGCAGTGACAGTCACACTTCCTGCTCCTCATCCTGAGATGCCCCAACCAGACGGGGGAGGCCTGACGAGGAAAGACCCAGCCTGGGCTGAGGCGGGCGGCTTAGGCGGCCTGCGCTTCCCCCAGGCTCATCGGTGGCATGTCCTCTACGTCCCCCACTCCCTCCCCGCCCAACAGGGAGCCCTCCCTGCCCCGTGGGAGTGTTCTCTGCCTGGAAAATATGCCTGAAGAGACAGAGATGCTTCCAGAAGCACAGGTCCTGGGGTCGAAGAGCAGGGGGGGCCTGCCCACCCTTCCCGCTCCTTCTCCTGGACTCACTGCCCTTCCTTCTATGCCACTTACACGGCAGGTTCGTCCCCACCCAGGGCCTCTGCCCCGGCCGTTCGTCCTGCTGGGATGCTGTCCCTCGGCGAGCCCCTCCTGCCCACCCTGCCCACAGCAGCCCCCTCCCCGCCTGAGTGTGAGCTCCAAGGAGGCAGGGACCTGCCTGTCCTGAGCCCCGTGTGGCCAGCACCTCCAGCTGCCCCTGGCACGGGGCTCTGCCCAGCAGGTGACTGGGGACGACTCAGTGGGTGAGCCTGGCCTCCGAAGTCCTGGGCTCACATCCCGGCCCGGCGGTTTACCGGCCACGTGGCTGTGGGACAGCAGGGACGCCTCCTCTCTGGGTCAAGGTTTCCTCCTCTGTGAGATGGGGCCGCTGCCAGAGTACTCACCTCTCATGACTGTTGGGCTCAGAGACAGAGAGACGTGCGTCAAAGTGCTTGCCACTCGGAGAGCTGTGGAAGTGAAGCCACTGAAACACAGCTCCTGCTCACACCTGACAGGAGTCAGGGCTTAGGAAGAGCCCAGGGCGGCCGCCCCCGGGAGCGCTCAGCACATGTATGCGCATGTGCACGCGGCGTAATTGCCACTCGGGCCCCGTAAATAGTAACGGCTAATGCTCACTACCTGCCGAGCGTGCATTCACTCACTTAATCCTCGCAAGCACCTGTACGTAAGTATTGCTATAATCATCATCATTGCTGCTCTGCAGAGAAAGAGAGCAAGGCACAGGGAGGCTGGATTACCTGCCTAATGTCAGGTAGCTGGAGAGGCTTTGGATTTGAAGCCAGGCACCTGGCTCCAGAGCTGCGCTCCCCTGCTTCTATTCTCTGTGTCTTCTCTGTACGTTCTTCTTCCTCCCCCAACGGGGCTGTGGGTGGAGTCGGCTGCAGCCCTGCAAGAACCAGGTAGAGGAACACACTTCACCCTTGTGTTTATCCACAGAGGCTCCGCGTCTCGGGCCACCATAAAATCTGTGTGAAAGTAGTCTTTGTAAGCCATGTGTCATTCCTCCCAGGTAAATCCTTTGACTTTGCAGTGAATAAGGATGTATTTGAGAAAGATTTCACCGCCTATGAAACAGGGAGTGTGGAATGTTCCAGACTGATGTTCTGCGTGGGAGGGGAGACCAGTTGGAATTCCACTGGGAAAGGCTAACCCCTCCACAGGGTAACATTTGCTGAATTTTCCCCTCACTCTGGCAGGGCCAAGCTTCCTGTAGTTCAACCAGTCAGAAGCTTCTGTTGCGAAGACTGCTGGCTATTCTCCAATATCCATTCCCCCTTCTTCAAGAGGAACAGAATCTGCCTTTGGGGACCGGGCATCGAGCCACTCAGGATAAAGCCTACATTTCCCAGCCTCCCTTGCAGCAGTGTGTGGTCATGTGACCAAGTCCTTTCCAGGGGGATGGACAGAGGAGGGAGATGTGCATTTTTCCAGGCTGAGCCCTTAAAGGTGAGGATCTTCTCCTTTTACCCACTTCCCGATGGCCAGATGCGCTGAGCCATGGTGGACCATGTGGATGGGAGCAGACCCAAGGGGATGGTGAACCAGCTGGACCTTGACACCGTAGAGCTGCCATGCCAGCCCTGGGCTGCCTGCTCTCAGATGATTCCACGAGAGAGAAGGAAACTGCAGCTGACCAATATCTAATTCACAGAGATGGATCCCTCACCACAGACGCTCACATCCCAGACTCCAAGAGAGGGGTGGCTCAGGCCTGTGTCCCTCTGAGGGCAGCCCCTCCCGCCTTAGGCTTTAGCATAAACCATACTTTGAGCTTTGTTGATGATGGGGACAGGATCGTCTGGGCTTGGGGCTCCCGCAAACCTCCCTCCCTCCACTGCGAGCCTGCAGAGGCTGGGGCCCTGCTGTCGGTCACTTCCCCATCTCCAGGGCCACTGCAGCCCAGCAGCAGCTCAATAAATACTCGCGGAAGGAGTGGGAGGACACAGGAGGGGTTTAGGGAAGTGAGGGAGGTCATGTCGGGGCACCATGTCAAGGCGCCCACGTTTGACCGCTCTGACCTTCAAAGCCCATTTGCTGTAAGTAAAGCCTGGAGCTCAGAACTTGGCCCTTGGAGGCCCCGGGAACAGGAACGCCCCTGCTTCTGACTCTCACCTGGGCTGTGAAGTGACCAGGGGCCTCAGACTGGCCTGGACATAAACACGCTGCCTCCTGAGAGCTGCTAGGATGCGACCATCTTTCTCCCAACAGGTGGCAAGAACCACCCGTGAACTGTTAGCAGAAGTGCCTTTGGGTGGAGACATCCTCGTGGCTGCACCCTCCTTGTGTCCTCTGTGGTCAGGACGACGGCACCAGCCCTATGGAGGGAGGGTAGGGGAGCAGGAGATGAAGAACAGGAGGAGGAGGGGCGTTTACCATCAGGAGGTGGGTCTGTAAGCCTAGCTTTTCGGCTCTGAGTCAGTCCCAGGACTTTTGCTGGAATTTTGGGAAAGAGGCCTTTCTTTTTACTGTCCTTGCTGGACCAGTGGGATGGGACCCTGTTGCGCTGGGGCACCTTTGCCCCCTCGTGAGAAACGTGACCAAGAATGGAGCCGACCCAGGAGGCAGGGACCTGAAGGATGGGAGAGCCCACTTCCCGAAGAAGTCACTTCGCCCCAGGATCCAGCCGCGCCTGCAGCCACGGAGCGCTGGACCACGCCGTTTCTGCAGTGAGAAGATTTTTATTTCAGCTCGTGTCAGTTTGCACGGTGTTCTGCCCCTTGCGATCCAGAGTCTTGGCTGACACACCTCGGCCCCCCTTTCAGTCTCAGAGATTTCTAGAGCTTTCGGGGCCTTCTGTGGGGACGCCCAGAGTGGCAGAAGTGGGTCCTATGTGTCCCGTATTCTCGGGGACCTCTCACCTGAGCCCACACTGACATGGCCTCGGGGGCTCTCATCAGCCTGGGGCCTGACGCCAGGCCCGTGGCACCTGAACCGGCCCTGAACCAAGGGTGAATGAGGGGCCCGCCTGGCAGGAGGCTGGCGACCCCCAGGCTGAGGATGGGGGATGAGAGCTGGGAGTCTGGACGGGCCAGGCAGGCAGACAGAAGGACAGGATCTAGAGAACCCGGCCAGGAAGGACCCCGAGGATGGGGTCCTGTGCCAACCTCCACGGTAGCCACTTGTGGCTATTTAAGTTCATGTGCATAAAACTGAACAAATTTAAAAATTCAGCTCCTAAGTCACACGGGCCACATTTCAAGTGCCCTTGGTCCTATGTGATTAATGGTCACCATACTGGACGGCACGGATACGCAGTGCTGTCCTCATCACAGAAAGTTCTCTTGGACAGAGTGGGCCAGACAGAGCAGGTTTCGAGTCCAGCAAGTTACCAGGTTGGAAGGAGGCGCCAGGCAAGAAGGAAATGAGAAATAAACACCAGAGCTTTGGCCAAAGGTCCGCTCTCACTCTCTCGTGTGTTTACTCTTTCTGTCAGTCGTCTGAGTCATCCCACACTCGCTGAGCTCCTTCTGGGTACCGACCGCTGCCGTGGGCTCCAGGGAAACAAGAGAGAAGGAGGCAGAGGCAGCCCGACCCCAGGGAGCTCGTGTTCTAGTCTGGGAGGCGGCCAGTAGAGAAAGAGGTAAATACATCAACACCCAAGACAACTGCAGAAAATAACAAATGCCACAAGCAAAGAGAGCGGGTAGTATAACAGTCGCGGGGTCTGCAGCGGGAGGGCCAGGCCTTCGTTCAGGGAAACATGTCATCTTTGGGCGACCGTAAATTACAGGGCCTGGAATAAGGTGAGGCCGCCCAAAGGGGAGGAGCCTGATGCTCTAGGGAGCCCTTGCTCCCAGGCGGGGAGAGGCCTGGCCGCCCCCGTGCAGCACAGAGTTCTACAATTAGAACGTGGACCCCAAGGCCTGAAGTGGACAGGGGCCCCCAGAAGGCAGAGAAGCAGCGACTGCAGAAGCGGCCACGGGCTGTCAGCGGAGGTTATTCCGCGGATGGAAACAGAGGGGCTGTTACGGGCAAGCCCACCCCGCCTCGGCCGGGAGCCGACACTCGCAGTTTGTGAGGGTCGATCCTCGAGGCAAGTCCCAGAGGCGTTCGCATTTCTCCCGTTGGTGCCTCTGCAGGGGACCATGTCTGGGCTCTCAGCTCCTTTTGCCCCTTCAAGGAGGCAGCGGCTTCCATTTAACAGAGAGACAGCCAAGACCCCTGCTCCTCGGAGCTCTGCAGACAGAGCGGCCCCGTCATCGCTGCCTTTTTAATCCCCAGAAATAGAGCCTCTGGTGGTGGCACAGGGGGAGCTGAGAGACCCGGGGAAGGGCAGAGCCCTGGATGCTGGGATGCAGGGAAGGGCCCCACGGAGCAGCTGCGACCACAGCGTCTGAGCTCCCGGCACAGGGGCCCGAGGTAGGCTCGCTTGCTTACAAACCTCAGAAATCAAGGCGCCCACAATTCCCCCTTCAAGTAAGAATGCTCCATTTCTGCACACAGAGGGCACGGTGATATTATTCAGGTTTTAAAGCAGACCCAAGTGTGTTCTCCTGGCAAGAAGTGGGCAGAGCCAACCCCAGTTACGGTTCCCTGACGGTTCCCTGAATTCAGCCAAAGAAGTCGACTCGGCGTGGCGGAGGGCAAGCCTCGCAGAGGTAAAGACTGAGCAGGGGTAAATGTCCTCCCGGTTTCTGGGCAGACTGGAGGTTTCCCAAGCGGCCAGGGAAGTCCCTGCCCCAAGCGGAATCTTTCCCTGCAGGATTCTCTCGGTGACAAGGGACAGGGACCTGACTCGGGTGGCTCAGACCGAGGGCATCAACAGGCTGGTGAACGGTGCTTGGCCTTCAGGCAGAGCCGGGTCTGCGTGTCACACGCCACCCCCTGGACTCGGCTGAGTGTCCCCGACCCCCACCACGGCGCCGGCTCCCGCCAGGCTCCAATGGGGCCCGGGGGCTGCAGGCTCCCCGTGAGGCCCCAACACAGCTCCTGTCCCGCACTCGCTCAGGTTCAAGTCCAGGGACAAGAGCAGGTGCCACGAGAGCCCCAAGTCACAGACTGGCCAGCTTAGGTCCCATCACTGAGCCCCCCGCTGGCCGGGCCTGGGGTCCTGCATCAGCCCACCCCAGACACGCGGACTGAAGTGAGAAGGCGAGTTCTCAAATGATGATCAGGTTCTGTTCATTCAAGAAGGGGAAGTGGACGCTGGAGAATGCACGGGGGACGTTCTCTCCACGAAGGGAACGTGCAGGTATCACACTTCCAGAGAGTCTTGAAGGATTCCGATGGCGGGCGTGGAAGAAGTTTCCCTAATTCTGGGTTTATTTTTGAAAGCTTCGGCTGACCTGGGAATTTATGCCTGTGAAGGGGGTCGCTGGGTGTCCCGTGATGCTGCATTCTGTCTCCATCCTAGGACACATGAGTTTGGGGACCCCCACTGCTGTGAACCCAGTTCACAGGTGAGCGGACCTCAGGGCCGCCGTTCTCAAGGGCCAGCTGTGACCGCTTGCAGCCAGGCCTGCGCTCGGCTCTAAGGCACCAGTTCCAGTGGCTCAACCCCGGGCGACTGGCCTGCTTCCGGGTCAGTGCGGCCAGCGCGGTCGGCGGCCCAGGCCTGGCGCAGGGCTGCACGGTACACCAAGCGCGTCTCCTTCCACCGTTCTGCCTCCGCCCTCGGCTTGGGCCTCTCCTGCAGGGTCCCTGCGGCTGCAGACGCCGCTCCTCAGCGTGTTGTGTGCCCCCCGCCCGGAGGGAAGGAGGCGCGGCGAGGGGAGGAAGAGGCTGAAACGGGGCAGCTGTGCTTTCCCAGGGTCCCCAGCGGCCGCCTGCCTCCACCTCGGGGCGAGAACGGGGTCACACGGGCACAGCGGCTGGCGGGCTGGACAAGGTTTGGGGAGCACGTGGCCATCAGGGTCCTGTTAGTGAGAAAGAAGGGCCTGGGTAGACACCTGGCGGTGTCGGTAGAGTCCAGTTAACTGGCGAAAAAGCCTTGCACTTGTGTGCAGCTGTTTTCAATCAAAGGTACATCACTTGCATCTTGGCAAACACACATTCCTGCTCTAGAGAAATGAAGGCGCCCAAACCACGTGATTCTGCCTGCAGACGTTCCACCTGGGCTGAGTCACCCACTTCACCATCATGTGGTTCAAATTCAACAGAAATTTCCCAAATCTCCGTCCTCCGTGGGGTGCGTTTCTCTGCCCGGCGCAGGTCACCCCGACTCCTGGTCACCCCGGCAGGCGGAGCCTCGCTGTCCCCCCTCTGCAGACAGGCCGCCGAGGCGTGAACAACGTCCCCCCGGCCAGAGTCTGGGATTGTCCTCCAGCAGCTCAGGCCTGGATGCCGTCCCGGAGATAAATCACATCCCTTTAAAAAGCTGCAGCGGCCCATTATTTCTGCTTGCAAATACCCCTGGATCTTCACTGGAGAGCTGGGTGACAGGCCCCGGCTGTCGTGCTCAGCTCTGCATAAAATCGCCGTCAGCCAGTGGACTTCTGTGATGAGCAAGCTGCTAGCTTCACATGGAGGGTAAATAAAAATCCCTTCCCGGTGGGCGGGGCTTGGTCGAGGGTTCCAGAGTCCTGTCTGCGGAAGGAGCGGGAACGTGTACAGTCACAGCTCAGGCCCTGGGGAAATGCCCTGTTCCCACGAGTTAACGTGGGGAGGAGCCCAAGTGACAGAACGGAGATCCCTGTGGTCCGTTTCGCAGGGTCGCGCAATTCTTTCCCAAGTAAACAGCAATCCCATAATAAACTGAGTACAATCAAACGATTATTATGGATATTTCAACCAGAATATGATGAACCACCACGTACCCATCACCCAGGTTCCACAATTAGCGGGACCCGCCCCACCCTGTGGATGTTTTCTAAGGCGGCTGCAACTTCCTCATCACCTCTGAAGTTCAAGTCTCTCCAGTTGTCTCACAGAAGCCGTTTTCTCGTTGCTTTCCCAGAATCAGGATTCAAACAAGGGCTGCCCGGCACGTGGTGAAGTCTGTGAAGTTTCTTGGTTGATGTGACCCCCTTCCTTCAGTTGCCTTTTCATGCCCCTCCCTTGCTGATTCCAGGATCAGTGGTCCCGTGGGTGCCCCCCTTTCTGGATTTGTCTGTCTGCTGCCTTACGTGTCACATCCGAATTCCCTCCACCCGGAAGGAGAAGTGGTTGCCACTGGGCGGCCTTTGCGGGGGGTCAGGTTTCAACTAAACCCAGCCTGGGGTGCGGGAGCCACGGAGCCAGCTTCAACAATTGCTTGAGAAAGTGAATGTGTGTGATTTAAGAACATTTCATGGATTATTGTTGCACTAGCAAAGCGGGTGTTTGCTTTGCTCCCAAGCATTACCACCTCGTTTGACATCAGCTCTCTTCCGGGTTGAGTCGCATGAATTAGCTGCCTGCCTTTCACAGGTGAGACGTGAATTGCAACTCAAGTCCCAAAGCCATGGCCCTGTGCTCAAGAGTGCCTGTGAGGAATTGCGAACGGCTGTGATGGAATGAAGGCCTCATGAAAGGGGCTGTGTTACACAAGCACATGTACTTAGCCAACCCAAGGCATGTTATTTTGGCCTCAATTACCTTCTGGGTCGTGGGCGTGAGTCTGGGAAGGTCAATGTCCACTTGCTATAGTTACCGAAAGACACAGACACTGTGGGCTGGGCTCCACCACAGGCAGCACCTTATAAAATCCTGGATCATGATTCCTTTATTCCACAGATGAAGATACTGAGGCTCAGAGAAGATAAATTTGCTCAAGATCACGCATCTTAGAGATCTGGGGATCAGCCTATCACCTCACCACGGGTTCCGCCCAGCAGCCAATCAACGGCTGTTAAGTAATGAAATCAGCCGTGATGTGTCACGCTGTGTAAACTCCTCCAATCCCTCCGCACAGCTACTCCCAGTTCTTGGCCTCTTTGTTCCTCACTTGTCTAGCCTAGTCCTGCCTCCAGGCCTTTTTGCACATGCTGTACCCTTGGCCTGGAATGCTCTCCTGACGGCCTCTGCCTGCTGGAATCTTCTGTGTTCATCTCAGTTCAGATGTCACCTCTTCAGAGAGGCCATCCCCGACCTCCCTGTGTAGCTCGGCCTCTATTCCCTTCTTTCCCAACTCCCAGCTTATTTCCTGTCGAGCAGTTTCACCTTCTTTATCAGTCTTGTTTATTGCTTCCTTGTAAATGTGTCTCCTTTACTAAAAAGTTTCCCTCTGAGGGCAAGGACCAGGTCTGCCCCTTCAAACCTCTACCCCCAGTGCTAAGAGAAAGTGATCAATAAATATTTACTCAGAAAATAGTGGATAAGTAAATGAAACAGGTTCGAATAAATGAATAAAATTCACATTAAATGTAAATGATCTTTCTCAAGAAGTCATTAAGGAAAAAAAAAAAGGACAGAAAAGAAAAGAGAGAGTCTGCTCACAGGAAGCTGGGCTGTATGTTTACTTCATTCTCTTTGAAGAAGCAGGAGTGGGATGTGAAGATTTTTTGGTTTTTGGTTTTTTTTTGTGGTACGCGGACCTCTCACTGTTGTGGCCTCTCCCGTTGCGGAGCACAGGCTCCGAACGCACAGGCGCAGCGGCCATGGCTCACGGGCCCAGCCGCTCCGCGGCATGCGGGATCTTCCCGGACCGGGGCACGAACCCACGTCCCCTACATCGGCAGGCGGACTCTCAACTCGCCACCAGGGAAGCCCGGGACGTGAGGATTTTAACGGGAAAGTGGCATCTCATAGATGGTCTCTCTTTCTGATCTGGTTGCTGGAGCAGTGATCCACGTTATAAGGGACAGGACCCCCGCCTGCCCTGCTGGGAGCACGACCATCCACTTTCTGGCCCTCGTGGGGCATCTGGACCCTTGGCTGTTTGTTCTCCTCTTTATTGTTAAATTCCAAACGGCCTTGGAGAAACGCTATCTTATTTTTCTGCTCTTCATCTCAGGACCTTCCTTGTCCCCTGCCCACCCTGAGGGCACGTGCTCAGGACTAATTAAGTCACGGGGACACTGACCGGGGCTCTCATCCCTCGGAAGGAGTTGCAGGGGAGCTGGGGCCTGGGAGGTATTTTCTTTCCCTGCCGCCCCTGCGTTTGGAGGCAGATAAAGGCGGCCTTTTCTTCCTGCTTCACTTCAGGTGTCCCTTCTGTGAAGCCAGGTTCACCCGCTGCTTTGTGTCAGTGACCTCGCGTCGTTTTCATGATGCTTTTATCCCAGAATCACCTCAGCACCCCAGAGAAAGGGGAACTGGTTATAAAAAGGATACACTACTCTTAATTACTCTTAAACTCCAGAGTGACTCTCCCAAGGGCAGGGAGCCAGGCTGCGAGGTGTTCGTGAAAGCAGGGGCCGTAAATCCTGCTGGCCCTGCTGTGGCTAAGCTGTCCCTGGTGGTGTTTAATCAGTGGCCTTTGTGGGACCTCTCAGGGATGCCGTCTCCTATGAAATGAGAATCCACCTGCAGCTACCTCTGGAGGGAATGTTCCAGAAGGCGGTGGCCCCAGGTTCTCCCTCTGCTGAGTCAGGGAAGAGGTTAAGGGAGATGCTTTGGCTTGTGGGGCATCCTTGGGATTCTTCAGACTCCGCGTATGCAGCAACACCACAGAATATTCTGTAGACCAGACCCCCTCCAGGTGGGCAGAAGGGGGGCGCTGACAAGACCCCCAGCTCCCTCCCTGTCCTCTCAAGGTGCTGCTCTGCCGTCTCCTCCCTGCAGACCAGCAGGCTGTTCTCATTTCCCCCTTTGTCTCTGTTCAGGTCAATCTTCAGAGGAAACCCAGGGCCCAAGTCTACCTCATCCCGACTCAAGTCCCCCCCCACCCCTGCTTAGCCAGTGAGGAGCGCCCTCCCCCCTCCCCTCCCCTGAACCTCCTGGTCCCCGCCTCCATTTGCCCCTCCTCCTCCTCATCCCCTGACCCCTGTCTCGCTCCCCACTTTTTTTCTCCCCATCCCAAGTCCACCCCAGTACACACTCGGTAACTTACTCCTTTAGTCGTCTGAGTTCTAGAAGGCAAGCTCCTGCCCTCAGAGCTTTTGTCTGCAGGTTTTTTTTAATTGGGATTTTATTAGTAGGCTATAACACATATTAAAATAGTATGCCTTTTTTAACATCTTTATTGGAGTAGAACTGCTTTACAATGGTGTGTTAGTTTCTGCTTTACAACAAAGTGAATCAGTTATACATATACATATGTTCCCATAGCTCTTCCCTCTTGCGTCTCCCTCCCCCACTCCCTATCCCACCCCTCTAGGTGGTCTCAAAGCACCGAGCTGATCTCCCTGTGCTATTCGGCTGCTTCCCACTAGCTATCCACCCTGCGTCTGCAGGTTTTTATCTCTTGTAAATGGGCAGCAGCTCCGGGATGGGGAGCAGCCCATTTCCCCCATTTACAAGCAGGGTTCAGAGTAGCGGGCTGCGGCCTGCGTGGAAGAAAGGGCAGGCCGGGGGCGTGGCCGAGCTCTGCACGTCCTTGTCCTTGCTGGCCGGGGGATGGGAAGGGTGAGGGGACACTCATGGCCTGCAGTGCCGCTGGTCCCAAGAGGGGCCCTGCCCTGAGCGCGTGAGGACGCCAGGTTTCCCTGCAACCGGCTCATTAATGCAAAAGTCCATCATCCCCAGGAGCCAGGGACATCAGTGAGGGGAAAGGGCTCTGAACTCCCAACATGAAAGGTGATTGTAACCGCGATGCTGTCACAGGGCCTTGAAAGCACAAGCCCCCAGCGATCCGCGCTTTTGTCCACTTGATTCTGAGCAGCCGAGGGGCAGCCTCGCCCCGAGGAGGTGAGGGGGCAGCTGTGCCCTACGGTGTGGCCCTGCCACGTCCTGTGCTCTCGCAGCTCTGCACCCACCTGGAAGGCCTTGTTTCTGTGGCCCTGATGGCCCTGGAGATGCAGCAGAGGACGATTTGCTCCCTTCATTGATAACATGAGTAAAGAAGACTCCAGCCCCCAGACTCTAGAGGGACAGATGGATGCTTTAGTTTTTCTTTCTTTTTTTCCTTTTTCTCTCTCCCTGTTTTCTTTTGTGGGTTTTTTTTTTGGGGGGGGGTTTCCCCCCCAAAGGAAAGCTCTATGTAGAAGGCTGCTCACTGGGTCCTATTTTCTAATAGCAAAATGCCCTGAACAGTCAGGATGGGAAACAAGGGGTGAGGCTCGTGCAGCTACTCAGTGGGCTTTATGTAAACTGTGAAGTGAAGTGGACAAATATGAAAACTGTAAAACACAAGCGTGAGAAACAGCGTTATTACGTGAGAAATAAGTATAACACGGTACGAACCTCCGTCAGTCTCCAGGCTGCACTGGCCTCCCCACCGGGTGCGTGGCCGCCTGGTCGCTGCCTCAGCTCTCAGCTTCTCCAGCTCACGTGCACATGAGCCACCTGGCAATCCCGTGAGAATTGGATTCGGACTTAGTGGGTCTTGGGTGGGACTTGAAAGTCTGCATTTTTAGCTTCCAGGTGTCGAATATGCTGCTGGTCTACAGGCCACACCTGGAGAAGCAAGGGTTCAGTTCATTTTCACTTCGAGCCTTCATAACAATCCTCCAACTGACAGCAACTGGCTCGGAGAAGGTAAGTGACCTCTCAGGTGAGTCATATTGTCAGGTAAGTGATGTCCTTGTGTAGGCGTCCTCCCCAGGGTCACACAGCAGGTGCATGATGGAGCCAGGATTTGGATAGGGATCGCCCTGCTTCCAAAGCCCCCAGTTTTAATGACGCCCTCCTGTAACTGTAAAACCACGTGGATGATCTTTCTATAATTTTTCCTTAAGGTCAGTTTTGCATCATTGTCTTAATTAAAAATTGGTTATGAGATGAGGGACCATCCAGGTCACTTTGGAAAGGAGGGTAAAGGCTGAACACCTCTCACATAAGTTCTTACTGGCAATAGCTCAGCAGAAACCAAAAGGCATTTACAATGGCCTAAAGTTGCAGTTGTTTTTACCATCAAGATTCAACACAGAATCTGTACTGTAAGAGCCGCACAGACTTGAAGGGGCTGCTATTACCTTGATGAGTGTTTTCAACCAGGAGAAACCCTGAGAGAGAGAACTGTCACCCGGATGTGACACAGACCTTGGCAAAGCTGCAGCCTCTCGCCTGGTTCCTGGCTTCTTTGCCCCCAAGTGCTGCACAGTGACCACGCCCCACAGAATCCAATTTGGGGTCGGCCCCTCCCGGTCACCAAGAGAGTAAACGTCCGTCCACGTGTCCCTGCCTTAGGAGAAATTAGGAGAGAGGCGATCACCAAAACAAACAGATAACAACAACGGAAAGAAAACCCCAATCAGAGTCTGAAAGGGAGTGAGGAGAGAATAAAATGTATGTTCATAATCTATTCTCCATTTGTGTCCCCTTTAAACATTTTTTTGTGTATGTGGGAACAAGTGCTTAGCCAAACCCTGCAGATCTATACCCAAGCAACACAGTAGCAAATAAAAAAAGATTAACTCATCTGATTTAGCAGAGAAAAGAAAAAATACCAGGTAGACAAATACTAGAGTCACCCTCCAATTTATAACCGGGACTGTCAGGTCTGTGGGGCAGAGGAGGGTTTCTTGCTAAATGCGCTAGTGTTGTGGACATTTGTCACTACATTTGGGGAGTGCAGACATGAACTTCGAGTTGGTAGATGGAGTCCAGGCTGTCTTGTGTCAGGTGCCTCTTGTACTGTGCTCACCTAGGCACACAAGCAGCAGCCGCAGAAGGCCCAGCCCTGCTGCCCCCTCCCTTGTGACCTGGGCTGGTCACTTCTTCCTGCCCTTCCTTGGCCTACGGGGCTGTGCTTGGGGACCTTTAAGGATCTTCACTCTGACGTTTTGATTTCAAGAACCAGGCTGGCTTTGAGGAGGTGTGCCTTGCACACAAAGAATCAGCAAGGGAAGGCCTTGGTTTAATCATCTACCACTTACTATTGTGTGACTCTGAGCAAATAGACAGATGGCTTGGCGTTGCAAGGAACAGAGGATTCGATGCAAACAGGCTTGAACAATAAAGGGATTTATGGGCTCAAGCCTTAGAAAATCCCAGAGATAAAAGGATTCTGGAATGACTGGATCAGGCTGTGGCTCAGTTTCCCTAAAGTTTTCTTGGTTCCTCCCTCTCTGAAGGGTCAATGCTGACTTCAGACTGCCTTCCCTCCCGGTAGCGGGGGAAGGCTGCCGTGGTTCTGAGAGCTGCCTCCGCAGTCCCCTTGTCCAGAGAGAACCTCAGAGGAGCCCGCGGGTCCGGGCAAACATCTCCTCACAGCCCACTGCTCACCCGGGCAGGTGCCTCCCCTTGAGCCAATCAAGGTAGGGGGAGTGCGATGAGCTGACCGGTTAGACCAATCACGGGCCTCTCCTAGAGCTGGGGCCGAAGTAGCAGGCCCCTGGGGCTACTGGGCTGAGCAATTCAGGGTCACATGAAGAAGGGGGTGGCGAAAAGTGGCCTGTAATCCCTTGACAGGTGCCCATGGCAAAGTCACTGGATTTCCTTCTTCGGCAAAATAGGAATAACGATAACGACAATAATCATAACTTCTTCCAACTTTTTCCAATGTTGTCAAATAATCATAGGAGGTCACGGGAGGAAAGCCCTTTGGAATCAGCAAAGCTCTGTATAACTTAGCAGGAGGAGCGGATGTTGTGGTTATTACTGTTACTTTTTTTTTTTTTTTTTTTTTTTTTGCGGTACGCGGGCCTCTCACTGCTGTGGCCTCTCCCGTTGCGGAGCACAGGCTCCGGACGCGCAGGCTCAGCGGCCATGGCTCACGGGCCCAGCCGCTCCGCGGCATGTGGGATCCTCCCGGACCGGGGCACGAACCCGCGTCCCCTGCATCGGCAGGCGGACTCTCAACCACTGCGCCACCAGGGAAGCCCTGTTAGTTTTATTAATGCACCAAAATTTGTTTGTTTACTGTGAAATTGGTTCTTTTGGGATGACAGAGTGCTTGATATCAGATATCTCAATGAAGGAAGCTGAAAATTCTGTTTCTCTATTGTAAAATCGATATTGCATGACATGGATTTTTAATTAAAATTAATTTTCATTACACAACCAGTACAAAAGTATATTCCCTCTGTAAGAAAATCAGAATATCAGAAACAAGCCCAAGTCCCTATTGACCTCTTGGCGTCCAGCCACTTACACATAACCCCCGTTATCAGTAAGTGTGATGAAAACCCTTACAGGGTTTTTTTCTATGCAATTGTCCATATGGACACCCAGATAAAAAATGTAAATATTCATTCCTTCAATAAATGCTTATTGAATTCCCACCCTGTGCCAAGCACAACGTCCATGGAACATACATTCTACCGAATGAGGTGGAAAATGAACAGCTGGATACAGAGCAGGGTAAAGAAATGGAGGGAACTGGCGGGTGGATGGTAAGGGAAGGCCTCTGGAGGAGGTGGCGTTTGAGCAGAGGGGGGGTGGTCATGAGGCTACCGGAGGAGGGCTGGTCCAGCAGAGGGAAAGGCAGGAGTAGAAACCTTGGGAACATGCTGCATTTCCAGGGAGCAGAGACAGAGAGGGTGAGAGGGGTGGGAGGGGATTAGGGAGTAGAGGGAGGGGCTGGGTCGGAGGGGCTCTGGGCTGGTAGGTGAGCTCTAAAGGCTTTTGGGAAATAAATGTTTTCACCTAGATGTGTATAGGTCATAGAACAGTGGGTTTTAAAATACATACCTATATGTACGTGTATAGACGTATGTGTATGTGTTTATATATTGTGTGTACCCTTCTGCACTTTCCCTTTTCCCACGGGCTCTGTCCACGTCCGTTCTGTGTCACCACGTTCTGTCTCATTCCTCCCTGCGAGCACGCAGTGTTTCTCAGGCAAGTCGACCGCAGCTGGTTTAGCCCCTCCGTGCTGACAGGCGATTCGGTGGGTTCGGTATTTCTGCCATTAGTCTGTTCCTCACCCACGTCCTCTTTCTTGTCCCGGGAATCCCTGAGACAGGCCACCAGGCAGTCATCTCAGAAAGAGGGAGCTTTGAGAGCTTCCTTCACCGCTGGGGGCCCACAGCCCAGAGCTCCCTGAAGAGCATGCGTCAGCAGGCCTCCGTGAGTCCCTAATGAACCCGCCTGTCCCGACTACACTGGACAGTGGGCAGGAGGTGAGGTGGCTATGGCGGAAACTAAGGAACAGGAGTCTGGACCAATTATCTGCTCATAACGGGACATCAAAATGCTCTCTGAAGGCGTTGGAAACTGATAGGGTTTGTGATAGCTAAAAATAGGTGCTCCAAGTCCCGGATGGGACCTGAATAGAGGCGGGGCCCTGATATGTGCGGGGCCAAGGCAGGGGCGGGGCCAGAGCTGCAAGTGGGGCCAGTTTAGGGTGTGTGGCCATGTGGGGGCGGGGCCAACCTGGGGCTGGGGCCAAGACAGGGGCGGGGCCCAGCTGGGGGCAGGGCCAGGGCAGGGGTGGGGCCAGGCTGGAGGCAGATCCGTTTAGGACATGGGGCCGTGGCAGGGGCGGGTCCTTGGTGTAGGCTGGTGAAGCGCAGAGTCCAGGGTCTCACGTTTCCTCTGCCGCTCTGCTGATAATTTTCATCATAGTCTTAACAACACGTTTCTTTAAAAAAACACTATTGAAAAGGAGCCACTTTAGAGACTTTGTTCAGGAGAATAACCCGGCCCAGAAACTGCTTTTTTTTTTTTTGGCTGTGTTGAGTCTTTGTTGCTGTTCGCGGGGTTTCTCTAGTTGTGACAAGCGGGGTTGGAGCACTGGCTCTAGGTGCATGGGCTTCAGTAGTTGCAGCACGCAGGCTACAGTAGTTGTGGCTTGCGGGCTCTAGAGCGCAGGCTCAGTAGTTGTGGCGCACGTACTTCGTTGCTCTGCAGCATGTGGGAGCTTCCCGGACCAGGGCTCGAACCCGTGTCCCCTGCGTTGGCAGGTGGATTCTTAACCACTGCCCCACCAGGGAAGTCCCCCAGAAACTGCTTCTATCCTTTGCTTCTTGTGAGGGCCTGACCTGTGAGGCCCGTGAGTCCCCCACATATCCATTATATAGGGAATAACAAACACCATGACAGCTCCAGAGAGAGACCGAAGAAGAAAAGAAAAAGCTTAATTTTAGGACTTTTAATGGCATTTGGGTCCTGCTTGTGAGCACATTTTCCCTTTGCCCGGGCCACACAAATTATGTAGTTGGACCTGTCTGGAGAGAAGTGTCACTCACTCACTCTGTTTCTCACAGTCAGCAGAGGAATTCTATGGAGGCACAGTCTCCTCCCAGCCTGCCCCAGCTCCGTGCATATGGCAGCCCCTGGGAGTTGTCCTCCACTCCTTTCCTTCCCCCCTTCTCATCCAGCAGCACATTCTTCCTGCTCTACCTGTATCTACCTGTTCCACTAGCATCTGACCCCCTCTCACCTCCTCCACTGTGGTCACCTGGCTCAGGCCATCATCACCTCCTCCTGGCATCCCCCAGTCCTCCTGCTCCAGCCCTCCCCCCGCCAACCTATTTTCAGCCAGACAATCCTGTTGAAATATAAACCAGATCCTGTTTCAATGACTCTCACTTCCCTCAGAGGAAAAGCTGACCTTCACAGTGGTCCAAAGGCCTGAGATGATCTCCACTTCCAGCCACCACCTGTCACCTCTCTAGACTTATCTTCCCCTTCACTCCCCATCACCCACTTGGCTCTGCCACACTGGCCTCCTCACTGTTCCTCAAACGTATCCCTCCTCTCCCCTCCGGGAGGCCCTTGCTATGCTCTCTGCCTGCAACACCCCGTCCTCACAAACCCCAGGCAGCCCCCTCCCCTCCTTCCAGCTTCAGCTCAAATGTCACCTCATCAGCCAGGCCTTCCCTGGCCTCCTGGCCAACCTGGAACCCACCCCGGCGCCCCCTCTCCTGTTATTCTGCTTCATCGTCTCCATGGCATCGACCTGCATCGGGTGTGGTGCCTGTGCCCCCTGTGATCTGTCCCTGTCCCTCGTCCTGCCACAGTGTCAGCTCCACGGGACCAGGGCCACCGGCTCGGCCCAGGGCTGAGTCCCCAGTGCTCAGAGTAGGCACCAGGTGCATAGGTGCTGCGTGTTTGGGTGACTGAATGAATGAGGTCGTGTGCTCACAGCAGGGCCATACTGCTCCCGGGGCGGGGGGGGGCAAACTTGGTTCTTGGGCATGATAGGATCTTACTCTCTTTATATAAACACACAGATGTACCTACAGTACATAAACCATTGTCTGGTAGTTCTGTAGTATTCAAATTTCATGAGGGGCAATTAGGAAACAAATGTCTGAAATGGCTCCTTAGGGGGTGATAATGAAGTAGAGTTTGAGGAACACTGAATTAAAGGAAAATCAGATGAAACTTCAGCCTTTTCCTCCCACATTTTGCCAAGGCCCTGGTAGGAACTGGGAAGGCAAATCAAGATAAGTGAAAGTATGTAAAACAGTCACGGGCATTTTCCTGGTGGGGAAAAGAATAGAAGGAGGGCCTCCTTGCTTTGGGGAAACATTTTTTTTTTTCCTGCCAAGGGACAGACTCACAAAGGATGATATCTACATTTTCCTGAAGCCTCTAATTTTCTCATTTATCATTTGTCAGCGCCCGAGGCCCTTCCACAGCCCGGGGAATGTTTGCACACATCTATTGATCCCTTCTACCAAACAAGTCTCAGTCCCTGGGAGAAATTCGTTACTGTTGCTGAGGCTGCTAATTTCATCCATGAATGCCACACTGTGCTGTCCTCGCAGGTGGGACCTTGGGGCGTCTCCTACCACCCTGAGCTCTGCGGCTCTTGGCGAATGTGTTTCCCCCGAGCTCGGGCTCCTGTAAGACAAGGGAACCGTGGAAACCTTCCCGCAGCCCGTTCCTGAGAACGTGAGCAAAGTGGATTGCGTGAGGGTGGATGTAGACCAGGGCTTCGGGAGTGAGGCCGGGGCTTCTGGAACTCGTGACCTCGCTTGCTGGACTCACCCATGGGGACCTTTACGGAGGGGCTTTAGCCAGCCAGAGGGAAGGCAGAGGGGGCTGGCGCCTCTGGCCCGAGGCGAGGTCTCAGGGCACCAGGGAGGGCTTCGCCAGGGTCCCTGCGAACGCTCTTCCCTTTCCTCACCATCAGTTCACCCCAAGCCGCTGACAAACACCAGCCTCTTTAGAGAAATTCAGTCCGACCCTCAGGCAGTGGTTCCCGGGTTCCAGCTGCCCCTGTGGCACTTTCCCCACTTTATGGGTGAAGGACACGAGTGAGAGGACCCCCCGAGGTCACGCGGAGCCGGATGTAACACATGCTTTAGTGCCTGCACGTTTCAGGATGTACATGAAGGGGTTTAAAATCTCCAGCCAGAATGAAGGTGGAGATAACTGCCTCTGGGGAACCTCCCTTTGCTCCCTAGAAAGTGTGAGACACAGTCAGGAAAGAAACCATGTCCCCTTAAGCTTGGGGAGAGAGCACAGTTTAGTAAAAAGGAGTGGTTCATCCTCCCCGCTGTTCTGAGATGTCATCCTCTCATGATCTACAATCTACGGAGTGTCTGGTCCACTTCTGGACCCTCTCGGGTTCCATGGGGCCCAGGCTTCCTGGGGGCTGCTGGATTGCATAGGAATTCAGGGTCACTGGAGCGTACCCACCGCCCCAGACTCAGTGGATGCTCGGGATGACCTCTGACCCAAAGCCGGAGGTGGGCATTTGCAGAAACCAAAAGCCAGTGTGCATCAGAGTCAGGCAGTAGGGGACAATGAAGCTTTTGTGTGGATGCAACTGGGGGAGGGGCTAGGGGGTGGGGATACAGCGCTTCCCTGCAGGGTCTGCAGCACAGGCCTTAGTGAGCAGGTTCAGAAAGGGACCCCCGGAGGTCGGGCCGCAGCACAGCAAAGTGGGTGCTGCAGTAGGCACCTACCTAATGCGGCAGGTGGTCAGAGATGCTGCTCTAGGGGTCAGGCCATCCCAGCATCTGGTGGCTTCGTGCTGTGCCCCCCACGGTGTCAGGAGCTGGGACAGCGCCTGCGGGGGCCTCAGTGTTTCCTGGGCTGATGTAGGTTGACTCGTGCTGTCCTGAGAGGACATCTGTGCTCTGACCCCTCACCCGGCTGCTCTGCTTCTCCCAGGTCCCTCACGTCCACCTTTCCCAAGTGGATGTGGATTCCAGGGACAGGCCACCCACGAAGCCACCAAACAGCAGTCAGGTCCTGTTGGTCACTCAAGGGCACCTTCACAGTCATTGCTCACTGTGGCATCTATGCTGTTATCTTATTTAATATTCACCTTTAAGCCAGACCTACTCCTAGTTTTCTTAAATAAATCCATTCTTATGGTACGACCTACTTCAACCTCTTGACCCATTTTAATGGAATCACAGGCTTGATGAACAAGCTGGAATATTTTCTGCCCCTTCTGTGGGCTCCTAGGAACATCTCCTGTACCACGAGGGGCGTGAAGACCAGCCCTGTAGGAGAGCGTCCTTCCTGACACTGCTGTGGGGGTGCGGGTCAGCAGCCCCGTGAGCCGTGGCTACAGGGCCTCACTCAGCTTGGGGAGCAGAGGCTGCCCACGGCACCACCAGCACCGATGGAGCCCACGCACATCTCCCGATGCCTGCTCTGTGCATCGTGCACACGACGTCGACGTCACCTGACACACCTGACACACATGCTCAGCATCCTGGGCTACTTCACAGCAAGACGCAGACCACAGGGCTGAAGGAGAGGTCGACATACTTTGGTCCGACCTCTGTTTTAGAGACTGGTCACCTGGGGTCCCAAGCTGGGAAGGGACGTGTTTGAGGTTACACAGCTGTAAGTGATGGAACCAAAAGCCACCTCGGTCCCCAGGCTCGTTTCGGAGACCCCATCACACGCTCCCTGGTCCTGTCCCCCTGCCTGTGCAGCCCCCTTTAAAATAAATAGATACCTGATCACCAAATCAAACACTGTTCAATCTGTCTGTTCCCTGCCCATCTCTTTCCAGAGACATCTACAGTATTCCTTTAGCCGTTTCTGCAAGTTTCCTCCAGGTCTTGTAAGAGTGAGCTATTGGTGGAGCTTTCAGGCTGTGCTGGTCTCTTTCAAATGTCTGTACCCTTGGTGAGGGGTCAGCTCCCCTCCTCCACCCGCACCCCATCTCCCACCACCCTCCACAGACTAATCATGATGTTAATTACGTCATAACCAGCGTTTATGTCACGTGACGTTATTCACTGCCGAACCCATTTTTGTGACATGGCTGCCTTTTCTTTCTTCTGCATCCTTTGTTTCCTCAGAGTTAATAATTTCCTTGTTCTTTTTACTTGCAAAATTGCTTACAGATTCTTCGTTCTCTCCGGATCCTCCATTATTCCTTCCAGTCCAGTGTTTTTCAAGCTGTTTTGACCACAACCCATGATAAGAAATCTATTGTACAATGAGGCTGGTGTGCGTGCTCACACACACACACACACACACACACACACACACACACACACACAATATAGGAAGCCAGAATTTCACAAAACAATATTCACTTTCACTGTAAGTGATACCCTTTGATAGTTTCTACTCAATTCTGTTATTTCACGTTTTAAAATGCTGGTTGAGACTCATGGAATTGATGTCAGGCCCTGCGAAGGTGGCTCAATCTACCCTTTGGGAAGCTCTGCACTAGCCCAGCTCAGCCCCGCTCTTCCTGGGCCCTCAGCTCCTCTCTGGCAGGGGTGACTCTCCTGTGACCGACCAGCTCTCATCTGGAGACTTTTCTTTGCTCCTCTCCACTATTTGATGACTACTTTTTCATCAGTTTTCTGCTTTCCACAAGTCACTTCCAAATTATTTCTTTTTAACTGAGGAAAATAAAATTTGTAGTGACTCTTCAGCCTATTTGATTTTTTCCCACCTTTTCTCCAGTAACAGAAAAATAAAAGTGTGAAGGAGAAAATTATAACAGGAAGAAGTCAGAGAGCAAATTGGGGAATTGATTTATGCATGGTTTTGGTTCTGCACGAAACCAAGGATGCTCAGATGAAAAGCCAGGCCTCCAGCCATGTATCATTTCTGGCGACAGCCAGACGATGGAATGAAATGTTCCCGGTGGCTGTAAAATCAGTGTCTCACCCTCAGCAAGCTTGACTTTGGGCAGATGGCTCTTTGTGGTGGAGACCGTCCTGAGCGTTGTGGGATGTTTAGCAGCATCCCTGACCTCTACCCATGAGATCCCAGTAGCCTCTCTCCCTTAGTTCTGACAACCAAAAGTATTTCCAGAAACTGCCCAATACGCCCTGAGGGCAGACTCACCCCTGGCTGGAATCTCTGCTCTGAAGGGCTGGGTCCCGCCTGTGCCTGTGATTCCAGGCAGCACCGCGGCCTATTGAGGATGCATCGAGCGGAGCCTCAGTCGGTCGATCGCGTCCTCCAGAAGCCGCAGCAGGTGTAATGAGCGGACGCCTGTCATTTACGGCCCTGGTTGTGTGTGGGACACCACGGGGACTCGTGCAAACCGGCAGCCCAGGGCCTGTTCCAGGCCAGCTCTCCACTGACTCAGCACTCCTGAGGACTGATCTCGGCCTCCTCTGAGTAATTATAAAGTTATTAAAAACTAAAATCACTGATGGCCCGGAACTGACTCTGCCTCTTCTGAATAGACTCACTAGCAAGTTACAATACAAATAACCTGGGGCTTAGGGAGCTATTAGTAAAATGGGCCATTTACCGTCACTTGGGGACAAGTTACTGGACTGTTTCAGCATCAATATCTGAGATGAGGTCCATGGGAAAAGGTGACCCGAGATGCCACTGAGACAGTAATTGGCCAAGATGTGTCCCTCACCGAGTTGAAGCCAAAGTCACAACTACGGGTCTAACGTTGACCTAGGAATTCCTTGCAAAAGAGGCAGGAGTGGTTCACAGCAGGGCTGACTGTCCCCCGGGTTCAGAGCAGGCCCGTCCCCGCCCAACAGGCTGAGGCACGGGGAGAGCGGCCGGGCAGCGTCTCTGGTCAAGCCAGTGCTGCCCAGTCTGAGTCTGGAACACCAGCGGAGGGACCAAGTCATTCACTCTAATGACTGGAATTTCAACACCAGAAACCAGCAGGAGGGCTGATCCGGTGCAGATCAGCGAAAGAGGATAAAAACATCCTGGCAGCTGGTTAGCAGGGATGCGGGATGTTTGTTTTCTCCTCCTGAGAACTGCCTCTCAGCCTCCTCAAACAGTGTTCCTGCATTTCCTCTGTCAGCCTGGGGGCGGGTCCCTGGGCTGGAGGCCAGCTCTGGGCCCCTCCATGTGTCACCGTCCTGCTGCCCCTGGCCGGTAATCCGGGTAAATCCCGAGTCTCCGCCCCCCCCCCCCCCCGCAGGAAACACGCCCGAGACCCGATTACACGAGACGCAGGAGGAGCTCTGAGCAGAGATGAAACTTACGAATCGTCCACGCTGCCGTTGGTCATCCTGTCTCAGCAAGTTCGTTTTCAGAGAGTAACTTGACAGCCCTTTCAGGATTTGGAGCAGCTCAACGTCGCGTGCCCTCGAGGCAGGTATTAATGGATGAGGCGTCAGCCCTGTGGTTCATTTAATTCAAATCACTTGTTCCTGCAATACTCATGGGTTAAACACTCATCCTGCAATTCCTGCGCCCAGAGCAGGGCTGGAGGGGGTCCTGGGCTCTCTCTGCAGGAGCTGTTTCACACTTGGGCTCCCCACATACTCGGGACACGTGGTGCTTCAAGTCTCCGTGTTCACAAGTGCACGTGAGTGCGCTGTGCGCTGGGAGAGGATTCACAGGTGCGAGCTGGCGGGGGGCGGGGCTGGCAGGGGGCAGGGCGGCGGGCGGGCTGGGAGGGTGCGGAGGCCTGAGTTCACGTGGTCCTCAACTCTAAGCCCTGAGGCTGGGAGACGATAACGTTCCTTCTCTGCCATCGAGCAGAGCTCAAAGCCGGGCCCACCCACCTGCTCGTTCAGCTTTCTAATTCTTCTCCGTCCGGATTGGCGGAGAGAATTCCGTTCATGGAGGCCGCACGAGGAAGTCCGTTTGTGGCACCAGGTCAAGCTGCCTTGTCCAAACCAGCCTCGGGAGAGACACCGTGTGTCCTCGTCCCCCTGCGATCCTCGCATCTCTCCTTCCGGCCTCTGGACCAGGAGCGGGGGAGGCACGCGATTCATTAGCGTCCACAGATCCCAACACACGCTTTAAAAAGTTGAACACGATTCCCAGGTTCTCCTTAGAAGAGCTATTTATGTGATCAGTCCGAGTGCAGTCTAGTGAGCGTCTGTGGCTTTCACAATGTGGGGGGTGGGACCTGGGAGGAGAGGTGTCTTAGACAGTCCTCGCTGGGGAGCCGGAGACCCGGGGCGCCGGGAGCCCGTCTCTGGGGCAGGAGAGCCTTTCTGGCGGGGCTGGGAGGAGCCACCGCTGCCTGGCTGGCTCTGCTCCCCGTCCCGAGTGGGATGTGGGGTCCTTGGGGGCGTCACTCAGGGGAGGGCAGCCCCGGAGAGGCAGGACGGAGGAACAGAGGCTGCACCACAGCTGAGCTTGACCCTCTCGTTTGTTCTCCGAGAGGCCCTTGCAGGCAGAGGTCTAAACACCCGCCTGCAGGCGGAGAGAGGGAGGCGCTCAGTGAAGAAAGAAACCCCTTGGAAATGTTGTCTGTGAAACTCAGCCTTTGTTGCAGAAATGCGTCCAGGCCTGAGCTAAACGTGGCCGCCCCTGGCCCCTGGGGGAGGCTGGCCCCGGCCCAGCATCTGTCCTTCAGTGAACACAGTGGGCCGTGCCCAGATCAAGGAATAAGAGGCCACAGGGGAGATGCAGGACATCCGACTGGTCCAGCGACCTCCTTGCATGTGAGGCAGGTGAGGCTCAGGGGACACAGGGACTCCTCCAGGCCCTCGGGTGACGATGGCGGAGCCGAGGCCCGAGGTCCCAGCTCCAACTCCCCCCTCAGAGCTCTCTCTGCCGCCGGCATCACTCATCACGGGCCAGCCCTGCGCTGAGCACTTCCTACCTCCGCGAGTTTCATCCTGACACAGGAGCCGAGATGATCCCCATTCTACAGACGAGGAAGGGAGGCTCTGAGCGGCCGCGTGACTTGCTAAGATCCACAGCTGCTGCTCGTGGCAGGGGTGGGACTGCAACCCCGGACTGTGTGACTCCACAGGGCCCCGCCTTCTTCTCCACTCTCCTCAGAGGGAGTATTCCACCCCATGACGATTGGGTTTTCCTCACATTCAAGAAAGGAAAATGTAAAGTGTCAGGAGAATGATTCTCTAATGAGATGCTCAAGGGAGTTTCTACAACTTTGAGCAGTAACAGAAATGCTAATAGCTAATATTAACATCTGCCCCTCTGTTGTAAGCACTTTGGTGGGATTCACTGTTTAAACTTTAAACAAACTTATGTGATATGATTTTATGTGACCTCATTACCCCTGTTTTACCGATGTGGAAATTTCATCAGGGAGAAAAGAAATCACTTGCTCCAAAACCCCGGGTCCAGAATTCTGTTTCCCTGGAAATACACCCAGGATGGGGATTTTCACACCTATGGGAAGCTGCATTGTTGGGCATCGTTGTCCTAATTCTTCACCCTCCCTTCCCTGGATCCTCGCCCTTTGTCGTGTGACTTTGTAGTTTTCCCCTCTAGATGTGGAGTCTCTTGTCTCGTTGAGGTTGCATTGGGTTTGTGATTTGCTCTGCCTGATGGGATGTGGGCAGAGGGTTGAATGTGCTTGCCCAGCTGGTCCTGACCTCCTGTGCTCCGCCTTCTCTATGAGAAGAATATGCCTCTGGTGTCACGGGTCCTGGGAAGATGAGAGACTCGTGGACAGACCCGGACTCAACCCTTAGCTTGAAGCCAAGTAAAGCCAGGCCTGGCCTCGATGTGATGAACCCCAGCAGACGTGTAGACATGAGAATGAGAAATAAATGTTTATTGTTGTTTGCAACTGACTTTGGGGGCGGTTTGTTATGCAGCTTAATTGGGACGATAGCTAACAGATACAAACCCCTGTGAGTGAACACACTACAGCCCTCGGAGCATCCACACCACTTGCCCTCAGCACCAGGGAAAGAGCCCATCTTCTTCCCCCCACGCCACATGTCCCACTGCCCCCGAGCATCTTCATGTTAGATGGCACGTCCCTGACTGCCATCTCATGTTGGCACACATTCCAGGGGACACACACCAGGACCTTCTTGTCTGTGTTCAAAGAGCTTTACTGTCACGCACATGCGATTTATGTCCAGTGTGGGCTTGGGTTTTCCCTCTTCCCCATTCGGACCTTAAATCATCACAAGAGTGATTCACGATTCCTAACTAAGGGGCTTCCCTGGTGGCGCAGTGGTTGAGAGTCCGCCTGCCGATGCAGGGGACGCGGGTTCGTGCCCCGGTCCGGAAGGTTCCCACGTGCCGCAGAGCGGCCGGGCCCGTGAGCCATGGCCGCTGAGCCTGCGCATCCGGAGCCTGTGCTCCGCAACGGGAGAGGCCACAGCAGTGAGAGGCCCGCGTACCGCAAAAAAAAAAAAAAAAAAGTTTCCTAACTAAGGATGTTCATGGCAATATTATTTATACTATCCAAAAACGAAAGAGAAAAAGAAGGGAAAACAACGTTACAGTCCGACAATAGAGGAATCATTGTACATCTATAAGATGGACTGTTTCATAGTTGTTAACATTTATGTTTCTGAAGGCTACTTTATGGTACTGAGAAATGCGTACAATATACTGTGAAGTAACAATCAAGGCGGGATCTGAAGCCTGCATATTCAAACTACATCATAATTTTATAAACTAAGTAGACGTTTTATATATGCAGTAGAATACTGGAGTTGGATTTTAGTTTTTCTCCATTTTGTAGGAATATTTTATAAACTTTGTTACCTTTTGGGTCAGAAAATAAATGAACATCATTAAAAATAAAAATATAATAAAGGCATAGAGAAGCCTTGAGCCATGATGTGTCACTTTCTTTTCAGCTGGAACACTTTTTTAGCTCCACAAACTGTCCCTTCCCCCTGGCAAGCCCCCAGGGCAGGGACTCTGTCTCCTTTCTGTCTTGGTGGCGCCGGGAGCATAATCAGGGCTCAGTAAATAATTGATAATCACAAAGACCCCAAAAGGAACCCATTCACTACACCAGGTGGACTGGTAACTCCTCAAGGCATTCTCTTAAGTGCATTTCATTTCTTTTTAATTTTTCTCCAACTTAAATGGATGGAAATGAAAGTCAGGAGAGAGCTGCCGGCTTGCTGAGAGCCAGAAAAGGGAAGAATAAGTGAATGAGAGCAGTCACTGCAGGGCCCCGCGTGGAGCCTGAACCCCAGGCAACTGCAGGGCTGAATGTCCCTTCTCAGGAGGGGGAGGGGCCTTTCATGCCCTTCCCCACACAAGGGAAGCCACCTTCTAATTTCCTTTTTGAAAACGAGAGTTTTTTGCCCAGCAGTTCTCCGAGGCTCTATGATCTCAGAATCAATAAAGAAGTGGGTGATGTAGGAAACACCGTTCAAAATCAACAGGAGAAAGAGGGACCTATGAAATTAGAGGGAAGGGCTCTGCCTCTGAGTCACTTACTAACAGGTATTTGCTGAGCACCCGTCCCTGCTGGGCGCTGCTCTGGGTGCCGGGACAGGGCAGGGAACCAAACAAAGTCCCCACTCTCACGGACGTCACTTTCTAGCCTGGGGGACAAGCAATAGCCATTGGACCAACCATCGTATGACATGTAGGGAGGTGACAGTTGCTAGTCAGGAGACAGAACTGATGGACAAAGTCGTATAAGTGGGCAGGGACGGCCTCTCGGAGGAGGTGAGGACCCTGTTAGAATTGCCAATTCTCACGCGTCACCCCAGACCCGCGGAATCAGAACCTCTGAGCTGGGACCGGCATCTGCGTTTCAACAAGCCCTCCAGGGGGTCCAGAGTCTCGCTAGAGTCTGAGAAGCCCCAGTAGTGCTGGACCCCTGGCTCCAGTCTTCCCCCAGGAGACCGGGGGAGTGAGTGTTGAACCGCAGGAGGGGCTGAGGGCCACCCATGAGCAGGATGGAAACCGGTCCCAGGAAAAGAGTCAGGTGGAGGCTGTGCATGTGCTTGTCCTGAAATCTCCTTTAGGGGTTTCTCCGGTGGGAAGTGATGCTCTGGGTGGGGGCGCCTGATTAGAGCTTCTAAGTGACAGAAACTTGGAAAATCAACACAGAGCGACCCCCTGCCCAGGGCTGAGGGACAGGACGGACGAGGGGGTGGAGCCCAGGCACGTCCTGCGGGGCCCCTGTCATCACCCCCCCCACCGGCCCAGGGCCGTGTCCCCACCCCTCCATCCTCGGTCCCTCAGCTTGGACCCCCCGAGCCCTGCCCTGTACCGGGTGTGGGCAACGCAGTGGGGAAGGGGCCCCGTCCCCTGGGCTTGTCCACAGTGGAGTGTGATGCAGCGTGATGGTCCAGAGCCCCCAGGACGGTGTCCCCAACCCTGAGCAGCCTGAGAAGGGGTCTCTGAGGAGGTGACATCTGAGCTGAGACCTGAGGAATGAGTAGCGATGAGCTGGGGACATCAGGGGCTCTGGGACAGGAGATAAAGACCCAATCAAAGGCGCCGTTGTCCTGGGTCAGGAGTTCAGATAGATGCGGGAGGGTTTCGGGGCAGCTTGGCCGTGTCAGGGTCCAGGGCCAGCTTCCCAGCCTCGCCCTCGGTTTCCACCTCCTGTCACAGACACAGCCTCAGCCTCAGGCACCGGGCGTCCTGTGGGACCCTCTCACCAGGAAGGGGGGGCCTGCATGGGTGTCACCCTCACCAGGAGAACCTCCCAGCTGCCCCCCGACTTCCCCTGGGTCTCGTCCCCACCCTGAGAGACTCTTCAGGTCTGCTGGGGCGCCCTCCCCTCGCTGTCCCTGTGCCAGGCCACCGTCTCCAGCCGCCGGGCCTGCCTGTCCTCCGGAGGGTCTCCTCTGGCCGCCTGTGTCCACTTCCCACAGCCAGTGGCTGAGAGTGCGGGAGTACCTGCCTCAGCTCCGCGGTGAGGGGGACCTCGGGTGTGTCTTCTGCACAGACTCCCCAGTTCCAGGGGATTGAGTTGGGGTGCGGTCCAGAGGAGGGACCGCAAGACCAGAGGCAGGGGAAGCGGGGTGCCCAGGGAACTGCACAGGCTTCCACGTGGCCAGAGTGCAGGCTTGGGGAAGGAGAAGCGTCGTCGGGGTGTGACAAGTGGTGACTTGTGTTGCCCCATGAAGAAGCCTCCAGCAAGGCCCTTAGGAAGCAGCTCTCACCCAGCCTTCCTTCTCGGCGAGCCTGGGAGCTGGGAAATCCTCACCAGGCAGGAATAGCACTTTCCCTGCTTCAGTGTCAAGAGCGTGAGGCCGGAAGCTCAGCAGCTCACCCGCAGAAGCATCTGCTCAGCTTCCGCGTCTCCGGAGCCTGTGGGGCAGGACAGACCCGACATCAGTATCACTTTAAAAGGAAGCGTGATGAAAGCCCTCTTGCTGGCTCTGGATTGAACACACCAGGGGCCCAAAGAGCTACACGTGACTCTGGGTCAGAGCAAGCGCTTGTAAACATGCGAGCAAATATCCGCGGACAACATTGAATTAAAGATGTATTGCGCCTCCTCTTTTCTCTTCTCCAAATTTCTCATCAACCCCAGACTTGTCACAGCAGCTTCCGGCTGCCACGTGCCGAGCCCGGTGTCAGGTGGAGGCAGGGTGACATTGGAGACCTCTTGGCGCCTATCTCTGCCCGTGGTCCCCTCCTTCCCCCTCATCCCAGGGAGGGAACCAGGGGTGGCCCCTCCTTGTGGAAGTTACCTTCCCGGGACAGGAGCAAGAGCCCTTCCTGTCTGGGAAAGACTTTGCTCACTGGAGAGTTTAGGGAGCCTGTTGGGAGGGGAGAGAGAGAGAAAGCCAGGATGAAAGAAGATTCTGGAAGAACAGAAAGGGGATGTTCACTGATTCCTAGAGGAAGTGCCAACCGCAGAGGGCGGCTGCGAGGTCCCCATGTTTGCAAGAGGGAATCCTTTAGGTCCTGCAGGTGGCCGACTTGCTGAACAGTGGTGCGAGCTCAGTTCCTTTGGTAAAATCGGGTCCGGTTGTGGCTCTCAACTGGGTTGTATGTTAGTTAGTCCTGGGAAGCATGAAAACTTCCTGATGCCCAAGTCAGACCTCAGACTCATTAGATCGCCTCTGGGAGGGGGACCCAGACTTTGATGATAAGTATCTTTAATGCCCCTCTGGTCACTGGAATGTATAGTCAAGACAGAGAGCCCTGATCTGAACTGACACCCACCATCCCAGGAGCCAGTATGAGAATCTCAGGAGCACAGACTCCGGAGCAGGAGGGCCCTGAGAATCACCAGCCTAAGTCCTGCTCCTCCTCACACAGGACGAAGATGGTTTCCAGAGAGGTCATGCTGTTTGCCCAATGCCTCACAGCACACGAGTGGCAGAGCCACTTCAAATATTCCCTCCACTACTCAACCTCCCTCAAAGATCAGGTGAGGCTCTAGACTTCTCGGGAGCTTCGTGTATGATGGTAATGGGGTCTGTGACTTCCAAGAAGGAATCCAGGGCGTCCTGATGGCTCAGCAAGTCATCCTATTGCAGAGACCTTGAGGCCCTTGCTTTGTAGGAAAATTCCAGGATGCTTGGAATGCTTTCCAGGATGTAGAAAATGGAGATGTGCCTGGAAACCCAGGAAAAGATCGGGCAACAGATGACAATTTGGGTTTTGTGGCCTTTCCCCCACCAAAAAGAAATAAGCCGCGGCGGGTCCTCAAAGTGCAGCAACAATCGACGAGAGGGGGTAGGGAACTGAATGCACCAAGGTATGGGATCAGAAGGGCACAAGCAACTGATGGTTGCAAGGCAAGTTTAACAACAAAGCGTAGCCATATATATACCCCTAAAGCAGGGAATTTGCTTAGTCACGCCTTATCGGCATCAGCTGGTTGATTGGCTTCTCGGCTTCTCCCTCAAAGGCACCAATTTCCCCTCCAGGGTTGCTTTTCCTAGCTTTAGGGAACAACCAGGGACTCCCAGTAACTGAGCAGGTCCCTGGAGCGATTTGGCCAAAGGCCATCTCCTTCTTTACGTTCATACCATAAAGTCCAGGATGCATACCAAGGAGAGTACAATCGGGCCCTGAGGCTTATGAGGGTCTTAATGGCGCCTTCCTCAGAGGGCAATGCTCGCCACAACATGGCAAAAACGTTCTTCATAGAAAGGGCATCTGGGTTTCATAAATAGACCATAAAGAGGCGACAGAAGAACCAGAATAGCCCCAGATCAACATCCATCCCCATCGTCTGGTTCGCCCTCCATCATTGACACTCTCTCTCTCACCTCAGCTCAAAACAAGCGTTCTTGCCTTTGGGAAGGAGGACCAGTGTCTCCTCCTCCATATACCTGTCTCTTGGCTCCACAGGTGGAGGAGGGTGTATCCAGTTGGTGGGAAGGTGAGGCCTGATCTCCATCCAGGAGGCAGGACTAATATGCAAATGGTTACGAGTCAGGATACTTGTGGTGGCAAACAACAGAAAGCCCATCTAAACGTGGCTTTCACCCTTGCTACGCAAAGTGGGGTCCATCCATCAGCACCATCAGCCTGGAGAAATCTGGAATCTCAGGTTCTACCTCAAACCTACTGAATAAGAATCTGCACTCTCATGAGAGCCCCAGATAATTCACGTGCACATTAAAGTTTGAGAAGCACTGACTTAAGTTACAAGGATATATTTTTGCTCACTTAACGAGAAGCCCAGAAAAGGCAATTCTCATCTGTTCACCTAAGTATCTCAAAGATCTCAGGTCTTGTCTCACTGCACGTCTCTCTGCATCTCTGAGATTCTCTGGTTTTATCTTTTTTTTTTTTTTTTTTTTTGCGGTACGCGGGCCTCTCACTGCTGTGGCCTCTCTCGTTGTGGAGCACAGGCTCTGGACGCGCAGGCTCAGCGGCCATGGCTCATGGGCCCAGCCGCTCCGTGGCATGTGGGATCCTCCCGGACCAGGGCACGAACCCGCGTCCCCTGCATTGGCAGGCTGACTCTCAACCACTGCGCCACTAGGGAAGCCCAGTCTACAGGATTCTTGATGCATGGCAGCAACTTGTCATTATTT
This sequence comes from Kogia breviceps, assembly GCF_026419965.1. Lineage (NCBI taxonomy): Eukaryota > Metazoa > Chordata > Mammalia > Artiodactyla > Physeteridae > Kogia > Kogia breviceps. The sequence goes on along the minus strand of NC_081323.1, from coordinate 12,887,811 downwards.
GCCTCATTTAATGGAATCGCATTATATATCTTTGCACACTTCATCACATCTAACAGCGTTTTGCACAGAGTAGTTGTTCAAAAAAATACTTAAGTGTTTAAATGTTTGATCAATCAATAGGTTTTCAACTGAGCATCCTTACAAGTGAATATCATAAAGTGACAATAAAAGCGCTTTTATTACCGTATGTTGATGACTCCAATTAAATGCTTTTCTGCGCGTTGGAGAACAGGATGTTTCAGTTCTTCTGCTTTTAAGCTCAGGTCTTTTCACTTTTGATATATGCATGTTTGAAAACCTGTAAAATTTATACTATGGATGCTGTTAAACTGTGTTGCTAGTGGCCAAATTCAAAAATTCTTATGGAGATTTACATTCATTAGAAATGATGGCAAGTTGTGGAATGGGATTCTGCAGAGTCAATTTAAGGCAATTTGTTTCAGGGAGAGCGTCAAGCTGAGCGGCCAGCTTGGATGTGACTCCTGAGAAACAGGCTTGCCTTGATGAATGGTGCCGAGTTCCCGTCCCAGAGGGGCCACCTATTTTCTGACAATTGGCAGCTCTATCTGTGCCGTGGGACAGCGAGGAAAATTGTCTTCAGCCTTTAGAGAATAAGGCAGCTGTCCTCTTGATTTCCACACGATCCTGCTTCTAAGCGACACTTGGGGATTTATCGGGGTGAGATCCTTGGGTATTCATTCGGGTCCACCACCACAACCAGGGCTGTGATGTCCGGAGGGGAAATATAGATGGCAGGCAAGGAGAAAGGAAGCTGGGAGATTGTTTTACCCTGGGCACATTCTCCGAAAAGGGTACCTTTGCAGCAACGATCTTCTTGAAGTATTATGTTGACGTGAGTGGTATTAATAGGATGATCAAAAGACTTTGAAGAAAGCTTTCTGAAATATGCCATTGCGGCAGGAACGGTCAGGCTGGGAGACTCTCCGTGAAGGAGTCAAAGGTCAGCAGTCCACGCTGAGGTTCCCGGACCCAGGAGTAGAACCAGTTTCTGGCTGTGAGACTGGCAAGGGGAAAATACTGGAAAAATCACCCCTTTGGAGGAGGAGGAGGAAGGTTTAAGGATGGAGAGCTGCAGGCAGCTTCCCCTCTGGGGCTCCACTGCTGCTGTTCATGCCACAGCCTGCGGTGATTTTCAGAGCCCAAGATTGAGACTGCTTAGTCCCTAGAGCTGAGGTTTCTTTGCAAGGGGTCACCTCTCCTGCTGGGAGTGCAAATACATCACACCACCCTCCAGGCAGGGAGTGAGAGGATTAATAGCTGCAGTCGTGGCTGCAAATCACTTCACACAGGCGACAGAAACACAGAAAAGTGGTTTGAAAGTGGAAATGAATGTCATGCCCACATCACAGTGAAAGTCCTTCCTTGTCCTCGGCAGTCTCACCTCTGTGCCGGGGCTATCAGTCGTCTAGGACAAGCCTTTGTCATTGTCTCATTCTGCATTGGGCGTAGGCCATGCTCTAACACCATCCTCAAGTTCATGGGCAGCTGGCTTTGCAAGGGTGAGCTGAGCTGGAGCTGGAAAAGCACTTAGTTATGGAGCTTAGTCATTTTCTTTTGTAGAGGGAAGTTTGAATTTAGAGGCAAGGTGACTCTAGGGACAGAGACCCCAAACTTTATTTTTTTATTTTTTATTTATTTTATTTATTTTATTTATTTTTATTTTTTTAAATTTTTTAAAACATCTTTATTGGAGTATAATTGTTTTACAATAGTGTGTTAGTTTTTCCTTTACAACAAACTGAATCAGTTATACATATACATATGTTCCCATATCTCTTCCCTCTTGCATCACCCTCTCTCCCACCCTCCCTATCCTCTAGGTGGTCACAAAGCACAGAGGTGATCTCCCTGTGCTATGCAGCAGCTTCCCACTAGCTATCTAATTTACATTTGATAGTGTATATATATGTCCCTGCCACTCTCTCACTTCGTCACAGCCCACCCTTCCCCCTCCCCATATCCTCAAGTCCATGCTCGAGTAAGTCTGTGTTTTATTCCCGTCCTACCACTAATCTCTTCATGACATTTTTTTCCCTTAGAGTCCATATATATGTGTTAGCATATGGTATTTGTTTTTCTCCTTCTGACTTACTTCACTCTGTATGACAGACTCCAGGTCCATCCACCTCATTATAAATAACTCAGTTTCATTCCTTTTTCTGGCTGAGTAATATTCCATTGTATATATGTGCCACATCTTCTTTATCCATTCGTCTGCTCAGAGACCCCAAACTTTAAAAGGTAGGTGATTCCTCATTCCAAGCCTCTGTTTACTCATAGAACCACTAAAAAGGCAGAGGGGAGGGCAGATTGGAGAAGGAACATAGTATTTTCTTCAGGCTCCGAGAGTGAAGACCCCCCACAAAGAGCGTTGAAGCCCCTCAGGTCATACTTGGAAGCTGGACCACAGGGTAGGTGGGCCCACGCTCACAGTATCAGGCCTCATCCCCTCCCATCTGCCTGGGGCCCTCAAGGTACATTTCCCCGCCCCTGTGCCCCTGCTGTAAGCGTGAATCTTCTTTTAAGATGACTTTCTCACTGGACACCATCTCAGCTTCCAGAGTTTGTCCAACAGTTTAGGAACCCCACCTCTGATAAAGTTTTCATATGTGGACTAATCCACATACAAGATTGTCACCCCACAGCCGAGCCAGCGGTGGAGACATTACAAGTTACTGTGGGGCTGGGGTCCCAGGAAGTAGAGGATTATCATCCAGACGCTCCTTACCCAGGTGTGTGTGTGCACTCGTGCGTGTGTATTGAGATGTGTGTGTGTGTGCGTGGGCGCGCGTGCGCATGTGTCCTGGGATGCGTGTGCCTGAAGATACTAGGGCCAGGCCTCTGCATCCATTTCCTCCCTGAGTTCTGTTAGCCACCAAACCAGCTGACAAAAGGATTAATATTCCATCACTGAAAACTTTTAGTAACCTGGAGATAGGTCCACAGCGGGGCACATCCCCCCCAATCACTGTGACTGGTCCAGGGGCGATCGATAACACAGGGCTAAGCCAGTGAATGTGTGGCATTCCTCTCGGCCAACAGAACTGGTTCAGAACTGGCCATGTGACCACGTTGGTCCAATCAGAATGAAGATTGGACATTTTAAAAAGTAGACTTTATTTTTCAGAGCAGTTTTATGTTCACAGCAAAACTGAGCAGAAGGTACAGAGATCCTGACCCCACACACGCACAGCCTCCTTCATTATCACCCTCCCCCACCAGGCTGGCACCCTCATTACAACTGATGAGCCTACACTGACACATCATTGTCACCCAGAGTCCATAGTTTACATTAGGCTTCACTCTTGGTGTTGTAAAATCTATAGGTCTGGGCAAATGTATAATACCATGTATCCATTACTATAGTATCATACAGAGTATTCTCACTGCCCTGAAACCCTCTGTGCTCTACCTAATTCATCTCCTCTCTACCCAATCCCTGGCTATTACTTTCTTCATAGTTTTGCCTTTTCCAGAATATCATGTAATTGGAATTATCCAGTATGCAACCTTTCAGATGGGCTTCATATGCATTTAAGCTTCGTTCCTGTCTTTTCATGGCCTGAGAGCTCATTTCTTTTTTAGCACTGAATATTATGCCACTGTCTGGATGTACCACAATCTATTTACCCATCTACCTACTAAAGGACATCTTGGTTGTTTCCAAAGTTCGCCAATTATGAATAAAGCTACTATAAACAGCTATGTGCAGGTTTTTGTGTGGATATGTTTTCAACTTCTTTGGGTAACTACCAAAGAGTGCAATTGCTGGGACTTTCCTTGTGGCCCAGGGGTTAAGAATCCGCCTGCCAATGCAGGGGACATGGGTTCGAGCCCTGGTCCAGGAAGATCCCACATGCCGCGGAGCAACTAAGTCCATGTGCCACAACTACTGAGCCTGTGCTCTAGAGCCCGCGAGCCACAACTACTGAGCCCACGTGTCACAACTACTGAAGCCCATGCGCCTAGAGCCCGTGCTCCACAACAAGAGAAGCCACTGCAATGAGAGGCCCATGCACCACAATGAAGATCCAACACAGCCAAAAATAAATAAATAAAATAAATGTTTTAAAAATGAGTGCAATTGCTGAATCATAAGAGTATGTTTAGTTTTGTGAGAAACTGCTAAACTGTCTTCCAAAGTGCTGTACTATTTTGCATTCCCACCAACAATGAGGGAGAGTTCCTATTGCTCCACATCCCTGTTAGCATTTGATGTTGTTGGTGTTCTGGATTGTGGCCATTCTACTAGGTATGTAGTGATACTTCATTGTTCTTTTAACTTGCATTTCCCTGATGACATATGCTGTGGGGCATCTTTTCATACGCTTATTTTCCATCTGTATACCTTCTTTGATGAGGCGTCTGTTAAGGTTTTGCCCATTTTTTAGTTGGGTTGTTTTCTTATTGTTGAACTTTAAGAGTTCTTTATATATTTTAAATAACAGTCCTTTATCAGATATGTCTTTTGCAAAATTTTCTCCCAGTCAGTGACTTATCTTTTCATTCTCTTGACTGTCCTTTCACAGAGCAGAAATTTTTAATTTTAATAAAGTCCAGCTTATCAACCCTTTTGTTCATAGATCATGGCTTTCGTGTTGTATCTTAAAAGCCATTGCCAAACCCAAGGTCATCTAGATTTTCTCCTGTGTTATCTTCTAGGAGTTTTATAGTCTTGCATTTTACATTTAGGTCTGTGATCCATTTTGGGTGAATTTTTGTGAAGGGTGTAAAGTCTGTGTCTATATGGATGTCCAGTTGTTCCAGCACCATTTGTTGCAAAGACTGTTTTTGCTTCATTGTATTGCCTTTGCTCCTTTGTCAAAGATCCATTGAGTATATTTATGTAGGTTTACTTTTGGGCTCTCTATTCTGTTCCATTGATCTATTTGTCTACTCTTTTGCCGATGAAGCATTGTCTTGACTACTGTAGTTTTATAATGTCTTGAAGTAGTATCAGTTGTCCAATTTTTTTCTTCTCCTTCAATATTGAGATAGCTATCCTGGGCCTTTTGCCTCCCTGTAAAAACTGTAGAATCAGTTTGGTGATATTCATGAAATAACTTGCTGGGATTTTGATTGAGATTTCACTGAATCTATGGGTCAAGTTGAGAAAAATTGATATCTTGACAATATTTAGTCTTTCTATCCATAAACATGGAATATCTCTCCATGTATTCAGTTCCTCTTTGATTTCTTTTACCAGAGTTTTGTAGCTTTTCTCAGAAAAATCTCATACATATTTTGTTAGGTTTATACCTAAGTATTTCATTTTGGGGAGTGCTAATGTAAACAGTATTATGTTTTTAATTTCAAATTTCACTCGTTCATTGCTGATATATTATAGGAAGGTGATTGGCTTTTGTATACTATTAATCTTGTAACCTACAACCTTCCTATAATTGCTTATTAGTTCCAGGTTTGTTTCTTTGTTGTTTTTACTTTTTCTATGCTTTTGGATTTTTCTACAAAGAGAATCATGTCAGCTGTGAACAAAGACAATTTTATTTCTTCCTTCCAAATCTGTATATTTTTATTTCCTTTTTTTGATTGATTGCATTAGATTTTGAAAAGGAGTGGTGAGAGGGGGCATCCTTGCGTCATTCTTGATCTTAGTGAGAAAGCTTCTAATTTCTCCCCATTAAGTGTGATTTAGCTGTAGGGTTTTTGTAGCTCTTCTTTATCAAATTGAGAAAGCTGCCCTCTACTCCTAGTTTACTGAGAGTTTTGTTTGTTTTTTTTATCATGAATAGATGTTAAATTTTGTCCAATGTTTTTTCTGAAGTTATTGATGTGATCTTATGATTTTTCTTCTTTCACCTGTTGATGTGATAGATTACATTAACTGATTTTCGAAGATAGGACTTTTGATTAATGGTTGGAGAATAGGAATGTTTTCCCTTCTAGAGAGTGAGGATGCAGACAGCAGTCTGTGACCATGAGAAAAGCCAGAGGGAATGAAGACTCCAGAGGACAGAGCAGGACCATCACAAAGGAGTAGAATTGAAGGCTGGTCAAACCTGCCTGAGGTCCATGCTACCCAACTGAAGAAGCCAATGCCATCCCTTTAATGTTTAATTCAATTTGACTTTTCAGTTATTATTTTCAACCCCAAACATGCTAAGTGATACACTCTCAGGATGCTCAAGGAGAGAGAGACTGAGAAGATGTCAGGGATATTGAGGAAGGGATTTCTGCTGTGGGTAGAAGATGGGGCTGTGAAAAGCTGTATAAAATCCCTCCAACTCAATGACATGACAAATGACACGTGTTCTCTGGAAAATGTGCTTGCATGTGCATGTGTGTGAAGGTGGGAGACTAGATGTCTTAGAGGAATAAAAGAAACACTAATGTGGTTTTAAAATGTCCATCAAGCTGGTTGGGAGAGGAGCTCAGACGCTGCTTCTTGCTGTAGGATGGGGCACATCTGTGGTTTACAGGAAAGCTCCTGGCCTCCTGCCAGCCAGAGGAAAGCTCTCCAGGCTACAACTTGACCAAGGTACAGAGGAGGCAAAGCAACTGCTTCAGTATCTCTGCTTCACTGTGTTTGGGCTTGCCCTTGAAGAGGGCAGTGTAGAATTCAGGACCACAAACACATCCCCAGGACCAGAGAAGCTGCTGTGTTCTCTCTCCTGACCCCATCATGTCCGGTTGTCACTGGGGCAACCACAGGGGCCCATAGGTCTGGCCTGGCTGGCATGTGTCTGCAGTAGTGCCTCCTTGGGATTCTAGAGCATCCTGGGTCCACACCATCTTGCCCGCAGGCACCACAATGTGCCCCAGAGCTTATTTCACCCAGCAGCATATCCAAATTATCCACGCCGGAGACCTGGATGTTGGCATAAATTGGCAGCTGTGATTTGCTAGGAAGCATTATTATTATTTTTTACCATCATTATTCTTCAGTCCAGTTCCTCTGTTTGACTTCATGAAACTTAAAAATGCCCCTTGTTGCATCAGACACTGGGGTACAGAGACAAACCATCCTGCTCCGCTCAGTCTGAATTCCTGACCCACAGAATCCATGAGATAATAAAATGCTGATTTTAAGCCCTGACATTTTGGAGTACTTTTTTATGCATTTGTAGTAAGTGGATCACCAGGCTTATCTTCTACCAGCTTCACAGCCCTACCAGAAAGAGGTTCATTTTCCCAACTGTTCTGAGGCAGGACAGTCATTGGACCAGGCTGGGTCACATGTCAGCCTAGGCCAATTGCTACAGTCAGGAAATGTGGTGCTTTGATGGGCCAGACCTGGATCACATGCCCTCTGGGAGTGGGGTCAGCCTCAAGGTTTGGGAGTGGGGAGAGAGGCTTCCCCAAGGAAAATGGAATGATATGGGAAAAATATGGTGGTTGGAAGCTGGGCAGGCAGAAACAACAGTTGCTCTTTCAGCAATTTATTATGATAAATGAGCTTAATTTGTAGAATTAATAAAAGCCATCTTACCGTGTGGCTTTGCAGGACACAGCCAGCTGGAGCTCTGTGGGCTCAACACTTTGCATCTTCACCATCATTTCCTGCATGGAACCTACTGCTGGGATCTTATGTTTCCATCCACTGTTCTCTGAGATAACCCAGGGGATGGATGCTAATCTACCCATTTGTTTGATAGGAAGACTGAGCTCCAGGGACAGGGGAAAGCTTGAGCTGACCCCAAGCGGGGGCTGAGCTGCAGGTCCTGAGCACCAGGACGTCTGCAATCATCCACTGCCTCCGTGCCCACCTGCCCACTGGGCCAGTCCTTGCCCCCATCTGTGGGGAGGACCCCTGACAGGCCGAGGAAGACCCCAGGTCCAGACTTCAGCAGGTCCCTGGAGCAGTCAGAGCCACACCAGGGCACTAAAGGCGGCTCATGTTAATCCCTCTGGAGTCAGGGCTCCAAGTCCCAGCACATCAGCCGGAGGAGAAATCAATACCCATCGCCTCCGGGACTTGAGTGACTAGTATGTTTGTTTGTTTGTTTCAAGTTCTATGAAGTTATTTATCTTTTATTAAATGTTTCCATTGAAGCGTATTTCACTTATTAGATTAGTTTCAGGTATACAGCTTAGTGATTCAGTACTTCTACAGTTTATACTCCATTAAAAGTAAAAATACCAGGGCTTCCCTGGTGGCACAGTGGTTGAGAGTCCGCCTGCCGATGCAGGGGACGCGGGTTCGTGCCCCGGTCCGGGAGGATCCCACATGCCGCGGAGCGGCTGGGCCCGTGAGCCATGGCCGCTGAGCCTGCGCGTCCGGAGCCTGTGCTCTGCAACGGGAGAGGCCACAGCGGTGAGAGGCCGGCGTACCACAAAAAAAGAAAGAAAAAAAAAAAAGTAAAAATACCGTATGCTAACACATATATATGGCATCTTAAAAAAAAATGGTTCTGATGAACCTAGGGGCAGGACAGGAATAAAGATGTAGATATGGAGAATGGACTTGAGGACACGGGGAGGGGGAAGGGTAAGCTGGGACGAAGTGAGAAAGTAGCATTGACGTATATACACTACCAAATGTAAAGTAGATAGCTAGTGGGAAGCAGCTGCATAGCACAGGGAGATCAGCTTGGTACTAATATGTTTTTGAAGAGGCCTTGGGCTCGGCTGACATTTGGCCCTCTCCCCGCTCCTCTCCACCGCACAATCATCTCTGCATAATTCAGTCAAGACCGGAGAAGATGGAGAGAGGGGCAGCGAGCGTTTTTCTCTCTGATTGGGCTGACTGGCTGTGACCCGCTTCAGAAAGGCAGCATCTCCCCCTTTCTGGAGCGTTGCCTTGAGAGAAATAGCCACAGGTTGAGACATTTGCTCAGATGCCCTCAACTCATTAAATCATTTTCAATTTTGACAGGATTCGATGATGACATGGGGCTGTGATCACAGTTTGCTCAGCTGTCTCTCCCCTGAGTAGGAGATGGAGTAGGGGTATTTCAAATATTAGGAAAAGAAGGTCACTTCCTTTTTTTCATTCTTGAAAATGATAAATCATTTGGAACTCTTTGGGGACAAGGCATTTTACAGAAGCTCTATCTGACCAGGTGCACATCGAACGTTTACACTCAAGTTCAATTATCTCTCATCCTTGACTTTGACATAAAACCATGTCATATTTCACCCATGGGCTGCATGCCTATAAGCAATGTCGGCTTTCAGAGCATAGAACCCCAGTTAGAGGCAAGATAGCTATTGTGTTAGTTTGCTCGGGCTGCCATAACAAAGCACCACAAATTGGGGGGCTTAAACAGCAGAAATTTATTGTCTCACAGCTCTGGAGGCTGGAAGTCCAAGATCAAGGTGTCAGCAGAGCTGTTTCTTTGGAGGCCTCTCTTTTCAGCTTGTAGATGGCCGCCTTCTCCCTGTGTCCTTACATGGCCTTCCCTTTGTGCATGTCTTAACCTCTTATAAGGACACCAGTCATATTGGATTAGGGCCTGCCCTAATGACTTCATTTACCATTGATTACCTCTTTAAAGACTCTGTCTTTAAATACAGTCCTATTCTGAGGTATTGGAGGTTAGGACTTCAACATATGAATTTTTTTGGGGGGGAGGCACAATCCAGCCCATAATAGCTATTTCTTTTTTCACAAAAGCAAACTTTTGCTTCTTTTTCAGCCATCCCAGCCTGCACTCAGATTTGTCATCTCCTGATTCTTAGAATTGTTAATCAAGCTCTCAGCAAGAATCTGCTGAGGACTTCTTGCTCTCAGGTTTAAGGAATAATGGATGACGCTAAGACCTTAAGAACCAGATACTGATTCTGATTCACAGCACATTTGGTTTACCTGGAAAGACAAAAGATCTTTAACTGGAAAACCCCCCAAACTCCCTTTTCCCATTGCCAGGAAAAGCCTGCAAGAGAAAGACCACTCTTGGGGAGGAACAGAAATTCTTTTGCTCAACAGCATTTGTCATTTCTAGTCTCTTAAGGAAGGCGCTGAATGTTGCCCGTATACCAGTTCCAGACTCCCCATTTTCCCCACATGTAATTGAAAATTTGGCCACTCCTATTCTCGTGACTCAGCACGAAAGAAGTCATCAATCTCAGGTTAAAAATCAGCTGCAAAATGTGGACGAGACAATTCAGCAGAGGGGGAAGGTAAGCCGTAAGCTCCTTTTGCAACCATAAAAGTATTTTGGAATAAAAGTCATACTTGGAAAGCTGGAAACTGGAGGAAAATTCTGCCAAGTTTGTTGTTTAAAAAAACCTCATTATGTATCTTGACACCCTTTAGGAATATTTTATCAAATGATCCATTCCCAGCAATGTTATTTTGGGGCTTTATTTGATACCAGCTGACACGATTCTATTTAGTATTTTACTGACTTTGAAAATCACAGCACCCAAATTATAGTCACTAACGAAAGATGGGAGCAGGTCTGTGAGTGGAGACCGATTAATATATTCATTTCTCTACTTGTCTCATTCTTGCCTTAGATGATGGGTGAAAATGTTGCATGAGTTATTTATTTATTTTGGAAGGAACAACAAAAAAAGGAAAATAAGGTGCAGTGGCTCCCGGGTTAGCTGAGTCTTCATCTATGTCTTCCTCCTGGTCATCCGTGTAAATACAGGTCACTGGATACTGGTCTGGCTCATGGACATGGCTTGTGAACTTGGCTGATACACTTTTGATGAAAGCCCTATAGTCCAAGAGACTCTGTTATCCCTCCCGCAGATGGCAAGAGCAAGCCTCCACCTGGTGAGCCCAACTTGAGATGCTTTTGGAAGGCTGATGTCTACTCATGATGTGGTGAGCCCCTTGGGATTTAATTTCCACTGATAGAAGATGAAGAAGGGCTCAGTTTTTAAGAAGGGGATTCACCTACATGGTGTGCCTTTAGGCAGACTTCTTTCCCCAAAAGTTCCACAGTTGACCCAACTTGGAAATTCCTAATGATTCCCTATGGGCTGAGGCGATGCTTTTCCTAGAGCCCTCCCCGACAACCACTTCTGAAACGCCATTCAAGGACACCCTGACCCAGTAACGTGACCTCCGTGTTGGGTTGTGGGACCCATCTGGGTTCAGGTATTTCTTGTTCGCTAAGGTTCTCGAATTAGGTTCTTATGTGATTACCTATAAATACCACGTGCACTGGGGAATTAAAATGTGAAGGGAGGGCTTCCCTGGTGGCGCAGTGGTTGGGAGTCCGCCTGCCGATGCAGGGGACGCGGGTTCGTGCCCCGGAGCGGCTGGGCCCGTGAGCCATGGCCGCTGAGCCTGCGCGTCCGGAGCCTGTGCTCCGCAGCGGGAGAGGCCACAACAGGGAGAGGCCCGCGTATGGCAAAAAAAAAAAAAAAAAAAAAAAAGTGAAGGGAGTATTTTGTATTAAACCATCTACAGCTAATGGCTTCCATCTTCAACCAGTGTATCCTAATGTGTGGGGACCAGTACAGTCATCGGCACCTCCATCATCTTCATCCATACCATCCCCGCCATCGGCAGCATAACATCACCTCCATCATCGTTGTTTCAGCCACAGTTGGAATCAACAACTGTTACTCTGAATTGGAGGATGTAGGAAAATGCCTTTGTAAAGCAGACTTCACATGAAAAAAAAAAAAAATACTGGTGACAAACCGACCAGTGGATTTCTTGGAAATAATTTCTCAATCAGTGAAGATTTAAAGCATGCTAACTTCTCTTTATTATGAAAATGCTGCAGGCTGCCTATAGGAAAGTGCAGGAACACGAGGCCTGGAAATGGACCTAGTTAATGGAAAATACTTTGAAGTGAGTTGGTGCTCTGTTTGACATATTCTGGATTTTACATGTTCAGAGTGGATGAGCGAAAAGTCGTAGGCAGAGAGGGTGGGGGCTCCCCAGGGAAAGAGAACCAGGCATGGCTTTCTTGACATAAGAGAAGCCATTTTAGGCTGAAGCCGTTTTGTGATCTAAGTCTGGCCATAATGCTCACCCTGGCAGATTAGGTCTCAGTAGTTAATGATTTTAAGGGGACAAAAGAATGTAAAAACAAACAACCCTTACCAGGCCAGGGAGATAATTTAACCATTTTGGAGACAATATATTATTTACAGAGACTCTCAGTTCTGCTTTGAAGGTAAAGATTCTCCTGAAACACACTCTTGAGCTGTTTTGCAGGATCCAACCCCCCTCTGAGTGCTCAACCAGCAGATTAAGTGGAACCTGAAGAATGATGATGCCGACCTTTGCTGACCCTTGTGACTTCAGTCAACGAGAGTCTGGACTCTGTCAACCTTTGCCCCAGTTCTTTCTTATTTTTCAATTTTTCTTTTTATTATTGGTTTCTTTTTTTTTTTAAATTAATTTATTCTTTTGGCTGCATTGGGTGTTTGTTGCTGCGTGCAGGCTTTCTCTAGTGGAGGCGAGCAGGGGCTACTCTTCGTTGCGGTGCGCGGGCTTCTCATTGCAGTGGCTTCTCTCGTTGCGGAGCACAGGCTCTAGCTGTGTGGGCTTCAGTAGTTTCAGCACGCGGGCTCACTAGTTGCGGCGCGTGGGCTCTGGGGCATGCGGACTCGGTCGTTGTGGCTCGCGGGCTCTAGATCCCAGGCTCAGTAGTTGTGGTGCACGGGCTTAGCTGCTCCGCGGCATGTGGGATCTGCCCGGACCAGGGCTCAAACCCGTGTCCCCTGCATTGGCAGGTGGATTCTTAACCACAGCACCACCAGGGAAGTCCTTGTCCCAGTTCTATGCAGGATTCTCCTCTTCATGAATATGCATGCACCCTTGCCCCTTCATGAATATTCATGAACCCTTAGCTTAAAGGTTCCCCAATTTTGCTGTTCTGGGAGACACTGCTTTGGAAAAGACCCCCAGTGTTCTTACTTGCTGCAAGTAATAAATCCTTCTTTCTCCCCCTCTTTGGCTTGGTTGTGTTTTTTGGCTCAACGCCTACTAAGAGGTGAATGCAGTTTTTGCCTAACAAAGTGAATCTCTTTCAGAGAAAACAAACATAAATTCCCAGAAGATTTTTGTTTTTTAATGGGGCCACTCATGCAGTTTGAGTCAATCCCAATCCTGCCATGACGATGCAGTATGTATGAAGCCAAATCAAAGGAGGGAAGCATCGTTTACCTCTGTTAATACTCATGTGTACATCATTTTTCTTTCTCTTCATAAAATAGAGAATTTAAGTTATTTTAAAGCTCTCCCATGCCTTGTGCTGTCCAGGGAAAGCAGACAGGACAAGTAGACTCCCAAGGAGGAGAGAAATAAAACTGGACGACCCAAATAGTCCTATGAAAGAAAGTAGTCCAGGGAGTGTGATTATGTCACCATATATCCTTGGGTGAGTTTCCTCTGCTCCCAGAGACTACCACAAATTCCAACTGAAGTGGGCTCAGTTTAGAATTCATTTCTAGCTAAACTCAATCGCATCTTATAAGCCATTTTCTTTTTGAGGGTGAAGCTATAAACAGTGTCTTTGCTTGGCTTCCCCCAGAGCAGAGCTGGAGCCAAGGGTTTGTGTCACGTAGATTGGGGAAATTAGTCTAGGAATTGAAATGGGCTGGGGTTGGGGGTGGGGGTGAGGAAGAGTAAAAGAAAGAAGAGAAGCCAATCCATGGATGTGATCTGAGTTAGTTACTGTGTGTGGTGGTTTTAGAATATGGCTGCAAATTTTGAATGCTCTTTCAACTAAGGGGTGGGATCAATGTCCCGTCTCCTGGCCTGTGACTCTATTGGCTAGTGGAAGTTATGCTATGTGACCTCCAAGGCTAGGTCAGAAGAGTGCATTCATCTTCCACCTTGTTCGCTAGAACACTTGCTCTTGGGATCCTGAGCCACCATGACAGCAGTCTGACTCTGCTGAGGCTGCCATGCCATGAGGAAGCCCAACTCACATGGGGAGGCCACATGCAGGCCCTCTGGTGGGTAGTCCCACTAGGGACTTTGAGCCTTTCTAAGCAGGCATCAAATAGGTGAATGAAGAAGTCTCCAGACAATTCAATCCCTCAGCGATGTGAGTCACCTCCAGCACTTCAACTCTTCCTAGCAGCGGTCTTCAGACACCCTGGAGCTGTGTTTTATCTGAATTCCTGACCCATATAATCAATGAACGTAATACACTGGCTGTTGTTTTATGTCAGTAATTTTCAGGGTGGTTTGCTGTGCAGCAAAGCATAACTGGGACATGTGTGTGAGTGACTAACTGGGACACGTGTGTCAGTCCCCCTGGAGTCTCTCAGGAACCATGCCTTCCCATTTTCTGCTGAGATGTTGGGAGGGGAATGCTTACCTATTGACTCCAGGCTCACCCTCACGCCATGCTGGCACTAGTTGTATTTATCTTACACTCTGCATGGACTTTTTCTCCAGATAGTTGCATGATTGCATCTTTCATGCTATCAGATCTTTGCACAAATATCACCTTCTCAGGGAGGCTTTTTCTGCCTGTCCTTGTTATATTGTACCCCTCTGGCACTTTCCGTTCCTTCCTGCTTTATTTAACACCATGGCACCCAATACCCTTTAACAATTATTATTTGGGTTTCCCCTTTCTTCCCCTAATTAGAATGTAAACTCCATGAGGGCAGTAATGTTTGTCTGCTTGCTCAATGATTTACCTTTGGCTCCTAGAAAAGTGCCTGGCATATAGTATGCACTCCAGAAAAATTTATCAAAAGAAACAAACGTGATGTGAGGTTGAAGATATTGGGGGGTGGGGGACCAACATTGGACACAGTTGTCAGGGAAGGTCTATTGCAGGAGGTGACAATAGAGTTGGACCTGGAAGGGCTAGTTAGCTGGAGGTATGGAGTGTTCCATAGTCCACCTAGAGGTGTGGAAGGAGCAGCCTGTGCAAAGACCCTGAGGTCACATTCAGGAATTTAAAACCAACATGGCTGGAGTGCCGAGAATGGGAGTCAAGGAGACAGTGACGAGAGGTGAGGCTGGAAAGATGGCAGGGGACATATGGTGCAAAGCTTTGAGTCTATCCAAGATCTCTGAGAAATACACATTCTTCTTTATCACAAATATTCAAATAACATTTCCTGATTATCTTTATCACTCGTCGAATGATAACTCCCCAGCTTATAGATCCGTTTTTCCTGCTATCCCGTGAGATCCTTGGGGACCAGAGACCAGGCCTGATGTACCTGTGCCTCTCGGACACTGAGTGCAATACGCAGCACCCACTCCTCACCCCGTGGGTTTGGCTGAATTGAATTGTGGGTTCACCTCTGAAGCATCCCTCCCAAAGGAGCAAAGAGAAGGTATCTGACAGCAGTGATAACATGTTTGAGAGCTAGTGTGCTATCTGCTGTGTGTCTGCTTAGCATCTGTTCCCCCTTCTTCAAGCATCAGCCCCTCTGTTTCCCTCTAGTGACCCGGCCCTCACCTGTCCTTCAGCATGGGGCTCAGGTGGCCACTCTTCCCAAGGCCCTAGCCCTTCACGATCAATGGAATTTTAGGTCACATATTTTGCAACTTAAAATATCGACTAACAAGGATATTCTTAATTCTTTTTTCCCCTGGCCAAATACTGTGACTTTTTAATAGATCTTGAATGTTTTACTGAAAAATACTGTAAAACTCTTTAACTGTTTATTGTTAGGGCCCTTTGAAAGCCTCTATAAAGATGCTAATCCATGACCGGGAGGTCCACTCTCCCCTGCCCTGCTTAGCTTCTGCCCCACCTGAGAGCTGCAGTTTCTCTTTTCCAGGCGAACCTTGTAGGGGTCTCAGGTAGACTCAGGTCTAGAAGGAAGCTTGAGGTTTTGCTGTCCTGGGGAACTGGGGAGAGTTTCCCCTCCTTCCTGTAACACAGCTCTCATAAGGAGCCAAGTCTTGCTTCAGAATTCCGCGACTGGAGACTCGTCTACAACATGAAGAGCGTGCCATTCTCTTGGCCACTGATACTGGCTCAAAGATGGACAAGGGACCCAATTAGAGCTGATGAGACTCTAGTTTTCCATGGAAACCGGGGACCATGTTTCTATCGAGGTTGCTGAATTGTGAACCTGGATCTGCCAGGAGACAGGCCAGGAGGAAGGGCTGCCCAACGGAGATCAACAGACAGGAAGGCACTGCCAAGGATGGAGAGAGATGCTGCCTGGAGCTGAGGACTGGAATTAGCCATGCCTGAAGGTGGATCAAGATCTGGACTTCTTAAAAGATTTGAGCTAGTAAATCTCCATTTTCTTGAGCCATCTGATTTGGTTTCTGATACTTGTAATCAAGAGTCCTGATTAATACTGAGACCAACCTGCAAAAGTTCTGAGATGCACTGACAGATGCTAGTCTACTGCTTGAGGACTTCAGCTATAAGACTTCAAGGAGACTGTCTTCTTTGATAAAAAGAAAATGTTACTTTTTAATGGGGGCTGAGTTAGGCTTTCATCTTCATATTGTTCTCATTTCTGCAGGACTTGGTTTGGGTCCTGGTGTGCTGGATGAGCCCCTGATGCCATGGAAATCCAGCAGAGGCTTCCCGTGCATAGGGAGACTGTGAGGCTAAACCTAGCCTGAAATTCATTGCTTCTTTATCATTTATCTTTTCCTGAAGGACAAAGGACAAGAAATACAGTGTGCATGTGATTGTTCATGTTTGGCAGAAAAAGATACATCATTGAAATTGAAGACACTTAATTTTTTAGAAACTTCAAGTGAATCTTGTTTGAACTGGATTTCCTTTTCTGTGTCGACACTTTTCGTTCTCATTATGAGCTCAAAATGATAGCTCCGGTTTAACTTTTTATTCCTTCTCAAATACTCACTTTAATTCCTGGTGGCCTCATTATCTACTAAAGACATTTGAACATGATACCTTCAAAGTTACCAATTATGTTAGAAAGATTTCCTTAAAAATTGTTTTGCTTTTGGCAAGGGTCAGGATCCAGAAACACAATTTGTTATGCATTCTCTTACTTGCTGTTTACATATTTCTTTAAAAACCTGATTTTCCTTCTGAGAGCTATGTTCATACCCTTCCTTATTTGTCTCATAGTTTGCTGACACATCACACAAAATTTGTTTAAAAGGAAAGAATAATTCATATCTGCTTCCCCAATGGCCCCTAAATAAGTACTTTCCAACCGTTGATATATCTGCTATTAGTGTCTGAAATCTGCTTTTATCCAGAGGGACACAAATGAATCTTTGAAATACCTGTCACAACGTGTGTATCTTAGGGAAAAAAAGAATTTCAAACATTCATAACTTTCCAACCAGTGGTTTTCATGAGCTGAAGTCACAAGGACCAGGATTGTCTTGAGAGAAAGATAAAGCAGGGTCTTGGCAAGGAATGAAAAATGACTTCTTCATTGAAGCTGGGGCTCTGCTCAAAGCGAACGATGATGGTTCAGTGTTTTGTGTAAGTGCACATGTGTAATAAGCAAGGAAGCCCCACAAAATTGTCCATAATGGACTTTTTTGGTTGTAATTCTTTTTTTGCCAGGGAGCGTGTACAATGACTCCACAGCAGGAGGCCTGAGGTTCTTAGACACAGGCTGACTTTGGCTCCTGGATGATGTCGGGATGCACCTTGAGGACCAGCTGCCTGTGGCTGTGATGAAGGATGCACCTCCAGGAGCAGCGTCCATCCTCCGCAGCTCTGACCCCGAGGCTGCAGGGCGGGCGGCTGCCTGGGGACAGGGGGCGCGGCACCCGAGGGGGCAGCATGTGTCTCACCTGCGGGACTCCGTCCAGAAGTTGGACTCAGCCAGGAAAGCCAGTCCCGCCCAACTTGCAAACCCTCTATTTATATCCAGGTCAGGTCTTCTGAAGGCCGAGGCCAACCAGGAACGAAACCTCTGTTTTTCCAGAACATGAAACAGCTGAGTCCTCCAGGCCGCCTCTTTGGCGAGAGAGGGGCGGGTGGACGGGGAGGCGCTGGGTTCCCATCCTGCTCCCCAGGCCACTGTCCCCCCGGGAAAGTCCTCCACATCCAGGCTTTCCTTCCCAGCTGGAAGCAGGGCCGAGGGCAGCTACTCCATCATGGCTCCTGGCAGGGCTGCCCCAGCTACAGGGGCCCAGCACGGCAAACAGCACAGAGCAGGGCTGCACGGTTTGAGGTGTGCTTATGCTGGCGATTATTATGACCTGAGGGGAGTTTCTGGTACTGATCTGAGGATGTTACCATCTCAAAAAGGAAAATGCAGGCAAAGGTTGGGTTCATAGAAGGACGGTTGTTTGCCCCAAACCCAACACCAAGCAGCACTAACGTCTCAGAAATTTAAACGAGCAAAACTGGCTGAATGTTTGATGCCCGGTCAGCAGAGCCTCCAAACAGACCCGAGGATCTTGGATTCTCATCCTGAAGTCGAACATCCTCTTTCTCCTTTCTCACGTTTCTCTCCATCCTTCCTCCCTCCCTTTCCTCCCTGTCCTTCCTTTCTTTCAAATTGACCTGAAAACATGCCTTATCGTATGAAATGAAGGCCCCACGTCTTCTGAGAAGTAGAAGAGCCGGACAAATGAGAAGCGCGTCCTTGATGAAGCCGAGCATCTGAGGTCTTGCCATTTTCCTGGGGTTAAATTCATTCCCCGTTTGTAGCACAGGCTCCTAGAGGAGGCTGGTTGAGGAAGCGGCCTCGTTCAAGTCCAGCGGCAGCCGTGAAGCGCTCTGTTAGGACTGACCATCAGGGCTGCTCCGGCGCTGGTTTGGGGTCATGGAGGATGTGGGAGTGAAGCTCTTAGAAGGATCACGGGCCCCTCAGGGTTCCCTCTGTGAGTCCGGGCGGGACTCTTCCCAGGCCGCCTGGGCGCCGGGCTTCCCGCTGCCCCCATGTCTGGGCCGGGTCCGTCCTCAGGCCGAGGTCGGTGCTGGGGACGGCGCTGGTGACCTGTGCAGAGGTCCTGGGCTCACAACCCTGCAGCTCCCGGTGGCCCGGAGGGGGCTCCCCAGCTGCTTGGGAGGCAGAGGCTCTCAGGCTCTCAGGTCTGGCAAGTTCTCAGCGAAGCTCAGATGACCCAGTGCCCCCTTCTCATAAGTGACGCCTCCAAACGCCAGTCACTCGGGCCGGTGACCACCCACGTGTCGTCCTGGGGTTCCCCTTCTTTTTCCAGCTACAGTGAATGCACTAAATTCAAACATGCGCTGGTATGTCCGCCCCTCTCCCCACCCTGCTCTCACCTGAGTCGGCAACTCCCTCCTCCAGGGGTCACGGCAGTTGCCCCCCTAGTCCTCCTGCCCCCTCCTCTCTCCACCCCAAGATCCACCCTCTGCTCGCACCCAGAGGGAGAGTGAGCTCCGTAAACTCAAAGGAGACCCTGTCACCCCTGAGTAAATGTTGCAGTGACTTCCCACTGTGCCCGGGGGGAAAGGGGACTCCTCCCTTCAATGGTCCCACAAGGCCCAGCCCCATTCCTGCAGGTTCCCCTGAACTGTGTCCCTCACTGCCCCCCTCGCTCCCTCCATTCCAGCCCCACTGGCCTCCTGCTCCTCCTCCAGATCCCAGGGCCTTCCTGCCTCAGGGCCTTTGCACATGCTGCCCCTCTTTTGGAATGCTCCTCCCCAGCTGCTCCTCCTCAGCTCTCCCCATGACCTTCCATTCTTTGCTCAGGGAACAACCCTGTGCACCGTCTAAAGAAGTGTCTGCATCCCTGCGTCACGTCCTATCCCCTGCACAGAACTTGTCACCATCTGAACTTGATTTACTCGTTTTATACCTTCTACAGTCATTTGCACCCACAGGAATGTCACCCACAGGAGAGAAGGAACACTGTCTGCTTGCTGTTGGATTCCTGCCCTAAGAACTGGCCCAACCACACAGTAAGTTCTTGATGTGCATTTGTTGAGTAACTGGATGAGTGAGAAGAATCAGAGAATGGACGCTTAAGAATTCTAAACTAGATATTTAAATCAGAGAACGTTCTAGTCACACAGGGCCCTTAGAAATTGTTTAGTCAAACCCATTCGTTTAGTGGGAGGGTAAACGGAGGCTCAGGAGGAAAGGGGGTTTACTCACACCTGAGGCTGAGGCTCCTGCGGTATTAGGAGGGGGACCCGCTTAGCGTGGTGTGTTTCGGGGTGATGGGTGGCTGTGGAAGCTTCCTCTACCCTTCGACGCATCACCGAGGAAAGCAGGGACAGAAGGCGCGGACATGCCGAGGCTAAGTGGCTCAGAGCAGCGGCTCAGAGGAGACAGAGGCGGCGGTGGGGCGGGCAGGGCCCCGGAAAGGCTCCCCCGAGGCTGAGGAGGTCTGAACCGTGTGAAGAGCAGGGGAACCCCTGAATTTGACATCACCCCATGGGAGGGCCTGAGGCAAGGACCAGGTGAGGCAGATCCCTCAGGAATTGAACTTGGGGACACAAACGTTACTGACTGCCTGCCTGTCACAGCCAGAAGGTCTTTAAAATGCTCATCAGATCGGGTGCTCCCTGCTGAGAACCTTCTGGAGGCTTCAGGATGAGTTTCTCAGGTCTGCCTTAATGAATCACCACAGACTGGGTGGCTTCAAACAATGGTAACCGGTTTCTCCCAGTTTAGGAGCCAGAAATCTGGAATCAAGGAGTGGGTGTGTTGGCTCCTTCTGGAGGCTCCGGGAGCCTCCGGCCCGCCTCCCTCCCAGCTTCCGATGGCTCGCGGCGGCCCTGGCCTTCCTTGGCTGCGAGCTGAGTCCCTCCCGGCTCTGCCTCGGGGTCACAGGATGTTCTCCCTGAGCGTCTTCCCGCCGCCTTCGTACAAGGATGCTCCTCAGCGTATGTAGGGCCCACGCTAAGCCGGCGGGACCTCATCTTAACTGATCGCACTTGCAAGGCCTGTCTTTCCAAAGAAGGTCACACTCCGAGCTTCCAGGGGGACGTGAATTTTGCGGGGAGAGGTTATTCAACGCCAGTTCAGCTCCCGTTGCTCCCACATTAAAACCCCTCCCCTCCGCAGACTGAGAGCCCTCGCAGGCTACTGGTTCAAGTGAGGACGTGGAGCTGGGCTGCCCGGGGGCGCGCGGCTCGGTCGGTCACCACCCCGACGTGCCCGTGCTCAGTGGGTCGTGGCTCCCAGCTCTTCAAAGGCCTCCCAACGATGCGGGGTGGCCAGGGGACCCGCTTTGGCCAATGGGGCCCTTGTGGGCTCGAGGCAGTGAGAGGCTGTAAGTGCATCTGTGAGGCCTGGCTTGGTTCTTGGCTTCTGGAAGGTCCTGGCCCAGGGAACTGCCCTTCTAAGGCGGGTGAGGGCTTTGCAGGGCTGACTCGACCCTGGTCCCCAGCCTGAGGTCCAGCCCAGTAGCTCAGTGACGCTAAGCAGAGTCGCACAAAGGACCCCAGCTCGGATCAGCTGAACCCAGAGGACCTGCAGCCCTGTGAACTGAGATATGGGGAGTCACTGAGTTTGGGGGTTTAGTTGTGGATCGTTATTGGGACAATAGCTGAGAAATACAGACACGGGACACTGGGCACTGAACTGCCCTCAGTTTCGCCGTCTGTCAAAGGGGCTCATAGCAGTCAGCTGGTGGTGGAGAGTCAATGAGCTACTGTGTGTGAAGCGGCTCCTGGAGAATATCAATGAGCATCAGCTGCGATATCATCGCGAGGGCCCCTCCCAGCTCGTTCTGCCCCGCCCCCCACCCCGGGTCGCTGTGCTGGGACGCAAGCCCTCCGCCCTGCTTCTAGAAAACTCTAAGCCTTTGCCTCTTCCCCAGTCTTCACAGGACGGGTTTTTCTTCACGTGATGGGTTCTCCTCGGTCTCCAGAGCTCAGCTCAGACGGGCGCTTTCCCGAGGGCTCCGCTGCGGCTCCTGCTGGTCCCCGCGTGCTGGCTTGTTCGGTGTCCGTCCAGGCGCTGGAGGTGAGGGCAGCCACGAGGCAGGGCTCTTTGTCTCTTGTTCTCTGGTGCATCCCAGGACGTGACCTGGCCCAGCGAATAGCGGGTGCTCTGTTAATACTGTGAACTTGTTCTAGAAAGCGTGGTCAGACCTTGCCCTTCGTGTGTGCATTCGTGCAGCCAGTCGTGTGGGACGCCTCCCCTGTGCGCAGCTGTCCTCTGGGCAGCGGGGAAGGACAGCAAGCCAGGTCCCTGTTCCTGGAGCTCACATGTCAGCGGGAGACAATGATCATGAAAACGGACGGCATGTGGGTTCTGGCAGTGACGATTGCTGAGTGGAAAGTGCAGCCGGACGAGGAGGCAGTGACGGGAGGGGTGCGCGTCAGACGGGCTGCTGGGGGGACTCGCTGAGACGGTGACAAGGGTGCTGGAGACGGGAGCCGGGGCTCGTGCATCGCGGGGGAGGTGGCTCCAGGCCGAGGGCATGGCTAGGGTGAGGCCTGCGTGCGAGGGGCAGCGAGGGCCAGAGTGGCTGCGAGGAGGTAACAGGGGGGCCGGTGGGGCTGGGGTCAGGGAGCGGACGGGGCCATAGCCGTGTACGGCCTTGTGGGCCCCTGCAGGGACGCTGGGTTTCGCTGTGCGTGGCCGGAGCCGGGACGGGTCTGAGCAGAGGAGGGCCGTGCTCTGAGTGCGTTTTACAAGGACCCTCAGGCCGTGTGGGGAGACAGACTCTGGGACCGACGGCACGGCAGCTGGACCCGTGAGGAAGCCATGCTGCGGGTGGGGGGGGGGGGTGGACGGGAAGGTACAGGGCGGGGTCATCACGGCCCGGCTTTGGGATTCATCTGTGAAGGTCGGGCTGATGGGATTCGCTGAGGGAGGGAACAGAGCAGGTGAGAGAGGTCAACTCCAAGGATTTGGCCTGAGCAGCTGGGAGAATGGAGGTGCTATAGACTAAGGTGTGTGGGTCTCAGGAGGGGCAGGTGGGGGCCAAGGAGGGGCTGAGATGCAGAGAAACCTTCTGGAAAGGACGGAGGGGCCTGAGCCAACTTGCCCTGGGCTCCCGCGCTTCCTCTGTGAGAGCTGCAAGGACGACCACCTGTGTCATCAGAGAGCTGGTGCAGCCAGACTGTGCACTGTGTCTCCCCGGAGGGACAAAGGTCAATGTCACAGCAGTCTGCTCTGATGCTGGTTTCAAGCCAAGACCTTAATATTCAATGAGAAATCTGCATTGATGAAAATTTCATTAAAGAAACATTATCCCTTTCACTCCCCTCATTATTCTTGGCTTTGAGTATTGGGCTGATTTGGGTTTGATTACCTGATGATCTGAAGATTGGAGCATTATTAAAAATTTAGATGAGCAATGATGCGTCTGGCCTCCCTCTCCTCTCTCAGCCAGAGCACGAGGGGCTCTGCTAATGATCACAAGCAAGTCAGGCAGACAGGGCAATTAGAGAATTACCTAGAGTTTGAGGGAGCCTCGACCCCTTTGCCTTCAATGGAAATTAGCTGCTTGGCTTCCAGGGCACACAGATTTAATCGATTAAATGCTCAAGAGGAAATTTCAGTCCTGGACCCAGTTTTAGGACTAACGAGCTGTATGTTTTCAGGTCCCCTCCCCTTTCTGTGCCCCAAACGTGCCCCCACCTGTAGAGCAAGGAGGTTGGATCAGGGCAGGTGCTTAAAAATCGTGCCTGTGGGCTGAAATCAGCTTCCAGAGGGACTGTGTCCTGCAAACTGTTTCTTTTCTTTGATTAATGAACACTTTCCTCGACTTATGACCTTGGGTTCTACATGTTTCTTGTGTATTAATGTGTCTAATTCTCCCATCCACCCCATGAGTTGATACTCTAATCATTCCCAGTTTATAAACAGGGAAACTCTGACCAAGAGGAGTTAAATGACTTAGCTTGGGTCACCTACTCAGGACAAAGGCAGGATTTGAACCCAGGTGTTCTGGCTGTAGAGCTTAGCTCTAAACACTATACCTCTCTGCCAAACTGCTATTGTTATTATCACAGTGTTAAAGTAATTTTCAGAATTTTAAAAGTGTATCTTTTTATATGAAGCATAGCTTATGTATAAAATAATTGAGTTCTCTTAATTCTCAGTCCATTTTTCCACTTTGCCGCAAGTAGCTGGTACCAACATCCCCTAAGGATGGAATATTCTACCTCAACCCCATCAATACCACAGTCTGCCCCTCACTGTGGCTGAGTTTCACTTGTCTTAGATGATTGAATTTGCCCTTTGAGTGATGTTTGTTTGAACTGCTTCACTGTTTGACTTGGTTGCCTGGTACTGGTAGGCATTTAGGTTTGTAACCTCTAGGCTAGGTGTTCTCTTAATCTTTGTCTGTTGCTGGAGTCCTGGAATTTTGGGTTTCATGAGAAACTGGAAACAAAAACAATTTACCATTTATCTACTTAAGAGGTACAGAACCCCACCTTTCTAGGTATTTCTATCTAGTTCAGTAGGCAGGATTTCTATATTTAGATATGATTGAATAACTTGTATGCAACCCAAGGAACACCTAGCAGAGCTTAATAAGCTGAAATAAGGAGAGAAAGAAAGAGAAAGAAAGAAAGATGTTTGAAGACATCAGAAAGCAACCCAGGCTGCTAGGACTGGAGGATCTATTAATACAGTTCCAGAGAGAAGTGAAATATACTTCAGTGAGCCCCCTGTTCTCTACTCCTTTTCCCCTTGAGCTAGTTGTAAATTTGTAAGTGGAGTGGGTCCAGAAATCAGAAAGTGGCATTTCAGAGCTCTATGCTAAGTTCACAGATCTGGAGAGACACAAGTTGACATTCAAGGCTACCAAAACAGCCAGCATTTGAAGACCCAAGACATCAGAGAAAATAGACCCCCACCTCCCCCAGTAGTGAGTCTGACTTTCTGCAGCACTTTTCCTCTTAAGGTGTTTGCTGATTCCTAAGCTGCACAGAATGAGATGCCTAGAAGCCAAGCTGAAAATGGGCTGCAGAGAAGCTAAGGAACTAAGTTTTCTCCAATATCACATTGTCATAACAACAAATATTAGAGTTCAAGGCTCAAAAAATAGGGGTCCTGGAAAACGTGCAAGTCTTTCAACTGACAGTCTCAAAGGACTTTGGGAGTAAGTTCAAAGCAAAATAAACCAGGCCTTATAAAGACTGGAAATCAGCCTTAAATGATCTTAATCCCAGATATGATTAAGGAAGTCTGCCCTCCCACAGTGGCTATTGGAAGAATGTACTCTCTAGGAAAAGATAACATCATCATGAGACAGTAAATTTTTCAAATAAAATATCCAGCATTCATAAAATTTGCCAGACGTAACAGGAGAAGGAGCCAATGACCAAAAACCAAGTGGTGAAAAAACAGACAACAGGGAAAGACCTGCAGGTAACTAGGTGTTGAAATGATTAGAGACAAACATTTAAATAATTATTGTTATGTTAATTAAAAAGATGTACAGCTGGAGTATTTTATCAGAGAAATGCAGTTTATAAGAAGAATTGGATGAATAGTCTGAAACTGAAAAATAAAATAAACACAAGAGATTGGTATATCAGCAATTTAAACCTATTTTCAAGAAGAAAATAGGTTTGCTGAAAATATTTATCCTGAAGCATGGTAAAAACATTGAAAATAAGGGGAAAAAACATTAGAAAATATGGAATATTGTGAAAAGGTCTAAAATATGTGTAATTGAAGTTTTAAAAAGAGAGGAAAGGGAATATATTGCAGAATCACTATATGAAGAGATAGTGAGTATTTTTTCCCCAAAGCTGATGAAATATATCAAGTTGCAGATTCAAGAACTCCTAGCATAATAAAAACAAGGAAATAATACACTTCTAGTGAAACTGCCCCCAGCTGAAAACAAAAGGGAAATCTTAAACACATTCAGAGGAAAACCATACATTTCCCTCAAAGGAGAAACAGTAAGTAAATAGCTAACTTCTCAATAAGAACCATGGAGCAGAAGATAATGAAATAAAGAACTGAAAGAAATCAACTTCCAATTCACAATTTTATACCCATCAAAAATATATTTTGAAAGAAGTTGAAATAGAGGCATTTTCAGAGAAGCGAAAATTGAGAGAATTGCTTACCAGCAGATCTGCTCTAAAATAATCCCCGAAGGGAGTTATTTAGGCAGAAGGAAAATGATGCTAAATGAAAATGCAGAAATGCATGAAAGAATAAAGAGCAGTATAAAAGGTACTATGTGGGTAGATTTAATGAATATGCACAACAATAATAACAATGTCTGCTGGGTTTATAATACATGCAGAATTAAATTACATGATAGTGATGACACAAATATCCAGAGGAATGTGGAGTTACTATGTTCTAAAGGTCTTCATTCTTTGGGAAGTGATAAGGTTCTAACATAGGACAGACTATCATGAGTGAAGGGTATATGTTCTATTCCCTATTACATGCACTAAAATAATAATGAAGGCATCAAAATGAACAATCTAATTGGAGTTTACTAAATGAATAATAAAAATACAAAATGAGGCAGGAGAGAAAAATATGATACACATAGAAAACCAATAGTAAGAAACTAGACTTAAATCATATGAATAATAACATTAAATGTAAACAGATTAAATTTCCAAAGAGAAGGACCAATCATATTTTCATCTACAGGGAAACAGGTCTGTTTCTCAGCTATGAGAAGTTTTTCAGTTAGATGTGCTTGTGAATCACCTGAGGAACTCATGGAAATGTTGGATGCCCTGGGCCCAACTTTAATATTTAGGGGTGGGATTTGAGAAGCTGCATTTTTAATAAGCCCCAGACCTGTCTTTGAGGGACAATAACCTATTGTGTGGAATGGCAGGGGGTAGGAATGCGGATAAATTGAAAGCACATAGTTTAGTTCTTGTAGAGCACACAGTAAATGCAATGAAGAATCTATACAATGATTGTCTCAGTGAGGACCTTTGCCCTCGTGCAAATGGGGAGTCAGGGGTCTTTCCCTATTTTAACTATTCTGATATCAGCCACTCAGGACAGATCAGCTACAGGTAGCATCCAAAGCAAGCAAGGGTCCAAGTGTACTCAGGTATTTATTTACTGGTGAGCTCAAGCAAAGAACGTTAACCCCGGGCTGGCTGTGTGAGGACAAGAGGCTGCATCTGAGAGGACGCTGGCTCTGCTGGGGCCATCTGTGCACTGGGCTAAGACCTTGCTGGACACAGATCACAGATGAGGAGGCGCTGTGGTTTCAAGGCCAACAGCAGCCGGCCTGTCCTCTGGACCCTGGTCTCCCCGAGGGTTCTGGCCCTTGACATGAAAAAGTGAAATATGGATTTTATCCCAAGACAGGAGGGGTCTTGCCAGCCCTGTGGTGAGGGGGGCTGTTTCTGGGACAGCCCCTGCAGTGCTGGCTATGCCTGGGGAGTCATAAAGGGGGACCTGAAAGGGGTCACTGAGGCAGGAGCCATGCAGCGTGGGGAGCGCAGGCCTGTCCTGCCTCAGGCTGCCCGGGGTGCATGCCCACAGCTGTGAGGATCTCCTGGTGAGCCTGACGGGCCTGGAGGGGCAGCTCCGGAGTTTGCCCGCAGCACCATGGCCCAGCTCCCAGGTCTGACCCAGGGAGGAGGTGGTGGCAGTGAATCTGGCCGTGCTAGCTTTGCTTATTCTTACCAAGAAAAAAGATAGGATATAGGTGAATTTCCCCCTTTATCTTTTTCCATTTTTACATTGATAGACTTTATTTCTTTTTTTTGAGCAGTTTTAGGTTTATTAAAAAAAAAACTTGAGCAAAAAATATGGAGAATTCCCAAATACCCCCTTCATCCCCTCCCTCCTTGACTTTTCCCTACTATTAATATCTGGCATTAGGGTGGAACATTTATTACAGTTGATGAGCCAATACTGGTATGTTATTATTCACTAAAGTCCATAGTTTACATTAGGGTTCACTCTTTGTGTTGTATGTTCTATGGGTTTTGACAAACATAAAATGGCGTGTGTCCACTGCAGTTTCATACAGAATAGTTGCACTGCTCTAAAAATCCTCTGAGCTTTGCCTATTCATTCCTCCATCCCCTGAACCCCTGACAGCAACTGATCTTTGCATCTATGGTCTCCACAGTTTTTATCTTTTCCAGGATGTCATATGGTTGGGATCATACTGTATGTAGCCTTTTCAGATTGGCTTCTTTCACTTAGCAATATGCTTTTGAGGTTCCTTCATGCCTTTTCATGGCTTGATAATATTCCATTGTTTGGCTGTACCGCACTTTTTATTCATTCAGCTATTGAAGGATATCTTTGGTTGCTTCCAAGGTTTGGCAATTATGAATAAGGCTGCTATAAACATTCGTGTGCAGGATTTTGTATGCACTTAAGTTTTCAGCTCTTTGGGGTAAATGAAAAGAGCACAACTGCTGGATCATATGTTAAGAGTATGTTTAGTTTTGTAAGAAACTACCCAACTGTCTTCCAAAGTCCCTTTTGGCTTTTTCAGAATTTTGAAATGAATTTCTATTACACTTTCTAGGTCTCCATAATGCTTAGAACAATTTAAAAAAGCACACACACAGGGCTTCCCTGGTGGCGCAGTGGTTGAGAATCTGCCTGCTAATGCAGGGGACATGGGTTCAAGCCCTGGTCTGGGAGGATCCCACATGCCGCGGAGGAACTAGGCCCGTGAGCCACAACTACTGAGCCTGTGCATCTGGAGCTTGTGCTCCGCAACAAGAGAGGCCGAGATAGTGAGAGGCCCGCGCACTGCGATGAAGAGTGGCCCCCACTTGCCACAACTAGAGAAAGCTCTCACACAGAAATGAAGACCCAACACAGCAAAAATAGATAAATTAATTAATAAACTCCTACCCCCAACATCTTCTTTAAAAAAAAACAACAAAAACCAAAAAGCACACACACAAAAAACCCAGCACTGGGAATGTCATTGTGAATTCACAAAAATCCAGGAGGAAGAGAAAACTCTAGAAGCCTCCAGAGAGAGAGAGTTGATCTCAAGTTCAGGACCAGGGAGTCAGAGCACATCCCTGGAATGAAGCAGGGCTTCAAACTTCTTGGGAAGTTTACTCTAACAGGGAGGGTGAACCAGAGCCAGTGTATAGATCAAGAAAAAGGACAGAATAAAGACACTTCAGACCCACAAGATCATAGGCTCATCTTCTCTGTGACCTTTCTTGGGAAGCTATAGGAGGAGGATGTGCCCCCCCAGCAAAGAGTCGGTGAAGAAGGTAGGTGCCATAGGATCCCAGACAAGGACATGGGAGATCCTTCCCGAGGGAGAGGGACAGAGTCTCCAGGATGAATCCAGAGCACCAGGGAAATATCAGGATCACAGCTCTGAAGCAGATCTTGAGGGCAGCTTCCCTGGGGGTGTGTGTGGCCAAGGAAACCATACCCCCTCCCCATGTGATGGTGTGACCATTTTGAGAGGTTGCTTATAGGCAGGGCAGAGAATTTAGGGATGGATTAATGATGGATACCTAGAAAACTAAGGAAGTGGGAGATCAAGGTAATTACTCATTTTAGAGGGAAAAAAAAGCCAGAGAAATTTTAAGGCGAGGCAATTAAGTTTCACATCACACAGCTCATCTGTGGATGCTTCTTACCCGGTTATGGTAGTGTGAACACTGCATGTTTCTTATGTACCATGAGGTCTTGATATGACTCTACCAGGATGATGGGGGAGAGTGAAGGGGAGAGCAGTGTTGGTCTAAGAATGAAATCCTGATGATTTTGTGACAACATAAACATAGTGCTTAGAAATATAGAAGTAAATACTCATAGAAACACTAAAATTGCCAGAAGTGGTTGTTTCTGGAGAGCAGAAATCATGAGGGGTGGGGCAGGGATCTGCAGTTTTTCTTGATCAGCCTTCTAATCCTCTACGACTTTGATAAAAATTATAATTAAGTAAAAAGAATAGGTGGCTTTTGCAGTAGATGTTACGTAAGTTACCGAACCAGGTTCGTTTTTCCTGGTCCACAGCCAGACAGAACGCTGAGATGCCGAGGTCTGCAGCAAACGAAGGGTTTATTCTCAAGGCAGCCAAAGGAGGAGATAGGAGAACCAGTCTCAGATCTGCCTCTCTGAAGGTGAGGGGCTGGGGTATTTATGGGATAACGAATAAAGCAGCAGGGTGGTCTCAGTGTGGGGAGCGTGGGGAAAGGTGATTGGAAAAAGGTGCCGCCGTCATTGTTCAGGGCAGGTATAACTAAGCCAGAGGCCTCTGCACGTTCAGATGGTCACCGAGCATGGACACATGGCGCATGCCCAGTTGGAGGGTGGGTGGTCCCATCCAGTCTTAACCAGCTCAGCTTGAAATAGACACAGCTGACTCCAAGTTCCTGGAAAAGACCTCAAGCAAACACCTTATTTAGGCTACATGAAGCTTGGAGGACATGCAAGTTTTAAAATGACCTTGATTAGTGGAAGCAGATGAAACAGATTTAATCCCAAGTTTCACACGTAAATAAAAACATGCTCTGCCGTTTTTCTAATTTCTTTTTCATTCCATGATACGTTTTTGAGATTCGTGGGGAGACACTCAGTTTTGAACTGTTGTTCACTGTATATTATTCCTTTGTAATGTCACTGCCACCTTGTTTGAATAATACGCATTTAAAGGCTTGTCCTCGGGCTTCCCCGGTGGCACAGTGGTTGAGAATCCGCCTGCCGATGCAGGGAACACGGGTTCGTGCCCCGGTCCGGGAAGATCCCACGTGCCTCTCACAACAGTGAGAGGCCCGCGTACCGCAAAAAAAAAAAAAAAAAAAAAAGCCATAGATGTCTTTAAAGATCTCACTTCCAGCCCATGTCCCCATAGAGCCTCAAGGTAGGTGTCCCTGTGAAGTTGAATGGTATCCTCCCCATCTTCTATCGGATGCTCCATTTCTGCCTTCCTAGATGGAAGACATCCAATCTCGCCTTTACAGCTTATGAAGAGTCAGAGGGGCACAAAGGCTTGAAATTAGTACGTTCCAGCATGGGTTCAGCTATAAAAGCCATTTGAATGTTCACAGCTTTAAAAAGACTTGGCAGTCTGTCTATAACACATCCTGTGTTCTGAAAAGGAGTGACACGTGGACTGATGCCTGCATATGTTAGTGATCCATTGATTGTTTCTGAAGGTAGGTAACCTTTGTGACCAAAATGAGAGACCAGCTCTGATATGAGCAATCAAACCAGCCATTAAGAATCCCACCTAGTCCACGGGCCTGCTCCATCTTGGCTTCCTGGGGAGAAAAATGAAAAGGAAAGGGGTTTCGCCACAAACGCAGGGAACATGCAGACAGGCTGGACAAAGGTTGGCCAGGTTGGGGGCTGTTCAGTGCGCTGGTGGTTTGTGATTTTCCCTAACCCCCTCCTGGGTTAAATGCAGGGGAGCAAAATGCAAAGTGACACTGGGGCTCTGACACGCTGCAAGGTGATTGTCCTGCCATTTCCTGCAGCTGTGGATCTAAATGCAACGGCGGGGAGCATGTTTGCTGTTAGGGCAAGTACAGGGTGGGGCTGGGGACACTCGGGTTCATCTCTCCTCGGTAAGGGGGTCTCGTCTCTGTGAGCTCCTTCAGGCCTGGTCTGAGGACTCTCCATCCCGGGCCAGCAGCTGCCAGATTCAACAAAAATGTCATGGGGAGAGTGGATGGCAGTTACCTGGAGCTTGTGTATTAAACTGAGAGGGATGGATTAGTAAGTGGTGTTGTGTGTTTAATCTCAGACATTTCAGAACTTTTCAATGATTTTCTTTAGCAGTTCATTTTCACTACTTAAAAAAGAAAATGATTTTGTAGGAGGCATCTTTTGTTCAAAAATCTAAATTTGAGGAACACCCACATCAAAGAGATGCATACAAAAAGCATCGAGAGATGTATCAGTTTCCTGTTACTGCTGTAACAAATTACCCCAAATTTAGTGTCTTAAAATACAAATTTATTCTGTTACAGTTGTGGAGGTCCGAAGTCTAAAATGGGTTGGCTTGATGGGAGAATCTATTTCCTTGCCTTTTCTGGCTTCCAGAAGCCACCTGCCTGCCTTGGCTCATGGCCCATCCACCATCTTCACACCCAGTAGCAGCGTAGCATCTTCCAATAGCGCTCTCTACCTCTGTGGTCACATTACCTTTTTTCTTATTCGGATTCTCCTTCCTCCCACTTACAAGGACCCTTGAGATTACACTGGGCCCATCTGAATAATCCAGGTTAATCTTCCTGTCTCAAGACCCTTGACATAATCACATCTGCAAAGACCCTTTTCTCACGTAAGGTGGCACATTCATAGGTTCCGGGGATTGGGAAGTGAAGAGCTTTGGGGTCCTTATTCAGTTGACCACAGAGGAATTTGTGTCTGTCAGGACAGAGAAGATGCTGTTGCAGTAACGAACAAATCTGGTTGTCACCAGAGCACGAGAAGGAGCCACCCTCACTTGGGTCCCTGAGTGGGGATGATGTAGAGCAGAGCCCTCCTGCTACCTGTGACGAGTGTGCGGTATGAGAGAGAGTCAACCTTCACCACTTAAGCCCCTGGGATTTAGATGGACTTGGCAGATATTATGATAATGAAATAAGTCAGACAGAGAAAGACAAATGTTGTATGATATCAGTTATATGTGGAATCTAAAAAATAAAACAAGTTAGTGATTATAACAAAAAAGAAACAGACTCACAGATATAGAGAACGAACTAGTGGTTACAAGTGGGGTGAGGGAAGGGGGAGGGACAAGATAGGGGTAGGTACAAATTACTATGTATAAAATAAATAAGTTACAAGGATATATTGTACAACACAGAGAATGCAGCCAATATTTTATAATAACTATAGATGGGATATAACCTTTAAAAATTGTGAATCACTACGTTGTATGCCTGAAACTTACATAATATTTTACATCAACTATACCTCAATTAAAAAAAAAACCCACAGCATAACAGACAATATTCAGAGGAATAATGCCTAAGCCATAATCCTTTAAAAACTTTTAATTTTGCAATACTTTGAACAGATAAAAAGAAACTCAGCAATGTGTTACAGCGTTAAACAAACAAAAAGAAGCTGATGTAGAAATGCTGAAAGATTCAAACTCTTGACACTTCTTTTAAGCTCTGGGATCCTTTTAAGAAAAGCTTACTGGAAAGAGTTTCTATAATTTCATGAACTTTGGCAAGACAGCTAATATAAATGGTGTCTTCCTCTTTTGAAAGAAATAAGTGCTTTGTCCCCTGGTCCCACTCCCTTTCTCGTTAGCGTTTGGGTTCTTGGAAAAAGCCCACATCTCAGGACCTGCAGAGAATTCCTTTACCACCATGACACATGATCTGTGTCATGTGACACGGTCCCTGACTTAGGCTGGGAAAATGACCCCTTGCTGTGGCCACCCTTCAGTGATGGAGGCTGTGCTTTGGTTGAGCTGGGTCCTTAGTAGGTGTTTCTATCCCACCTGGCTCTAGGTGGGCCTCTCAGGGGAATCAGGTCTTCGCAGCCCCACCAAGCTGCTGTGGCATCAACCTTTGGGACCCCCAGATTCAGGGCTCAGGGAACGGCCACTGTTCACATCCCAGACCTCAGCCACAACTGATACAATAAGAGAGAAAAGAGTAATTTTGCGTAGAAGCAATCAGGCCGATGGAACACGGCTCGTGGTGGAGCTCACAGCTCTCATCAATGCTGTTCTGCTCTTACAACCTGGGGAGAGGTCAGAGGCCATGCAGCTGGACTTCAACTGAGTCCTCGACTGACTCCACAGCCGTTACTTGTCCCAAACCCACGTCCGTCCCACTCCCTTCCATGCTGTTCCTTCGCTCTGAAATTAATAAGTAAATAACAGAGTCAGGCTGAGTCAGGACACCCTCTGCTCTATTTTCCAGCATCTGCCATAAACCGTTGGAGGTCCACATTAGTTTTACTTATTGCTGTTAACCTCACCTTCCAATTATGCAAAATGTTCCAGCAGAGCAGCCTTTATTACAGAGCCCGTCTTTGGCTGACATTTGGTGCTGTGGGTCTTGGCCTTGAATGACAAAGACAGAGACTTCTCACGTTGGCCTCGTTTTCTCCAAAGTGCAAATGACCCCACAACCAGGTGGACATCTGGGGGACCCAGGAGCTCCAGTGGCTGCTGGGGAGGCAAAGAAACATCTATTTAAAAAACCCAAACAAACAGTCAAGGCTGTTGAAAGTGTACTTGGTTTCTTCCAAAAAAGCATAAAGATTGGGAGGTACATAAAAAGAAAAAAAGGTTTCATAGAACTCTGTGGTTTTGGCTTTTCTTTTTATGGACACTTTAAAGTTCATGTGGCTCATTTCACTTGGCATTTGGGGCTCCCATGACTGCTCTGTTTTGCCTGGTTTCCCAATAAAACCCTGGATCCCTCATTTATTCATTCAAGAAGTTATTGAGTGTCAGTTATGTGTCAGGCAATGTCCTGGGCTCCAGGTGTAAAGCAGGGAATCAATGAAGCTCCTGACGCTATGGGACTCACCTCTGGTCAGGGACAATCAATAACAAGATAAAATGTATCTGGAGTGAACCAGGAGGTGGCAGGTGCTAAGAAGGAAAGTGAGGCAGGGGATGGTGCGGTTGGGATGCAAGGGGGCTCCTCAGAGGATGTTGACATGGAACGGAGACCTGAAAGCAGTGATGGAGGGCCACAGGCTAATATGTGGGGAGAGAGTGTATTCCAGGCAGAGGGAACAGCAAGTGCAAAGGCCCTGAGGCAGGAGCATGACTGGCATCTTTGAGTACCGAAGCATGAACAGTGTGGCCACAGCAGAGTGAAGGAAGGAGACAGGTGGACAGAAAAGGCCAGAGAGGTGGGGAGACCAGACCACATGGAACCCTCTAGGCCATTGGGAATATCTAGGTTATATGTGAGTGAGTTGGGAGTATTTTGGAGGCTTTTGAGGAGAGGGTTTTCATTTTCTATGACTGTGTAATAAATGAGCGCACACTTACTGGCTTAAACCAACACAAATCCATTATCTCATAGTTTCTGGGGGCCAGGCGTCATGTATGTTTTAGCTGGGCCCTCTGCTCAAGGACTCACAGGCTGAAATCATGCTATTAGCTGGCTGAGTTCCCATCCAGAGGCTGCATTAGGAAAAGACCCACTTCCAAACCTCCTCAGATTGTTGACAGAATTAATTTCCTTGTGGCTGAGGGACTGAGGTCCCTGTTGTCTTGTGAGCTGCCAGCTAGGCACTGTTCTCAGCTCCTAGAGGTCCTTCTCAGGTCTGTGCCATGTGGCTGCCTCCATGGCTCCTTCAGGAAGATCTAGTTCCCTTCAAGGACTCACCCATATACCCTCCATTCTGATTCACTTAAAGTTGACTGATTAGTCACCTAATCAAGGGGGGGCGGTGGTGGTGAAATGTTTCCAGTTTCTGCCCATGCTCTAGGGGAAGGGATTATACACCAGGGAGCAGGAATCTTGGGGCCATCCTAAGAAGCCTGCCTGTGACAGAGTGAGTAATTTGACTTGTAGTTAAAGGATCACTGGGCTTATTGTGTTAAGAGTAGCCTGGGGGAAGGGATGGGGCGAGGGCAAGGACAGACCCTGGGAGATTTGGGAGGAGACAGATTTTAATAGTGGCTTTGACCAAGGTAGGAGCAGGAGGGTTGGGGGGGAGGTGACAGAAGTGGTTGAAGTATGGTTAAAGTGGTTGTAAAACAGAATGTTTTTGTCAAATGGATTGAATGAGCAAAATAAAACCCTGACACAGGTCTCCAGCATGGCTACGAACATGTTGGTCTGAGCAACTGGAATTTTGAGCTGGGACAGCCTGTCAAGTTTATCAAGAAGTGTACAGATTTCCAAAGAAGTAATTCTGTGTTTGTGGAATTAAAAGTAGACATATTGTCCTGCTTCGTGGTTTCTTTACAAAAATAACAATGATCTATGCAGATGAAACCTGTCTCATCACGGCTTTCATGTTGCCATTTTCATATTTTGTATTTTATCTTTATTTTGTTTAATTGAAGTATAGTTGATTTACAATGTTGTGATAGTTTCTGGTGTACAGCAAAGTGATTCACTTGTATATTCTTTTTCAGATTCCTTTCCATCATAATTTATTACATGATATTGACTATAGTTCCCTGCGCTATACAGCAGGACCTTGTTGTTTATCTCTTTTATATATAGTAGTGTGTATCTGCTAATCCCAAACTCCTAATTTATCCCTTCCCCACCCCCTTTCCCATTTGGCAACCATAAATTTGTTTTCTATGTCTGTGAATCTGTTTCTGTTTTGTAAATAAGTTCATTTGCATCATTTTGTTAGATTCCACGTTTTCATTGTTTAATAAAACAATATAGAAAAAAAATGAGATCTCCTTCAACTTTATCAGTATTTTTTTCAGCTATTGGTTCCTGAAAAACATTGTAGCACAGGAGAATCAGGGACAATAATTTGTGGAAGAGTTATAAATAGGCCAGGAATTGGCTCGATTTACTGGTTTTGACTTGAATTAGATGGAAGACAGATGAGGGGAATCGGGCTGTTATGTAGCAGAAAGTATTACAGTGTCACATGGAGCAATAAAGGTGCAAAAATTGAGCAGAAACATATGTTCTTCAGAAATTAGCTGTTAGCTATGTGCCTTTCTCTTGTTGATGTTATCAGTTTGAAATCCAATATTATCCCAGGGAAAGGAAACAAGGCCACTTAACTGTTGGCTGACAAGCTGTCTTACACTTCATCAGATCCACTCATTAACTTGACACATGGCTTGTACGGCTCAGGAAGACAAGAGAAATCATATCTCTGCTTTCCCTCATGGCGTGTTACCAGAGAGATGCCAGTTTGGTGTGCTGACCACAGCACGTGTGGCCATTCAATGCAATGGTCTGTATTCTTCCAAATACAGAAGACAAAGGAATATTGCCAACACCACCCCACTCGACTCCAGTGCCCAGGCCCTCCCCCTCGCATGACTGGCAGATGTTCCCGGGCAGAGAAATGGTGTCTTTCTCCTTTTTGCCAAACGATGCTTATGTTTTAATTTCGAAATGCAAATTGTTGAGAATACACCCTGGTGATACACTCCACATCAAGTACAGGTCTTATCAAGAGTGGGTATTGCCTGAACCCCCTCCCCCTGACCTCTCCCCCCTCCCCTCGACCGCCCCCCAACCTCCTCCACCCTCGGGAGCCTTCAGTGAACGGGGTGGAGAGGGAGGCTGAGCCTTCTCTTGGTTCCATCCCCGCCGCCGTCTTCTTGACCCTAAGATGAGGGTTTGCATCTCTAAGCCTCCGGGGCTGAAATTCTCATCGTAGAGGGACAGAAAGGAGCTCAGATATTAAACCACAGATGGCCCGCCATTTTTACTTGAAGTGCTGGAATTTTTCAGGAAATGCCAGAGGAAGGGAGGAGGTCAAGTCAGCTGTGCTCAGCAATCTGTCATCGCCAGGTTTTACCGAACAAAAGCAAACAGGGAAAACGTGATCACAATTCAAAGGGGTAGCTGAGCAGATAGCTTTCACCTGTGGTCCCTCCGGCGGCATCTGCTGCTGCCATTGTGGTTTTAGGTGTGTATGTCTCTTACTAACACAGTGAGCGCCTCCAGGAAGGCACCTGTGCCTTCCTGCCTTATTCATCCTGGAATCCTTCATGCCCAGCTCAGGGCCCGGCACTCAGGATGCTCTGAACTCGGGGTGAGCATATGTCCTGGTCTGAGCGGGGAAGTCCTCATGCAGGCCTGTTTGCCTCCTTAATAATTAATAGCAGCCTCTTCCAATCTTACCTTTCACTAAGCCTCAGAACTGCCCTCTAGCTAACTTAAGCAGAGGAAATTCATTGCAAGATATGGAGTGCCTTTATGAAGAGGTAATTTCTTGCCTCATGTGACGAAAAAATATCAGTCATGAGTAGGGCGGTGGTGGCGTCTAAGTCCAGTTTGCTCAGTATGGTCCGCATTTATGCCTGTTGTTCTGGCATAATAGTGAAGAGGGCGTTCGCTCTCACACGAGTCCTAGGTTGGACAGTAAATTACGTGGTCATCTTAGGTTCAAATCAGGCCCAGCAAAATTCAGGCATCAAATGCAGTGGTCATCAGGACATATAGGTGCTGGCTTAACTCTTGGGGACCCGATGGGTGTAAAATGGCCCCATTTTACTGAGGTTTTCAAACAATGGGCTAAGGTCACCGGTCTTCCTGTGGCTTTCTCAAAAGCCCGAGATGAGCTCTGATTGGATCAGCTTAGGTCACGTGTCCACTGGTAATGAATTCCTGTTGCCAGGGCACCGTGGCTGTTAGGTATAGCCTGGATCGTAGGTATCACCTCCTGAGACTGTGGTGCCTTTCCCTGTGTAACCAAGCAGGACGCTATGAAGGCTATGAAGGCTTCCCGGGCAGACCCCTCCCCCATATCTTCTGTTTTAGCTCCTCTCTGAAGTACCGAGATAATAGTATCTGGTGCACATTTCCTGAGTTGTTTTACAGATGCTAAAACCCCCACCAAAATGGAATTAACTACTTAATGACCAGGAGCACGTAGTCACCAGACCTACTGGTGCCTAAGGTTAACCCCTGTGACACCGCCCTGTTACCTCACCATCAATCAATCAGAGAATCGTGCACGAGCTGATCACCTACCCTGGGACTCTCCTCCCTCACCTTGTCTTTAAAAATGCTTTTTGGGAGTTTGGGTGTCTTGACCACTAGCTGTCCCCAGACTCCTTGCTGGCTGCCCTGCAGTAAATGCTGCACTTTCCTTCACCACAGCCCGGTGTCAGTAGATTGGCTTTACTGCGCACGGGCGAGCAGACCCAAGTTTGGTTTGGTAACACCTTCACATCATCTCAATTGGGTCAGAGAAGGTAAGGTTTTCTAAATGAAAGTCAGACTGTTGCCATAAACTCCGCCCCCACCACAAGCATTCTCCAGTCCTTCTGAGATGGAGATTTTTGTGCATTTTATCCAATGCTGTATTTTGAGCGTCATGAACAATACCTGCTCATGACAGAAGCTCCTTAAATATCTGTTGAATGAAAAAATACTGAGAAGACAAATAGCAATTTTTCTTGACACAGTCTCTCGTGTGAAATATGATACACTTCATTGCTGCAAATGCTTCATGAAGCAGCCTCAAAGTAAAGGTAAGCACAATGACCCCCCCCCAAGATAATCATCCTCTGGTGTTGGAAAAACACAACTGAAGTCACTGACCCATGGCCTATGTCTTTCCTACACTGATGACACTAACCCTTCTGATACCTCAAGTGCTGGACTCAGTCAAGCCATGTTTATAGGAATTCTGATGCCTGCCTTACAAGAAGGGATGTTCCTTCTCCCAGTGACGTAAGGGTCCTGGGCATGAGAAAACCTAGAGGAAGCCGGGTGTCCCACAAACCTCCACAGGATAGAGTTACTTTCCAAATGGATCCTTCCTTCCTGTGAGAAATGCACACGATTGGAGGATTTTCTCATTTGAGCTAATGTTGATGGACTCTAGTTCCCCCTGGGAGTTTAGCTGAATCATTTACTAGAAGCTCTTCTGGGATGGGGATTATATCATTCTCTTCCTGGCATAGTTCCTGGCCCCCAGAAGGGGCTGAAAAATGTGGCTTTGTGTCTGAGAAGGTGAATTCTCCTGGCTGGGATTTGTCCATCTCTCGAAGGAGCCATGCCATGGTTCCATCCCCAGGGTAAGGACTGAGAACACACCAGGGAGGAGAGTGCTGAGGGGGCTGCCAAGCTTGTATCTGCTGCAAACCCACCTACACGCCATCCTTGGCACATTCCATGGGTGGCAATAACCATCAGCCAGGATCCTTTGGTTGCAAGCAACAGAAACTGGCTTTGGAACAGCAATCTGTGGAAAGGTGTAGGGTGACCTTGAGAATAAAAGGAAAGGCTGGGGGACTAGGCTCTGGAAGGATAAGACTAGTGTCAGCTGTGGGGTCCAGGGACCAGGAACTCCTGGGAAATCTCTTTAGGGCTTATGTTTTGGGGTGATAACCCATCATTCTTGTTTCTTGTGTTACTCCTCTCAAGATAAAATTTCCCAGAAGTCTGAGCTTGAGCCTCATGTCTACCCTCTGGCCACAGCACCTTGATCGTTTGTTCCATCAAGATGGTAACAAAGTGGGCATGGAATCCTCAAGGGAAAACTGAGGTTCCAGGGGCAGAAGAGTGGGAAACAGGGGTGCGGGCCAGCCTATAGCACCAGAAATGCACACCAGCCAATTTCCACTTTACCCATCTTGGGATTTTTGCAGGCTGGGATGTGCCTGGCACTTAGTAGGTCTTCAAGAAATGTTGAACTCACCCAACTTACCTCTGCCCCCCACACTTGAGGCAGAATTGCTCCCTCCCCGTCCACCCCACAGCACTTGTCGTTACTTCTAGCAACCCAATTAACATACTTTGTTAGAGTTGATTTCATGTTCTTGCTTCTTTTAGTTAAATTTGTGTCTAATTTATTTGTTTCCTCAATGGCCAACTGAGTTCTTGACACAGGATGGAAGCCCAGTAAATGTTCGTGGAATAGATGAATGGTTGGATCCTTGTGTTCAAAGGGAGAAACCCCAGTCAAACAATATCTTTGAGATACAGGAGAAAACTTCATAAATGCTAAGAAAAAATATCCAAAACCTGGAAGTAAAGTATAAAGATGATTGTGAGACCTTTCAGAGTCAGGGTAGATGACAGTGTATCAAGCCCACGGAAGGGACGTCTGACTCTCTAAGGAAATGAGACTTTGTCTGACTTCCTATTAATATCCGTTAG
Source organism: Kogia breviceps (assembly GCF_026419965.1). Taxonomy (NCBI): domain Eukaryota; kingdom Metazoa; phylum Chordata; class Mammalia; order Artiodactyla; family Physeteridae; genus Kogia; species Kogia breviceps. The sequence continues at coordinate 12,847,399 of NC_081323.1, read as the reverse complement.
GGCCCAGACGGCCCTGGAAAGTTAGAGGTCAACCCATAGAAAAATTGTAAAGTAAAATAGTTTTCTTTTCTGATAGTACTAAAGATAACCCCAAAGTTATAGGTTTATTGTTAGTGAGACAGTGACGTAGCACTGACTTAGCAAATGTACTGTGGCATTCCTTCTTTTCCCTTGGCTACATAGGATACTTGTTCTCATATCCTATTTTGAATCAGCTTGGCCGTCCTATTATTTCCATCATTAATTAGTTAAATAGATTTGACCAATGTTCGTCATCTAGTTCCTGAGAATTAGGTTTTTATCGTCTTGAGAATTATGTTTTGATACACATAGACACACACACACACCCGCCCCTGGGAAACTAGAATCTTTCTCTTCTAAAATGGAATGGTTTTCATTACATTAAAATAGCAAGTCCATGCCAAAAACACCTTTTCCTGGAAAAACATCTGGAATTTATATTGTGACTTTCAAGGGCTGGCTTCCCGCTCCCAATTTCTCCATCAGGGAGTTGGGAATTTAACACTGCATTTTTTTGTCCCTCCTTTGCCGGTCTTTAAAAGTGATGTAACTGTGGTCAAGAGGAAGGATAGGATACCTAGGCTGAGATAATAACTGGGGAGTGGAGATTTGTCATAATTTGTGGCCTTCCAGAACCTTCTGAAAACTCTCTATGTTCAGGGGCATGTCTCCCCTTATGTGTTTGTCCATCTTCAAAGGAGAAGCCAGAAACCCACCTTCCCGGTCTCCCGGGAAGAGAGCAGACACTTGGCGTGGATTCCACTGACCGGATGGAGACAGAGAAGATGCAGTGCAGAAGAGAGAGATGCATGAATCTGGCAGCCTGTGGTTCATTCTGAGCAGGGGACTGGAGATCCGTGGGGCTTTCAGAAGCTGCCGGGGAGGCAGAGGTCTGTCCCCTTGTGCCCTGCACTCAGTGTCAGTGGTGGGAGTCGTAGGGTCTGTGTCCAGGACCAGTGATCAGCCTGCCTTGGTCCTGGTTATAACCTCCAAGTCTGATTCTCTGGTGTACTGGTTCTGGGAGCCGCTAAATAAATCCCTATTTGGCCTATACAAGTAAAGGGGGTTCAGAACATGCCACCCTCAAAATATGCCACTTTGGCTTTTGATTCTTTTGAGATGAAGACACGTAAGAAACTGCAGATGCAGGAAAGGCTGTCTGGTGTCCCATTTTTACCTAAAAAGGGGTCATAAAATGTCTCATGAGAAAGGTGACCTCCTTGTACCAGGAAGGGAAGAGCAATCTTATCACCAGGGACTGGGAGTTGACACCAAAATGGATCTGTACAAACAAACCTACCAAAATAACCAGTATCTTCCACTACTTTCTTCCATATATTTTCTTTCTTTCTTTCTTTTAATTGAAGTGTAGCTGATTTACAATGTTGTGTTAGTTTCTGGTGTACAGCAAAGTGATTCAGTTTTATATATTTCTGTTTCATATTCTTCTTTTCCATTATGGTTTATTACAGGATATTGAGTAGCGTTCCCTGTGCTATACAACAGGACCTTGTTGTTTATCCATTCTCTGTATAATAGTTTTCATCTGCTAACCCCAAACTCCCACTCCGTCCCTCCCCCACCCCCTCCCTCTTGGCAGCCACAAGTCTGTTTTCTATGTCTGTGAGTCTGTTTCTGTTTTGCAGATAAGTTCATTTGTGTCATATTTTAGATTCCACATGTAAGTGGTATCATATGATATTTATTTTTCTCTGTCTGACTTACTCAGTGAGTATGATAATCTCTACGTCCATCCATGTAGCTGCAAATGGCATTATTTCATTCTTTTTTTATAGCTGAGTAATATTCCATTGTATACATGTACCACATCTTCTTTATCCATTCATCTGTCAATGGACATTTAGGTTGCTTCCATGTCTTGGCTAATGTAAATAGTGCTGCTATGAACATTGGGGTGCATGTATCTTTTTGCATTATAGTTTTGTCTGGATATATGTCCAGGAATGGGATTGCAGGAACATCCCATATATTTTCTAGTCACTGTCCCACAACATATTGCCCCAGCCCAAGCCACTTTGTCTTCTCACATCCCCACAATGTATCATTGTTTGTTTAAAAAGGTCTATGAGCTATTTGGCCTAACAGCTTCTTCAGGTCTTTATTTTCCTTTTGAAGACTCCCATGTGCACATAAAAATATTAAATAAAATTTGTATGCTTTTCTCTTGTTAATCTGTCTTAGGTCAGTCTAATTCTCAGGCTCAGCCGTAGGATATAAGAGGGTAGAAGGAAGTTTGGCCTCCCCTACACTAGATAGAGTAGATTCTCTTGTTTGCAATTCAGACCCATGCCTGATCTAAACTGTGAATAATTGGTATTATGGGGACCTCAGAGATGTTTGGATCAGAGACAGAGGTGTAGAGGGACAGCAAACTCACTCTTCTGGATGTGTTCTAGAATACCTGTCATTTTTCACAGGACTGAGCAAAGCTTTGCAGTGCCCACAGATTCCTTTGCTGACAATGTCTGTTTTGTCCTATTACATAAGCAATATCTCAACTCTAATTATTCTTGAACTTCCATCCAGCTCTTTGATTTCCTGATTCTGTGATGCTTCTTAACAAAGGCATACCACTGAAGGTTATCTGGAGTCTGACTTGTATGCATCTTAGAAAAATAATAGCAAAATCTCCAAGGATTAGCATACTTACCAACTGGCATGCCAGCAGGGGTAGCAAATTAAAAATATATATATTCAAAAATGTGATGATCAGGAAATTACTCCTGAGATGAGCTTTCTTGTTATTGACTTCAAAGGAGGTTTTCTTAGGATGGGGAAATGAAAATGATACATTATAATTTGACATTTTCCATGCAAATGGAAAAGTAGCAGAAATATCTGTGTTTTCAGTTCAAGGAAGGGCCTACCTGCAAAGAGAAATAGATACACTGTCACATCAGGGAGTGTTTTATTATGGGTAGTTGAAAAATAGGGATAATGTTTCTTGAAGCTTGCTTTGGCTACAAGTTACAGAGACCCCTCCCCACCCCCCCAGGAAACCCCTCCTCAGATAACTTAGAGGCTTATTTCCCCTCATGTTAAATAAGTCTAGAAGCAGTCTGGGGCTCGAATATTGGCTCCATGGTAAGACCAGGGACCCAGGCATTTTCTGGCTTCCCACTCCTTTATATGTATATTGGCTCCATCCTTCTGCTGTCAAGATGGCTGCCAGAGCTCCAGCTAACATGACAGGCAATATGGGAAAGGGCACCACCTGCCTGCTGAGTCAGCTCTTTTAAAGGAGTTTCCTGGAAGCTTATGTTGAGTAACCATTGGCTAGATCTATGTCACATGAACATTGGATGCGAAAGAGCCTGGGAAATTTTTTTTTATCTGGGAATACAACTTCTTCAAATAACATGAGTTCAGTTAATAAGGAAGAAAGATATCTCTTTACATAGAGTTTTCTTGAAACGGCAGAGCTTTTGATTTTTCCCTTTCCTCCATACCGGTGCCCCCTTTATCATCTTCATTTTTTTTAAAAAAAATCTACCTTTCAAACTCCATTTTTAAAAAGGCAGCAGAACCTACTCCTGTCCTACTGCATTCCTTCCCTCCTCCCTTGAATGTTTATATTAAATAGGATCTGGGTTACAAAGACACCATGGTCTCTTAACTAAGAGACACAGCAGAGCAATCATAAATACTGCAGAAGGTTTGGAAATTTTAGAGTGCTGTGACAAAAGACCACCCATAGAAATCAAGCACCTCTGTTTTAAAAAAAATTGCATTTCCATATTTTCTGAAATGTGACTCCCTTACATATACATTTAGTTATATAAGTAAATATTTTTAGCCACCCAAATTGAACACTCAAATGAACCGTACTAATTGGCTGGAATGCCATCAAAATCAACACTATATTTGTTACATTTTATTCCCTGATTCCCTCCCAAAAATAATCAATTCGCTCAAGAATTGAATATGTATATTTGCTTTAATGATCCAACTTTAAAAAAACGATACCATCTAATTATCTTCCAAAGAGGTTCTGATCCAGAAGATCCATTTCAGAGTCCCAAAACCCAATTTTTAAAAAGTGAGTTAAAAAAAAATTTTTTTTAATTTTAAAAATGATCCTGCAGTAAAATAATCCTTTCGTGGGTGGGCAGGTCTATGGACTGTAAGACATGTAGATTTGTGCGTCCACCATTACAATCAGGATACAAAACAGTTTCATAATCCTCAAAATTTCTTTGTGTGGCCCCTTTGCAGCCAACCTCTCTTCTGTCCCCAACTGTCGGCCACCACTGATCTGACCCCCAGTCCCTCTAGTTTCTGTTTCAAGAATGTCATATAAATGGCATCATTCACTGTGTGACTTTTTAAGCCTGGATTCTTTTGCTTAGCATAATATTTGTGAGATTCATCTAGGGGATGGTTTGTACCAATAGTTTGGAATACTATTTAGCAACAAAAAGGAACATGGTATGGATACCAGCACAGCTTTTTGTTTCTTAAATCCATCCACCAGTTGGATGGATATTTGGATTGTTTCCACTTCTTGGCTGTCATGAATAATGCCGCTGTAAACATTCATATGCACATCTTTGTGTGGACATATGTTTCCATTTTTCTTGGCTTGCAACTACAGGGTAGGCAAGGGTCTCCTGGAAAATATATGGGGAATGTTTTGTCACTAAAAATAGTGTAAGTGTGTGTGCTGGGGCCAAAATCAACACTTATCTACTACCCTGAGCCAAGCTTTTTGGTTTTGCTTTTTTCATAAAATAAAGTCATTTTTGGTGTTTTACACTTGCAGTTCACCAACCTTCTTACATCTCTTTATATCTCACTCTTCGGAACAAAAACAATTGAGTCTTTTTTTTTTTTTTTGTGGTACGCGGGCCTCTCACTGCTGTGGCCCCTCCCGTTGCAGAGCACAGGCTCCGGACGCGCAGGCTCAGCGGCCATGGCTCACGGGCCCAGCCGCTCCACGGCATGTGGGATCTTCCCGGACCGGTGCACGAACCCGTGTCCCCTGCATCGGCGGGCGGATTCTCAACCGCTGCGCCACCAGGGAAGCCCCGTAGTCTCTTTTGATTTATGCAGTTGTGGCTAAGACATGTTGACCAGCCTCTTGAGAAGAATATATTTCCTCTGTTTTCTCCTCCTACTTCTTAATAGATTTAAGATGTAATATACTCATATTACTGACCAGGGTTCTTGGCCTTCCCCACTCAATAGAAATTGATCAGAGGCCAGACAAGAAATTCAGGCCAGGCTTTATTGGGGCGGCTGCTGCAGCAGTGAGAGGAGCAGAAACTAGTATCAGGTTCCTTTGCTTTTGCTCCCAGAGCGGGGCGAGCTAGTTCCTCGTATGGGGTGAGGGCAGAGGTATGTCCAGAGGTCGGGCGGGGTGGCTAGGTGGTGGTGTGTGCAGGGGGCGTGTGCAGTGTCCTGCTTTTGCTCCCAACACCCTGTTTTTGCTCCTGGCTCTTCAGAAGTGGCAGTTGGGGTGTTTTGGGGTCTTTTTGTATCTTGTCCATAATTTGCCCCAACTGCACATGCACACAGTTATTTTTAGTCCCTTATAGTTTCTTTGTACTCTGTTGCTTAAGAAGATGTTTGTCTAGGTGCAAGCATTGCAGCAAAGGGTCCCAGCCTGTCTCACTCATAACGTGGATGACAGTTATGTAGCTCAAATAATCCCCCAAATTTCACCAAGCACCCAAGTCCCAATGGTTCATTCCTACCTGTCACTAGACTCTATTTCTAAATTTAGGTCTCCTTTGACATAGCCCTTAAAGTGTCCATCCCTGATGTCAGCACTTTTAAATGCTTCTTTCCCTTTCATCAGATTCAATATTGGGGCAATAGTTCTGACTTGTTGAAGACAGCTGCTATTTCATCTGTAACACTCCGGTTTTGTTTTGTTTTGTTTTTTTTCCGGAGGAACTTGAACACCAATAATCTTTTGCACGTATGTTTAGAGGAAGTCGTGGGCTTTTAATGTGTCCATCTGTAGGATATCGTGGTGAAAGATGTTGGGGATATTAATCAGGATTGCAGTAACAAACAAGACAGAAATCTCCATGGCTTAACACAACAAAAGTTTTCTCACACTTTACGTCCATATGTGGGTTGTTTGGGGGTCTCTGTTCATTGCAGTCATTCAGTGATCAAGTGTGATGGAGGCTGCACCATCTCAGTACAGGCCCACCCTGACCACCATGGCATGGCAAGGGAGCACAGCAAATCGCATTCCAGCTCCTATAAGCATCTGCCTGGACTTAGCACCTGTCACGTTCTCTTGGATTTCATTGGCTGGGAGTGGTCACATGTCCTTTTCAGACTATAACGGGGTGGGGAAGTCTGATCCTCCTGTGGGCCTGGGAGTGGGGAGCTAGGGATATTGGTGAGCTCTGGCAAAGTCTATCCAGAGGAGCAGGGGTGCGGGGAGGAAAAATTGACTTAATACGTAACTTCACTCATGTGATGGTTTTCTCTTTGACTCTTTGGATCTCAGCAAATTATTGGTTCTCCCTGTTAATGGACTGAAGATAAGCGTCATTTGAGGTTGGGCATTTTTTGCACTCAATCTCTCTCTAATCTCATTTTTGTCTGCATGAAGGCATTAGCATACATTTTCTGGGCTCTGAGCCAAGATGAGTCATGTTGTCTGTTTCCTTGTCTCCACGGGTGCCCTGGTCTTTGCCAGAACCAAACAGCGGCCCCAGTCAAGAACTGCTGCAGGGATCCTGAATCCCCCAAGCCTGGTGCGGGGTCACCCCTCCTGCTCATTTGGTGAAGCCCACCCTTAACAAGCACCTCGCCCCCCCTCCCCCGAAAGGGTGAGGCGCCAGGAACAATGCCACTTGGAATCTGAGAAGTAACACTTGGGGCCATGCCCAGATCAACTTTTCATCACCTTAGAAAAGGGAGGGGCTTGGGACATTTCAATCTCCACTGGAACCCTCAGGCATGTCTTTGTTATTACTGGGTGGGATTATTGTAACTCTGCTGGAGGGAGGCACCGCCCCCCCACTTTGGGCTTGTGAGGATTAGAGAGGGTGAAAAAGCAAAATGAAAATGTCAGCTTTCTATTGGGGATTAAGAGGCACTCAACTCTAGCCAAGTTTTATTTTTTACATTCTAAAGAGGGGGAAAAAGTGCACCCTGAATTCTCCCATTCTTGCAACATGCTGTAAATGCATGAGTTAGAAGGTGGGGGGGGGGAACCTGAAAACAGAAAGAAACAATTTGACAGGATTTCTTTACCTGAAATGTTTTAGTTTTCTATGACTTTGAGGTCAGCACACTCAAGAGTTTCTAAGACCCATTTCCGATGTGAATGAGGTGTGAATCCGGGAGATAGAGGCCCCCTAAAAGTGAGGAATAGAAGAAAACACAATTTATTCTACCAACTATAAAAATTTGGTCAGAATATTTGCTGAGTAAAATTACCATGTTGACTGCTTCTTCTCACATTGAAAAAGGTAGTTTTGAATCCCCATAACTCCAGTGTAGAATCGAATAGTCATTCTCAACTATTTCTAGGGATAAACATTATTGATAATTTGATAAAGAAAACACCTGATAAAAATTCAACAGGCAGAGCAGAAAGATGGGTGTGGTTAAGGTGAATTAATCATCTTTTCTGTTAGAGGGGACAATGAATATGACTCTCTCAGTCTGTGTTAACGGGGTCTTTGGTTATTGACATCCAAACACATTTTAGTAGATACACTTTCCTACGTCAGATTCCCTTAGAAGTAGCGAGCAGAGCTCCGAGGAAATAGTCTGCACATACACTGACACTGATTTCCACTGGGGTTTTTCTTGTTGACTCAAGAGTCTGTGTAAACCTCTCCTTCCCTTGTAATTGACCTTCCACTTCTGCCTGAGGGTGATTGTGTTCTGTAAGTACAGCAGGAGCTTCTGGTTACTAAGGGCTATTCTATACTTTAATTCTTTAGAATCATTTATCTGTTAGGTCCATCCAAACACAAGCAAGAATACTCAAGAGATAGGAGGTGACGTTAACTACTGACTCTGAGATGAAGTAATTCTCCTTCTCCCTCATACCCACCCCTCTCCTCCCCCCGCATAGACTTGTGTCAGCCCCCAGGAAAACTGGGAGGATGGAAGCTTGTACAGCATCTAGTACAGGGCTTTCTCCTTCCTCCCACCTCCCCCTACTCTGCCCTCTGTTTCACCCCCAGAGATAGACCCACATTGCCTTCCAGAAGCCCCTGCTACAGTGTAGGCAGACATCACTCCACCCGCCATCCCGCCAAGGAGAAGGGACTGGTAGAAAGCCAAACAGGAAGAAATCTCTGATGACGAAATTCCAGGCTCACAGCAGGCTGGGGGGAAGGAGGGGCGGAGATGGGCACCCCCACCTGCCCCCATCAGCCTCAGTGAGGAGGAATTAGGATTCTGCTGGTCCAGGCCCGGAGACAGAGAGAGGGTGTGGGGGGGGGCACCAAGTCCCCCACCGCATCTCTCCCTGTGAGTGTCAGACCTCTCCGCTCTCCGCCTGCCCACTGCTGCCCAGACCTGCGGGCCCACGTGGATCCCAGCATGGATCAGACCTGACCATCAGTCTCCTGGTTCTGTGCAGCTGGACGATGTCCAGGTTTCCTTGGGGAGATGTCTGTGCCTGCAGCTCCTTCCTGAATCCTGACTGATGATCAATAGAGAAGTTACAATGAGACAAGTGCTGTGGGCAGGAGGGCATCTTCACACCCCAACAACACCGCAGAAACTGCAAAGGGATCCTGAAAGTGGAGCAGGGATGAGCCGCCGCTAAGTGAGATCAGCGAGACTGCCCACGCCTCTGAGGTCGTCTAAGAAGATGTGCAGACTCACGGGGACAGAGATCATTTCAGGGCAGAGCAGACAAGACCCTGGGCAATGGTTGTACGCTTGCAGCTTGATTTTTTTTTTTTTTTTAAGGAAGCATTTTATACATACAGAAAAGTGTTAGGTCACGAGCATCTGGGCACTCCCCACTCTATCATAAGAGATCCAACGTCAGACGTGCATTCGAAGCTCCTGCACGCTCCTCTCCTGTGTATTTCCCTCCCTCTCCCCAAGAAATAACTCTCCCCATAACTGTTTTCTTACCATGTTCATGCATATTATACTTTTAATGAACTTATTTATACTCCCAAGTAAATATATTACTTGGTATGTTTTAAATGTTTATATTAATGGTATTTTACTCTATGCATCCTTCTCTAACTTGCTTGGTTTTATTTAACATCGTCTTTGAATTTGATTCTTATTGATATCTACTTTTCTAGTGTATTTTAACATCTGTAACCACGCCATTGTCTCAGCCAACAGATATTCTAGAGGCCGCCATGTTCTTCACTATCACAGACAAAGCTGCTTTGAACATTACGGGGCATGGGCCACTGGGCATTGGCCCAAGACTGTCTCTCAGGTCTCCAGATTACGACTGGAAGTTGTAGAATAAAGATGGGCTCTGGGTCACAGGGAGGCAATTGGTTGCCTTCTTGGATGCTTTGCAGGCCAGCTAATGGCCACCCCCTTCTTTTGATAAACACCTGTATTTTCTTTTGGAAAATTACTCTTCCCCAATTAGGTGCATCCTTGGTGGCACTACTTGATCAAGACAGGCTTCCTGTCCCCACCCTGGCCATGGTGGGCATGAGATCCTAGAGAGAACCAGTCTCCCCCCACCCCCTCAGGAATTTGAATCTGGGGAGAAATAAAATGCAGTCTGGGGCTGACTGATGATTGGAACACACTGTGGTGCCCTGAAAAAATTGTCTTTATTTTCTCTTTGTGGAATCTCAGAGACAAGTCAGTTTTTGCCCTTCCTAAGGCTGGTTCTTCCTTTTTCGAGCTTAACCACGTCCTTCCAGGAACTTCTTTTTTTTCGCTTAAGTTGGCTGGACTCAGCGTCTATAGGATGCGAACAAAGATCCCTGACTGACACAGCCACCGAGGATGGCAGGTGGGCAGGCTTGCAGGGCACCCAAGACAAGAAAAGCCCTTCTTGTTCCTTCTCCCAATGTGTTCACACCACTGCCTTGGACCATCCAACCCTGAAGAGGGTTGGGGCCTTGGCTGTTTCGAGCGGTAGCCAACCCCTACGTTGAAATATGCATTTTCAGCCATCGATTCACATTTATCTAGCACCAATGTGGAGCTAGGCACTGTATTAACAAGGAAGACATAGCCTTCATCCTTGAAGAGGCCCGGGAAAAATCTTGTGTTCTCATAAGGGACCACAGTTCATCAAAATGGGTGTGGTGAGAAAGGTCCCTTACCTGTGCATCTGCAGGAAAGAAATATCCATCGAGGTCATTGTCCCAATTCCTTCCTCTGCAGAGGTCTCGTAGAAGACGTGGTTTCCACTGAAGGATTGTTCTGCGCTCTGGCCTGCCCCCAAGAACGGGGGAGGAGGAATAGTCCCTTTTTTTTTTTTTTTTTAAACATCTTTATTGGAGTATAATTGCTTTACAATGGTGTGTTAGTTTCTGCTTTATAACAAAGTGAATCAGTTATACATATACATATATCCCCATATCTCCTCCTTCTTGCGTCTCCCTCCCTATCCCACCCCTCTAGGTGGTCACAAAGCACCGAGCTGATCTCCCTGTGCTATGCAGCTGCTTCCCACTAGCTATCTGTTTTACATTTGGTAGTGTATATTTGTCCATGCCACTCTCACTTTGTCCCAGCTTACCCTTCCCCCTCCCCCTCCCCATATCCTCAAGTCCATGCTCTAGTAGGTCTGCGTCTTTATTCCCATCTTGCCCCTAGGTTCTTCATGACCCTTTTTTTTTGTTTTGTTTTGTAGATTCCATATATATGTGTTAGCATATGGTATTTGTTTTTCTCTTTCTGACTTACTTCCCTCTGTATGACAGACTCTAGGTCCATCCGCCTCACTACAAATGAATAGTCCCTTCTTTTAAGGCAGACAAGACATTTCATAAACGTGCAGCCTGACCTCACCAACACATGAACTCACCAGCAGTGACTGGTGAGCTCATACATCCAGTGAATCAAGAGACGCCATAAACAATAGGTCAGTGATTTCAAAACCATTTTCCAAAGACAAACAGATGAATCTGAAGGACACAGATGACACTCTGGAAGAGGTCACTATGGATTACACGCATTTTGATTGCTTCCAAGTTATATAAGAAAAAAATGAACTTTTTTCACATAGTAGCCTGGGTATTATGAATAGTTGTCTTTAATACCCTCCACCTCTATCACTTTATTTTGGAAACAGGGCACTCTCCACCCCTTCCCCCATTTTCCTTCCTTCCCCACCTTCAATCCATAGGATCTGGGAGTCAGAGGGCAAGCCCAAGACCCAGAGCTGACCCAATCAGCATGTAGCGTTTCTAGAGCTAAGCCAATCAGCATGTAGTGCTCCCAGCAACAGTGATTCATCAAGGGTGAGCACATGACCTAAGGTGACCCAATCAGAATGAGTCTCAGGACTTGCCTGGAAGCTCCCTGCTCTTGGCTCTTGGTTCTTTCCTGCCAGGTTGAACATGGAGGATGAAGCTGGAGGTGCCGCAGCCACCTTGCCACTTGGAACCTGGGAATGAAGTGAACACAGTTAGAGATAGCTCCAAGGCACCAGAGAAAAGTGAATCTCTTTGAATTGACTTCAGAATCTAGTAAGCGTCAGCATTCCCTTCCAGCAGCACCATCTTGGTTCTCTGGTTCTGGGTGATTTCCTCACTATCTTCTCTGGGCGAGTGAACTTTGGGACAGACTGCCTGGGTTCAAATCTCAGTATCCCCACCGCTAGCTGTGACTTTGGGCAATTTACTCCTGCCCTCTGTGTCCCCACTGTCTTAACTGTAAAATGGAAATAAAGATAATACGACCCTTGCAAAATGAATGTGTTAATGCATGCAGAGTGATTGGGGTAGCGGCATGCAGTAAGCCCTGTATCAGCGGTAGCTTTCATCACTGTTATGTTGTTATTTATATTGATGATCCCTGTCTAGATATCTCCCTCCATCCTGCTGGTTGCCACCATTCCCTAGCACCTTGCTGTCTTGGTTCCTACTCCACCTAGGACTTTTTCATTCCTCTCTATGGGCCAGATTTCCTTCTCTGTGTCCCAACACTAAGGAGATTTCTCTTTCCAAGGTCACAGGTACCTATCATGAGACGTCAACCCAGGTGAATAGGTTCAGGGGTTTCCCTTCAGATAGAAGGATGGGGAAATTTGTTTCCGTGCATCCCACTTCAGTTTATAAGTCTCTTTAATGAATATGATTTTTGTAATGTACAGTAATTTTTTTGGCTGCCCAGAATCCATTGTATCACCTTTTGCTATCCAAACCCCAATTTCCCTGGGAAACCATTGCCCGACTCTCATCCAGATGGTTTGACCAGCCCTTCATGTCAGGTGGACGAAGACCATCAGGGCTTTCCTTTCCTGACAAGCTGATGGGTTCAGGGATGGTCATGTGACAACAGGACTGTTGAGGCAGGAGAAATGTCCCCCCAGCCTCATGAGTTCTTGTTGCTGGTCTAAAAATTAAATAGTCACAAGACAAACGAGCAGGAGAAGAAAACCGATTTAATTCCTACACACGGAGGTCTCAGACAAGTGGGAACCCTGAAGTGACCAAAGCAGGCTGTTTGTAAATCATTTTTAGACAAAGAAACAATTATTTGTGAAGATTTAGCAAAGGGGCTGGTGCTTGGGGTAGCGGACTAATGAAGAAGTAGCAAAGTTAGTTTATACAGCTTTCTTAGCCTTGAATTCCCTGACTCTGGTGATAAGGATGCTGTCTCTCCTCCTGGTATAGGGAGGATACCTTCACATGGGAGATTTATTTACCACTTTTAGAGAGAAAGGTGGGGAGGTCTGTGTTTTTTTATTTTTTATTTTTTTCCCACCAGCTGTTTCTCAAGTAACTTCAATTCAACACAATCAGTATGCCATTGAAGCATATTTTGGGGCAGCCTGCCCTGGGCCCCAACAGGACCAATGAGGTGCAATGTGTCTGTGGTTTGTGGCTTCTGGGACTGAGGCAGGGACTCTTTCCCACTGGACTTAGACTGTCCTGCAGCCTTGACAGAAGATTCTCTAAGAATAGACCTGAGAGGGAAAGGAGGAAGTGAGAGACCAGGAGACACATTAGTCAGGACCTGATGACATCATTTGAGCATCTGAATCCAGCTGTGCCTGAAACTAACAAATTTTGCACTTCTTCGTTATTTGATGTTGTAAATTCCTTTAATTTGAAGTTATTTAACTTGGCTTTTCTGTTGCATGCAACCAAGTGTTCTGACTGATACAATCATCCAGTTATATGATGTTTGCATCTAAAAGGGGTTGTCCAGTGTCTCAGCCCAGAAGGAGTAGTGACCATAGGATTGCAGACACACGGCAATAGGTTCTAGAGGGTCTCTGATGTCATCCTGGAGAGCTGGTTACTACTCAGTCTCAGATTCAGCTGGTTCTGCAAGAAGAGTCCTCAAGTTATCAATTCTCTCCCTTCATTCCTCCCGAAGGTATACTTCTGTCCCTTTAAGGCAGCATACAAGTAACTTAGGATGGCTTGAATTAGTCCAACGGTGGAGAGACTGAAGAAAAAACTCAAGTCAGAGCCATTGGAATGTGGTGAAGTGTGGATTACCCAGGTGGGGCTGATGTCATTCAGGACTTTGATGCTGGATTGGGTGCTCTGGCTTCCCTCAACTTTTAAGAATGCTGGATCCCTGATCTGCCAAGACCTCAGATAGATGGGGAAACATTTACGTGCATGGAGGGAAAAATCTCTTTCAGTTGCAAAGTGAGAATTTCAGTTGCTTTACCACCATTAATCCAGAAAATCACTGTCTAAGATGGAGGTTTAAAAAATTGTGTAAATGAGCTGCTTGGTTGACTTAAAGGAACAAAGGTTCCCACCAGCGTGCAGGTCTGGCCGTTCATTGACTGACCTGGCGCACGTAGGATGGTGTCTTCGCCTGCACGTGCTTTGGTGGAACAGCAGGGGTGTGCCCTTTGGACTCACTAATCAGTTTCCCTGAGTTTTCTGGGCTAATAAATCACTTTCTCTGGTCTCCATCAGCTCCACATGGTGTTTCTGTTGGAAAGACCTTCATGTTTACATTCTTATTTGATAGCAAATGTTGAGGGACACCAGGCCTCCTTATTGATGAGAGCCTCTGACCCTGGGTCAGAGCAGGAAATGGGGTTTTCCAGAGAGGTCACAAAGGTCATAGAAGGCAGGAGTAACGAAGTAATCACAGTGCTCAAGAATCTATGGGAAGTAGCAAAATCCGAGAGGGTGGTTTTATTAGTCGGGGCTCTCCAGAGAAACAACCAACAGGAGGTGTGTATGCGTGTTTGTGTGTTGATAAAATTTATTGTAAGGAATTGGCTCACATGATTACGGAGGCCGAGAAGTCCCATGATCCTCCATCCGGAAGCTGGAGACCAAGGAGAGCCAGTGCTGTAGTCCCAGTCTGAGTCCAAAAGCCTGAGAACCAGGGGAGCCAATGGTTAAGTCCTAGTCCAAGGGCAGGAGAAGACCCATGTCCCCCTTCAAGCAATTGGGCGTGAGCCTATTCTCCCTTCCTCTATTGTTCTAGTCAGGCCCTCGGCAGATTGGAAGACGCCCATGCACCAATCTGCCTTACTCGGTCCACCCACTGCAATGAGAATCTCATCTGGAAACTCCCTCAAAGACACACCCAGAAACAACATTTAACCAAATATCTGGGCACCCCATGACCCAGTGGGGCTGACACATAAAATTAACCATCACAGTGGTGAATTCCTGGGTCCTTTATGAAGGCAAATCAGAGGAGAGAATGCAAATTTGTCCATTTATGGAATTTACTCCAAAACAGCAGATGCGAAAATTCCACTTGATGAAGGGCTGCAAGTTTTGTAGATGGAAAAGAAATGGTTACAACAATGAGCTGAATATAAATAATCTTGCATTTTTACAGATTCAATATTTGAAGTTTCGGCTATTTGCAAATGACTCGTTCTACAGGGTGGGTGAGGTTGTGCTTGGGTAACAAACAAGATCAAAATCTCAGTGGCTGAAAATAAGAAACAGTTCCTTCTCATTATGCCTGCATTGTCGCTTCAGGGTCACCTGGGACCTCTTCATACTGGGACCCAGGCTCACAGAGGCTCTATCTTGGCACTTCCTTCTGCAGTCACTGTGGCAAGAGGAAGATGACATGGCTTAAAATATTTGCCCAAGAGGGACACCACAACTTCCTTCCCCATCTCATGTGCAGTGTCAATTATATGGCTTCCACCGGGATGGGGGAGAGCCTGGGAGGAGGCAGGAAATGTTCTGTGAATGGGATATAACCACACACCCTATGACAGGCGGCAATGGGTAGCTTTATAAGGCATGAATTCCACTCTCTCACAGTAGAGCTGGTGGATGGGCACAGGCCCTGTGGCTGTTGAGCGAGTTCGGTCCACTCGCTGCTCAGGCTCAGGATGCCAGAAAGATCTGGGCTGCACTCTCAGCCACTTTGTATCATTCTCATGAATTGATACAAATGCAGATCTTGGGGGTGAAAAATTAGTCCCAAAGAGGAACTCAGGTCTAGTCATGGAAGCAAAGAACAAGAGAAGAGGCTCAAAGGAGTTGGGTTCTTAGTTAGCAAACAGCTCTTCTGGAAAAACCTAGAGTCAAATGCAAAGAACAAAATGACAAAGTTGTGTAAATGACAGAGTAGCGTAAATGTTGATATTTTGCGTAAAACTGCTGTATCATCCTTTAAAATGTATCTAATGAAAGCTAAATAGCATAGTTGTTTAATAGCCACTATCCTTCCAAAAAAATATAGTACATTTTTCTTAACCATTAAAAATATGGATCATTTCCCTTTCCCTCGAAAGATCCCCTCCTCTTCTCCCTGGTGATGTTGTCTTATTTCAATACATTTTTATCCTGTAAATTATTTTTCTTATGAATTAATTATGTGTAGAATTGGATTTATCTTTGGAATTTGTAACACCCAAGTGATCAAAATGACGTATTTGGATAAATAATTATTAAACATCAAAGCAACATTGTATTGGAAATGCACATCTTTATGAAGCAGGTGGAGGGGATCAGGAAGTCTTATACTGAAAGGACACCGCCCCAACCCCCAGTGTAACCACCTGCCCCCTTGTTGAACCTGTGGGAGGCCCACCAACCCCGAAGCAAAGCACTATGTGCGACTCTGGGTGGGTGAAGATCATACCTCTTCTTCTAAAGTGGGAAAGGCCAGTCGTGAAGGGGAGATGGGAGAGGTGGGCAGTGAGAGCGTTTTCAGGGGGGTCAGTAGGGAATGTTGTCACATGGAGGTCGAGGATCGGTGCCCACGTGCTCCTGGGAAGTGCTTGTGTGCCCCCAGCAGGGAGCCTGCCTCACTTTGAAAATCCTTTTCCTCCACTCCCTGACTTGCTGGAATGGCTTTCCTCCCCTGGCTTGCGCCGGAGCAACTAATATTGTGTAAGGAGCACTGGACCCTTTCCACAGCATTTGTCACACCGTGTCTCATTTGTTCCCCTCACAACAATGCTGAGGGTCGCTCCGAGCGGGAACCGGTCTTCACCGTCATCCCGCCGTGTTGTGTAGGACTGGGTATATTTTTGTTTGGACATCCATACACTGGTCCTTCCCCACCCCTCCCTTCAATCCTCTCTCCTTTCTCTCCAAGACCCCATCTCCTCATCACTTCCCTCTCCCTTCCTCCCTCCCTTCCCTTTCTCTCTCTCTGCCTCTTCCTCCCTCTCCCTCCCTCTCTCTCTCTTCTCCTTCTCTCTCTCTCTCTCTTCTGTTTCCTTCTCTTTTCCAGTCATCTTTCTCCTTGAAATTGTTATCACAAAACTAAGCCTTGGATGTCATTTGCATAAAACCATTACAAAGGGGGAAAGAGTGACATTTCTTTAGCGCCTAGGTCCAAGCCTTTGACAGGTGCAGCTGGTATCAGAGAAAACAAATTGTTAATGTTCTACTGAAATTTCACTGTGGGCGCTAGATAGTTGCATGGGGGAACCAAAATATACTAGGGTCGAAGTAGATAAATTCCATTCCCAAAGCATTAAGATGAAAAACGCAGCAGCAAATTAGGTTTGAAATGGACATCCCTGTCCTTAGAGATTTCACAGTGACAAATGGATTAGTCTCCAAGTGGAGCACAAACCTACTTTGCTTTCATAGAAGCGGAGAAGACTAATAAAGGCTGTGTCTCTATGCAGCCCTGAATCAACCGGGGCTCCATCAACCTGTCTAATAGCTTCTCAGCTGAGCTTCTTAATTAAATTGCAGTAAAAGGTGGCCCTTAAGAAACCTGTAAACACTTGAGTCCTTGAGTTTATTAATTAATGTTTAATTTTCTTTCATTTAAAATGAAATGTGTTTAATAATTATATTATTTATTATTTTAAAATTAATAGTGCTTCCAAGGAATAGCATGGAGAAGGAACCTTTGATGCCCTTATAACGTCTATCTGTGTTCTCAACGCCATCAATATAATGCTAAGAAAAATATTTGCAAGGTCAAGTAAAATTATCTTTAGGAAACTGTTTACTGTGATTTATCTGGGACACAAACTCCAAGTAGCAAGTGTGAGGCTTTGCAAACTCAGCATCAAGCCAGTATCCTAACCTTGCTTCTCACCCCCAGCCTCCTATCAGTCAGGAAAGGCTGGGCTGGGCTACAGTAACAAATAACCCTCAAATCACAGTCACTTAACACATCAAGATCTATTTTTCTTTCTCACGCAAAATGGACTGCTGGTCCAGAGGACCCTGGAGGGCAGTGTCCCTGCATGGACTCAGCCGTCAGGGGCTTCCATCTGGCAGTGTCAACCTTGCCACACCTGTTTCCACCACATAGGTCAGGGCTGTGAGCCCCAGAGCTCCTGTACCTGCCTGAATTCTTCAGTCTTCAGTGACATGTGACGCCTTTTCCATCCACACCAATTGTCTAGGGTGTGTCCCGCAGCTCACCAAGCTTCCAGGGAACCGGAAGTGGCGTCCCTTTGTGTTTCCGGAAGGAGGAAGAACCAGATATGCAGGAACACTCAAAGTTTCTACTATTCCCCTTTCCACGAAATCTCTGCTTCTAAGACTCTCCTGTAAACAAATTCTGGAGCCACTAATGCTTTTCACAACATGGAACAAAGATATTTTCCAAAAGACATAATCAATTCTCCTTTTTTCCTTTTTCTTTTACACAAGGTGGGGCCCATGCCTTCTTACCTGGAAGAGTGCCTGGCATATAATAGGCATCATAAATATTTGTTGAATGAATTCATAAGTTCATGACTGACTGAATGAATGAGGGTCATGCAATGCCTCTCCCGTGGTGTCAGTACTCCTCTTGAGATGCTGACAGTGTTTTGCAGAGGGTGGCCCTGGGAAGGTGGGAGATCCAGGTTCTAGCCCTGTCTCTGCTGACAGCTCTGTGAGCTGCAGCAAGACACTAAGCCCCACGGACATTGTGCGTGAAGGAACAGGTGTGCTGTGCAGACATGCGCTGGAGCTGCTCTAGCCACTAGTTTCTTGCATGGGGGAACTGGACAGGGGCGGTGCCCATCTGGAGGTGGGGACTGGGGCAGAGCAGAGAGAAGCACCAGGAAATTATCTGGAGTCAGGAAGCCAGGAAGACTGAACTTTTTATTAGGCAAGTAGAACGAAGAAAGGATCTGGCTTGATATCTACTGGGGATGTCTGGATTACACAAATAAAATTATGTACAAATGTGAGAGACCAGGAAACCAGCTGGGAAAGCATGACTTGGCTTTGCTAATAATAATCATCCCATCTGCCTAAGCTCACATGGATGGAAAAAGAATAATACCAACAACACACCCTTGCACAGGACTCTACAGTTTGGACAGCATTTTAAGATATGGAATTAACTCTGACTATTAACATTACACTGGACAGACATTCCAGCGTACCGTCTAAAGACCTTACAGATATTTGCTCAGTCTTCACAGCAAGATTATCGTCATTTGACAACGAGGAAACTGAGGCATGGAGATTAAATGTTTTGCCCAAGGTTATATAGTTGCTGGCACAGCCAGTATTTATATTTCAAACCCAGGCAGAGGGTTCTAGAAGCCACACACTGAACTCTACATCCTGCAGCCTCTGGAAAAAAATGGAATAGGACTCTTCTGATGATGCTAGTAGCTAGAATTCTATCACTTACGTGGAATGATGGAGATGGAGTTTCTCAGAGGAAATGCTCTCTATTCAGAGACTGTTGAGGGGAAAATACCTGAATTTTATCCCATAGTATAAAGACATTTTGTACGATGTTTTTATTCTTTTATTTATTTATTCTCCCCTGAACAAAATTTACTGAGCACTTACTATGTGCCAGGTACTGTTCAAAGTTTTCTATGTGTTACCTCAGGTAATTTGTCTTATTCTGCTCAGGCTGCTATAACAAAATGCCATAAACTGGTGCCTTATAAAGAACCAGAAATTTATTTTTCACAGTTCTGGAGGCTGGGAAGTCCAAGATTATGGCACCAGCAGATTCGGTGTCTGATGAGACTTGCTTCCTAGACAACTGTCTTTTCTTTGTGTCCTCATGTGATAGAAGGATGAGGGAGCTCTCTCAGGTCTCTTTTATACTGGCACTAATCTCATTCATGAGGGCATTTATTATCATTTTATTCATTAGCCCAAACTTTCATGGCTTAAAGCAACAAAGTTTATTTCTTGCTCAAATCCATATCCATCTCAGGGAAGTAGACATCTCTACTCCACAGTACCTTCACTTATATACCTGTGATGGCAGTTCCTCTACCATCTGGAATTTGGAAAAGGAAAGAAAGCCTGGGAAAGAAACACTGGATCTTAAAGGATCAACCCCAAAGTAACACACACACTTAATTTCACATGTCACTGGCCAGAGCCAGCAACACGGCCACCCCTGACTTCGCCAGAAGGAGGAAGTTCCATCCTATCACATGCCTGACCTCCTTGCTTCCTATATGTGTGACTGTGGAGAAGGCACTTAACTTCACTAGTTTCACTGTGTCTCAGTTTCTTTGTTAGATGAAAACAGAAACATTGTTTGTGGCATTATTATGAGAATTAAATGTGATCATAAACCAAAAATGTTAGCTATCAATATAAAGACAATGATGTCATCTACCCATAGCACAAAAAAGTATTATGTGTGTGTGTGTTGTGTCTGTTTAACATAAGTAGTATTATACTATGATACTTCAGTGCTAGTAGAAATGCATGATCTGGCTGAAACAATAACCTTCCATTTTATTCCATAATTAGGCGCACACACACACACACACACACACACACACACACACACACACACAAAATACGTCAGTATATGCAACTCACTGTTTTGCACCATTCCCATTAAAACTCGGTGTCAGAGTTTTACTGCTTTGGGCCTGAGGCCACTTAATTATTGAAAGAGAAAAGGGTGGGTGCGTGATTGGCATTTCCTCATGCGAGCAAGAGAGAATGGCTGTTCTCAAGGACAGTTCTGGCCCGTGTGCCCACTGGCCCGTGGCGATCTGATGTCAGAGAGGACACATGAGTCAGGGAGCTAGGATGCTTGAACCCTGAGGTAGCTGGAAATTCAGAGTCAGGAGATGGGTGAAGAAAGGAGAGGGAGGTTGGGGTCAAAAGAGGGCACATGAGACATCCCCAGGCAGTGGGAGCTGAGGAAGAGCAGAAAAGGGAGGCATCTGGGCAGAAGCCATGTTCTGGAAGCAGTAGCTCATGGAGGAGGCGGCAGGTGGCCATGGTGGAGGGCAGGGGTCCTGGGAAATGAGGTCCAGATGCCAAAGGTCAAGAGAGGCCAAGGAGTGCAAGGAGTCTAAGTTGACTCTGGAGGACAACATGTCTGGGTGGAAGCAAGGAAGATGGTTGTCTTTGTGCCTGCCCAGCGGTCACCCCCAACACTTCCAGGGACGGGACTCAGATAACTCTGGGAACCAGGCTTTGCTACTCCCAGGCCAGCTCCGGTGGTGGCCATGTGACTCAGGCTTGCCCAGTCAGATATCACATCCCTCTGGCCACAGTGATTGGCTCAGGAATGGCATGTGACTGCAGTCAGAGCCAATGAGAATTAACTCTGAGCCTTTGCTGGACGTAAGTTTCTTTTGCAGAGCAGACGTGAGGCCAGGAGGATGTAAAGCTGAGACTGGCAGGTCCCCTTGAGGTGGGCATCTCTCTGAGTGTGAAGTCAAAGAACATTTTGCTGAGCTGGAGAGAAGTAGAAGAGTCATAGTCCCTGGATTTAGATACACCCAAAACCAGCTCATCCCTGGCTTTACCTTGGCATGAGCCAATAAATTCCCTTTGTGTAAACCAGATAGACGTGGGTTTTCTGTCACTTACAACCAAATGTCTTCTAAAACATAGAATGTGCCTCTTTGAAGATTGGCGTTTCTTTTCTCAGTGAACACTTTCACTCTGCAAAGACACTTGATAGACGTTTTTGACCTAATGAGAATAAATTCTGTTGAATTCTCAAAAATCACATTCCGATTCAGTGCCCTCCGCGCCCAAGAAATCCAATGTTAGTTTGCTCTCGGAAAAACACACATTTCCAAAAGAGCCTTCACAGCCTCCGATACAAATGTTAGTCTTGGCGATTGGTCTTCGAATCCTTAACGTCACGTACAACTTCATGTCCATCTGGTCTACCTAGAAAACGCCACAGGGCCAGTCACCATGTGGTTGATTTTGATGACAACAAAACGAAACCCTAAAATTTGTTTGCTCTGAAAGCATTAAGGTGGTAGTTATCAAATCCGAACTGTACTACTTCTTAAATTACCTTGAAAACAAAATTAGTAGTTTATTTAAACACAGTCAAGAAAAGAAAAAGTAGGGAAAAATGCCCCAAGGAATCTGTTAGCAATTTTCCTTGGAAGGAAACACATCCATAAGCTAAGGGTAAATGAGGTTTGTGGTAACTTGGAGGAATAAACCGATCCCAGTTTAGGACTGTCCATTTCTTGGCTCTTTCTTACAAATAGCTCAAGCAGTCCCTGCCATGTCTGAATTTCTTCCTAACCAAGTGATTAGAATAAAAGTGCCGTTGGTTTGGGCAGTGTGGACGTGGTACTATTTCTTTAACCAAACACTTGAGATCATTAATACATTGAGCTCCTCAGTGACTCCGCTTGGACTCAGGAGCAAGGTTTGAGCTAATTCAGATACCAACAACTGAGCTGCTTTTACTTATTTTTGAAACATCTTTTCTTTAAAGTTGAAATTTCTGGGGTTTTCTGCCCTAATCGTAGCTCCTCTGCCTTTTGTGAAATTGTCAGTTCGCCATGGGAAAAACACAGCATTATGACCAGTTGTGTGGACTCTAAGAACCCTGATCTGCTGTTCCTTCCAGAGAGTCTGGGAGTTCCCCAACACTCTATGAAATTCCTTTTCTGCTTAAATAGCTAGGGTGGATTCCATTGTTGGCGAACGAGCGCCCTGACAGATGTCCTGGGGAAGACCACCCGCTTTACATGCTCACCCTTCCCAAGTCTGTACAGCTGGTGGCCATGCTGTAGCCACCACCCAAGTGTCTGACACGCAGGGGCCATGCCTGCTCATTTCCCCATGACAGATGACAGACTAGCTGAGCAGAAACATTTACTTATTTATTTTTAAATAAATAAGTGTAACGGATATATGACAAAGTGCACAAATTTCACGTATACAATGTGATGAGCTTGAACGTATGCAAACCGCCATGAAACGTCACCACAATCAAGGTAATAGACATATCGATCAATCCCAAGTTTCCTTGCACCCTACCTTCTGTGGTAAGAACACTTAACATGAGATCTACCCTCCTAACAAATTTTTAAGTATAGTTGACTCTAGGCAGAAAACATTTAGTTTTTGGCTCAAAGTGTGAGGGTTGGATTGTACATCAATGGAAAGCCCATCTGTAAACATGTATTCATGAATACTAGATGTTATAAGTCAGAGGACAAGTCCTTGGGAAACTGTATCATATTAGTAAATACGAAGGATTTTCCTGGGGGGTTGGGGAGGAGGGCTGGTCACAGCCAAAGAGACTCTGTGCCTGGTCCTTAAGATCCATGGAAAAGTGGGACCAGAGGCTGGTGGTTGAGCTGGAGAAATGGGCCCAGTCCGGGGGAAAGGGAGTGTGAGATGCTATGGCAGACTTTGCGGGCTCTTCCATAATGTCTGTGCTTCCCTTTTTTTTTTTTTTTTTTTCGGTATGCGGGCCTCTCACTGTTGTGGCCTCTCCCGTTGAGGAGCACAGGCTCCGGACGCGCAGGCTCAGCGGCCGTGGCTCACGGGCCCAGCCGCTCCACGGCACGTGGGATCTTCCCGGACCGGGGCACGAACCTATGTCCCCTGCGTCGGCAGGCGGACTCTCAACCACTGCGCCACCAGGGGTGCCCTGTGCTTCCCTTCTTTTGTATTAGAAGCCCAGGTATTTTGCTTGGTACGCGACTGTGTAAAATCAAAACTACATTTTCCATTTGGTCTTGCTGGTAGATGTGGCCAGATCACTAAGTTCTAGTTAGTGGGATATACGCCTAAGTACTGTATTCAAATTCTGAAAAGCATCTTAAGGAGAGAGGGCATGTCCTCCCTCCACAGCTTTTTTCCTGCTTCCTGTGGCTGGAATGCAGACTGGGGTGTCTGATGTAGAGCAGGTGCCCAGAGCTGTGAGTGAGAAACCTTATGCTGAGCATGGCAGAGCAACATGATAGAAGGGGCCTGGGCCCTTGATGTCTTGGGAGCCACTGTAGTAGCTCTGGACTGTCCACATTTATGTGAGACAGAAATACATCTTTATCTTGTTCAAGGGTCCTGTCCACTGCGGGGGAAACTCACAGCTGAATGAAATCTCAAATCTCATCTGAGCGGGTGCCACTGAGCTAGAAATCTTGGGGCGATTCTGAATGTAATAGGCAGTGCCAGTGTACACTCTCTTGGAAGCATAGTGCAAGACTCTATGGACTGAGGACTGGATGGTTGACAGACTGTAAGAGATGTCTGGGTTCTGAGAAAGGTGGACTCTCAGTGGACTGGCCAGGACAAGCTGAGCATGGGAGCTTGGTCCTGAGGCTGGAAAGTGAGGGAGAGGAGTGTAGAGAGAGGACGGTTGTCTTCCACAGCTTGGAGCGAGGAGTCAGCATCCTTTCCAGGGAGAAGGGGAGAATCAAAGCACACCAGAGTAACGTTCTACGAGGAAACCAGTGCAGATGAGAACTTACTGATAGTTATCTTGAAAACTATATCTAGAGGAGGCAGCACATAGTCAGCTGGCAACAGTTATGTGCTGAATGAAATAAAGAAGGAATGATGGCATGAATAGCACCCAGAGAAATAAGAGAAGCAGTGTGGAATAGTGGCTAAGAATGGGTGCTAGACTCCTAGAATCCATATCTATATATCTCAGACCAATGCCTAAAAATAGTGTTCAACAAATATAGACTAGTACTGTTATTACTGCTACTACGACTGTTGTTGTTGTTGTTATGGTTGAGAGTGGGTGTCCACAGGTGGATCTGATTGCAAATGGAAATATTCCAGGGTCCATAAGCCACTGCCTCTTTCGAAACTTCCCTGGCAATTCTTCCTCCACATTCTCAGATGCAGCTCAATGTTCCTTCAAGCCCTGGGTTAATTTCTGTTCCTCTAGGACATCAGTTGTGGTCACCTTGCTCCAAAGCCATCCTCCCCTGCTCTGACAGCACGTTATTACCTTGTCATTGGGCACTGGATGCAGCTGTCCTGTGCCATCCTGGATAGATTTTACCTTATTTCATTCCTTGTTTTCCCAGCATTCGGTGGGCCAACAAGACCCCTCGAAATCTCCGAGCCCTGCTTGATTCTGCAGACGTATCTTGTAGCATCTCCTCCATCTTTGAAAATCACATCCATACTCTCACATTTTATCTTTAGTTATTGCGTTTTTTTAATGGATGTGTAATAATCATTCTTCTATGGTTGGACATTCACTTTCCCCCCAGTTTTTCACTATAAGAGCACTGTTAATATCTTTGAAACTATATTTTAAAAATATTCATAATTATTAATATTCTTAGTGTGATAATCAGAGAAAAGGTGTGAACTGAACAATTCCATGCTTCTGGTAATACTTCCCACATACGCTCACATTTTTAAGTTATCATCTAAATTTTGTATAATAGGCTTAAATATATATTTGGATATAATTAAATTATATAGAATGTTAATATAAGTAAATATTATCAAAATAGAATACATATTTATTTTATATATAAATATAGTAAATAAAATTTATATAAATGGATATAATTTTTGACATGTAAATATTGGTATTTTATTTTATTTTATTTTATTTATTTATTTATTTTTTTGCGATACGCGGGCCTCTCACTGCTGTGGCCTCTCCCGTTGCAAAGCACAGGCTCCGGACGCGCAGGCTCAGCGGCCATGGCTCACGGGCCCAACCGCTCCGTGGCATGTGGGATCTTCCCGGACCAGGGCACGAACCCGTGTCCCCTGCATCGGCAGGCGGATTCTCAACCACTGCACCACCAGGGAAGCCCAATATTGGTATTTTAAAAGAGAACTGTAATGTAATTTTCAAAGTATGTCCATTGAAGCTCAATTGCAGTTTGATATCCACCATCATGGATAAAATTAATACATATACAACCTTTGTTTTAATTGTTAGGAATTCTGCATTGTTCTTTTTTATCAACTTGTACTACCCTGGCAGAAATTTTGGTCTTATATTTTTATTCTTGGAAGTCTTTTATTAATCACTTTATCATCCATCACTGACTGCACAAAAAATGTGCCTAAAATTGAAATTAAAAATTTTTCATTGACTACAAGTCTTTAAATTTTAAAATAAGTTATTCTAAATTCAATGATCGTTATGGTGGTTAGTAGAATACACTTGATCAAAACAGCTTAAGCATGTCACAGCCGGTGATAAAGAAGGATCAATCCATAAAGTACAATACTTTGGGATATACTTCTCTTAATATGAGAGGTGGGACTGTTTATTCAATGAATGTATTCATGAATGAATATTGTTACTTTAGAAAGATAGGCTTCAGTGTCAATTCTATTCATATCATTTGTTTTTCTTGGTGTCAGCACGGAAAGCCTGTTCATGAAAACAAACCGATGGGCTCGGAAGGGCTTCTGTTGTCTGCTGTGCAATTGTTTGGGCTCCTTTCAAGTTATATGCCAAAAATTATTTAGTGACTTTTGATAATCTATAAGCTGACATAGGTACTAGGTTCTCCAATTTCAGTGACAGTGAAGAATTGAAAACAGTCTAACTCCTAAAAGGAGGTGGTTCCCAGTTAGACACCAAACGTGGTACCCAGTTATCAGACATTTGTGTTCTCCATGCAAGGTGAATATTTCAAAATGTGCCTTTGTTTGATGCCCTGAAGGACTTTTTTTTTTTTTTTTTTCGCGGCAGGGGACAGAACCTTTGTAAGATTCAGGATGGGTGATGCCTTTTCAGGGGGGGAGTCTCCCATCCCCCACCCCTCTCCACCTTCCTTACTCCCCCGGAGGCTGACTGCATGGACCAATGAATGGGCTCCGTTCTCCTAAGGCCAATGAGGAATGCGGCATTGGTGGAAGCCAGAAGAGAGTAAAGTTGACTGGGCATTTATTCCCTGGCCTTATGAGGTGACCCAGGGTGGCTGCATCTTCTCCAGGAGGCCACACCTCCTTCACATTTTACGCAACCTCCCCGTCTCCAGGTTCTAGAAACTTCTGTCTCCCCTCTCCCTTACTCAGGGTCCCACCAGCCCAAAGGGGCAGCACTATCCTTTGTAGTTTTCTTTACCCCACCTACACCTTTGTAAATTATTTCCTCTATTAAATTCTCCTCCAATTACCCAATTTGAGTGCACTTGCTGTTTCATGTTGGCACCCTGACTGATAAACCTATTTTTTATATAGTGGAAGAAGGACATCTGTGAAAGAGGAAGTGGCAAATAGGACACATGTCAGTGGAAGGTCTGGGAATTGACTCTCTTACAACCCTCTGTGCCTATAAACCCTTGGAAAATCTTCATGCCCCGGCCCCACCGGGCGTCTGGGTGCCCCAATTTGATGATGGCCCATCTGGTTCCTGACCATCCATCTCTGTTCCCTCCACTGTATAATGGTAAGGACACAGTTGGGAACCAAAGAGGCACTAGACAAAGCTGGCAAGTGCTTTTTCACGAACGCCAGTGGGTACAGGTGAATCCCATCCAGCTGTGATGTGTGTCCAGCATCTTCCAAACTCTCCTGCTGCCCAGCCACGGCCACCCCTGGCCTCACCTGCAAGGGCAGCCAAAGTCCTCCTTTGAGCTCTGGTACGTGGCCGGGGCTGGTTTCACAAAAGCCAGGACCCCATAATTGCCTGCTGGAGTCTGGCGTCCATCACTCATGACGGGAGCCTGCCTGGTTTCTCTGCTAGCCTCTCTGCAGCGCTGATTTAGGAATTCCAGACAACCCAGCGAGGGTTCTTTATTGCAGCGGCAGACAACTGATCTACAATAACATGCAAAAAGATAGGGGTCCCCAGGCAACAACAGCAGCTGCCATTTGAGTTGAAATTGGAGTTAAAATGTGAGCTGGATCCACCTGCTGAGGTTGGAGCGATAATCTTGCACCTCCCATCTTGGAATGGTCTAGAAGCCCCTGGGGGCTATTGCCTGGTGCCACTGAGACTTGAGGCTGCTGGTAGATGGCTGTAGGTGTGTTTGCATTAACTGCCACTGTGATTATTTTCCTTTATGAGGGTATTTCAGGTTCTACCATCTATCTATGTATCTATGTATCTATCTATGTATCTATCTATGTATCTATCTATCTATGTATCTATCTATGTATCTATGTATCTATCTATGTATCTATCTATGTATCTATGTATCTATATATCTATGTATCTATGTATCTATCTATGTATCTATGTATCTATCTATCTACTATCTATGTATCTATCTATGTATCTATGTATCTATCTATCTAGGGTTATGGTTCACATGATAGTGTGATTTATTGTTCAGCAAATATTCAGCTCTTCTCCTCACCTGGTGAATGAGTAGTGCCTCACACCCCCTTCCATGTGGGTTTGGCCCCATGACTTGCTTTGACTAGTTGAATATCAGTGAAAGTGACAGAGCAAAGACATTCGATGTGCTCCTGCAGTTTGCTTTGCTCTTGCGCTTGGGGATCTGCCACGAGAAGAGCGTGCCCCGGTAGCTGCTCCCCCTGAGCTTGTGGAGCAAGCCCCGCAGAGGCCTGCCAAGATCAGCCGAGCTGTGGTGGCCCCATGGACCTGTGAGTGTGGGGATAAGCGCTCCTTGGCAACCACTGAGGTGCGCTGGCAACTCCCGAGAAAAGACTGAGTTTGCAAATTCTGCTCTGCTGAACCCAAGAGAAGCAGTGTTCACGACTCCACTCAAAACCAGGTTCCATTCATCCTGACATTTATTTGTGAATGCGCTTGTTTAATCTGCAAATGCTTTTTGATCACCCTCGGTATCAAGCACTGCTCTAGAGAGACGCATATATCTCTGTGTGTCTGTGTCGTCCCTTGATCTTCAGGAGAGAAATGAGCTTATGCAGGTGCACATCCTTAAAGTGCTTTGAAAGGCAGGGTATAAATCCAGCCTGTTTCCCAGCCCGGTTTTTCCTGCTCTGCTCGGCTGCACGACCCTCTGAGGCCAGGCTGGTGTGGGGTGAGTGGAAAGGAATCCTGCTCCTGCCTGGACAGGCTCAGATGATCCCCCTGCATTAAATCAGGGGCTGTGGGGGAGAAAGAGGGAAGGGAGGTGATGTGCACCGTCTCCCCTGTGGAGAACAGGTTTTCGCACCTCTTGCCTGGGTCGACTCAGCCACTTTGTGATTAACCTTGTTTCTGTTTTCAGATAAAGAAACTGAGGCTCAGAGAGGGAGAATAACTCACCCAATTATTGGCACAGGGCAGGAGCGGTAACTGTTCATTTTTATTATGCCAGGTCCCCATGATTAGAGAACTGAAAAGGCCACCTTAAAGATTGAACTCTTGAACATCTGTGCAGAAGAGAGTTGCTATAGCAGGTCTGACTGCTGTCCTCTGAAGGGCCTGCTTGCAGGGTTGGCCCTTGGCTGGTATATGGGAAGTTGGATTTCAGGAGGGTTCTCAACACCCTCACTGATAAGAGTGGCTCCCTATATGCCTAAACGGTTTATACAAAACAGTGTGTTTTATGTTGAACACTTGTTCCCCTTCTGGGAGTCTGGGGTTTTGGTACATACTAGGCAGAGGCTGCCACGTGCCCAGCCTCCAATAACAATCCTGGTCAGAGTCTCTAATGAGCTTGCCTGGGGGGCAACGTTGCACGCATGTTGTCACATCTTGTTGCTGGAGGAATAAAGGCAGGCTTGTGTGGCTCTACTGGGAGAGACCCTTGGAAGCTTGGTCCTGGCTTCCTTTGGACTTCACTCCATATGCCTTTTCCCTTTGCTGATCTACTTTGTACCGATTCCCTGTAATAAATCACAGCCCCGAGTATGGTTATAAGCTGAGTCCTACTGAGTCCCCCCCAGTGAATCGGCAAGCCCGACAGTGGTCTTGGGGACCCCCAGCACAACATCCCTTCCCTTTTCTTGACTCTACGGCTTGGCTTTGGACCCTTCACCCCATCTCTAACGCCA
Organism: Kogia breviceps; assembly: GCF_026419965.1. Lineage (NCBI taxonomy): Eukaryota > Metazoa > Chordata > Mammalia > Artiodactyla > Physeteridae > Kogia > Kogia breviceps. The sequence goes on along the minus strand of NC_081323.1, from coordinate 12,817,730 downwards.
TCCTTGACTTTTAGGATCATCTTACTCACCCATAGGACTCTGTTGAAACCTTACCTTGATCAAGAGTTGTGAAGGGTTTTCACCCGTCTTGAGATTCTACAGCATTAACTTCCACAACCATCCATCAGGTGCTGTGTCTTAAATGATCATCTGTTTTCTTCCTAAGAACTGTCTGAGTTTTGAGTTTTGTGACATGTGTCAGTTTATCACAACCCTTAGCCTAGAAGCTGAGATAAAATGATATAAAGTGAATGTTTTGACACTGGTTTGCCTTGTCCTCCGTGCTGTGTGCACTGAAAAGTGACTTTTGAAGATAGAATCTTAATAGAAACCAAATTATTACCTAACTTCAAGATATTTTGACAGTTCTTCATAGACACAGCTATAGCAAATATGTCTCTCTGTTATAGTGTCACAACTGGAATTAGCCCTAGGACTGTGAATCTTATTTTTATTTTTAAAAATTTTTTATTTATTTATTTTTTTTGCGGTATGCGGGCCTCTCACTGCTGTGGCCTCTTCCGTTGCGGAGCACAGGCTCCGGACGCGCAGGCTCAGCGGCCATGGCTCACGGGCCCAGCCGCTCCGCGGCACGTGGGATCTTCCTGGACCGGGGCACGAACCTGCGTCTCCTCCATCGGCAGGCGGACTCTCAACCACTGCACCACCAGGGAAGCCCATTATTTTTAAATGTGATTAGAATTTTATTCCCTGTAGCCTGATTGTTTTAACTTGTTAAGCTGGTCATCAAAAATTGATTGAGTGCCAAGTGCCATTAACTGCGAATATTGTGGAAATTTGAAATGAAGAAGACCCATTCTCTGCTTTGGAAAGACCTGGGTTCTATGTTTGGTGGTTTTGTAGATATTTTTCATGCCCACCCAGCATCTGGCCACCCACATCCCTGCCATGCAATAACCTCAGTGTTGGTCATGCTCATCCTTCTCCCAAGTCACCCATGTCTCTCAGGGAAACTGACCTCATGCCCAACTACAGTGGGACCTGAACGTTCCAAGCTAACTAGCATAATGCCACCCTCTTTGCCACATGATTGGTTCAGCAAAGCTAGGCGTGAGCCAATCAGCATGCAATGTTTTCCTAGGCTCAGGGTGGTCCAATCAGGGCAGAGTTAATATCTTCCTTGGAAACCACCCTCTGGATATGGGAGAATTGGTGATTTGAGTCCTGGCACTGCTAGGCCATTTTGGGAAGCCAGGCTGAGGAGGAGGAGAAGGCTACAACATGGAAAACGAAAGATAAAATGGAGAGAGATCTTATTCAAGTTACTCCTGATGTCTGAACCTCTGAATATATTGCTTACATGAACAGCAAATCATTTTGAATAATTAAGTTAGGATAAGTTAGTACTTTTGATGTTGCATTCATAATCAATCTAAATGATTTGGCTCCAGAGCATCTATCTGTCTATCCTTTCTCCCATTGTTTATACTCTGATTTTCCTTTGGGAAAATTATCCCTCCTATATTCCCAGACACATGTTTTGGGTGGAACTGATACCAGGCTCAGATACACAGGCGAGCTCATGTGAGCTTATGCCAAATGGCACACTCTGCCATTTTGGTCTTGATGATTGGTTTAGGAATAGACACATAACCCAATTTGGGCTAGCAAAAGGATAAAAAAATTATGACTTACACACTAGATAGTATGAGACCTCCTTTCTTCCTCTTGTTTGTGTGGTGTAAAGATCTGTGTTCTAGATACCCAGGAGCGATTCTGCTGCCACCCGCTGAGAACCCAGAACCACCAGAAGATAGAGGCCAAAGATGAAGCCAACATTACAGAAAGCAGAGGTGAGCAAGAGAAATCAAATCATTTAAGATCCTGGATTCGACCTGCCACGAGGCATGCTACCTCTGGACTTTGTTATGGGCACCAAACCCAACCCAGCCAACAACAACAAAACTGTTTATTAATGAAACTAGCTTGAGCTGGATTTTCTGACATTTGCTACGCATGATAAACTTTTCTATATCATTAGCTATTAGGGAAATGCAAATTAAAGCCACAGTGAAATACCACTACACATCTGTTAGAATGGCTATTATAAAAACCTGACAATACAAGCACAAGCACTATATATCAATATATGTAAGAGCTTGTGGAGCGACTGGAATTCACGCGTTGCATTTAGGAATACAAAAGGGTACATTCACTCTAGAAAGCAGTTTTCCAGTTTCTTATAAAATTAAACATACACTTACTAGATGACCCAGCAATGCCATTCCTGGGTATTTACCCAAGAGGAAAGGAGACTTATGTTCACACAGAAACCTGTGCCCAAAAGTTTATAGCGGCTCTCTTCATAATTGCAAAAACATGGAAACCACCCAAATGCCTGTCAGCAGGTGAATGGTTAAAACAGTCTTTTCATCCACATGATGGAATACTACTCAGGAATGAAAGGAATGAACTATTGATATACATGGCAACTTCTTTGAATCTGGAAGGCATCGAGTGAGAGAAAACAGTCTCAAAGATTACTGTACATTTCCATTTATATGACTTCCTGGAAAAGGGAATAAAACAGTGTTAGAGAACAGTACAGGGGCTGCCAGGGGTTATATGTGGGGAAGAAGTTGTGACTATAAGGAAATAGCAGGAGGTTGGATTTTTTTGGGGGGGGGGAGTGATAGCACTGTTCTATATCCTGATTATGATGGGGATTACACAACACATAGACATACATTAAAATTCATAGACTGTACACTACAAAAGGTCAGTTACACCACATAATATTTTTTAAATGACATTTTAAGTCACACGGGCAAAACTGATGTCTCTGAAGGCGTGAGTTGGATTTAAAAAAAAAAAAAAGATTCTCCCAAAGGCCCCGCCCTCATCTAGGTATGGCCTGACTTTTCAAAATGAAATCCCAAATCCCTGCAGGAGGACAGTGCTGGAATCCCTTCCCTCAAAGGTGGCATCAAATACTGCCTGCCCATAAAAATACAGGACAGGCAAAGTCTTGGTCTGAAGGCTCAGTTTTTTTCTCTTCCTTCTCCCAGCTCTGACGGGCACATGGAAATAATGTTAGACATGTAAACTTTGAGTGTGAATGGGAATTTTATTTCCAGAGATGTTTAACAATTTTTCCTCTTGGGCTGAAACCCTCATTCATATCCAGATAAATTACCCGGGGGTGTTGATAAGAGGATACGTCTTAGAGGGTTTTCACAAAGGTCTATATTCAGAAAACCAGCCCGTCTCAGGGCTGAACTTTTTATAGGGAGTTTGGGGGGCTGCTGATGGGTGGGAGGGCTTATGGCAATCCAAATTTACTGTGTTTTCTTTGCCTTTTTATTTGTTCACAAAGCACTCTGGATATCACGCAACCACAAGTTCAAGGTGGGAAGGAAGGTAGGCTTCTCCAGAGACAATCGCCTTTCAAATCACACACACACACGGATTCACCTTGTTCCTGGAGCCCTGCCAGAGGTGACAGCAGCAATCCAGAGCCTTAGTTTGCATTTCCTAAGCCAGCATTTGGGAAATATCAGTAGAAAAATAGGGGACACCTGTTGTCTATCTTTGGCTTTGGATTTAGATATCCAGGAACTCTGTTTAAATGGCTGATGAGTGAAAATGGACATATTACATGGTGGGGAGGGGAGTGTTTTAAGGTTTTGTACAAAAACTATGGTTTGAAATTTTCTACATTTCCCTCCAAATTTCGATAGCAGGTATGTGTATCAGTGATAGTCATTGGCTATAAATGGTAGGGATCCAGATTAAACTGACTTAGAAGACAAGGGGAGATGGGTCAGGATGACTGGCTTGTTTAACTGAAAAAGTCTGGGGGAGGATTGCAGGCATGGTTGGATCTAGGGGGTTTTATCAGTTATAGATTAGCTACAAACAGGAGACCTCAATCTAGTGTGTTTAAGTGTAAAAAGGCTTATTGAAGGCTTACAGGCTCACGTGGCTTACAGGCTCTCTGGGAAGATCAAAGAAACAGGTCTGGTGGCTCTGAAACCAGGAGCAACATCCAGATTGCAGTGCAGAGCTGCCCCGGAGCAAACATCACTGTCCCCTCTCCTGAGGCCACTGCAGCTGAGCCCAGGAACCAGCACTGGAGCCCCCGCTTTGATGCCACAGGAGTGCGTGTCCCAGGGGCCCCTTACCAACAAGAATCTGCGTGGCGCCTTCTCCAGGTGATCAGCTTCTGGATCGCATGGTGCGTCTAACTCACGGAACTGGGTCACCTTCCTGCACCCAAGGGGGTGCAGGAAAACATGAACCCATAAGATGGGAACTTCTCTAAATATGGGAGGAAACTTAAGGATGCTCCAGGACAAACAATAATGAAAACAACAGTCATCCACAACAACAGTAGCTAACACACGTCAGTAGTTTATGATGTGCCTGGCGGTCTTTGAAGTACTTTCCATCAATTAATTTACTCATAGTAATATCCCTTTGGAGATAGGTATTCCTCAGATGAAGAATCTGAGACAAAGAGACCTAAATAACTTGCCTAGGTCCATCTAGGGTGACCATCCATCCTGGCTCGCCTGGGACAGGCCCCATATAATGCTATGAGCACCCCATTTACGCTCAGAAGTGGTCTGCTTTGGCCAATGAACTCCATGGTTAGTCTACCCACTCACACAGCTGGGCAGAGAAGCTTCGATGACAAATGGCCACTAAAAGGGGCGGCTGCCACGCCCAGGCTCAGGATCCCTCTTTCCCCACCTCTCAGCTCTGCCCTCCTCTGTTGCGGTTCCCGCCTGCCAGGGGTCCAGCCTGAGATCCTCCCATTTCCCGGGCCAATGGAAAGAGACCCCTACCCCAGCCCCTACCAAGTTTTTTTTTTTTGGCCAGAAATCACAGAATTTCAATTCATTGTCTCAGTAGGGGTTTAGAACTCCTTTCTGGAACCTGGGGTGATGCCCTAGGAAACTCAAGTGCTAAGAATGGAGACAAGACTGCTGTGATGAACAGAAGAGAGTGGGTGCCGTGCAGGGACAAACAGCCGACACCCCGTTTACCCGTCAGAATCCACCGTTTACTATGACTATTGTAGGAAAACCTGGCTCGCAAAACTGGATTCTGCACGTGCTCTGTGCATTTCGTGATCAAAGAGGACTGATTCTAGCCTGATGCAATCAGATGTTGCCATTGGGACACATCCCATTAGAGATGCAGAGATGGAACCAAAAACCTCCCTAAATGGCTTATGATCAGCAAACTTATTCTGTAAAAGGGCCAGATCGTGAATATTTTAGGCTTTGCAGGCCAAGTGTGGTCTTTGTCACATATTTGTATGTGTGTGTGTGTGTGTGTGTGTGTAGTGTAAAAACCGTTTGAGTTCAGGGGCTGGATGAAAACAGCCTGTGTGGGCTGGATGTGGCCCAGGGCACTTGTTTGCAAACCCCCCATCCATCAGAGAAGGCAAGACACAGATGTGAGAGCAGGGCAGGGACAGCCTCGTGTTGCCTGCGCTGGCCACACGTGTGTGTCTGCAGAGACCACGTGGAGGGAGGGGTGGGCATGGGGCGGGTTCCTGGAGGTGACACTTGAGAGCAGGCTCAGGAGCTGCCAGAGCGGACCCCGTTACTTCAGCCATCTGGAATCTGTTCCTCTTCCTGCCGGCAGTACCACGGGTTTCTCTGGAGAACCACTGCTGCCCCCGCCTCATCTCAGACCTCAGCCCACCAGGGTCGCACATCCCCCGTCTCAGTAAAGATCTAGGAATGAGCATGTGGCCCCAAAGTCCCCGTGAGACTTGCTGCCGACAGGGGGTACTTTGTGTGCTGGTCAGAGCTCCTTACGCCTGCTCTCCACCCTCCACGGGCTGCTCTTTCAAGTGTAGAGTAAAACTCAAGCCCCTCCCACGACCTGATGGGGCTTCCACTCACCTCTCCAGCCTCTCTCCCCCTTTACCCTTTATCACCAGCCACTCTCATCTCCTGTTCTTGCACTGCCATATCCCCCTTGGTCCCTCTGCTGTGCCTTGGCCCTTGCTGGTTCCTCTGCATGAAACATTCCTCTCTCCAGTATTCGCAGAGCTTGCCTCATGTAGATTTTTTCCAAAACTTGACCTCCTTTCCCCACTGCTCTAAAATAGTCCCTTTTTGTTATCTCCTTGCCTTGCACTGTTTTTCTTCATCATGTTTGTCACACCTGGCATCTTTCATGTTTATTTGTTAATACCTATACTGTCAGTTACCCACCTGGACTGGAAGCTCCAGGAAGGCAGGAGTCTGTTTTCTCTCAGGAATCCTCAGCACCTAGAAAAGATTCTGGAGCAAAGTGATACTCCCTGAATATTGGCTGAATGCGTAAGTTAATGTTGGCACAAAGATGTTCCCTCTTTCCCAGAAGCCTTGAGTCTGAGAAGAGGTGAAATATGTTGCAGCCACAAAGGGAAAATTTATGTGAGAACAGAACCAAGAGATACAGAAACCAGATCCTGATGGTATCCTTTGGGCAACTGGATCAAACTGTACCTGAAGCTAGCCCACTGCTGCTGTTTTCAGTTACAAAATTCAATGCATCCTCTTAGTGCATAAACCATTTGTTTTCTTTTTAAAAAATTTTTATATGCATAAACCATTTTGAATTGGAGGTTTTGTTGCTTGTAATAAAGGAGTTTTCTGAGTATGATTTGGCTAGTCAGAGAGGAGGGAATAGGGAGAAAAGGAGAGGAGAGAAGAGAGCACATGCTGAGTGGTTAAACGATACGTCAGGAGATGGAGCAATTCCAGCCTCTAATCCAGTGAAGTTCTCTGTGAGCCTTAGAGAAGTCCAGCAAAGTAGGAATATAGAAATGTGGTGAAATTTAAGATAATTGAGTTGGGCCTATTTGGAACACATTCTCACTACAAAGCAGGGAGAACATGGGTCCTACAGAGAACATGGATGCTGGGGTCAAGTGAGCTGTGAGGCGCTCCCACCCGCTCAAGCCTCTTTCCCACAGTGTGGCCTCTGGCAAGCACTTGAACTTCAACCTTCTTGTCTGAGAAAATGGGATGACATGACCCAATCTCAGCAGAGCTGTAAAGAGGATTAAATAAGGACATACACGTTAAAATGTCCAGAATAGGTGACCCATGGCAGGCGTTCAATAAACAGCAGCTGTGACCATCATGATGGGGTCTGGATTGCCCGACTTCAAATTGGCACTTGAATTTGGAGAGTTGCTAAAGCTCTGCTACCCCCAGAATCGAGGGTCAGACACAGAACTGCTCCACAGAGAAAGCAGAGCTTGTGGCTTCCCCGAAGTCTGTGCCCTGGTCAGATCTAACAGGCAGCAAGCAGTAAGGATCATGAAAAACACTCAGTTTTTTTTTTTTTTTTTTTTTTTTTAAGCCCAAAGACCAGCTTAATTTATTCATCAGGCATAGCAACTTTCCATTTCCTAAAGGCCAGCGAGCTAATGTACAGACATGAAAATAAAACTACCATTGTGCTCAGAGATTAACAGTAGCCTTGACAGCAGTTTAAAAAGTAGTGGGCTTCCCTGGTGGCGCAGTGGTTGAGAGTCCGCCTGCCGATGCGGGGGACACGGGTTTGTGCCCCGGTCCGGGAAGATCCCACATGCCGCGGAGCGGCTGGGCCCGTGAGCCATGGCCACTGAGCCTGTGCGTCCGGAGCCTGTGCTCCGCAACCTGAGAGGCCATAACCTTGAGAGGCCCACGTGGAAGAAAAAAAAAAATGTAGAATACTTCTCACTTGTCAGTTGCCTTTCACTCATTTCCTGAAACTTTACTCTGAGGAGAATCCTGTTCCCTCAACTCAAAAAGATCAGTCCAAGAACGGATAATGACAAGGGGTGGAAGGGTCAGTGAACACTCATTTTTACATGACGTGTCATCTTGTGCAACTTGCTGCAAAAGCCTGATGAAGCTCACACCACCATCCCCCCCCCCCCCCCCCCCCCCCCCCCCCCGCAGGTGATGTAATGCTTTCGTGTCTGTGTCCACTCTCTCCCAGAGCATCCAAGGAAAGAACTTAAATGCCGGTGGATTACACAGTGACAAAGCTACTGTCTTTCCTCTTTCTTTTCCACCCTTCTGGTTAAGCCGAGGAGCCAGTCTCAGTTGGGTACTCAGAATGCCTTATCATCTCTCCAGGGCTTTCTAATCCCCCGAGCTAATTAGGGGTGACTTTGGGACAGGAAACCAAATCACTGGCTATGTGGCCAAAGAATCTTTGAACCCCTTTGTGCACATTCATTTATCAGATTAGTTAAGCTCTAAGAACAGTGTCTTCATTGATAAAATAAAATGCAGAAGTTTTGATGGGGAGGAATGCAGGAAACTTCCATAGCTGGGACGGGAAGCCCGTATGAAAAGCCAAAGGCTCCCAGGAACTTGGGGGACAGGGAGGGTACAGCTGTTAGAAGGTCAAAGGAATCCTGGGAAGTCGCCATTGTAGAAGAGTGATGGGAACATACTGAACCCACAGTCACTGACCCCCCATTTTTGCAGAGGGATGTCCAGACTCTTCTAGATGCTCTGTTCCAATAGAAAGGTGCACTAGGGGCCCTCGTGCCTGCCCCGTCTGCCATCTGAATACCTCCAAGTCTTCTGCAGCTGGCGACGTCTTGGCTCTGATCACCATCCATCACCAGTTGATGATGGATCCAATACCTGGGGCCTCTGTGCCCGGAGCTAACAGAGCCCATCTGTACGGCCTGCTTGGCGCCAGGACACAGGCCTGAGCAGCAGGCCGATGGGGCTGGCAGCCTCGTATGTTTTCCCTCCTGTCTCGCATTTCTCCATCCAGGAGCAGCAGACAGAGTGGTATGCGCCCCTCCAGAGAACTGGGAAAGCTGGCAGCCTCTGAGGCCTGACCCCTCACTGGGCACATGGAAAGGAGCTCTGAGAAGAGGGCTGGAGAAGAAGGTGGGCATTTATCAGGGTCCCATTCACCTCTTCCTAAGGACATGAGATGACTTGTTTAGCCACTGCTGAGAGACCTGCTCATTCCACTGGAAGAAGCTTCCAGAGGCTGTGCCTTTTAGCCAGCTGTCCACAACTCAGGATCAATGCCTGGTTGCTCACATTCCTTCTTCCTGCCACCTTCCAAGGCATCAGCAAAGCCGTGGCTCTACCTCCATCATAGACCCTGCATTGTCCACTTCTCTCCACCTCCATCAAGTCCACTCTGATCCAAACCACCACCATCTTTAACCTGGACCACCTCAAACTTGTCTCTTCCATCTTGCACTCTGCAATCCATCCTCCACAGAATGGTCAGAAGGATCATTTAAAATGATATATCAGAGACCAAGTCACTCGCCTGTTAATATTTTCCAGGGGGGTGGTTGCATCCAGAATAAAATCCCACCTCCTTCCCTGGCTTCAGCCCTCTGTGTTCCTCTGTAACACGCTTGCAACGCTCCAGCTGGACTGGGGCGCTTTCTGTTCCTTGAACACCAAGCTCACTCCTACCTCAGGACCTTTGCATATGCAACCCTCATTGCCCAGATAGATCCTTTCCTAGATTGTTAAAGGAACCACCTCATTGTCATTTTCCTTTGTAAGCACCCTCTCTCTAGAATTTCATTAACATCTGTTCCAACATCAAAGCTCCTCTCCAGCTGCCACCTTATCATGTTTTTGCCCCAGGGCCCTTCCTGCTCTGGGTTTGATGGCTCCTCATGGTCTGGCCTGGTGGAGACAACACAGGACCAGAGGTCAGAGAATACTGGTTTGAGCCCTGACTCTACTACTTGGTTGCTTTTTGCTCATGCCTCATTTTCCTAATCTATAAATCTACAGAATATTGATTTTCCTTCTCAGGGTTCCTGGGAGGACACAGGAGCTAAGAGAGGTGAAGTGTTTTATAAACTGGGATGTTCCTCGCAGATATTCATTAACACTCAACACATACTTATTGAACACCTACTGCAAGTCAGACAGGCCTAGACTAAGAATCCAAGGAACAGTTTCTGCCCTCGAGCACAGGGGGAAGGGGACAGTGGTCCGGCCCACAGAGGCAGCCGGAGACAGCCTGCGTTCCAATCCTGTATCTGTCACTCAACAGTATTATGACTTTGGAAAAATGCCTTTGTTTCTCCCATGTCGGTTTCATACTCTAGAAATGGTTTAATTGCACTTTCCAGAGTGGTTGTGAGGATTATGCAAATTAATCTAAATAAAGCTCTTTAAAAATGCCTGACATAGTAGGGATTAAATAGTCATTAGTTATCAAAAGGGGAGGCCAATTGGTAAGGCCAATTGGTAAGCCCAATTCTCCACTTTATTTCCTGTCGACTCACTGCAGTTCAAATTCTACCCATTGCTCTAGGCTCTGATCAACCCCCAACTCATTAGTCAGACACCTCCTGCCTACAAGCCACCTCTTCCTCAGTGTCAGAAACAGTAGTGTCTGCTTCATATCCACCCTCTTTGTAAATACTTGAGTTGTCTCTCCCAGCTTCACCATGTCTCCCTGGTCGTCATAGAAGAGTCTCAAGAAATGTATCAGAAAAAAGGCCTTTATAGTGAAATGGTAGCTTTCTTCACCGACGTTCCATGTAGGCTGAGTACAACTGCTCCGTGGCAGAGTTAAAAAGTAATGTTTGGTGCGTGTTTTCAAAATGTTTTCTCATGTTTTGGAACAAAGCTGAAGGAGGGATGGAAATCTCCCAGTCGCAGCCCTGGTGGCTCCAGCTCTGAGACTCCGCTGCTGCTGAAATGCACACAAAGCTCCTGAAATCTACCAGCTACTGAAAGGCACACAAAGATCTTGAAATTCATGCAAAGAAGGGAAGAGGCAGGATAATGGGAAGAGGAGAAGGTGGAAGAGGGGATGGAGGAAGCACAGGAAGGGGAAAAGGTGAAGCACAGGGAGTCGGGGGAGGGGATAAGGGACGGGCTGATTGATGCGTTGCCTCTGCTGGGGTCTTAGATATTACTTTGTTTCATTCTCGCAACGAGCCCTCGGAAGCAAGAATTATGTTGTAAATAAAGATTGGCAACTCCACGGAGAAAAGAGCTTATGTTTTATGTTCTTCAGTTTGTTCGCTTTGTTTTGGTCATTGTTGTACCTATACTGCATAGAACAATACCTGGCATATAGTATGTGCTCAAGAAATATTTACTGAATGGATGACTAAAGATCGAATGAAATGAACAAAGAAGACTCTAAAGCTTGAATAGACATGTCTCCAAAGGAGATATACAGATGGCCAACAAGCACATGCAAAGATGCTCTGTATCACTATTCATTAGGGAAATGCAAATCAAAACCACAGTGAGATACCACTTCACACTCATTAGGATGGTGGCTATAAAAACAAACAAACAAACAAACAAACAAACAGAAAAAAGTGTTGGTGAGGATGTGGAGAGATTTGGCCCCTTCTGCTATTGCTGGTGGGAAAATAAAATTGTCAAGCTGCTGTGGAAAACGGTATGTCAGGTTCTCAACAAATTACAGGTAGAATTACCATAAGATACAACAATTCCGCTTCTGAGTATACATCCCCAGAGATTTGGAAGCAGGGACAAGAGCAGACATTCATATGCCCATGCCCATAGCAGCATTATTCACAATTGCCAAAAGGTGGAAGCTACCCAGGTGAGCATCAACAGATGAAAGAATAAACAAAATGTGGTCTATACATGCAATGGAAAATTATTCAGCCTTAAAAAGGTAGGAAATTCTGACACATGCTACAACATGAAGAACCTTGAAGATACTATGCTAAGTGAAATAAGCCAGACACAAGGAGACAAATGTGATTCCACTTATATGAGGTACCTAGAGGAGTCAAGCTCATAGAGACAGAAATTAGAAAGGTGGTTGCTAGGGGCTCTGAAGAGGGAGAATGGGGAATTAGTGTCAATGGGAACAGAGCTTCCATCTTGTAAGACGAAAAAATTTCTGTAGCTGGTTGGTGGTAATAGTGGCACAGCAATGTAAATGTACTTAATGCCACTGAACTGTACCCTTAATGTTTAAAATAGTAACTGTTGTTATATGTATAATTAAACAATTAAAATTTAAAATGTATTAGCTTTAAAAAGAGAGAGAGAAAGAGATAGGGCCTTAAGAAAGGCAATGCCCTACTGCACAGCACAATACTAGTCTTTGGCAGCTGTGGAATTGTTTCGGGCGTTGGCTGAAGGGGTCGCAGCCTCAGACTGACAACGGGGAGGAAAGGGAGAGAGAAGCCAGAGAAAGCCAGAAGAAGCCGACCAGGGGCTGAGGCTGGGCCACCGTTGGGGTGATGGACTGTTAAAACAGCAGACCCAGCAAGGTGGAACCCAGGGCCAGTAGGGGACGCCCACAGAGATGGAAGCTGAGGCTGCTGCCTATGCCCTTGTCCCCTGTGGGCTTCTCTGTGAATCCAGAAGCAGAGCCATAAGCAGAAGCCTTTCAGTTTCAGGTGACAGGAACCTAACTGCTGCAAGCCAAGGAAGAATCCATTGGCTCCTGGGAGGAATACACCAAGGGATGAAGTGGGCTTCAGGCACAGCTGAAATCAGAAGACTGCCTGGCACATTCCATCTCTCTGCTTCTTCCATCTCTTTGGCTCATTTGTAGGCCGACTTTTCCCTCATGATGGCAGAGGTGACCATCAGAAGCTCCAGGCTACATCTTACAAGTCAGCATCTACAGGCTGATCCCTCTGCAACCCTGGCGTCGCCCTGAGAAGCTGAGCTCGGGCACCCTGTGGTAAGTCCTCCGAAGAAATTAAACAGGCAGTCAGGCGGGAGGGGCTTTTAAGTTGAGTCCTCAGAGGAGGTGACATTGGAGCTGAAACTGAAGGAGCTGCACAGAAAGGTCAGAAGGAAAGTCTTTCCGGGTGACAGAATAGCAGGGGCAGGATCCCAGAGGCAAGGGAGAGCTTGGCTGACTTAATACGGAAAAGCTCACAGTCATCAGGGTGAGAATCCTGTAGTGTGTTTACCGTGTGTGAGCCTCCCTTCTAAGTGCGCATGTGTATCGTGTGTATCCCTCACCCCAGAGTTAGGTATGGTGACAGCAGAACCTGTTTTAAAGCATCCAGCTGAGACACGGGATGCTAAATACACCTGCCCGGGGTCTCTACCGCTGGTAAACAATGGAGTCAGACTTTGAACTCTTTTCTCTTTCCCTCCGCTTCTCCACTCCCCAAGTGGAGGTATGGCACTTTGGCAGGTTGACTGCCAAACCTTAAATCTTGCCCTGGGTTGAAAGTGTGGTCAGAGCTAATGAGGGCAGGACCTTCCTATGGCTCGGCCTCACCCCTAATCCCTAGGCTGCCTTCCCGGTGTAATAAAACATCCTTCAGTGAAGACAGGGGATACTGCTCATCCTATCCAGAACACCCTTGCTTCGGCGAGGGCAAGGGACACAGAATGACTTTCCCCTTTTTTCTTATTTCTCTTATGGAAGCGACCTTCTTGAAGTTCTAGTCTAGCAGAACTTCAAGAACGGTCATTCCATGATCAGCAGTCACCGTGTGCCCAAGGTGGGTCGGCCTTTACTCCAAGACCCTGGGATTGAACGGTGAGCAAACCACAGGCCTCGGCTCCCTTAAAGATCTCGGTGCCTATCCATGCCGAGCCTCTGTGGCAATTATTTCCTTGAAAAGCAATATCTGAGCAGAGAATGGAGGGAGGCTGGCTCAGGAGAACATTCCCATTGTAAAGGGTTCAAAGAAAACCCATATACCATGAGTGTAGCCCTTAAAGCCCATCCACCCGTGCCTCCCGCCCTCACTTCCCTCCCTGAAATCAGCCACCCTCATCCTTGCCTACTTCCGACAGTGTCGCTTTTGCCTGGGTAGGATTATAATACTCTCAAACGTGGACCATCTCTTTCGTTCCATTTGTGTGCCCCTGTTGTAAAACCATTCTCGTTTTCAAGTCCTGCTGATTCTACCTCCTAAATCTTTCCCAGGTCCAGCCCCTTTTCTGCATCTTGGCCACCACTGCCCGCATTCAGGTCCCTGTCATTTCTTGCCATTGTTTCTGTTACCGAACCAGGTTGATTTTGCCCGAGGCACAGCAAGCCAAAATGCTGAGCTGCCGAGGTTTGCGGCAGAGAGGGTTTCTTTGCAAGGCAGCCAAGCGAATAGATGGGAAAACGCATCCCAAACTCACCTCCCTGAGGGCAAGGGGCTGGGGGTATTTATGGGATAACGAATAAAGCAGCAGGGCGGTCCGAGGCGTGGGGAGCGTGGGTTTCTTGGGGAAACATGATTGGAAAAAAGTGTGGTCATTGTCATTCTGTGCAGGTGTAACCAAGCTACAGGCCTCTGCCCATTCAAAAGGTCACCAAGCGAACACTGGCGCATGCCCAGTTGGGGGGTTGGTGGTTCCACCCGGTCTTAACCAGCTCAGCTCAAAAACTAGACACAGCTGACTCCAGGTTCCTAGAAAACAGCTGATTTAGGCCTCCAAGGCCACGTGCTGCTTGAAGGACATACAAGTCTTTTACAGATGACCTTGATTAGCGAAGGTGGGTGAAGTGGATTTGACTAATTCCCCACGGTTTCACCTCCTGGTCTCCCTGTCTCCAGTCTTAACCTCCTAAAATCCCAACTCCAGGCCCCCAGTGGAGAAATCAGACTACAGTGCAAATTGGACTATGGAAGAGGCTTTGGGGAAGGTTTGAGGCTGCCCGACGCCCTCTGCATGCTCACCCTGTGTTGGGGAGTTTCCCATAGTGCAGTTGCCACATCCCCAGATGGCAGTCATGGCATTCTCCCAGCCTCCTCTGCTGCGAGGGGCAGCCAGGTGACTTTGGCTTCTCCAATCAGATCCTCTCATTTGAGGCTATGCTTTCGAAGGGAATAGGCGGGGACAAACAGAATTGTGTTTTGTTAAGCAAAGCCATGGAGTCATCTGGTCCTTCTGGAGGGAGTGGGGTACGCTTGCTGGTGCCCAGTGCCCTGTGGTCGGGTGCAGCTTCTGGCTGTGTCTCCTGATTTCGGCTTTCTGGATCACTGGAGGATTCTCCGTGTTGCCTGCCCTCCTTTAACGAATTTGAGTTTTGCTTAAACCAGTCAGAGTGGTGTTTGCTGTTTGCAGTTAAGAAGCCTGATGGATACAAACCGCATCACTTTCCTACCTAAATAGTTTTCACTGGTTTCCCTGCCCACCAGGCCCTGCTTGCTCCTCCAGCCTCATGCTTGGTGCCCCCATCTCACGCTTTGTACTCTAACTACCAAGTATGGACTCCTTGCTGCCCTCTCCTTACACTACTCTGTTCAGGGAATTTTTATCTTCCTATAGGCTGGGATGTGCCCACTTTACAGAAGAGAAAGCCGAGTCTCAGCAACGTGGTCACATATTGACCCCAGAGTCAGAGCCAGAACTCGGATCTCCATGTTCCACCTGAGGTCCCGTCTCCTTTTAGCTGGAGTTCAAGGCCTTCCTAAAGCCCCTTTCCCCCGTGTGCCCCTACACCCGCAGCCCAATCCCTTACCACCCCATGCACTCTGGCTCATTCTCTACCCAGGCCCAGGCAGCTTCCTCACCCTGGACCATCTCCCCGTCCCGTTGGCCTGGTGGTGAGGTCACAGGCTCTGAAGCCAGACTTCTGGATTCAAGTCTTGGCTCTGCCTCTTCCCAGCCTCGTGAGATTAGGCAAGTCACCAAACCTCTCTGTGCCCAGCTGTCTCATCTATAAAATTGGGTAATGATGGTAAAGCCTCTTACGTGTGTTGGGTGGAAACTCAGATGAGTCGCTTAGTGAGCGCACAGTGACTGTTAGCCGCTGTCATTCTCATCAGCATTGTCTTCGTCATCTGGCAGTGTCCGTGTCTGCCCACCTCTCTTGACTTCTCTTCCCTTTGGGTGGCCCCTCCCCAGTGGGGAGGATTCATTGCTTCCTGCTCAGGGCATAGGCAGCAGAGGGCGTGCTGAAGAGGCTGCAGCATGGAACCAGAAGCCTTGGGTTCATACCTTGGCTCTAGCTACCTATTATTTGCTGTGTGATCTTGGGCAAGTGACTTAACCTCTCTGTGTGTGCCTCAGTTTCCTGGGAGAAATGGTGATGATAAAGGGAGCTAATTCGTGGAGTAGTGGTGGAGACCAAATGTGTTAATACTTAAAGCGGTGTCTGGCACACGGGGAGCACTGCATAATGTTGGCGCTGATTAGTTGTTCATGTCTGTCTTGCTCTCTAAACCTGAAGGGCACGAACCAGGCTTTATTTATCTCTGTGTTCTTGGCACCTCATACAGTGCCAGGGCCTGGTCGGTGTCGCATCAGTGCCCCATGCTTGCGGTCTGATCTCATATCAGCTATTTTTTTCATTCTCCCTGCCTGGAGGACACTGTTCCAGCCTGAAAAGAAAAAAAGAGTGCCTCCGTCCAGGCTTGGTGCCTTTGGGAGCTGCTGGCCTGGAAGCCCAAGAAGACCCAGGACCTGGGGAGTCTGTCAGCTGTGGGGACTGGCTCTCCTCAGCAGGGGACTTGCAGACCACCCGCCCTCAGCAGGGGGGCATTAGGGTCTCATTTGGAAGCATCTCGGGGAAGGCATCATGCAGAGGGCCACAACATATGCTGTCTCTTGGGCGATGCCAGATGGTGGGGATTTGGCTGGGCTCCCTCTAGATCTGTGAGCCCGCTGACCCATTCAGAGGCTCCAAAATGCAAAGGAGAAATGATAATGGTGCTTTGAAATGACTGGAGCGGGAAGCCGCGTGGAGCCTGGCAATGAAGGAGCACACCCTTGCCGCTGGTACTTGACTTCATTCACGCACCAGCGAAGCAGGATGGATTCCAGCCGGCTTAATGACCGCCCTGATTAGCTAGCTATCTGGTTCATTCCATCTGACCACTGTGTAAAGGATCTGGAATAGAGTGGTGATTAAGAGATCACTGCCTGAGCTCAAACCCCAGCTCCTCTACTTACCAGTTGTACGCACCTTTGTCAAAGAACTTAATTCTCTGTGCCTCAATATCCCCGTCTGCAAAATGGGAATACTACTGCTGTAACGGCAGAAAAACATTCTGTTCAGCTGTGTTGTCACTATGACAACGGCTGACTCACACAGCACTCTCCACATGCCGGGAGCTGTTCTTTACATGGATTCTCTTGTTTAATCCTACAGCCACCCCAAGAGGGAGGTGCTATTATTCTCTCTATTTTTTTTAATCAGCAAAGTAAGGAGAGTTCAAACAACTCACTCAAAGTCATAAAGCTAGAAGTTGGCAGAATCAGGATTCAAACTTAGCCAATCTGGTCCCCAGTCCATGTTCTTACCATTGAGCTGTGCTGCCTGACAGTAAGACAGAGACCTCATCGATGACAGTCTTGCCCTGCAGCAAGCGCTTATGATCCACTCTGGAAGGTTAAAGAAAGCCATGTGTGCAACAACTCAAAGCAACCGCACACTCTCAGCTTAGCTAACTGATGATGACCCATCTTTTTTTCCCTCAAATACAAGGCATTGGTTTGGGTGATTTGGGCTGCAAGTAACAGTTAACCCTACTCCAAGTGTTTTCAACATTGGTGACGTCAGTGGTTATTATTATTCACATAGGAGTTTAGGCTGCTGCAGTTTGCTTAATCCAGTGACTCAGGGATGTCATTAAGAAACCCGGGTCTTTCGCATTTTGTGTTCTGTGCTCTTTGGGATAGGCCAGCTTTGTCCATAGACCAGCTCCCCTCTTGACGTCAAAGTGGCTGCCAACACTTCCAGGTAGTTCTGCCTGGGAAAAATCTCTGAAAGAGACGGGAGTGATTGTCCGTTCTTGGGTATTTTCTTAGGAGTCTGAAAACATTCTCTAGAGTCTTCCAGAAGACTTCCCATCGTGTCTGATTGGCCAGTAGTGGGTCACGTGCTCCTTCCTAGACCAGTCCCTGCAGGGGGCTGTGACCTCCCTGACTGGTCATCTGGAGTTGACTGGCTGGGGGTGAAGCAGCAGCCCTGGTCCCTGCACAGACCTTGTGCTTCTCTACTTCCCTTGACTCACTTCTGCCATTTGTCCTGCAGGGATGCCTGTCCTGTTCCTCGGTGTCATCATGACAAACCCTTTGTATTATTTAGGAACCATTTCAGTTGCAAGTAACAGGCAACCCAACTAAGAGGGACTTAAATGAAGATGGGTTTGTTTTTCTTACATCACAGGGAGAAGCCCAGAGGCAGGCAATACGGAACCAGAGCTGTATCTGGCATTGATGTTCCAAGGACCAGACTCTTTCCGTCTCCCCACTTTGCATCCTCCGCATCGTGGTTTTTATCCACAGGCTCGTCAAACACCTTCTGGTTCTAAAGTGGCAGCTCCACTTCCAGGCGGGAAGGAGAGAGAAGGAAGGAGGGGAGGTTCCTGTGTCGCAGAAGCAGCAGTGCGTTCTCAGGAACACCGTGGGGATATCCATGTATGTTCCATTGGCTGGAATGGGGTCATGTGGCTACCATTAGCTGCAAGGGAGTCTGGGAAAGTGAGTATCTTAGCTGGGCACAGTGACATCTTGATCAAAGCTGGGGTCCTGATGGTGAGGAGGGAGAAGCGGATATTTAGGGGGCAACTAGCTGTGTCCTCCACACCCTTCTTTACAGCTCGGCTCACACCACACTCCCATGTAAATCCTTCCATACTCACCCCAAGGGAATGGGCTCCCCTTCCCTTCTAAGAAACTAACATGAAAAAGGAAGAGGGAAAAAGAATCTAATGAAGTGCCCATCCGAGTCATGGCTCCAAACCCTTTCAGGTGGTGGTGATGGCACATCCTTGCTGGGTGGGGAAACTGAGGCTCAGAGGGTAGTAATGATTTGCCCAAGGTCATAGCTAGGTACAGGGCTTAGCAGGAATATGGACCTGGGTCTTTCTCATTGGCAAGTGCACACTCTCTCCCAGTTCCCATGGAACTGCAGTTAGCCTGGGTGAATGGTCACCGTCGGCTCACGGCCAGTTCTCCTGTCTGTTGCTTCATCTCTCCCAATAGTACTGCACATTCCTGAAGGTTTGTGGGGTTCCTGTGTTCCCATACAAGGGGGGGAGTACCCCCCTCAACCCTGGCCTCCTGGCTGAGGATGGAGGGACCACTGAGGGCCGGAGGTGGCGGGTGAGCACGATTGTGAACCTCTGACTCCAGAAACCCCAGCACGTCGCTTCTAACTGTGGGGAGAACATTCAGTTTCCAAGTGGGCGCCTCGCTTGGACAGATGCGAACGCAAACACGGAACGTTTTTCTCCCTCTTCTCCCTCCCCTGAGTTCTGTTGGGGGCCGGTTCATGGGAAGTTGGTTAATTGGAACTGTCCCTGCTGCCCCAGTGAGAAATGGGACATTGTACACCACGTCTCCTGGAGAAAGACTCCCATCTGTTCACTCCTGGAGGATAATTATGTGTATAAATTACCGGCCTCCTCATCCCTCCCCCGCCCAGCTGCACGAGGGGGCTGTGCTCTTGATGAAGATTCCCGAGTGACCTTTGAGATGCAGGAATTTGACTGAATCAGCTCCTGGATCAGTCAATCTGCCCTGAGCACGACTGCCGTATCCATTTTCTATTCTAGGTGTGGAAAGTGGACATTTATTTGGAAACTTGGTTTTTGTAATGAACCTGTGATTGGGGAAGGGTGCTTCCACAGTGATTATTGTTGAACTTGGTGTGACTTCCAGCAACAGAGAAAGTCCCCGACTGTCACTTTTACCTCTTATTAGAGGAAAGACCCCAGGCCGAGCAGCTTAGGAAAATGAGCACGTGCTTCCCACGGCCGTAATGCAGTCAATCTCTCTCTGAATACCCCAGCTGGGAAATAGATTGCGTGGAACTTTCTCTACCTGGGAGAGCCCTGGCCTGGGAGCGAGGGTTTGTGGGTGGAGTCTGGTCACTGCACTGACCATTGATGGTACCTTGGGCAGCTCACTTCCGTTTCAGGGGCCTCAGTGTTCCCACCTGGAGAATGGGAGGAGGTTAGGTTTCAGTTACCCCTGTGGTGAGCCGAATAATGGTGCCCTAAGATGTCTGTGTCCTAGTTCTTGGAAACTAAACATGCTCGTGAAATGGCAAAGGGGAATTAGGTTGCAGATGGAGTTAAGTTGCTTAGTCAGCTGACCTTAAGATAGGGAATGATCCTGGGTTATCTGGGTGGGACCGGTGTTAATCAGCAGCGTCCCTGTAAGTGGACAAGGGCGGCAGAAGAGAGAGAGAAGTGGCGTGAGAAGGACTTAGCCTTACATCACCGACTTTGAAGATGACGGGATGAGGCCGTGAGCCAAGGAATGTGGGGGGCACAGGAGGTGGAAAAGGCCAGAAAACAGATTCTCCCTTAGAGCAGCCCTGCTGATACTTTCGTTTCAGACCTTTGAGACCCATGTCAGACCCGAGACAATGAAAGGCAGTCCTTGTAGAGTGCACACCACGAGCCGGGCAGGGTTTGATGAGCTTTATGTGTGTCACCTCATTGCATCTTTAGAGAAACCACGAAAAGTGGGGGTTATTAGTGCCCCAGCCATTTGACAATTGAGGAAACTGAGGCCTGGAGAAAGCACAGAGCTTGCCCAGGGTCACAGAGCTGGGAAGGGTGGAGCCTGGGTTTCCACCCTTTTGGATCATCAGCCTCTCCCCATTCTCTGTGCAGACGGTGGGCATTTCCTCAATTTTATGGAAGGTGCTGTGCAAACATGGTGCCGGTGAGGGTGGCCACAAGTCATGCTCAGTTTGCCTGGGACAGGCGCCATGTCCTGGAATAATATTAATGGCGCCTCCAGCCGTGCTCAACAAGGATCTAGTTTGGGGGACGAATCACGTAGTCAGCCCATGGATCCTCCCTCCCAGTGGGGACGGAAGGCTCAAGGAGGTGGGTGAACAGAGTGGGACCAGCTGGGCTCAAGGAACATGTAAGAAAGCCCTGGAACTGGGTAACTTCTATCGGAGTCTTGGTTCTAAGACCATTTTATTCTGTGACCCTGGGAAATAAGAGCCCATGTGGTCAGCCCTCAGCACAGGGCTGACTTTTCCTGTCTTCATCTTTGCTACTCTTTTCCCTCACATACCAACTTCCCTGGAGATCCCCAAACATGATCAGGCACACATCTGGCCCCAGGCCTTTGCTCTTATTTACAGAAATTACCCCCTTTCCTCCTCTGATTTTTTTGCTCAAATGTCAGCTTCTCAGAGATGCCTTCCTGGCCACTGTTTAAAATTGCAAACGACTCCCTCCCTGCCAGAAACGTCTCTCCTTCCCTTCCTGTATCGTTCTTCAAAAATCCAAACACAGTCTGATTTATTATATATGTTACTTATTTATCCTGTTTATACTCTGTCTGCTCCAACAGTAGTAGAGCTCCAGAGGGTCAGGATTTTTGCCCCTTTGTCTTTAAACTGCTATATCCCTGCTACCACCAACAGCATCTGTCATAGAGTGGGCACTCAATGAGTGAATGAATGAATGAATGAATGAATTCAGGGAAGAAATGATATCTTGGCATAAGTTTGTGGAATTGAGAAATGAATGAATTTGAGAGAGATGAAAGAAGATTTCTCATCTGCTTCTCACACTCAGCAAACTTTTCCTTTGTGCTGTCCGCATTTATTGTCATATTTACACATTCCCTGATGTTATATAAACATTTATTTTCTACCAGGACTTCGCTGTTTTCTATTTACATTACCAGTGCATCTAGAATTTATTTCAACAGACGTAGTGATATATGGATTGAATTTAATATTTTTGTCTAGATCATTAGGTCCTTTCCAAATTGTCTGAATGTCATTTATTGAATAAGCTACCTTCCGCCAAATCATGGAAATGCAAGCTTTATCACATTGTGAAATCTTATATCTTTTCCTGAACTTTCTATTGAGTTCTGTTCTCAATCAGCCTCACACTTCAGTTATTATGATTCTATGTGTGAGAATACCTGATAGAACTAACTCCATAATTTCTTTTTTATTCAAAAAAAAATTTTTTATGACTTTCTTTTCCAAATTCACTTTAGACCATTTTCTTCATGATAACTGCATGGAACTTCACATTCTATAGCTTGAAAGAAAGGAAATAGATATCTAGTCAATATTAACTTTTCTCCAGTAATATGCTATGAAACTCATTATTTGATTCTTTCCTTGCATAGTTTTATTCACATGGCTCCCACGGACTTGTTATAATAATAATACCTAAGTCCTGTATATCATTGCTGTTGAAAATTGGATTTGTTTCTGTTTGGGATTTAACTTGCTTATTCTTTTTTTTTTTTTTTGCGGTATGCGGGCCTCTCACTGCTGTGGCCTCTCCCGTTGAGGAGCACAGGCTCCGGACGCACAGGCTCAGTGACCATGGCTCACGGGCCCAGCTGCTCCGCGGCACGTGGGATCTTCCCGGACCGGGGCACGAACCGGTGTCCCCTGCATCGACAGGCGGACTCTCAACCCCTGCGCCACCAGGGAAGCCCTGCTTATTCTTGATACATAGGATACATTAATTTGCATCTGGATTCTGTTCCATCAATCTTTTCCTTTATTCCTGTATCAACACCAAATTTGGTAAAGCAAGTTCCTCTTAAATTTCCTTTCTTTTCAACAGACTTTTAGGTTTTCCATACTTGTTTCTCTCTTTATGGAAATGTCATAATTGACTTGCTTAGCTCCCTAAATATAGGCTGATTTTGTCACTCATGGCATTTCTGGCACAGTTATAAGCTCTGAAAATTCTGGTTGATTCTCTCGGGTTTTCCAAGTGGATAACCCACTGATACTCTTTGTTCAGATTCCCCTGCTTCCAGTCTGTCCCAGTGTCTGGCCATTGATCACTTGCTGCCCTTTTTTTTTTTTTTTTTTTTTTTTTTAAACGCAGGCTTCTCACTGTTGTGGCCCCTCCCGTTGCGAAGCACAGGCTCCGGACGCGCAGCCTCAGCGGCCAAGGCTCACGGGCCCAGCCGCTCCGCGGCATGTGGGATCTTCCCGGACCGGGGCACGAACCCGTGTCCCCTGCATCGGCAGGCGGACTCTCAACCACTGAGCCACCAGGGAAGCCCACTTGCTGCCCTTTGACACTTTCTCCATCACCATCTGCACATCACTTGCACCTCTCTTTCTGCTCAGCAAGTCACACTCTTGTGTCTTGGCTTCATGTCTTGATCAGAAGGTTCTGTGTTTCCGGCCAGAGTCCCTCACACTGCAGACAGTCAGTCAAAAACCATTGGCTTAAATCTGATTCAAGAGCGAGAAGAGAAGTAAGACGTGTGTGAGCTGAGTACTTCTTCTCATCTACTAGAAGTTCTGAGTCCCGATGTGTCCCTGGTGATTTTTCAAATAGTGGGATGGAATTTGGTTAAGGGATCCGTCCTTACGAACAGCGAGCTCCTTACAGGACTCCCAGTGCCCTGGGCATCATTTTAAGGACTGGACACATGTGAACTCGTGTCATCCCAAGAAGAACCCTATGACGTGGGGACCATTATGCACCCACTTTTCACGTGGAGCTTCTAAACGCACAGAGGTTTATGTTACTGGTCCAAGATGACACAGTTAGAAAAACGACAGAGACAGCATTTGAAGCCAGGGAATGTCTTCCAGAGGTCGTGCTCTGAGACCACGGCACCCACCACCTATGGGAGGGCCACCCACGTGCATTTTCCTGTTGGTCTCATCAGCTCATCGTTGCTGCCTTTGACCTTTTGGGTGCCAGGAAGTTTTCAGGTCAACCCAATAAACCCTTCCAGTCTATTCTGGTCTCCATTTCGTTCTGCTCTCTATGAAAATAGCCTGCATGACCTCGAAACAAAAGAGTCCCCCCTTGTCCGGGGCCCCATCTCTGAGGCACCCGCTTGAAGACACTGTGTCATTAGAACAGATGTTGACTCCGCCCCCTCAGGGCCTGGTCACCCTAGAGTGTAATGTAAATGGTTACATTTACAGGGCTCTGGAGGTAAGAATGGTAGTGCTCTGCGGATGGGGAGAGAATGCCCAGCAGAAAGGCCCAGGCTGCAACCACAGCCCTCCATTTCCCAGCTGGTGGATAAGCAGGTTGCAAACGACCTCCTGGTGACATGATCGCGGAGCTGGCTGGCCTCACTGGCCACTCCCGTCCTCCCGAGATTCCCAGGTGGACGGATTTTTCTAATGGTTCTGACTTCTTGTTGTAGAAAACTGGAGATATTGAAGGGTTGCTTGTTTCACAGCTTGAAGAACGGAGGACATCTGCTGTCTCACTGCGGCGGCACGAAGGTTTCGCCGAGCGTGGTGATAGCCCATCCACATCCGAATCTTTGTCATCATTGGGATCAGCACTGATGGAGGACAGCAGCCGTTCCATTGGCCTGCACATCCCAGGTGGTGATCCACCTGGAAGAGCCTCCATCATAGCAGAGCAGAGCAGGGCAGGATCCTGGAGACCAAGTTCTCCAGTCCATACTTCTGCAGACAAGCCAAAGGCCCAGGAGGTGAAGGGACTTGGTCAAGATCACTCAGGAAACCCATGTCTGAGAAGAATAGGGAGGGACTCTTCTCAAAACTACCCATACATTACTCTCTCCTTGGGAGAGCTTCTCCAGCCTGAAGGCTTTAAACATCTCCTACCTACTGACAGCTCCCGCATGTATATTTCTGGCCTGAAACTCCCCTGACTTCTCAACTCCCAACTCATGCACTCAGCTGTCCAGGCATATCAACCTCAGCCTGTCCAAACGGAAACTTCTTATGCCTCCCTCTAAACTTGCTTCTTCTCTGGTCTTCCGCATCTCAGTGAAAGGCAAGGCTGTCGAGTTGCTCAGGACCCAAACCTGGAAGTCATCTTTTATTCATTTTTTCTTTTTCTAATTGAAGTAGAGTTGCTGTACAATATTATAGAAGTTACAGGTATACGATACAGTGACTTACCATTTTTAAAAGTTATACCCCATTTACAGTTGTTATATCAATGGAGTATTTGCTATATTCCCTGTGTTGTATAATATATCCTTGTAGCTTATTTTATACATAATAATTTGTATGGAAGTCATCTTTATCTCCTTCCTTTCTCTCAGATGCCACGTCCAATCCATCAGAATCCAAGCCACCATCCTCTCTCACCTGGGTTTTGCGTTGGCTTCTCACTGGTCTCCCACCTCCTGCCCTCCCCGTCTATGCTCACCTCTTCTCCTCATTGGAGTACTTTGGGTGGTACACTTACACGCAGATCAGACCTTAATGATTCCTCTGCTCAAAGCCCTCCGTGGATGTCTCATCTCATTTGGAATGAGAAGGCGGGGAGAAAACAACGGACCAACAGTTAGGAGAACTGGGTCTGGAGCCAGCTTTGTCCCCGACTCTGGAAAAATGGGCAGCTCTCTCCTGTTTCAAATGGTTAGATGTGGGTATTTTAAGAGGTAAAGTGGTCAGCCGTCCAGGGGTCCCCAAACTCTTCTGCACTCCCTCCCTGACTCCCCGTCTCGATTCCCCTTCCTGGGGCCCGGGCCAGAGGGTCCTCTGCCCTTTTACCCTCATCCCTCCTCCTCCTAGCTCAACAGGACCCATCGTTCCCTGTAGGCTGTTCCATTGATGTACAGGTTCCCAGAAACTGTGGCCACAGCTGCATTTGAACGTTGAAAAGTGAAAAAAAAATTTTTTTTCGAAAAGGAAACAAATGCAGTGGGGAAATTCTCCAGTGGGAATTGGTTGGTGACGATATTGACAAGGGATGCAAATTTATTTTCCAGCCAGGCTTCGGAAATGCAGAAACCGAGCCAAGCTATGAGCTCACAACATCCTCAAAGTCATATCTGACTATGTGGAAAAGAATTAAAGTATATATTTACCAAGGAGCCCCCCAAACAGACATGAGGCAGCTCTTCAAACGCTTGCTGGATTCCTCACCCGTGGCATCATTTTTCAACCTCCAGCCAATCAGTGTCTCCCAGCGCCTCCTTCTCAAGTTCTAGCCTCTGTCCCAAGCCCCAGACTTTGGTATTTGCTCTCAACTTAAGCCCAGAAGATTCAACAAAATCACCATATTCCTTACCTACCCCCAATACACTTCTCCAGAGGTCCATGTGTCTACTCAGACCCCCGCATCAGTCAGTCACCCAGGTTCAAAGACATTCCAGTCATCTTCGGCTCCCCCTGGGCGTTGGTTAGGATGCTTTAGGCCACAAGTCACAGCAACTCCAACAAACAGCAGTTCACAAAAACAAGTGTTTTTAGTAAAGCACTTGGGAGGGCAGCTGAAGGCATCACATATTCCTCTTTTGCCAAAAACGAGGGAAAGGGGGCAATTCAAAGGAGCACTCTCCTTACACCTGTCCTTTTTTTGTTTTGTTTTTTTGGCTGCACTGTGCGGCTTCCGGGATCTTAGTTCGCCGACCGAGGATTGAACCCTGGCCCCAGCAGTGAAAATGCCAAGCGCCGACTCCTAACCACTTGACTGCCAGGGAATGCCCACACCTGCCCTTTTTATAAGGAATGAAAACCTTTCCCAGGAGCCCCACCACACGTCCCCTTTGGTCCCCTTGTCCTGAGTAAGGTCACAGGGCAGCCTTCACTGCAGGCGGTGCAGGGCAAGCACCTGGTATGGTGCCTGGGAGTGTCAAGATGGGTTTTGACCAATCATGATTCATTGCCATTGGCTTAGGAAAAACCATCGGGGTTTTGTTGGCAAGAAGGGTGGGGGATGGGTGTTGGTCAGCAAACATCAGTGCCTGCCATGCTGTCTTCACCCCACAGCCCATCCAGGGTGCAGCCTTGCTATTTCCTCCCCTCTAGTGGCTCCATCATCTTTGTTTTATACCCATTGCCAGCACCTTTATTCATACAGCACTGCCTCTCACTTTGACCGTGATAATTGCCTCTAACTTTTCTCTCCCAAGAGACTGACACCCAATTCCCCGAGTAGAATGCTAACTTCCTCACTCTGGAGCCCAAGGATTCTTGGTAGCTCCCCTCTTATGTACCAAATGAAATACAATCTTCCTCAAACGGATAGGTAGGGCCTTCCATAATATGACCACTGATAAAGTAAAATCAGTCCCGTTTTCAGCTAAACAAGGAGGGGAACCGAGAAAGGGAAAAATAACCCACCTGGCACCTGGCGGCTAGGCCACGATGCTCCGAATCAACAGGAACAAAGCTCGTGGAATAGAAACATGTTCAGACAGGGCCACAACATGACCCTGTTAGAAACTAGAAAGAGGCAAGACCACACATGTACAGAAATAACTGGACATGCTCCTTTTCTGCTAATGCGAGCAGCGGCTGCCTCTTTACCAAGGACACCCTAGCCCTGCATTCATCTTTCTCCCTGCAAGATAAAAATATTTAAGATACCCCATCACATCATAATGTTATATGTCAATTATATCTCATTAAAAAAAGATACCCAGCCATCAAATTGCCCCCACTTCTTGACCCTGCCTCCTTAATTCCTTAGCATCATTCAATGGAAGCCCAAATCCTATAGGAAGCTCTTCCCTGTCCCTCTTACCGAGATTGTCCTGCGTTGCTATGGGTGTGACCTCCTTTGTTGCAGCAGGTTAGCTAAATGTAATTGTGGCTGCAGGGAGGTTCCCGGTGGTCTCTGATTGGTGGGCTTTAATATCATCCTCCAACTTTCTAACTTCATCTCCTTCAGTTCCCCAATAGCTCCTTTCTAGTTCGGAAACTTTTCAGTATCATGCATAATTCTGACTACACCTCTGGATCCGGCTGCCATTTTCCAAGAACGATGGAGGACAGAGAGAAGGAGATGTTGACTGCACCATAAATATGAAATTACCAAGGTCCAGGCTGTGAGAAACTCTATAGGTCACGCAGCCCAGGCACTGCAACAGAGAGATTCTAAGGAAAAGAGGCATGGACAGGAAACCCTGTCTAGACTAAAAAGGCATGCCACGATTTACCAACTGGGTTATGTTAACTGTAGGATCTAAGGAGGCATATTGGGGTGATGACGCCATAAAGATTGTAGGGAGGTATTAACTGCAAGAGTCCGAGGGTGGTTACTTTTGGAGGGAGGGTCAGCCTGTGATTGGGATACAGCCATGGGGCCATGGAGGGACTTGCAGCAAAGTGCTATTTCTTGACTTGGTCCTGATTAAAAGGATGTCTGTTGGTATATTTCACTAAGCTATACATTTTGTGTTGGATTTTGGATACCTGTGTTTAATTTTTAAATGAAAAGGTTAAAAAGTATAGTCTTGAACAGGTCAGTTTCTCTAGACAAGGATGGAAACGAAGAGCCCATTTAGGGGGCTAATACTGCAAACCAAGAGAGAGGGGACAGATGGGGCTTGAATGAAGGTGAGGAGCTGTGGTCGGATGCTGGATATTTTTCAGTGAAGGACCAACAGGACTCACAGCCATGCTGGACTGAGTGTGAGAGAAAGAGGAGAAGCAAAGTGATACGGTTGCCTCTCTTTCCGCCATGGTTGCACATCCTGGGGAACATGGTGGCCAGTCAAAGGCATTTGTATGCGTGGGATGGAGGCTTCACAAAAGTATTAGAGAAGCAGTTATGGCCTGTCGGAGGGTGACACCCGGCAAGGAAGGAACAAGTGATCGTGGGGGGATGTCCTTTACTCTGGAAGGCTCTCATGCCTGTCACTGAAGTTCTGGGTGGGAAGTGATCACCAGATGTGGACAGTTGCTGGAAGCAGCATAGCCCAGGGGCATTTCGTGACCCTGGGGGATTGGAAGACAGCAGAGATTGTCATCCTAACATATCAGATCTGTATTGCCCTGGAAACTGCGACGTGAAGAACCCACCTTACTACCCCCATCCCCACCTGCGACATAAACATCTTTCTCTCTCATTTCTGAAATTCAGGTTAAATAAGATGTCCCTTTTGTGGAAGCTTATCCATTTGTTGACTTGAGTAATCTATCTTGTCTCCTTAAAAATGTCAAGGTCATAAAATAAGGGAGCCAGACACAAATAATTTAAGAAAAAAGATTGTCAATAGCCAACTCTTTTACATTGATTTTAGTATATGTCACACCTAGATTTGCAAGATAGGAATGTGTAGGTATGTGTCTTATGAAAATGTGCTTTTTTGGCAATTCAAATCCTATTTTCCCTTTAACTTCTGTTATGATTTCTGACCTGTGGAACTTACCTTCTTCTCCCCTGTTAGCTATAGGGTTTCCCAGGCTTGCCCCCTGATGTGTAAATCCATCTTTAAGCCAACGTTTCCATGGACCATGGGAGCTGTTAAGAGTCTAGGCCCTAGGAAGGCATCCAGTGTCCTGCTTATAACCAGGCATCCATTTTGAGCTGGGTTTCTTTGCAGGAAGGCTGCCTGCAGATTTAAATGGGTTCCCCCGCCTCGGGTTCTAGGAACTTTGAAGCTGGCAGACCTAGGAGTGAGTTTACATCAGCATTCCAGAATTCCTAATGAATTCTCCTGAGCAAAAAAAACGTTGTTACGTCCCCCTCCCCCAGTCACATTTCTAGTTGATTCATGAGCAAAGGCACAGAAAAAAAATCTATGGCTTTTAGGGAATCAGGAAGAGCGAAATCATTTCTGCTTTAAGAAATCACTGTGCCCCAATTATTTTATTTGTTAGGAAAAAAGGATTTCGTTTTCCATTTATTTCCTCCTCTAAATCTCTGTTCAGAGTCCCCCACCCCAACCCCAGACCCTTTGGGACCTGTTTGAAATCCCATCTAGCTTACATAAAATCAATCTGCAAACCCCCTGATCAAAGTCATTGCCTCCTGCCTGCAAAGAGGCTGCCCCAAGTGAAACTGTGCTTGGCTGAGCCCAGCCTGACCCTTCGGTGGCCCTTCCCAGCATGGGCGCTAGGGCTTCCCCCAGCTGGGGCGTTCTGCTGATCCGTGGGGGAGAGGCCCTGGGCACAGTTATCCTGCTCCAATATTGATGCCTTTCTTGGGGTTGCTCAGGCTAATTAAAAGTCACGCTGTGCATGATTTTAATTAGGATTTGCATCAGGCTGGGGAAGGCTTTCAAAAGGAGAGGAAACCACAAGCTGAGCTGTCAGAGGGTGGAGGGCAGCAGGGAGGGAGGGAGGGCAGTTTATTTATAACCCTTCCTGCCACGTGCACATTGTGGAGGCCAACGGATGTGTGTTCCCATCCCGAAGGGCAGAGGAGCTGGAACTCAAGAGTCCAATGCGGCATGGTGGGTTCCAGTCTTCCTAAGCTGGAGATTCTGGGATGTTCTGGCATTTCCCCTCATTGCCGCTGAAGCCTGCACACTCCATTTCAGCAAAGATGAGAGAGTCAGGGATTCGGGCTCCAGCCCACCATTAACCCCCAGAATCGTCACACCCTTGAAGTCCAGCTTCTAGACTCATGTTGGACCCGGGTTGGTTACAAACAGGAAGCAGAACCACTCTTGTCCAGCAAGGATGGTGCTGTTTCAGCCAGCTTTGCCTGCCACCCCCTCCCACCCAGGGTCAAATGCATTATCACATGTCCAGTGTTCAGGGCAGTGTTGATGCATAAGGGTAGCAGCTATTATAAATACAACCATTTTGCATGTTTCCTCTCTTATGTTTTCAGTTTTTAGAGTTCAATTTATCTTTGTATTCTGAGGGCCTAGGAAATTCCTGGCCCATCATTGTGGCTGGCTACAGTGTTTGTTGATTTCCTCCCAAGGAAATGTGACACTCAATCAGAGCCCACTCTAAATGGGGAGATACTTACAGCAATGGGAATGCACT
Source organism: Kogia breviceps (assembly GCF_026419965.1). Classification (NCBI taxonomy): domain Eukaryota; kingdom Metazoa; phylum Chordata; class Mammalia; order Artiodactyla; family Physeteridae; genus Kogia; species Kogia breviceps. Next base: position 12,787,208 of record NC_081323.1, on the reverse strand, counting down.
TGGCTGCAATTACAGAGCCCCTGACTAACTCTGTCTTAGGCTTTAAAAACATCTTCTGGTCTCATATTGAACAAGGTATCTGGAGCACCGAGAGCTCAGGGCTGACGTAGCAGCAGTGTGACATCACCACGGATGCAGGATCTTTCCACACGTCTGCTCTGCCTTCCTCAGTGTACTGGCTTTTCATCCTCACATCTGCATCCTCATGGTCACAAGGTGGCTGCCAACATTCTGCTCTCCCATCCCTAGAAGGGAGAAAGAATCAGCGGGAAAAGGTTTTGTCATAAGGCTTTGTCTCTTTTTGTTTTCAGTGTGGGCAGTCCCCAACATACTTCTCCTTGCATCTCATTAACCAGAAGAGAGTCACATGCCAACTCCTGAGCCAATCACTGACAAAGGGGAAAAGGATGTACCATGGTGGTTATAGACTAAATTAAGCCTCTGGGATTGAATATGGGCTAGCTTCGCAGAGATCTCGAGGTCACTAACTCCTATCTCAACACAAAATCAGGGATCTGTTTGCGGGAAGCGAGAGGTGATGGCTGTTGGGTAGACAACCAAGAGCATCTGCTATTACTATTACTGCTGTAATTATTACTAGACAATTTTGCTAACCCTATGGAAACTTGACCCTTATCGTCGGCTCTGCTGCAGTGGACGTGATCACCACACTAGGAGTTACAGAAGACCTGGGTTATAGTCCTGGAACTTCTGGTGAGTAGGTTCCACGTTGCCAGTGGGGACACAGGCGCCTTCTCTCTTTACATTCAACATCATTAGCTGCATGTGCTTCATGAGCACAAGGTGGCTGCTGATCTGCATGCAGCTGAACGTGTCATTCACTTAGTAACAACCCATTATATCTCCTTGGTCACTGCTTAGCCTTCCAAGATAGGGAGACTTTTTATAAACATGCTATTTATATTTAAATACCAACATATTCAGCTAAAAGAGTTGAAAGCAGTCTCCTTAGAGTGCAAGAAAATTGGGGCAAAGGGAGTGAGAAAATGCCTTTTCTGTAACAAATCTTATAGAACTATTTGGTCATTTAATCTGTGTACATACCTTTGATTAAATAGAAAAATAAGATAGGGGTCATCTGTGAAGGGGGTCTGTGTCCCAAACTTGACCTTACCTCCTGGGGGGATGGGCAGTAACTCTGACCCAGGTTCCTCCCCCACCTGCCTCCTGGCCCCCCACCCCCCCAATCTGGTTGCAGCTTCTCAGCAGGAGCATAAAAGCAGGAGAAGGGATTTCACCTAATCTCCTGGGTCATTTTCTCAAAAACGGGTTTCTTTTTAACTGTATTTCACGAGGAACAAAAATGAACATGAGAGGCAAATTGCTGTCCCTGCTGGCTCTCGCTCTCAGGAGGGGGCAGGCCTGAAAGGGCAAATGCCTTTGGATCAGACTTCAATTTTCAACCCACCTGGAGAGGCAGCGGCTTCACTGCTGCTTCATGAAATGAAATGGCAACTTAGGGAGAGGCAAATAAATCAGACTGAAATGCTTTTGACACACACCCGAGAGCCCTGCTAACTGGGGTGAAAGGCCCAGAATCAGCTTCTATTAACTCCCATGGTTCAAATTCTTTGAAAGTGTCTTCAAGTTCCACTCCTGAAACCAGATGTTGACTCAGAGGACCAGAGTTTGAGCCCAGCTTGGGTCCTAACTTGCTGTGCAGCCAACGAACAGTCACTCAACCTCTCTGGGCTTCATGTCTGCCTCTGTCAAATGAGGCAGAACGATTTCTACTCTGAATGCTCAAAGGGGCAACAGGAAAAGCAAATAAAGTCATAGTAATCATTCCAAATTATAAATTATGCTATGGAATATTTAAGACACTTTCTTGGGCTTTCCGTGGCAAATGCCTTGTAACAGCCCTGTTAACGAGACCAGTCTTCTATTATCATTCCCTTGTTATGGGGAGTGTGTACACATAAGACATGCGTGAGCACGATAATCACACAGTTTAGGACAGCGGCTACCTCTGCCGGGAAGGAGGGGCATGCATGGAGGGCAGGAGCTTCAACTCTCTCCTGATGTCTGCCAGGTAGAGGTGTGTGTATTGATATTGTATTTTTCATACCATTTGTATGTCTACACCAGAGTTTCTCAACCTCAGTGCTGTTGGTGTTTGGGGCTGGATAACTCTGTGTTGTAGGGGTCTGTCCTGTGCATTGTACGGTGTTTAGCAGCATCCCTCGCCTCTACCCACTAGATGCCAGTAGCGCCCTCCCCTCCAAGCAGTGACAGCCCCAAGTATGTCTCCAGACATTGCCAAATGGCCCCTGTGGGCAAAATTGACCCCAGCTGAGACTCTAGGAAAAAAAGAGGACCCGTGTCTCAGAAATAGATGACTTCTCCAAAGTCACACAGTTGGTAAATGAAAGAGGTCCAGCATCCGGGTCTCCTCGATCCCATCCGGTGCTCTTTAAAATCCACCAGTCTCCCCCCGAAGAGCAGATCTATTGTTAGGATTACCACAGAGTTGCATCAGACATAAATACAACTGGATACACTTGACAGAGGACAAAACATGGGAAGATTATCTTTAGTTTTACGACACATATAATAGTAAATGTCATGCTAATACATATTGACTATTTAAATGCACGCAAATAATCCAGCCTGCCACGCCCCCGCCTGGGCCCCTGCCCGGTGGAGGGGGAGATGGCAGATGGATCCTTTCTTCCTTCATCGGTCTCAGCTGCCGAAGGCCACTGCAGATGGGCTCATTTACCCACACTGAGTACGATTCTGGGGTTTGAACATGCAAGTGGTTCCTACACTTGATGTTCCCTTTGTTTAGTAATTTTAGAACCTGAGCCCAAACCCGGCATCAGGTGCTACCCCACTGGACTGTTTGGTTGTAACCCACAGACCCATCAAAATTAAGAGGAGATGAAAATCCCGGGGGAGGTGAATAAATGGTAAGCAAGCACCCCACCGCTCACAAAATAGAATTCAAATTTCCAGAAGCTGATGGATGAGGCCTTGGATGCAAAGGGGCACCGTGTAACTGGAAGGTTTTGTGACGGGGGCGGGTCATCCAGTGTCGAGGATGTTCTGATGCAGAGGCTCGTGCTGGGCAGTCAGACTATCAGAACTCTGATGCCTCCTCCAGCTCTAAGCTTTCTATAAATGCATTAGGTATGAAAAAGGTACTTCTGGTCCAGGACGTGGCTTGACTTTTCAGTGAGCCTCTGACGGCTTTCTAAGACCGATGTTTACTAAATGCATCCCAAGCATAATCCCAAGGAGAGCATGGCAGGTAATCGCACTGTACTGCACTCGTGGAGGGGAAAGGAAGTGCAGAGAAGGACTAGATTAGGTGGGGATCCAGCCAGGCCTTGAGTTTGTAGGGGGTGCCTCAGGCACTGGAGGCCACGAAAGTTCTCCCAGGAATAAAGCAAAGGAGGGAAATCACTGCTCACTCACGGGGCTGCTGCAAGCTTCCTCAGTGTCCTTGAGGAGTCAGTGACCAAAAAGCATTGGCCAAACAACGGTCAGGAGGACATGGGCTAGAGCCAGGCTACTTGGGAGTGAGTCGCAGCAACACCACGTACCAGCTGTGCAAACTTGGCAGGTTACCTAACCTCTCTGTTCCTTAGTTTTATTGTGTATAAAATGGAATTGTCATGATTTCAACCATATGAAATTGCTGTTCTCCATAGGAAAATGTCAAATATTGTCAATGTCATGTGGTTGAACCTAATATTCCATGGCATTGTGCTCGGGATTGAGTTAATAATTTAAAAGTCCCAAGAACAGTGTCTGGCACATAATAAGCCCTAAATACGTGTCAGTATCACTGTTTCCAAAGATTTTTTTAAAAAACGTATAACATCTTTTTTACATGTTTGTGTGACATGCTTCCCACTAGTGATTTTTCAAACTATATCATAACAGATCAGAAGGCTGTGAGCTGTTAGGAGTGGGTCGGAATTTTTCTTAATAGGATGGAATAGAGTGGAAGACAATAGGCTAGAGAGGGGAATAACAGATCGCTTCACACATCATCAGGTAAATATTACTTTCAGAGGCTTGTCAATTCTGTCCCATGTGTGTCTGCCCACACATGTATCTCTGTGCACGTGTGCATACCGGGTCACAACGAAAGATACATTTCATGCTATGTGTTGAGATAAAGTTTAAATGTCTCTGCATTAAACCACATAGACTGGGCTTTCTGAGTACTTTTAGAGATTTTTATTTTATTTTTATTTTATTTATTTTTTTTTTTGCGGGCCTCTCACTGTTGTGGCCTCTCCCATTGCGGAGCACAGGCTCCGGACGCGCAGGTTCAGCGGCCATGGCTCACGGGCCCAGCCGCTCAGCGGCATGTGGGATCTTCCCGGACCGGGGCACGAACCCGCGTCCCCTGCCTCGGCAGGCGGATTCTCAACCACTGCGCCACCAGGGAAGCCCGAGATTTTTTTTTTTAAGAGTAATTTTGACCATCCCACTCACTGACTTGTGGTCTTGGGTAAATTCCTGGGCCTCTTTGTGCCTCAGTTTCCTCACCTGGAAAATGGTGAGGATCCTCGTACCTGCCTGTACGTATGGCTGTGGTGAGACAGTTAATAGAAGCAGGTAAGAGACTCAACATATTATCCGACACATGATAAAGAGCCCTGTAGCTGCCAGCTGTTGCTTTAGGGGTTGTTATTTAATTTTCACTGTACAGCTGACTTTGCACAAGATGAAATTCCACTGCAAAAGGGAGAAACTGATTTGTCCCTGATTTTAGCAAAAGTTCATGAGGCAGCACCTTCTTGGATAAAACAACCTAAAACCATCAAACAACAAATCCTCATGTAAACAATTACACTGCACCAGGGAATTATGCTACAGAGAGACAGCATACTTAGAGTCGCTCTGGGGAGAGATCAATCCAGGAAGGCTTCCCAGAGGAGGGGGTTCTCAGCTTGTCTCAAGGCAAGTTGGGGTGGAGGGTGGGATTGGAGGAGAGCTGGGCCAGGGACACCCAGGAAGAAGAAAGGATTGTGGAAAATCCAGCAAGTGGTAATTGGCAAATCTTGCACTAATGTGATCAAGAGATGGACCTGTCTTCCTGGCAAAGGGCCATCAGCACCTGACAATACCCACCAGGGTCCATGGGCAAGAGACAAATAGGAAATCACAAGTGCACGTGGTAGAGGACATATTATGATCATGTCAGGGCTGGGCATCCGCCTGAGTGTTACAAATGTTTATGAATATTAATAACCATTTGTTCCCAAAGGACCACAGATCAGTTAATTAGGGCCCTGTCAACCTGTTTATGTTATCTCTAAATGAAAACCCATCAGCAGCCAAACATGAAATTAAGCGGGCCGTGTTGGGGGGGGCCGCCACCGTTTCTGGATGAATTACCCAGCCAGCTCCTGCCTGAGCCACCCCCCACCACCCCCAGCCCCGGCACAGAGGTGAGTATTTCTCTTCCCGCCCCCGTTTTAATCAAGCCAGTGGTTACAGAAGGCACAGGATAGATGGTGCCTCGCCTTGTTTTGCTGCATGGGGGGGAGGGGGTGATTTAAGACTGTCAGTAAATTAGCTGCAATCCAGAGTCTTCGAGGAGAGGGAGAATTACCTATAAATCAATGTTTCATGGATAGGTAATCAGACCTCAAATCCAGGCACTGATCACCACAGCCTCGGGTCCATCCATCTTTTTCCTGGAGAGATGGGATTTGGGTTGGGGGCCCCGAGTCACAGCCCCCGTTTGGTTCACGTTCCATCTGGACAGATCAGCATCGGGGTCTCGGGCATGTTCCATGGGACGAGCCTCAAGACGTCAGAGGCAGAGACAGAGAGAGGGAGAGATTCATTCAACAACCAGCATGTGCGGGGCACAGTGCTTGGAGCTGAAAATAAACATACAAGAGAACGAAACTGACAGGTGTGGAAGGAGATGCCGGCCAACGCCTGTGCTGATCTAATGCAGGTGAGGAACTCAAGCTGCCGCCTCATTGCACAGGTGATTCTTCCTAAAAACCTCCTCATTCCCAAGACACTGCAAGTGGGGCAAATTCTTGTAATATGTTTCCCTTTGGGCAAAAACCACTGTGGTTTCCTGATCACATTTATGCTATCAATAAAACAAGACTGAATTCCATGAAGTTCCTCAAAATGGACACAATTACTTGAAGTTAGGACTAGTTGTCAAAATATAACCTAACAAGTTAGGACTAGTTATTGGAATATCCTGTCCCTTTGGTGGGAGTTGTAGAGAACTGGGGTCTTATGTGTGAATCCCAGAGTGGCCTCCCTGGTTCAAATCCTGACTCTGCCACTTACTGGCTACGTGATGTTAGGCAAGTGACTTAAGCGCTTTGTGCCTCAGTTTCCTCATCTGTAACATGAGGATAATAATAACTTTGACCACTTGGGCACATGGGAGGGCTAAATGTGTTCATATTTGAACACGTTTGTGTTGCATATGTGAAGTACAACGTATCAGCTTTCTGGTAATTCTTTGCTTGAGGGGCAGTAGGTAAGCAGCCCACAGTATGGAGCCAGGCTGCAGCTTTTTCACAAGCCAGCTGTGCAACCTTCAGGAGGTTACTCAGCCTTTCTGTTTTTCCACTCTCTTTAGGGGCTCCACATTTCCGCTTTGCACTGGGCCCTGCATATTAGGCAGCTGCTCCTTCCCACACACAGACAGATACTGGGTACAGTCCTGGTGGACGAACTAGACTGAAGCAAGAAGCCTTTTTCACCCCTTCCAAACACCTGAGCAACACTTTCTCCCCCTAGAGCCCGACCGCTGTGTGTCTCTCTGTCAGGTCATGGAAGCCCCCCAGCCCTGTACTCCAGGTCCCAGCCCAGTTTTCCTTACAAAAGACCCCTCTCTCCTTCACAAATATCCTGTGGGGCATAATTACATTTTCTCAACTGAGAGGTCTTCCAAAGTCAAGCCAGCGTGCCTAGTACCAATGCGCCAGGCACCGGGCTGGGTCAGGGATGGTGAGAAATGGTACCAGCTGCAGGGTCTGCCATCCCATCTCAGTTTCCTGTAGCTGCTGTAGCAAGTGACCACATTTGTTTGTGGCTTGATACAACAGAAATGTATTCTCTTAAAGTTCTAGAGGCCAGAAGTCTCAAACCCAGGTGGTGTTGGCAGGACGAGGCTCCCTCGGCTCAGTTTCTAGGGGAGAATTTTCCCTGGCTTCTTCCAGCAGCCCTTGGCTTGTGGCTGCCTCAGCCCAATCTCTGCCTCTGTCTTCACATGTCTCCTCTTCCGTGTTTCTCTTCTTCTTATAAGGACACTGTCATTGGGTCTAGGCCCCACATGGTTAATCCAGGATGATATCCTCTTGAGATCTTTCATTTAATTTTGTCTGCAAAGACTCTTTTTCCAAATAAGGTCACATTTGCAGGTACCAGGGCTTCAGACTTGTCTTCTTGGAGGCCGCAGTTCAACCCAATGCACGACCCAAGAGGGTGAGGATGGTACAAAGGCCAAATGAAAGCAGAAGCAATGCAGCCACAGCTCACACGCTCAGCGCTTCTGTGTGCAGGAGTGGTTCTAAGTGCCTTGCCTGTCCTTAAACACATTTACTCTCCTTGGTAACAGGTGCCGTTATTAGACTCATTTTATAAATGAGGAAACCGAGACACACACGAAAATAAGTCGCCCTCTGGTGCAGGTCAGAGCCAGCAGTGGAGGCTGGCAGTCTGTCTGCAGTCTGAGCTCTGAGCTGCTCCCTGTACCGGGAGTGGGCTCTCTGATGCAGGTGGCACTCACCCCACAGGTGACACAGCGAGGAGACCACCAGGGAGAGGTGAACTGGAGGGGGAGAGGGGCATTGCTCCTGGGCCCCAGCCAAGGGCAGAGCTTTCAGCTTTCCCTAATTTTCCAGAAGAGGGTAAGACACTGATCTTGATGTGGAAATTCCTGGTTGTTAGATTTGGTGACTTATTCATTTCCTAAAAACCAAATGAAACCCATTGGGAGTCTGTAAATCAGCAGTCTACCCGCCACCTTCAGGGTACAGGAAAGGCCCGTTGATTCTGACTTCGGGAAACAGGAACAGAGAGACCAGCACTAGCCCTGACTTACGGGATGCCCCCCTCTCTTCAGAACCAACAGGGCCTTGCTTCTCTCCACGACACTGACTCTGAATCTCGCTCCCATCTGGTCCTAAAGGAGTCATCAGCAGGAGGTGACAGTGACCGTAATTCTGTTTTTATTATTACGGAGTGTTGGTCATTTCTGGCTGAGTGGAGCTGAATGGTGGGTGGTGCTTTAGGAATCCGACGGAGGGATTAGAGAGGTGAAGCTAAATGCATTTTCCTCCAAGGAAACGAGTTTCTGTGGAGGATGCTGATAAAAAGCAAATTATTTTATTCTGTTTGCCATCAATTCCAACTCCAGACGGCAGAGTCCCCCAAGAAATAAGGTATTAACACTTATCATGTGGAGCTGAATTCTTGGAGGAAATAGTAATCCTTGAACAGATGAGAGACGTTGTTTTTAAAGCATTAAAATCCAGCAATGTGCACCTGCTCATCCTTCTTAAGGAGCCACACGCTGTCTTGACATATCTGGTGTGAGAAAGGAATTTAAATCACATTTCATTGGCAAGGAAAGAGTTGTCTCCAGGGGCACTTGTGCTAGGAATAGGAATTTTTACAATGGGGTCCTCGGTCTATGTCATGGACATTGGGTTTTTCTGACTATCAGCATCTATTCCTTCATTTTCTGGTGACAACACCCAGGTTCTCTTTTGTGGGGTCAACCTTCAGTCCACGTGCTTTGGGTGGGACTATCTCCACCTCTGGATCCAAGGATGGGCATGTAACCCAGGCCTGGCCCATCCATTGTCAGGCCTTAGTTACCAGCAGGATGTGGTCATATGACCTGGTTGGTCCAATCAGAGCCAACCCTGGGATCTTTGCTGGCTCAACTGGCAAAGAGGCCTCTCTTGCTGTAACAGTTGCTGTGAGGGCAGGATAAAGTCCTGAGGTTGCTGCTTATCATCTCTTCCATTGCTGCCAGCCAAGAATCAAGCCAACCTGGAGGAAAGCAGGGCTGAGAGATGGGGAGAGACAGACCTGTGTTTCTGGAATCCAGGCCACTTAAGCCCTGGGTCCATCCATACCTGATCCCACAAACACCTCGAGCTTTCATTTGCTTAAGCCAATATACTCCTCTTTCATTTCTGTCTATTTGATTTGTGTTTCTGTCACTTGCAGCCAAAAGAATCCTGACAAAAGACCTCCTTGTAAGATGCCATCTCCAGCAGAGCTTCCATCAAAGGTGACACAGAAATGCCCCTCCCTCTGCTGGGTCAGACACACTCTGGGCTGGGCTTCTCAGGCCATTTACTTTTTCCCTCTTAGTCTCTGTTCCAAAGATGCAAAGCATGAGTCCTTCCTAGATTAACCCTTCCTGTGTGCAGATGAACCCCATCTTCCCTGAATGACTGATGTACATTCAGGGCCAGGCTGGCCTGACACTGTAAACAGCCTTCCACAACCTGTAGTGATACACAAGCACCAAGAGCATGACTCCTCCTTCCTCCAGAACCTTCCCCATGTCATCATTGCTGTCTGAAAACCCAGCATTAGAGTCTCATGTTGAATTCCCATATGGAGAAAATTACCCCGGAGCAAAGGACACTTTAAACCTTATATTCAAGCCTCTTAGATGAGGGTGTGAGAATATATTTTTTCCCGAGCAGTTGTTGATAAGAGAAAAGTAGAATTTGTGGCATTCTCGGTTCCAGGATTTAAAATATTTGGGGAGCATGGCAGTCTCTGGGCATGTGACCCAGTACACTCCAAAGATAACTGGAGGCCTGATTAATCTCACTGGTGATTCATTCACCCAGCAAATATTTCAGGAACACTTACTACATGCCAAGCCCCATGCTGAGCACTAGTTTGTCAGTTCTGTGAGTTTGGACAAAGCACCTTTCTGTGTAGGATGGGATAGGTCAGAAGCAGTTTAAGTATGAGGACTCTGAGTTACTTTACCTTTCTGCTCCATGGCAGACATCACTAATCAATCACAGCATCTCATCCTGCCACAGTTGGGGTGGGTTCCAAATCCAGTCAAGTGTCTCCAGGCACCTCGTATCAGTCAGAAGGGGCTAGACCAAGCTGTATAACAAACAGGTGTTTCACTGGCTCATAATAGCAAAGGCCACTTTTTCACTCCAGTTACAGGTCCTCCCCAGGGGGACTGCCGCTGTGCTTTGAGTCACCTGCTCCCTGGGGCCCCAGTCTCTTATCACAGGGTTTCTCAACCTCAGTGCTGACATTTTGACATTTTGGGTAGGATACTTCTCTGTTGTAAGGGGCTGACCTGTGCATTGCAGGATGTTTATCAGCATCTCTGGCCTCTGCCTATGTTATGGGTTGAATCGTATCTCCCCCAAATTCATATGTTGGAGCCCTAACTCCCAGTACCTCAGAATGTGCCCTTATTTGGAAATAGGGTTGTTGCAGATGTAATTGGTGAAGATGAAGTCACACTGGAGTAGGGTTGGCCCCTAATCCAAAATGGCTGGTGTCCTTTATTTTATTTTATTTTTTTGCGGTACATGGACCTCTCACTGTTGTGGCCTCTCCCGTTGCGGAGCACAGGCTCCAGACGTGCAGGCTCAGCGGCCATGGCTCACGGGCCCAGCCGCTCCACGGCATGTGGGATCTTCCCGGACCGGGGCACGAACCCGCGTCCCCTGCATCGGCAGGCGGACTCTCAACCACTGCGCTACCAGGGAAGCCCTGGCGTCCTTTAAAAAGGGGGAAATTTGGAGGCAGACACGCACATAGGGAGAGCACTATGCGAAGGTGAAGGCAGAGATTGGGGTGACGGTTCTGCAAGCAGAGGAATAGCAAAGATTGCCAGCAAAGCACCGGAAAGTAGGGGAGAGGCCTGGACCAGACAGTCCCCACAGCCCTCAGAAGGAAGCAGTCCGGCTGAGACCTTGACCTCGAACTTCCAGCCTCCAGAACTGTGCGACAATAACTGTCTGTTGTTTAAGTCACCCGGTCTGTGGTCCTCTGTACAGCAGCCCTAGCAAACAAATACAATCCAGTAGATGCCAGAAGCACCCTCCCCCCAGGTCGTGGCAGCTACAAATGTCTGCAGACATCATCATATGTCCCCTGCGGGGGACAACATCTTCCTCAGCTGGGAACCCCTGCCCTACGAGGAGCGTTTCCAGAGACAGGCGAGAACGCACTGCACTCCAAAGCGATACGCGCCACCTCCACTCATTCTGTTGGCCAAAGCAAGTCCCCCATGGCTACGGCTGAGTTCCACGGGGGGGTAGAGGGTTTATGACCCTTTCACGGGGTGGGACATACATACTGGACAGGGAACAGCTGTTCAGTTTTCCCCAAAACTAAGAATAAGGTGGCAGGTGAACCAAAGGTCTCCTCCCCCCACCCCCCTTGTCCCCCAGGTGGTCTGTGCTCACTCGCGTCCTTTTCAACGAAGCTGGCCCAGGCCACCCTGCTCGCCCACCCTCCTGTCCCCCCCCCCAACCCTGATTTCTTTTCTCCACAGTGCTTGCCGCCAGCTGGTGCAGTGACTCCCTTCTGATGTATACTGTTTATCATCAGGCCCATGAGAAGTGACCCTTTGTTCACAGCTCAGCTCCAAGAAGACCTCTGGCCCAGAGCAGATGCTCCGTGGAAGTTTGTTGAGTGAATCAATGAATGAATACAACTTATTTACTAACTCGGGCCTAAATGATCTCTAAGCATGTGCTCTGCTTTTTTCTAATCCCCTGGTAATCCAACAATAATTTCTGTCCCTAAACCTACCTCATCTTAGTTCTGCCAGAACAACAGATCCCGCCACGGGTGCCAGGATGACAGCCATCTTTCCCTTCCTATGAGTTGGCAGTTTTGTTCCTAGGAAGCAGCCTGCGGAAGAAGGGTGCCTGGTGTCCAGTAGCTCTCAGTGGTAAAGTGGACCCTGCTGAACCCAGGGCCTCTGCTGGTTGCTATGGAAACACGACCCAGGGAAAGCCAGCTCTTCCCGCGTCAGAGCTGCAGACACATCTCGGTCATCTCATTAGCGATTGTAACCAGGGGCCCCTGGAAATTTCCTGCTTACTCCCTCTCTGGCCCACCTGCTCTTTCACTGAGCTCTGGAGATGAGAGTGAGGGTCACTTGGGTCCTTCGGCCTCTGGAGTTTTAGAGTCTGTGCGACATGATCAACAAACACGTATTGACCACCTGTTATGTGCTTGGACCTGAGTGCAGCCTTTTTTCCCCAAAGAGAAGACAGTGAAGAGGTGTAGCAGGTGGGCAAGAGCACATGTTCTGGAGCCTGTCTGGATTCAAATCCTACAACCATTGTCTTGCTATGCGTGGTGGCTTCAAAATATGTCTACCAATCTTTTACACTCCTTCAGCTAGAAGTAGAGTTTAATTCCCCTCTGACTATGAAGGAGTCGTCTTCCATGATAGAATGTGGTGGAAGTGCATTTCAGATTTCCAAGGCTTGGTCAAGAAAGGTGATACAGATTCTGCCTGTACCACCTCTTTCTCTCTCTCTCTTTGGACTTGTGCTTTAGGAACCCTGAGTCACTATGTCAGAAGTTCTGCTACCCTGAGGTTTTGCTGGAGATGCCACGATGAGAGAGCGGGGGCGGTGCGGGGGGAGAGAGAGATGATGGAGGAGGGCCCGCTCCTGGCCTCAGCATCACTGTGGGTGTGGGAGCTTTGGGATGATGCCTGAGCCACATAGCGATGCCAAGTGGAGCGGAAACAAGCTGACCCCACGAAGACCTGCTCAAATTGCAGATGAGTGAGCAGAATCAGTGCTGTTTTCTGCCACTAAGTCCTGGGGCATATGTCACCTGAACATTGCACAAAACTGGAAAAGTTATAAGCTGTGATACATCGCTTTCCTCTTCTGTGTTATGGGAACAGCCCCAGGGCTTACTTCACAGAGCCACTGAGACGATTCAGTGTATTAACAGTTAGCTCTGGACACACACAGAGCAAGCATAACGGCCACCAGTGTAATCCAGTGAATGAGGGCAGAGGATCCTTTCTGGCTGGCCGGGAAGTGGGTGAGAGCATATGGTGGCCAGAAGGCAGACGCTTTTCTTGTGTGTTTTGAGGAAGCTGTAGCTGACATTCTGGGGTCTTCTGCTGAAACTCATGTTCAGTAGGTGAGATTCACAAGGGAAAAAACGACGACACTAAAGGGTGTGATGAGAGCAGTGTCTTTTTCCTGCTCCTGTGTCCCAGGCTTCCAGGCTCCAATCCCTGGGCAAGCATTGAAACACTGGGACCAGGTACTCAGGTGAACTTCTGGAGACTGTCACCTTATATGCAGCATCTATGCCAAAAAAGAGAGAGAGAGAGAGAGAGACAAAGAGAGAAAAGGAGGGAGAAAGAGAAAGGAAGGGAGGAAGGGAAGGAAAGAAGTCAGTTACAGCTCCGCAAGGACCAGGACCTGCCTGTTTCTCTCCCTGTGGAGTTGTCAGTGTCAAGCTCAGCACCTGGCACATGGTTGATGGTCAATACCTATGTGACGAGTGAACCCAGCCCCTGTTAATTCAAGCACACTGCTCTGAGGTTCGCTTTTTTCACTTCCTTCAGTTTGGAGATTCTTTGCATACTTAGAGCTGCCACATTCTTTTGAAGGTGAACAGTAGTTTGCCATCTGGCCATATCATGGTGTATTTCTGCAGTTCTCACTGATAGAGACATACTGTGTTTGGTTCCAAGCTTTTTTTTTTAAAAAAAAAAAGGTCTTTTTTTGGGGGGGGGGGTAGGAGTTTATTAATTTTATTTATTTGCTGTGTTGGATCTTCGTTTCTGAGCGAGGACTTTCTCTAGTTGTGGCGAGCGGGGACCACTTTTCACTGCGGTGCACTGGCCTCTCACTATCGCGGCCTCTCTTGTTGCGGAGCACAGGCTCCGGACGCGCAGGCTCAGTAGTTGTGGCTCACGGGCCCAGCTGCTCCGCGGCGTGTGGGATCCTCCCGGACTGGGGCTCGAACCCACGTCCCCTGCATTAGCAGGCAGACTCTCAACCACTGCGCCACCAGGGAAGCCCCTGGTTCCAAGCTTTTGCTGCTTGGATGAGAGCTACAGCCCATGGTCGTGTGCGGATGCTTTTAAGCACCTGTGAACAGATTTATATCTTGGCTCTTTTTTCTCTCAAAGATGAAGTGTCCCTCTTTATCTCTGTCTCTGTCATTTTCCCCCCTCTTCTGTCTCTCTTGGGAACACAGCCGGGAAGAGCCAGAAGACTTCAGATGACCTGTAGGTCAGCATGTGCTTCCGTGGACATCAAGGAAGACTTCTCGAAGAAGGGACACCAGAGCTGGGCTGCCGGGAGAGGCAGCAAGGACACCGGCATTACGGGCCACCTCTTGAAACCTAACCCCCTTCTTCAGATGAGAATGTCAAAAAGGCCAGCTCGGCCCCACCCCCATGCCCTTACAGACGGTCCCCGACCGGGGCTCCAAAAGTCATCCAAGGATTCTCTCCCACCATAGCAGCTGGCGGGCAGAGGCTGCAAGAATATTATCACACATATTATAAAGGAAAGTAAAAGAAGGATATTTTCAGTTCAGAGCTCAAATGCCCAGGTCACGGCCTCTCCCTTCCCATTCTGCCTGGCCAGTGCAGAGCTGGGTGGCTTAGTCCAAACATTTAATGGACATTGGCCATAGCTGTGGAGCAGGTCCTAGAGACCCTCCTCTCTCTGTGCCTGGCATGAAAGCTTCACTTTTGCTGGAGCACGGACAGGCCCAGGGCCCAGGGGGCCAGGAGCGGCCAGGGTGGTGGGGTAGTTACTCCGGGACTCAAAACATAAGATTCCAGCTGGCCCTGGTTGCAGGTAGAAGTTCAAGCATCGTCATATGCTCCGGGCGGAGATGGAGGCTCGGTGGCTCTCCCAGTGAAGACCTTACCCTAAGCTTGATTTCAGAGGACTCAGGAAGATGGCAACGAAGCCAAACTCAGTTAACAGGGCGAAACGGTCAACATTAAAAATTTAAATAAAAATCCGATTTTTAGCATCTCTAGAGAAATTGGAAGACTTGATCATGCTGGGTCCACGGGCCCCCCTACAGCCTGGACTCTCTAGTTTGCCACGGTCCTGGCCCACTTCCCTCTTTGCTCATTTCTGATGCCGGCCTTGCTCTTGATGGCACCAGGGTTTATGCTCTTGCTTTGGTTAACATCTTTTCTGACTTTTTTCTCTCCACGCTCCTGTGATCTGGGCCACAATGATTAGATACGATTTTCTGATGGGGGAGGTGAGGCTCAGAGAGGCAGACGTGTGCTCACGGTCAAGCAGGTCATGCCCTATCTGCAGGACTCCTAGACCATGAACTTGAGACTCCTCCCCTAAGATGCATCCTGCTAGCAAAGGGTCCTCCCGGCCATGTGGGGACAGGGAGGAGGCAGACTGCAGGCAGGGGACAGTCTGTGCAGCAGCACGGGGCTGCAGGGGCCTTGGCCTTGAGGCTTTTGTCTTTGCAAAGCCTTTCCTTGAATGGAAACACTGAGAGCCAATGTGCCAGGCATCCACAGGGAGTCGGGCTTCCCTCCTGGCCTCCGGGGCCCTGGCTGACCAGGATACCCAAAGCAGCAGCAGATGTGGCAGGGGCAGGGTCTTTGATGAGCTCTCTGAGGCCATAGGTGCAGGTTCTGTTTAAATAATGTTCAGCTCCACCTCCCATCCCTCCACTTCCTATTGTTGTAACATGCTGATGCCAGCTCTAGTTAGAATATGAAGGCCCTCCAGGTTGCCCTGGAAGAAAGAGAAAAAAAAGAATAACCCGGGCATATCTTGAACATGTAATGCACATTCAAGAGGGAGAGGCAGATAACCAGAATACTGCCTGGCCATTCGTTCAGTGGTTCAGCAAATATCAGGGCCCCTACCAGGTACCAGCAGTGCACACCCCGAATGAGATGCAGCAACCAAATGAGGAGTGAAGGGAAGAGTATCCAGGAGGTGGAACAGCCAGTCCAAAGGCTCAGAGTTTACCTTATTTGGAGTCTAAAGCATTTTCCCATTAGAATTGTTCTCATCCACTCAGGTTGCTTCATGATATTGTGAGAATGTAGGTGCAGCCTCTCATCCCAGCAAGACCTTATTAGATTTCCTCCCTCTTCTTTTTTTAAATAAATTTATTTATTTATTTTTGGCCGTGTTGGGTCTTTGTCGCTGCACGCAGGCTTTCTCTAGTTGTGGCGAGCAGGGGCTACTCTTTGTTTTATAGCGCAGGCTTCTCATTGCGGTGGCTTCTCTTGTTGCGGAGCACAGGTTCTAGGCACGCGGGCTTCAGTAGTTGTGGCCTGTGGGCTCAGTAGTTGTGGCGCACGGGCTTAGTTGCTCCACGGCATGTGGGATCTTCCCGGACCAGGGCTCGAACCCGTGTACCCTGCACTGGCAGGCGGATTCTTAACCACTGTGCCACCAGGGAAGCCCTTCCTTCCTCTTCTGAAAGGGCAGTGAGGGACGCAGGGAGCTCCATGGCGGCCCCTTCTCAAGTCACCCAGGTCCTGTCATACCCGAAAAAAACACATAGCCAGAGGCTTCCTTTGATGTCACCTAGGTCTGTGTTTCCTAAAGGTCAGCATTCACACCCACCAGCACCGTTGCTGCACACCTGCATCTCACCTGCCTGTCATCAGCTACGTCTCCTCAAACCAGCTTCACGCTGGCTGGCTCGCAGAAGATAACCTCATCCTTGAGGGTAGTAATCATGACATTATTGCAGTTCTCTCATTTCTGATAAATAGTTATTAAAATGAAAAGCGTGCATCTGGGTACCACACAAAATTCACCCAGAGGTGACACTTGGGGAAACGCTGCTCTGGTGCAGCCCCTGAGTTCCTGCACGGCTGACACCCAGAGATTTGTTCAAAACCGCATGATTAGAGAGCCCCGCACATTCCCATCTCCCCTTCTGTCCTCTGGGCTGGTTCATTCCCAGCTGATGTTTGGAAAGTAGGCCTCAGGGCAAGGCCACTTAGTTCTCAGAGACTCAAGTCTTGGGGCTCTTTGATTTCTCCCCACCCTGCTTCTCTCCCTCCCTCTTTCTCCTCCCCTCCTTCCTTTCCTTCTTGCATTTCCCACACTCTCCCCCTCCCATAACTCTGAAATACAAGCAGGTTTTCGAACCTCGGCTCTGCCTAACTCATTCCAAGCCACTATCTCCAGGTAAAAAACCCACTAATTTCATCCTGTTCTTTGTAAGGGGGCAGAAGCATCCTTCTTCGTGAACATTTTGAAACAACCCATCACATCAAATAGGAGCCAAGTCACCTTCATCAGAATCCTTCGGGGAGGATGAGTTCATTCATTCAAGAGAATTTATTAAGAGATTGATATATGTCAGATCCTGTTCAAGACACTGGAGACAAAACAATGAGCAAAAAACAAATCCTGGAGCTTCTATTCTACAGAGGAAACGGATCATTCACAAACAAAGGTATAACTTAAAGCCAACACTCATGAATGAATGACTGGTCTCCCCAACTTTCCAGGCAAATTCCTTTTCATCCTTCAAGACTGGGCGTTACTCTGCTCTCCCTGGCAACCTTCCCTGGCCCCCCTACACATGGCGGGATGCTCCTTCTTGGCTCCCCAGGGCATCTGATAGGCTGCCTTACAAAGAAGCTCCCAGAGCTCAGGAGATGTTCCATGAATTACAACATATGAGCAAGCACGTATTTATGTTTAGAAAGTATAATTGGGGACGCGCTTGCGTTTGCATGCTTTGGGTGACAAGTGGGTGCGTTTGCGTGCTTGCTGATGGATGAGGCCACGCACGTGGGTGGGTGTCTGTGTGCAGTGAGCTGTAACTTGCTCATTGGAACGATGCTGTCTTCAGTAAGGGCAGAGAGATGGCCCTGAAACTTGCCCTGGGAGCTTGGGTCCTGCTTTCCTGGTCCCACCTATGCTGAGGACACTCACAGGTCCACCCAGGCGTGGTGTTTGCCGCGTTCCCTCTCAACCCCCTTCTTTGTGAAGGGCTCTTTCGGACCGTGGCCCGTTTGCCTTTGAAAAGACCGTGCCAGGCTGAGCTGACCCGTGAGAGGCAGCCTGAGTGGGGAGAGCCTGGGCCGCCCTAGTTCCATCACTAGGGGCTTCGAGTTGTTGGGTAAACCGCTTTCTCAACGACCTCGTCTGGACATGATGAGCCACCCAGCTAGGAGGATCCGGGCAGAGGTGAAGGCATTGGTTCCCATCAAGCACTTACCCAGAGTTCCGAGCACACATGGTTCTCCGTGCTGCTGCTGGGTGTTCCTATCACGTGCATCCACACTCTGACCCAGGCCGCCTGCTTGGACACCCACCTCATGATTCCCACCCACCTGCCTGCCTACAGGCCATAGTGGAGCATCCCAGGTTTGGCCCTGTTTCTCTTCCCAGTCCTCCTGACACTTTCCTTGGTCCTGCTGCGGCCTGATTTGGGCCACCATCGCGGGGTCCAGAGAACACCAGGGACCGTCTCTTCTGCTGCCCACGCGGGGCGACTCCCACCTGGCTTTGGCCCTGCGACGCTTCCTCCTCGATGCTCACACTCCATCCACCCGGAGGAAAGCCCCGCAGGCAAGCTTGTGATCTGCAGCCCCCATCCCCACCCCCGAGGAGGCCCGGCCAGCCCTCAGGTGTCCCCATGTTCCTGCCCCCTCACTGTCTCCCAGAGAGAATATCCAATCCCTTCAGCGAGAGAACAGGAGACAGGGAGGCTGGGCTTAAACCTGCTGAGCTTCAATCCAGGGATCTCCTGGTCCCTGCAGAGGACCCTGGCTTGCACCATTCCACGCTCACCCCCTTGCCCACTCCTTGGCAGTCTGTCCTTCCATCCACTCGAAGCCCAGCGCTCCAGATCTCTGAGATTTCTAAGTCAGAGAAGTCCTCCAGTGACATCTCCGTTCTATCCCCTTTCCCCGGGGAAGGGCAGGCTGTGTGGATTTAGTCTTGATTAGATAATAGATGCTAACGTATGCACCCCCGGGGGGGACCCACGGGGGTGCCTGGGGTGTAGCCAGAGCAGCTCTTGCCTGGGCAGAGAGGCCGAAGGGCAGAGCAGAGCGCCCATGCTTTGAAGGACTCGGCCTTTCTCTCCTGGCCCACCCCGGTCACAGACAAGGCTGAACAGTCTCTCTGACTCCCGGGCTCTCAGAGATGCAGGAATGGAGGCTCCTAAGTGGTTCCAGATGCCACGGGCCCCATGCAGAGAGGCTGCCGGAAACCAGATGCCTCCAGGAAGCCACGGGCCCTCCTGCCCCAGGCTGCGCCCCCGAGTCCTCGCAGACATCGGCTGAGGGATTCGACCCAGGCCAGGCGTGAGTGTTCTGAGGACCCCAAGCCCCTCCACTCCTCGCTGACCGTCTTCCGCTGCTGCAGCTGCCCGGGCAGAAGCCCCCCTGCCCCACGTGGGTGCCAGTTGGCTCAAGTTTTGTGTTCTCATAAACATCCAGATCTCCGACTTCCCTTGCAAAGACAAAGGGCCCGGCCATGCCAGGCTGGCATCCCTGGGTAGTGACTGAAAAAACACCGGCAGCAGCCTCTTTCGGGGGCGTGTGTGGTCCCTCCAGGGTTAGGCACTCCCTGCCTAGCGCTACCGCCTGGTCTTGGTAGAAGCTGGATGTGCAGCACTGATTCCACAGTTAAGGGGAAAAGTAAAAAATGACCGTCTCTAGCCTGGTATTGAAGCCCCTTGTGATGTGCTCCACGCCTGCCCCACTGCAGGTCCTGCCCTCTACCCGCGTCCCCAGCCTGTGCCTGGGATGCTTTCCCGAGTCTTCCGTCTCTCTTAAAGCCCAACAGTGAATCTTTCAAGGACAAGCTTCCTGGTGTTACTTAACCAGGTTCGTTTTGCCTGATGCACAGCAAGTCAAAACGCTGAGATGCCGAGGTTTGCGGCAAAGAGGGGGTTTAATTGGAAAGGCAGCCAAGCAAGTAGATGGAAAATCGTGTCTCAGATCTGCCTCCCCAAAGGCGAGGGGTTCTGGGTATTTATGGGATAAGGAATAAAGCAGCAGGGCCGTCCGAGGTGCGGGGAGTGTGGGGAAAGGTGACTGGAAAAAGGTGCCGTCATCATTGTTCTGCGGGTGTGACTAGGCTACAGGCCTCTCTGCACATTCAGATGGTCACCAAGCAGATACTAGTGCATGTGCAGTTGGAGGGTCGGTGGTCCCATCCAGTCTTAAGCAGCTCAGCTCAACTAGACACAGCTGACTCCAAGTTCCTGGAAAACACGACAGTGAAACATCTCAATTAGGCTATGTGCCCCTTGGAGGACATGCAAGTCTTCTGTAGATGATCCTGATTAGTGAAGGCAGGTGAAACAGATTGGACTCATTACCTACAATTTCACTGGCCACCTCCTCCATGAAGCCCTCCCTAATCCAGCAAACTCAAATGCTGACCAAGTTTAAGACCCAGGGGTGGACCAGATCAGCGACTTCTGAGATCCTTCCAGCACAGGCATTTTTGTTCCTCTGGGAAATGAACGAAAAGGACTTCCTATGCCCGGGCCTGAGCAGGCCCCTCTGGGGCCTCCCGCTGTGCTCCTGTACCCCCCCTTTCCCAAGACCTGCTTGGCACCTCAAAAGTACACCAGAGCTGCCCCGGAGCTCCTGCTCCCACCCAGGTGCTGAACAATGGGACAGGAGCCCGTGAAGTCCCGTCAGCCTGTGGCAGACGGGGCCCTTAATCAGCAGAAGAAAAGCCAAGGTCAGCTAAGAGTCTGCAGGGGCTACCATTAGCTGTGGCGGCGACCGATACCGCCAGGGGTCTGGATGCAATAAACCATATTCAGTGGTTTTGTAACACCAATAAGAGGTTAGGAAGCAAAGGCCTGCTCAACTGCCGTGAAGCTGCCTGGGAGAGCTACAGGTGACGACAGTCCTGTCCCATTGTGCACACAAGGCCAGCCTGGGGGAGACTGACTCACAGCCTTGGGACGCTCCAGAGGCACTTCCGGAAGCTGTGCAGGAACTGACACAGTGCAAGGGTATCTCTGCCGCCCAGCAGAGCTTCGGAGCATGACCTTGACAGAGGCCACGGAGAGCAGGGAGAATGATTCTCATAACAACTATTATTATTACTATCATCCTAGCTGACATTTACAGAGTGCTTACTATATGCCAAGCAATGTCCTCCGTGTTTCCTATATATTATGAGACGTAATCATCAAGATAACCCCATGAGTAGGGACTGTGATTATTCCCCTTTTACAGATGAAGAAACTGAGGCAGAGAGTGAGGGAGATAACTTTCCCAAAGCCACACAGATGCTAAGTGACAGAACTGGGGCTTGACTCAGGTGACGGGCTCCAGAGACACAGCCCAGCCATTCCTGCCTCGACACAAGGGGCCCTTTTGCAGTTTTCTTGGGTCAGGTCAGCCCCAAAGTCTGCTCTAAACCACAGTGGGCTAGAAGCTCCCAAAATGAGAGAGATTCAATTTCCTGCAAGAGCGGGTAAGGGCAGGGCTGGATTTTGCTTTGATGGTTTTTTTATTGGGGGAATAAGTCCCGTTTTGGAGTTTCTGCCCCTCGCCCCCCAAAGGGTGGCTCTTCCGGTGCAAATATTATACATGGTCCTGTGCATGGCTGCATGGAGAACCCAGCACTGTGCCTGGTGTGTAACCAGCAGCAGGTGATGGGACATAACCTGACTCTCCTGCCATGAAACACAAGTCCTGGCGTCCTGGTGTCCTGGTGGGCGGGGCCTTTTAGGAGGGGTTGGTTCTCCACAGTGACAGGTCCCACGTGAAGGTGACGGTCTCCTGGGCAGCAATGGCCTCTGCAGATGTAACTCCCAGAGCATCTCTCCCAGGCCTAGGCCTTCCCTACTCGCTATGCCCTGACTCTGGGATGGGAAGACAATCTCTCCAGCAGAGTGGAAGGAAGCTACAGTTAGAGCAAAGCCCTGGAGCCAGACCATCAGGGTTCAAACCCCAGCTCTGTCAGGGAGTAGCTGTGTGACCTTGTGCAAGTTACTTAACCTCTCTGTGCCTCAGTGGCCTCATTTATAGAATGGGCAGGATAGTCAATGCACCTCCCATAGAGGGAAGTGTGGGGGTTAAATGGGCCACGATACACATGGAGTGGTGCTTGACACATAGTGGGCCCCAAGCAAGGTCAGCTGTTGTTTTTGTTTATTTGCTTCAGGCTGCTAATCCTATCCCAGCAAGAGCCTTGGGAGAAGCAGGTGAAAGTAAACCAAAAAGAACGTGGCTGCCAACCAGAAACAGAAATGCTCCCTGCAAAGCAGCACCGGCCGCACTGTGGTTCCCTCCACAGGGCCAGGGTACCAAGCTCTTTTCCAACAGGACAGCCACCCAGGTCACACACAAGCCATCAGGACTAAAACCTGGTCTCAACCTCAGACCAGAAAGAAGAACTGTAAATAAGTAAGCAAACAAAACGAAACCCCAAAGCACTGCAAGTCCAAACAAACAGTGCATTTCTCCTGGCTCACCACTGGACACTGAAAAGAAAATGATTTTGTCTTCTCATTCTGAGGGTGGGTGGAGACCGCTGGGGAGCTGGAGGGATGTCTCGAGAGCAGGTTTGGCTGGGGTTGCAGGAGTGTGGCATCCCCTAGGGTTTGGAGCAAGTTTTCACAGCCCTGGTTTTTTGCTTACAAAGCGGCAAACATCGTGTTTGAGAACTGAGGCTGGAGAGCTGGCTCTGGGGGTAGGGCACCCCTGAGAAAACAAGACCAAGCTCCCTTTGTGCCCCTGCGCTCACCAGCCGTTCTGTCAGGGTTGCTTGGCACAGACTGGAATGCCCTTCTCTTTGCAAGCCACAGCGCTTGAGAGTACAAGGTGGGACAGACAAACCTACAATCATCAACAAAGTGGCACAAAGTCATTTGCTTTTATCTGTAGGTTGAGCGTGAGGTTATACGGAAACATGTTTGTGGGAAACTAGGGATCGAGGTAAAAGTGGAAGCATCCACCACTGAGTTGGTGGAACCATTATTTTTGAAATATCCAGAAAAGTGCCTAACATTTATTATTATTAACAGATTATTCTCAAGAGACCATTCAGGTGTCCCTTCCCTCATTATATCAAGCCTCCCAGAAGCTTTCTCTGTCTCCTGGCCCCATCACGGCCTCCTCAGTTCTTAAAAGTCATCACTGTTCTGACTTCGGGCAATAGCTTCGTTCTTTTTCTCTGTTTTCACCCTGCCTTACCCTGCTTGCATAAACAAACACTACAGTTTAGTGTTGTTGCCAGGTTTGGATGTAATATGAGTGGGATTATTCATGAGAGAGTCTTTGGTGCCTGGCTTCTTTTGCTCAGTGGAGGATGCACGTAATTGCATCCCTCCTTTTACTCTCGATGGTATGTATGCCTTTGGGTGAGTGCGTCGCGTCGCATTTATTCATTCCTCTGAGGAGGGACACCTGGGTGGTTACGACAACCGGGCCTATTCCCAGCGCCACTGGGGCGGATGTCCTCGGACACACCTCCTGCTGCCCATGTGAAATGCATTTCCGTTGAGGATACACCAAGAACGCAATGGCCGGCCATCAGGTCTTTGCATCTTCATTGCTATTCGAGAACGCCAAAGTGCCCTGGGAAAGGCTGGTGCCAGGGTATACAGGCCCCAGCGGCGTGCACGAGTTCTAGTCACTCCCCACAAGCAGGGACCGTTCACACCTGGAAGTGACTTCTTCCTGCCCTGGTTGGGGGTGGCCCAGCACACCAGCCACACCCCTTGGAGGCCGTGACTTAAAATGGCTAAGAGTAGGGGGCCCTGGAATTCACATCCTGCGTCATTTCTCTTGCCAACCGTGTTATCTCAGGGGATTTAATCAGCTTCCCTGTGCCTCGGTTTCCTTGTGTGTGAAATGTGGGTAACAGCATCGACCTCATCGGGTTGTAGTAAGGATCAATGGTCAATGACAGCGCAGGCAGGGCACTTGGAATGTTGCAGGCTCATGGGGAGTGCTCCACAGCCGTTAGCCAGAATCGAAGCCATCCTGGGGTCCCACACCTCCCTCGGGACCTCCCAGGCATAGCCAGGAGGAAGTTCTAAGGATGGAGTGCGAGACAAAAACGGTGCAGGGTCAAGGTTGCCCATGGAATTTGGTATATCCAGATGTACTATTTCTGGGCAAGTCTAAGGCAGCATTTCCCTCCAGCGTTGGGGCGAGGCATCATTTCTTTTTAGCTGGGTCCCACATGAAGGCATCGACTGCCTTTAGGGGATGGTCCTGTTGTAGGAAAAACTGTATCTAAAGGGCAGAATTGCACTCAGCTCAGTAAGGTTGCAGACATCGAGCAGAGTGTGGGAGGGAACAGGCAGGGGAAAGCAGGGTCTGAGCCTCATTCCAGGCTCATCCTGGGCCCGGGGACTCGGGGGCAGCCGGTGAACCGGTCTGCTTCCTTTAGTGGGAAGCATCCAGAAGAGATGGCCTGAGGTGCACGTGCAGCTGAGAGGAATCCACTGAGCCCCTCGGCTCAGGGCGGCCTCAGAGCACAACTTGGAAAGCAACCCCATTTCAGCTGCTTCCAGAAAAGGACCACATTTCTCCATCAGGTGCCCAATTCCTTCCCTATCTCCTGTCCACTGCTCTTCCTTATTATTATTATTTGTGGTGTTATCATTACTCCTCCCCATATCTGCCTACTCAGAGAGGACTTCCCTGACCCTGGGCAAGGGTCATAATAATAAACTCTGCTCTTCCTTCCTCCTTCCTAAGACATCAGCACTGGGCCTGGGGGCTGAAGCAGCCTGCAGGCACTCTCGGTAGGAGTAGAATCTAAGGGCAGAAACCAGGTGTAGTTAAAAACACAGAATACACCTAAATCATCCATCAACAGCGGCAGGCCTGTTTTTTTTGCATGCACTTGCAATTGCTTGCATTCAGGGGCCCTGATGAAGGAAACAGCCTTGTATTTTTAAAGACTAGAATCATACATAAAGAGGTGAGCGGGAGGTTCACGATCTAAATCACAGAAGAGCAGCTGGAACATGTTTCCATCTCCTGTTCTTTCAGGGCCTATGGCTATTGGTTTTAACAACAATAGTATAACACTCAGCACTTACTACATGCTAGGAGGTTTTCCAGGTACTTTAAACACATCAAGTGATTTATTATTACACCAACTCTGTGAGGTTGGTTCTATTATTATCCCCATTTCTCAGATGGAAAAAATAAGGCAAACTAAAAAGGTCTTGGGATTTGAACTCAGATTGTCTGTTCAGCCCCACCAGCTATTTCCTCATCTGTCAAATAAAAGGTGGGGCTGGTGGGGAGCCTGGGACCCCTCCTCTTCTTGGAGTCTACGAATTGCACCAGGAGAATTCCCCAGGCACACAGAGCCCAGCAAGGCTACTGCACCCTCTGCACAGCTGTGTCCCTCCACACACATCCCTGAAATCGCTCATATCCTGGCCCGGTCTCTGGGGAGGGCCACCCAGGGGCCTCATCCCAAACCCCACAGGCCCTCTAAACAGGGAGGGGTGTGTGTGTGTGCTGGCAATCCCAGAGGCAGCAGAGAAGGGGACATCCTGAGAGAGATGTCACCACCCTCATCCATGTTACTCTTCCCTCTTGGGACATATGCCATGGAGACCATACATAAATATTTTGTACCCAGAAGCCAACTGCAGAGTCTAATAATGAGGAGTTTGGTACACTTTGTGACATAAGGTGTTTACTGAATGTGTGTTAATTACATTTGTACCAAAACAAACCTTGCTCTTCAAAAAAGGGGTGTGGGGTGTGGGCGGGAATAAAGTACTTAGGAAGCGGTGTCCAGAGAAACAGCAGCAGGAGGCTATGGGCGGGGGCAGGATGGGTGCCCTGGGGCATGAGTGCTCCCAGGAAATGGAGACGTGAGACCAGGAAGAAGGGAGAGGCGGGGCCAAGGGGGTTCGAGGAGACTGAGGACTTGGCGGAACCGGACAGACTGAGCAATGCGGAGAAAGAGGGGTTTCTGCGTGAAAGGCTCAGCCCACTCTTTACCCTGTATTCGAATCTTCAGTAGATATTTCCTGAGCTGGGTCCTGGTCATAGGAGATGTCTAGTGCCCCGGCTCTAGTGGGACTCCTGTTCTACTTGGAGAGGGGTGATGGGTAGTAAACAGGAAAAACAGTAAGTAAATAAGAAATTCGTGTTGTCGGGCAGAGAGTGCTGGGGAAGTGGAGGGGTTGCTTTGCCGGGGTGGTCAGGGAAGGCCTCTCTGAGTAGGCAGATGTGGGGAGGAGTAATGATAACACCACAAATAATAATGCATATATGGCATTACACATACCCGTCGCCTTCGCTCTAAAAGCTTTGCTTCCCTCAACTCATTTACTCTCGCGAGGCAGAGACCAGCATGTCCTCATTGAAGCAGCTGCCTCTCCCTCCCGGCAAACAAGAACTACATTTCCCAGCCTCCCTTGCGGTCAGGTGTGGCATGTGATTTAGATTTGACCAATCACATGTGGCTGGACCAGAGAGCCCTCCAGGGCAACCTCCTGTTTGTCTTGGTGGAGCCAAAAGATGGGAGCCTGCGTCCTTGAATCACCCCATGGAGGGCAGCCACCCAACACCCACGTGAGCTAGAAAAAACAAACTTATGTTAGTCATTGAGATTAAGTAGGACAACCATCTGTTCCAGTTTGCTCAGAATCGTGCTGGTTTTAACAATGAAAGTCCTGTATCCCGGGGAACCCCTCAAAGTCCTAGACAAAATGAAATCTGGCCACCCTAGATTTAGAGGGTTATATGATACAGCAGTTAGTTAGTTACCCTGACTGCCCTGATCTGGTTATCACACCAACCTTATAAGGTAAGTACTATTATTATCCCCATTGTGGACATGGAGAAACTGAGGCTGGGAAGAGGTTGGCATTTCCCTGAGGTCATTTTCCAGAGGTCACACAGCTATCTGGGGAGCCAGGAATTGAAACGAGAGGCTGTCTCCTGAGTCCATGCTTCCAACCATAAAGTCCTGATGTTCTTTCAGAAAGAGGTGAGAAAGGGAAGATATGGTGGACATGCAACCCCAGAGCACCCATCTGTCTCATCTGTCTCTGTGCATTGTTCCCTGACTGTCTGAGGCAGAGAGAAGTGTGTCCCTCTCTGGAGACTCCTCAGAGCGTCTTCTTCCTATGATACCCTCAATCTGCATCTTAACTATCCATTTTCCTGACTGGATGGTGGATTCCAGGGAGACGGAGACCCTGCTGTTTTCATATTTGTATTTCCCAGAGTTTAGCACCCAGCCGTTAGAAGGTGCTTAAGAAATATTTACTATGAGGCCCGAAGATGTATTGAGAGCTGAAGAAGAGAGCCAAGGAGAGAGGGACAGAGAAACGCACACACTGGGATAGCTGGCTATATATTTGTTGTATAACAACAATGCCAAGAGCCAGAAAAAAAAATAAAATCCTCTTCTAAAGAATGATACTGAATGGCTCCTGGGAGAATTGGATCAGACTAGTAGAATTCAGAAGTGCACACTGAGAGGCCTGCCCTTGGGGCCCAGCTTCTAGGAAGGCCCATTGTTTCAACGGTCTCTGGCTCTCTCTGTGCGGGTCACTGCCTGCCCTTCCCCCGCTCTGCTCTGTGTCACGCGGAGCCTGACCCCTGCTTCCCCAGGTTCCCTTGTTATCAGGCTTTGGACCAGGTTTGACCAATCAAAAGCATTGCCTGGGGACTGGAGGCTGGAGGAAAGGAGAGGCCAGGGTAATTCTCACCTTCTCTTCCATGAGGGGCCGACACTCTGCCCTCTCTGTGGCTCTTAAACCAACTCCTCACCATGTCCCAGCCTGGCAACCCCACACTTCTGGCTACATGACGATGGATTACTTTCTTTCCTGGGAAAATGAGCGTTAAGATTAACTCTCCATCCCTGGCTGCCAGCTTCAGTGTGGTCAGGAGAAAACAGTTAACCCATTGAAGAGCAAGTATTTTGAAGCATGTTTACCGGAGATAGAGCCAGGTAGGTTTCCATCCCATGAAAGCCAACATGGGTCAGTAGCACCCTCACACATCTGCCTTTGAATTGCTTGATGGAAAAGGGTCTGGGTTATTGGGAGACGTCCCAGTCAGAGGAATTTCCAGGACAGAGTGTCCAGTATTTGGATTCATAGGCGTGTTATGGATTAGTTACGATGACCTGTATACTGGTTGAAGTACCAGTAAATATGTGAAGTATGGTCATCTCTTATGCCTAAGCAAGAGTAACTCAAGGCTGATCAGGGAATCTGTTTCCTCCTGTGTCCTATTCACCATACTTAGATTTCAAAAAGACAGTGCAAGGGAGGTGAGTGTAGGTGCACAATAGTTATTCCAGAGGAATCCTTTGGTCGTGAAACCCGATACCTTTTATTGCCCTGATAAACTAGATGGCCATTTACTGCCTCCTCTTTATAACTGGGGCAGAGCCCAGGAAAAAAATCAACAAGGGAGAGAAGAGAGGTGAAGAGGTAAGACGAGAATGTCAAAGTCAGCCCAAATCCTGAGATGCGGGACCAGAGCTTGGTTTCAGGAAGAGTCTGTCATCCATTTCCAGGTACCCCAGGTGCTTAACAAGCGGTGGTCTCCCACCTCCCTGGGAAGGGTAAGCGAGACTGCAGCTCACGCAGGTCCTTCCTCCCACCTCTGGCCACTGTCTACTTCCGGTTTCCAGCAAAGGTAGACAGGTAAGGGGGTGCAGCTCCCACCCATCCACCTCACTGCCCATTCACCAGGTAGGAGGAGGGGCAGCTGGGAACCAATGGTCAACGCGAGCTCTCGCACGACCCAAGTGCCAAGAAGGGAGTGGACAGATCAAGTGGCCTTGATCCTGGCCGTGCCTGCTGCCAGCATGGTCCTTCCCCATCTGAGCCTTTCCACAACCATAGGATTAAGGATCAAATTGTGTGGTCTTCTAAGACTGGGGATTCATTTCCAAGTTCTAACCTGAAGTGCCCTGAGAAAGAAGGGAGGAAGGGATGGTGCAATATTGCAACAAGATTTTGACACTAACCACCCAGAGTTCACGAGAATCCACAAGTTCAGGGCACTGCTCCCAACACGCCGCCCTCACTTCACATACCAGCTGCAAGTTTGGGGGTCCCCAGGGAGCCCACACTTTTAACAAACTGGCTACAAATCCAGGGGTTCCCATGACCCAAGCAGGTTCAATCATTTACTCGACTGACTCACAGAACTCGCCATACTTCTGGTTACGGTCTTAAAATAAAAGGCTACAAATCAGGACCAGCCAAATGAAAAGACACATGGTGGTGAGGGCTGTGAGGGTCTGAGACCCAGAGCCCCCATGTCCTCTTTGCATGGAATCAGAACACATCACCCTCCTGACGCACTGATGTGTTCACTAACCAGGAAGTTCCCTCCCAGGAGCCCAGGACAAACATCAGACCAACTCTTTATTATGGAGAACCAGGTGGTGGATGGAATCGTATTTCCAGCCACACATCAACCCATCCTTTTGTCCAATACCACCCATGGAGCCTCCTCCCAGATTCTGGACTGAAACTCATAGGCCTGGAAGACCGGGTTAAGAATTTTGGTGAACAGTTGTTTAACCTGCACTTTATACATTTCTCCTTCTTTTAAGACAGAATTTGTATTTTTCTTGGGAATACACCCCTCTCCCTCTCTCAGCCCACTGGGATCTCCTGGCTGCCTTCAGGTGTGAGCAGGTGACCCATGCCTGGCCAATCAGAGCATCAGATTCATTCGCTACTTGGATTAACTCCAAGTTAGTCCACTGAAATGCGATTCCTAAACTGTTATTGAGATTGTTAAATAAAGAGACATTCTTTGTATGCGGGAGCTTATCCTGTAATAATATAAGCCAAGAAATTCTTTGGGATGCCACATGGAGAAAATTGGCCGATACATGGAGCCACACAATGGAAACAAAGATGAGAGAAAAGAAGTCAGAAAGGTCAGTCCTAATGAAATAATTTAAGCCAATGGATCCAACCAGGCCAGAATTTCATGCTTCCCTCTGGACATTTCAATCACATGTTCAAAAGATCTATGTTTTCATTTTCTCTGAAGTCCAGTAATTTTACTTGAGCTTGGTGTTGTTCATTTCAGGTCACGGTTCTCAGGATGCAGTATGCTCTTTCAATAAATGGTTTCAAATCCTTTTTATTTTAGTTTTAGGAAATTTTTCTTAAATTATGGTTTCTAGTATTTGTTTTGTTCTCTTTTTAGCCAAAAATAAATAAATAAATAAAATTTATTTTTTTAAAAAAGTCCATTCTTTGTGAAACAACACAGCAGAATTTAATATTGCTCCTCCCTGTGCGTACCCACCCCACACCCCCAATCTTGAACTTACCAGCCGGGATGAATAATTAGGCCAACATATGGAGGACAACATCCTCGTCTAAGAAAACAACCTCCATAATGTGCTGGCCCATCAGAAAACAGACTCAAATTATATGCTGAAGCCCAGTGGAAATTTCACCCTGCATGTTTTATGTAAACAAGTTCATTTGTTCATTCAATGAATCCACAGTTCTTCAGAGGCCCTGTTTATATTAAAAGAAAGAAGCAGAAAAATTTGGATTGGCTGGCAGCCAGCTCTACACCTACAGAGCTGTCAAAGCTGGTTGAGTAACATTCAGGAGCTGAGATGTTTACGTTGAGATGGGCTTTTAAGCCAAAATGAAAATATTGGTTTTGGAGGCAGCAGCCAGATACGTGAGCAATGGAATCACATCTTCAGAGACAAAATCACCAGTGTTTTGCAAAAGGTCAGAGCTGAGCAGGGAATGGGCCTCAGACCTCAGGCAGCCCTGAGGACTCACACTTCATATGTCTTATAGACCAACACGGAGGCTTTTACGTCAGATGATTTTTAAGTAATAAAGAAGAGGAAGTGCCTGATGTCAAGACATTAGCACATGGCAGCCTCTGGTCTATTTGCTTGAATTCTAAGGAGAAAAAAACATCCACCCTCCAAAGACCTAAAAGATGGGTCCTTTCCTAGTCTGATGTTTTGTAGTTACAGTTTATGAGATCATGTAGTAATCAGGTAGTTTCAAGAAAGGGTCCGTGAGAAAGAGCATCTTGTATCAGTCAGGATGCTTTGGTTGAAGATGCCAGAAACTCCAACTCAAGTTGGATTCAAGAAACCAAGTATTTTATTGGGTCACAGATTGAAGCAGGGTGGGGATTTTTGCTTTAGATGTGGCTGGATCCAGGAGTTCAGAGGTTGTGACCACGTAGCTCTTTCTTCATCTTTCATTCACCTGGGTTGGCTGCATCTAGGCAGATGTTGTCCACCTGTAGTAAGGTGGCCACCAGCTACTCCAGATCAACACCGTAAGGTCTCAGCAACAGCAAAATAAAGAGAGCACTGTTGCAGTTACTCCAGCTGAGAGCTGAGAATTGGCTTTTATTAATTCTAATTGGGTCACATGACCATATCTTAGCCAATCGCTGTGGCCATGGAATATAGATTTCTGATTGGCCAGGCTAGGTCACGTGCACAGCCTTGGCCTCAGCCAAACTACAGGGACAGAGAGTGGGGGAGGGGTGGCTGGCCAAGGAAAATAGGATTAATTACAAGAAGAAAGGGAAGTGGATTTGCAGCAGGAGAAATCCTAGTCTGAAAAACATGTCATAGCCAAAAAAAAAAAAAAAAAAAAAGAAGGAGCATAATTAAGATGAATCCTGGTATCTTAAAGTTGAAAGCACCAACCCAGATCTAGACCAGTAGTTTCCAAACATATTTTTTAAAGCAACAGATCTCTTGCATAAAATAATCTGAAGTATATGAAAATGTCCATGACGAAAAGAGATCAACACTGAGCTATTGGGTTCAAGGTGGAAAGGGGAAACAGGGGAAAAAAAGACCCCGAAACTGCCCTCTTAGTTCTCCCAGCGTTGGCTTCCTCCTTGGAAGTTGAGGGAAGATGTCTGAAAGCTGCTGCTGGGGGTTGCAAGGTGACTTCAGGGGGTTATGCAGACACTGCACTAGAATAACGTTGATTTGCACCAAGTTTCTTCTGGCTTGATTTTCTTTCACTTTTGTTGATGTTTGGCAAGGAGAAAGTCAAAGTTTAGTGCTAATATATTTTAATCAATTTTGTACCTCTGGCTAATAGTCATTTGAAAAATCAGAGGTTTGTGCCTCAGGCTCAGAGGTCCGCGCCTCAAGTCAAGAATCAGGCTAGAATTTAACATAAATATCTTGTTTTAATTGCTTTTATTTTCACTATTTTATTCTAGATACTTTCAGGATGGGATACTGGTTTTCCATTTTATGACAGTGACATTTGTGTGTGTATGTTTATTTTTCTCTTTTGAGTTAAAATTTTTTAAATTGTGGCAAAATATACATATGTAAAATTTGCCATTTTAACCAGTTTTTGGTGTACAGTTCAGTGGCATTAAGTTCTTACATTGTCGTGCAGTAACCACCACCATCCATCTGCAGAACTTTTCCATCTTTCAGAATCCAAACGCCACACTCATTAGACAGGAACTCCCCATTCCCCCCTACCCCTAGTCTCTGACAACTCTATATTTCTTTAAAATATGTGTATATAAGTAAAACACATAAATGGATGCAAATAAAAATATTTAATAAATCATAGTACAGATAGTATCCAGAGAAAAGGATAAAATTGCGAGAGATGTTTAGGAAACACTGCAGGAGCCTGCCCTACGATGACAAACCCTGTTCACAACATCCCTGAAAACTCTGTTTTAACGTTGAGAAGGATAGAGTTCCCCCCTTGGCAAGGTGGCCTTGGGACAGTGTTAACTGTTAGAAAGTTCTTCCTTCCATGCAGCCTCTAAGCTTTGGTCTGAGGACTCAATTTGCACAAAAGGATGGTCGGTTTCCTTCCACACTTCACCTCAGCTGATGCCAATCTGGATTTCAGAGCCCAGGTAAACGGTCTCCCTTCTTGGCCAAGTATCCCAGCATTTGCTCACAGATCTAGGACCAATGTTTCCATAGAGGATGTGAGTAGAGTGGTTCCTTGTCTTTTCTACCCAGCACCCACGTCCCCGCCTTCTTGCCATAATTGCCGGATTCTCTGTGGGGAACAGGCTCTCTTTCACTGTCATTCATATTGATTGGCGAGGCTGACTCCACTCCCTGAGTTGCGGCAGGGCCATATTACCCAGACCTGGCCAATCAGAGCAGTCTCTTGCCCAGGCTTCAGTGATTGGCTCAGGGATGAACACATGGTTATGTCTGGCAGTAAAAGTAACCCAGCTGCCCCTCCCCATCCACACCTCCGTCCCAGCCATAGGCACCACCCTAGGCCCGTCACTGTCCTCCTGGAACCAGTGGTTTTGGTTTTTTTTTTTATTCTGAAAACATGGCCATGTCCAAAGATCAGGGCTCTACTCATGATTCCAGCAGCAACTGCCACCAGGTTTGACCCATATGCCAAATGCCATGCTAATGGCTTGACAATACAACTAGTTCCTTTAATCTTCAGAACAGCCCAATTAGGTACGTCCTAGGACTAGCTTTACTTTCAGGTGAGGAAACTGAGGCTCAGGGTAACAGGAGCGGGGATTTGAACCCGGGCACCCTGGCTCTGAACAGCTCCTCACACCACTTACAATAAAACGGCTGCGATTGCTTACACTGTCCAAGGTTTCCTCCTTTTCAGAGGTAACTCATGTCTGTTACTGGTCGCTTGCAAGGTCTCTCAAATTGAATGCCTTTGATCTTGAACCTTTTGAGGAAAACCTCTGAAGGATTTGGAGACCGTCTCTCCAGCATCTGGGCTCTCCTCACTCATGTCTCCTCATTATCTGGCCCACTGGGCTGACGGCGAGCACCCAAGGTGAAGTCTGTCCTCCCTACGTGGGAAATAGAGGGGAAATGTAAAAATCTTAGCCTTTGACGTCGAACATTCCAGCCAAGGCCACAATGAGGCCCCAAACTGGGAAACACCAGTTCCCAGAAGAGAGCAAGTCCTGATCCAAGAGAGCATCAAGCTTCGGCCTGCACACACACAGGGATGCAGCAACTGTAATTACATCTTTTCATCTGGGACCTTACTTTATTTCATGAAGTATTTGCCAAAACCACGCTACCGTTCGGGGTGTGAACCTGGCCTGTGAAGAGTTCGTACGCCTCTGTCCCACCCAGCATTTCCCTCCCCAGCATCAGGGATCCTGGGAGAAAATGTGTGTAAACCCAGCAGCTGCCACCTCAGTCATCCTCCCTGTCTCCAGCCCTCCACCTTCCCACCCTGCACCAAAGGGCAAAGAGGTTCTCTCCCAATTTCCCCAGCATCAGATTTAGCCAAGGAAATGGGCCCTCAAAATACTCCTTAAAAAGCATGGCTATTGTGGAAGGGGAGAAGAAAGAAGTGCGAACTCAGCAGAAGCTATGGCTGGGATACTCTGTGCTGGGGTGCCGTGGAAGATGTCGTGTGAGGACAGTTAGAAAGCCCATCTCCTCATAAAGAGGAGACTAAACTCATTGAACCCACTGTCCTCAAGGGAGTTGCAGGAGTTGTACATTTTCTTAGCTCCAAATACGGACCTTGATGAATTGCCGCATCGAAGTTCACGGTGAATTAGCCAAAGGAAGGCTGCTTCCGGACATCGCTGAGCATTGATGCTAATTCCCCTTAAAGATCTTGGAAGAGACAAAAATGTGGGGTCTGGCAAGAACTGTTTGTTGCATACTCCATATCTAGTCTCCTCTTCTTCCTTGGGAACAGAGCTCCAAGTTTAGCTGGGCACATAGCTTCCTAGAAGGCAGATGACTTTGCCCAGGTCCCTTGCACAAGCTGATGTCATGTGATGAAGTAAAAGGCCAGTATCATTGCAGAAAAAGTCTTGTGTGAGGTTTCAGAGTAGAGAACAGACTCATGCAGAAGGTGTGCTTTTTATGCCCTGACCCCATTCCTCCTTCTGGCTGCCTGGAATGTGGACAGTATGCTGGTGCTCAGTAGCCATTCTGGACCATGAGGTAGCCGTGAAGATGGAAGCCATCCATGGTGTAGCAGAAATAGGAAAGGTCTGTGGTCCCTGATGACTTCATGGTGCATCCACATTAGCCATGGGACTGTTTGTCCCCAAACTTCCTTTAAGTGAGCGGATACAAATACATACTTGTGTTTAAGTCACTGTTATATTGGATTTTCTGTTATATGTGACTGAATCTGCCCTTATTGATACAAGGGACAAATTATTTATGAGGCTTATCTGAGCGAGGAGAAATTTTGAGGATCAAGCCAATACTTCTCAGCTTATACTTTGAGTCCTTCATGATCATGAACCAATTCTACCACCAAATGTCATGCTCCACCTGTCCCAGGACCCACCAGGCTCTCCTCCTAGCTCTGGCCTTCTCACCACTTCCTCTGCTTGCCATGCTCCCTTCCACCTCTTGGCATTTGCCCTGGTAGTGAGCCCTGCCTGGGTCAACCTCACTCCTCCTCTCCACAAATCTCGCATCCCTCACAGTCCAACTTTTGATTTTCACCTCCATAGTCTTTCCCAGATATTCTGGGAGACGCCTTTCTGGATCAGCACTGAAACCTGTTGCAGCACAGGCCCTGGTTGAGAAGTTTCCTCTAACTGTTTTCAGAATTGAACTGCTCTGGAGGGCGCTGTCTTGTTTAGTCCTGGCTGGGTCCCTCCACCAGATTATGAGTCAAGGAAACATCCTCCCCAGCCAAGTGCAGGACAGAACTCAAGTTCACCCTTAATGAGTGCAGGTCGGGGACTCCCTTGGAGAGTTTAATGTTATACAGAACACACACTTTGCATATTCTGTTCCATGGCTCAGCATTTTTGTCCCCGTCATCAGCCAGACCCGGATTCTCATCACTGCCTACAAAGCTCTGCATGGTCGGCCCTGCCAGCCCTCCTCCTGCTGCACCTGCACCTTTGTTTACTCCACCCCCACCAGGCTAGCATCCCTGATGCTCTTTGATACCCACTGCCGTGTGCCTTTGCACCGGCTGTTCCCTCTGCCTGGGGAGTTCTTCCCCAGGTCTTAGGAGAATGTCTCCTCCTTCGCTGACCAGCAGAAATAAAACAGCCACCCCCATTCTGCCACCAGATTCAAATCCCTATGGTATTTCTTTCTCAGAACATACCATAATCTGAAGTCATTACCTATCTTCCCTTCTAGAATGTCAGCTCTGCGGAGTCAGGCTTGCTC
Source organism: Kogia breviceps (assembly GCF_026419965.1). NCBI lineage: Eukaryota > Metazoa > Chordata > Mammalia > Artiodactyla > Physeteridae > Kogia > Kogia breviceps. Next base: position 12,751,116 of record NC_081323.1, on the reverse strand, counting down.
TTGACCTTTCTCCACTGTATTCTCCAGTGCCTAGAACACCTTGTACGTGAATAATAAATATATATTTACTGAGTGAATGTGTGAATGAACAAATAAAGCAAAGGTACTACCTCTTTCAGGCTGTGTGTGACTTCAAGCAGGACATGTCACCTTGCTAAGCCTCACTTTCTCCATCTGCAAAGTGGTGCTAATTGTATCAAGCTCTCTCCGCAGGAGAGATGAGATTAGTTTTCTCTAAAGCTTGTATATAGAGAAGCTCTTGCTGAACCATGTATTTTCACACAGGGGTTACTGAAGCCAATTAACTTAGACTTTTGTGTCAGCCCTGCCAGGAAACCCTCCAGGGTGTTCTCACAGGTGAGCAAGTGGTGTCTTGTCCAAGGTCACACAGTGGACCCTCTGCCAGGCAGGATCCTGTGTTGCGCTGAAGCCTGGGATGCTGTTGACTCAGAGGTGTTGATTGAGCACATGTGACGTGCCAGACGCTAATGGAGACGCTGAGGTTACAGCTGTGGATGCGCCAGACCTCCCCTCGGGCCACAGGGAGAAACAGACACTGAACAAGTGCACCGAACATCACACGAAGAAACATTTATGAGCCGTGGGCAAGTCGTTCCAGGCAGGGCATTTCTAGATGACCTCGAGGAAGAGGCGACATTTGGCTGAGTCCTGAAGAGTGGACAGGACTTAGAGCCCATCCAACATGGAATAGCACGTGCTAAGACCTAGAATCAAGAGAGAAGTGTCAGCGTGCCGAAGCGAGAGATGGAGGGCGTTTAAACGGGAGAGACGAGCTCACATTTCTGATTTTAAGAAAACCGCTCTGTCCACTGAGGGGAGCATGGCTTGCAGGGGGCAGAATGGCAGCAGAGAGTGACAGCCCTGAGGAGGCCCCGGCGATGGTCCAGAGGTGAAATGATGGGGCTGGGGTCAGATGTTAGTAGAGTTTGTTGAATAGTAGCTTTTTTGAGATATAATTTGCATACCGTAATGGTCGCCCTTGTAAGGCATACGGTGCAGTGTTTTTAGTAGACTTTCAGAGTTGTGTGACCATCACCACTATCCAATTCCAGAACATTTTCATCACCCCCCCAAAGAAACCCTATACTCCTTAGCAGGCGCTCCACACCCCAACCCCCATGCTTAGGCGGTAACCGCTAATCTACTTTCTGTCTCTACGGATTTGCCTATTCTAGACATTTCATATAAATGGAATCATATAAAACATGTGGTCTTTCGTGACTGGCTTACTGAGCATAATGTTTTCAGGGCCCATCCATATTGTCACCTGTGTTGGTACTGGGACCTTTTTATGGTGGAATAATATTCCATGGTATGTGTATACTACGTATTATCATTGATCCACTCCTCAGTTGATGGACATTTGGATTACTTCCACTTTTGCTACGATGAATAATGCTGCTGTGAACATTCACGTGCAAGTTTGTGTGTGGATATATGCTTTTCATTCTCTTGGGGATATACCTAGGCATGGAATTGCTGGGTTGTATGGTAACTCTGGGTTGAAATTTTTGAGGAACTGCAAGACTGTTTTCCAAAGTGGCTGTATCACTTAACGTTTCCCCTAGCAACGTATGAGGCTTCCAATTTCTCCACATCTTCACCAACACTTGTTAGTGTCTGTCTTTTTGATTTGAGCCATCCTGGTGTGTGTGAAGTAACACCTCCTCGTGGCTTTGATTTGTATGTCCCTAACATTTCTTTTTGGTTATTTGTATGGCTTCTTTGGAGAAATGGCTACTCTTCTCTCTCCAGTGGCTGCTGGGCCGCTGATGTTCACAGCTACTGAAGCTGTGAGGCTGTGGGTTTTCAAGGCTATCACAGAGCTGGGGAGAGGGAGGGAGGATGAGGGCAAGTTCCAATTGCACAAAGTTTGCTGTTCTTTCAGAGAGTCCGCCATTTTTCTTGACCAAACAAGCCTGTAGTTGTCAGCATTTAATTACTATCCAGAGTTCTGAAAAAGTTGATTTGGGGAGTTTTTTGGGTCAGTGTTCTCACTGCTTTTGTGGAGGAGTGGATTTTGGGAGGTACTTGCTCTGCCATCCCAGAATTCTTTCTAACTGACGGGTCAATAGGATATGAAGGACTGTCTATGTATGTGTCAGGCACTTATTTAAGTATTTCATTTGTGTCGTGTCCCCATAACCGAAGGAGGGAGGTGTTATTACGTCCATTTTAGGGATGAGTACACTAAGGTGTTAAGTGGTACACAGTGGCGGGGGGGGGGGGCACGTGTGTGTAGGAGGAGACACCAGGCCACCAGCTGGTGAGCCTACCCTGCTGGCCCCCTCCCCTCCTCTGAGTCCGGGATCCCAGGAACCAAGGCCAGCTCCTCCCCAGGGGGACATTTGCAGCTGGGAAGAACAGAGCAGGATGCTCCCCTCGCAGCATCCCTCACTGCGCTGGGCTGTCTTGACCTTCCCAGGGCGGGCGGTGTGGATCACACGGGTGCTGATGGAGGCGAGATGCACAGGGCTGACAGATGGGCCTGTGAGTGGGCAACGGAGTCTCTTCTCTGCTTGGGACAAAGCCTCCTTTCCCACCCCACCCCCACCCTAGTCAGCTGCCAGCCAACCCGCCCACTCTTACATCTGCTGTAGCCCCAGGGGTGCCGGGGGCTGGGTCTGTTGAGAGATTCTGGGAGAGTCTTGCTCTGAGGCTTCGAATCTAATCAAACGTTACTTTGTGAAGAGTTTTTCCCCGGGCCACTGATCTACTTGCGGGCACATATCCAACTTCATCTCTCACCACCATCTCCCTGACTCAGTCTGGCTGCCTTGCTGTTCCCAGAGAGCTCCAGGGACAGGCAGACAAACGGACAAATGGATGGATGGATGGACAGAAGGTATGGACGTGTGGATGGATGAATGGACGGTTCCACAATACGCTGTTACTGGTTATGAGAATGAGTTTACCAGACTCTTTCTGGAGAGTCAGTTTTGTGAGTAGAGCTGCAAGGCGTTGTGCAGACATTCAGCACCAGTTCCAGGAAGGAGGATCAGGTGAACACAGCACGGTCACCAGTGGGGCTTCCCTCGGGAGCAGGGGCAGGTACCTCCAGGGGAGATCCCGCCCCAGGAACATGTACCTTGGAGTGGCTTCAGGAAAAGTGACAGGGACACCCCTCCTCCCACCATTCCTGTGGAATGAAAAAGCCCAGAGATTGGTCACTGTGCAGCGTCAGTCAAATCGCTGATCTTCGGGGGACTCAGTTTCCCCATGTGTTAAATGGGATTCATAACAGCCGCCCATCCTGCACCCAGAGTAGACATGAGAGTACAGCCAAGTGTGAGGATGCGTGGCGTGGTCTCTGGGACCGGTGGCCCGGATTCAAACCCCTGCTCTGCCTCTTGGGCAGGTACTGCCCCACTCTGAGTCTCCTTGGAAAGCTCAGTACTTACTGTCCAGGGCTGTGGGGAGGACTCTGTGAGTGAAAGATGGAAAGCTCTTAGCCCAGGACTTGGCATGCAGGCAGCTCTCAGTGAATATTAACTCTCGTTATCAGTGCTTCAAACAAGGACTTGGCATGTTTCTGGAATGAATTACTTGTATGAATGTTCACGGGCCTAGGAGTTAAGTACTAGCATTATCCCCATTTTCCAGATGGGAAAGTGGGGCCCAGGGACGCCAAGGAGTTTTGTCTGTCCAGTGGGGTGCAGGGACCCGGCATCCCACAGTCTGCCCAACTCACGCAGCGTGACAGTCTCCTGTTCCACAGCCGATGCAAAGCGGGTCTGAAGCAAGGACTTCCAAAGTCAAGGCCTGGGGTTATCACATGTCAGCTTCTCTCAAATTCCTCCAAAACTACTCTTCCTTTCAAAACCCCCAGGACCGGGCTTCCCTGGTGGCGCAGTGGTTGAGAGTCCGCCTGCCGATGCAGGGGACGCGGGTTCGTGCCCCGGTCCGGGAAGATCCCACGTGCCGCGGAGCGGCTGGGCCCGTGAGCCATGGCCACTGGGCCTGCGCGTCCGGAGCCTGTGCTCTGCAACGGGAGAGGCCACAACAGTGAGAGGCCCGCGTACTGCAAAAAAAAAAAAGACCAGGGGGCAAAACCCCCAGGACCTCTCTGGAGGTGGAAGATAGACTTTATGCAGACGGCCCCAGGCTGGAAGGATTCTCAGGAAAGCTGCCCATCCTGGCCGCCCCAGGCCCCGCGAGCTCTTCACCATCTGGTCCCAACCAGGAACCAGCGTCCTCCCCAGCTGTGCCTCTTCCCTTCCAGCCTGGAGGGATTTATGACTCCCACGCCTCCACCGTCCGGCCTTGTGGACACTGTTCTGCCGCCGCCCCCGGACCTCACATCCCTCCTTGCCTCTGCCTCGTGGATCCCAGAAGGCCACTTAGCCAAAGTCCGTATTAATGGCCTCCCAGCTTCAATGGCCAATTCTCTGATTTCTCATAAATCTGCCTGGAATGCAGCCCACGGACAGTGCTGGGGGAAGGTCATGGGAAAGGACTCAGGAGCCGTGTCCACATCTGCTGCCCCACTTCCCCAAGACCCGGGTTCCCAAGCCACCTGTGTTCCCCTCAAGCCCAGCCTTCTGCCCTGGCCACACACTGGTGTCACGACCCAGCTTATTCCCACAGAGGGGCTTTGTTCCCGCTGGTCCCTCTGCGCAGCGGTCCCGTGGCTGGCTCTCCCTGCTCCTTCAGGGCTCAGCTCAAATAGTACCTGTTTTAGTCCATGCTGGCTGCTATAACAAAACATCATAGACTGCGTGGCCGGAGGCTGAGGAGTCCAAGATCAAAGCACCAGCCCACTTTCTGGTTCATAGATGGCCCTCTTTTCCTTGTGTCTTCACATGGCACAAGTGGGGAGAGAGCTCTCTGGAGTCTCTTTTATAAGGACACTAACCCCATTCGTGAGGGTTCCACCCTCGTGACTTAATCACCTTCCAAAGCTCTCAATTCTTAATACTATCACATTGGGGGAATAAGTTGCAACATATGAATTTTTTTTTTTTTTTGCGGGCCTCTCACTGTTGTGGCCTCTCCCGTTGCGGAGCACAGGCTCCGGACGCGCAGGCTCAGCGGCCCTGGCTCACGGGCCCACCCGCTCCGCGGCACGTGGGATCCTCCCGGACTGGGGCACAAACCCGCGTCCCCTGCATTGGCAGGCGGACTCTCAACCACTGTGCCACCAGGGAAGCCCTCAACATATGAATTTTGAAGGACAGAGATTTTTCAGCCCATAGCAACATCTTCCTGGGAGCCCTTCCCCAAGCACCTTACTGAGCACAGCCCTGTGGTCACGTGATCATGTCATCATCTTCAGAGCACTTCATACTGCTTGACCTTTCTTACCTGTTTGATTCCTTGTCGGGTCTGAACGTCAGATCTGGGAGACAAGGACCCGTCAGTCTAACGCACTGAGGCCTCCCTTGCATCTCCAACCATGACGGGCACACAGCACACGCTCAATGACCATTTGTCAGGGTGGGGGGGGGGGGATTGATTCATTCACTAAGAATAGGCTCACCCCAGACAATAATATTTTAGCAAGGGGATAATAATTATAATAATAACCAATACCCAGAGAACATCCAGTCTGTGCTAGTCACTGCTCTGTGGGCTTCACATATGTTATCTCATTTAAAATCCTCCAATGATGTGATTCTGTCCTGTATTTTTATACCCATTTCCCACCTGACTCTGGCATTTGTGCTTTGAATGCCTGTGGAAGGTGCCGCCCAACTTTCACACTTGGTGTTAAGGGCCCCCAGAAGTTTGCTCCCATAAGTTCTTTCTGGCACATGAGATGCCCAGGACAGGGTCTCTCCTGCAGGTCCACACACCACTCCTCTTCCCACTGGCTCCCAGGCTGCCTTCCACTTGCATTAAGACTGAGGCTTGCTTCGGGGAGCTTCCTGCAGCTTCGGGTTAAATAATTCTTTAAAAACACACAACACTTACTATTTGCCTGGCATCACGCCAAGCCCTTTAGATTATGTTAATTCATTCCGTCACAAAACCCCCAGAGTAGGTACTGTTATCCCTGTTTGTTTAGATGAGGAAACTGAGTCTCAGAGCAACTGAATACCTAAATATCCAGGCTTACCTAGCCAGACAGTCTGGCTTCTGACCACGGCTCCAGACTGTCCCTTTGGTGAGGCTGACTCTCCTTCAATGAGAAGGGAGGTGGAGACAGCGACAGGGCTGCAGAGGGTGACAGGTTATGGTGTGTAGGTTACGACTCATTTGGTTGCCAGTGGCAGGAAGCCATCCCCGACTGGCTTCAGCTAAAAGGAAAAGAGTCAGACCTTGTGTTGTCTTACTTCAGGCATGGCTGCATCTAGAACGCCAAACAACGATATTCGGACTAGGTCTCTTTCCTAGTGCAGTTCTGATTACTTTTGTGTTGGCTGCAGTGTCAGGCACCATGGGGTGGCAAGACAGGTGCCACTAGCTCCAGACTCATTATTAATTCCAGCTTTAAACTCAGCAAGGAGAGAGCCTTTTTTCTAATCCCTACAGGGAAAGGCTTGGAATCACCTTCTTTGAACCTGATTGGTTAGCCTTGAGTTATGAACCAATCATGATGGTTAAGGGAATGATGCAGTTCTCTGATTAGCTAGTCTTAGGTATTATGTCAAAGACCAGGGGAGTGGAGGCCAGCTCCACCTACGGCAGAGAGAGGAAAGTGGTCTCTGGGACAGCACTCGCGCCCTGATCGGGAGAAGGGGGAGTAGACGCGGAGAGGGGACACCAGGTGTTCACCGCAGGTGCCATGGCCAATGTGATATTCACACCAGTGATACAGGAAGTTCTCTCTATTGTGCTTGTAGGTATGGCAAATACCTTATTGTCCGAATTTCATGAATTCTATAGAGTTGTGATGATATAGACATTTTTCCCCTCTATTCTCCATAGCTGTCTCTGAAATGAACTACAAAATTGGGTATCCGTGGTCCTTCTGGTAGATGTGTGACTAATAGAGGAACTTCAGACACTGTGACAGGGTGAGGGGAGGAGAAATTCTACAAGAATACTGTGGTTACAATTATGTGACACCATTAGACTGGGAAAGAGATGGATCTGGGTCCTTAAAAGACAAAAGAATAATCCTAGCTGACACTAATTGAGCTCTTAAGCTATGACAGACACTGTTCTAAGCTCTCCACATGCATCTTCTCATTTAAACTTTCCAACGATTCTTTGTGGCGTTAACCTCATTTTTATGGAAAAACACAGCACAAAAACTTACGTACCAGGGCCTCGCTCGGGTGACTGCTTATGGCTAACGTGAGTGATCACCTCCCCACAGCCCTTCCTCTGCTGGAAATGGTCAGTTTTTCTGGAACTCATCCCAGAGAGAGTCCTAAGCCAATCATGGGATCCTGCCCCTTTGCCTGTAATTGGCAGACGTTGACCCACTTCTGACAAATAAGGTGTAAGGGTCATGCTCTGGGGGATTCTGGGAAAATCTTTTCTCCCTGGAAAGATGGGGCTCATAAGGAACGTTTCTTTTCTCCCCATGCCTGTGCCTTCCTGCTTTGGATATTGGACACTTGGATACTTCTGTCCACATCTAATGCTACCACTCTGATCTAAACTATCATTTTTGCCTAGAATATTCCAGTCTCCTCACGGGTATCCCTGCTGCCACGCTCACCCGTCACCCCCACTGCAGCCAGAGGGATCCTGTCAAATCTAAGTCAGGCCATGTCCCTCCTCACTCAGACCCTCCAGGGACTGCCCAGCTCACTCTGAGTGAGAGCCCAATCCCCCATCCCCTACAAGACCCCACTCGACCCCTGTCCCACCCCCTCCCTGACCTCCGGCCCTGCTTTTCTCCCCCTCACTCGCTCTGTTCCAGCTACTTGGCCTCACTGAAATCACCAGGCAGCTGTCTCAGGGCCTTTGCATAAGCTGTTCCCTGTGCTGGGAATGCTCTTCCCCAGGAACCCCCTCGGCTCCCTCCCCCCCTCCTTCAGGTCTCTGTTCACAGTCAGGCAGAGCTGAATGGGGAGCCTGGGCAGGGACCCCGATGACTCAGCAGAGCTCCTGCCAGCCGTGGCCCTCCTGTTCCAGATTCTCCTTGACAGAGGTGAGGAAGTGCAGGGGCTCAGCACCTTCACCAGTTTCATCTCCTGTTATTGCCGCAGAAACCCTCTCACAGGGACAGTGGCTGTGATCTGAGCCCAGCTGGGGCGTGGCCCAGGGGCAGGTCCTGGGTGCAAGGAGCAGGGGAGGGCGAAGGCTCCGCTCCCTGAACCCCTGCGGCAGTGGTCGGCCCTTCTCCCTTCCTGCCCAGAAGTCCCGCGGGGCCCCAGTGAGGGGCCCGGTCCCACAAGTCACTCCCCTCCTGGGCAGGCCTTAGCCAGCCTCTGCCCAGCATGGGGGGAGGGCACTGCCCTGTCGTCCCTGCTGTTTGCCTTCCAGCAGTTTCCAGGCCCAGGTTCCCAGGACAGAGCTGCCCCAGAATGCCCACCATGGGGTCCATCCCTGCTGACCTGGGTTTGGCCTCCAGATCTTTCCAGATCCTTTTGGCCATGTCACCCTCTCTCCAATCAAAGCCTATGCATCCTCTGTCCCCCGCTCTCTGGCCCTGCTGAGGGACATGTACATCACAGTGCACGGGGGCCCATGGGTAACGGGGAGCTGCCCCCAGTTACCTATCAGTGCTTCACCAGAGCCCCCCTTGACTGTGGGAGTGACAAATGGGGGTCTCAGACACCATGACAGGGCGGGGGATGGGCTGTTCCCGGGAGAGGAACACTGCAGGCCAACAGGCTGGAGGAGGGCCAGCCCTGGGGGCCTGTACAGACTTGCCGCTCTCTTGCTTGGCTTTTGGCCCAAACAGCTCTTAGGAAAAGAACGCGGGGTGACCGTGGCAGGTGGGACTTGTTTCCATGGTGTGTGGCTAACGCTGGAGGACAATGGAGCTACAGGCTCCTGGGGACCAGCCCGCCAGGAGCCGGGGGCGGGGGAGCTCAGGTGCGGGTGGCAGGGCTGCCCCTCCATCCGTCATGCCACCTGCTGTCAGGGAGCTGGCGGGGGTCCTGGCTGCTGTCGCCTGGGGGGCCTTGGGAAGGGCTGCCAAGTCTGTGTCCTGGCAGAGGCCAAGCCAGACCAGGGTCCTGTGTGCAGAGCCTCAGCTGTAAAAAGGGGCCCAGGCCACGATGCCTCCCTCACCCATGAGCCGCTTCTCTGTCCCAACTGGGTCCGACGCAGTGGCAGCGGCCAGAATGTCTGACCCTGCCTGATGGGCATGAGAGGAAATCTAGCCTCTCTCCTCCCGATTAATAAAGGTGTGGGATCCTCGTGCCTGTCTGGGACTGGAGACTCGGTGTGATGTGTAGTGTTATTTGAACACCTACTATGTGCTGGGCGTGGTGTTCACATGTGCATGTCACTTCCTTGATTCCTCCCAAGGAAGGGGCTCCGTGATCAGCACCTTCCTGTTGTGGAGGTGGAGGAGATGGAGGAGGTGGGGGGCCGGAGGGCTCACTCAGGCTCACAAGGGTCAGGAGCATCAGAGCCAAAGTTGGAGAGCGTGGTGTCTGGTCCCAGGATCTTGCTCCGTTCAACCCCCAGGCCTGCCCGCCACTCGTGGAATGAGAGACGCTGCTGCTGAGCACAGGGCCCATCAGAGAGGGGAGCCTCGGGGTGGTTCTCTCCTGGGGGCCTCCCGGTGTATAAAAAATGAAGAAATGGCAAAACAGGGCTGTGAAAACCATGGGCCGTCTGAATTGTTGAGATGAACAAATGAACACCTTTCGTGGTGCTGTTCACAGAGTAAGAACTACATTGATTAAAAACAACCACACTGGGCTTCCCTGGTGGCGCAGTGGTTGAGAATCCGCCTGCCGATGCAGGAGACACGGGTTCGTGCCCTGGTCCGGGAAGATCCCACATGCCGCGGAGCAACTAAGCCCGTGAGCCATGGCCGCTAGGCCTGCGCGTCCGGAGCCTGTGCTCCGCAACGGGAGAGGCCACAACAGTGAGAGGCCCGCATACCGCAAAAAAAAAAAAAAAAAAAAAAAAAAAAAAACAACCACACTAATTCCAGATGCGCTCGGGCATGAGGACGGGGATGGAGAGACAGGTGAAGACGGAAGGACAGGTGAAGACGTAGGTGATTTAGCGCTTGAACTCTGTGGCTGGACTTCCTGGGTTCAAGTTCCTGGGTAAGTGCCTTGACTTTCTGTGCCTCAGTGTCCGCATCTGTAGCATGGGCTCACAGCAGCATGTTCCTCACAGGGCTGGTTTGGGGCTTGGCTGCGTGAGCACAGGTAAAGCCTCGGCAGCGCCGGGTCACAGGAACTGCTCAGGTTGCTGCGATGGTTATCCGGACACACAGCCCACAGTTTGTTTCTCTTTGACTCAAGACCTAGCCTCATTTGGAGGCAACCCCAAAAGTCTAAGATTCATGCCTTTTGTGAAGGTGAAGCCCAGGGCCTGGGATAGGCTTGGGCCCTGGGGCGGAATTGCATTCATTTATTTGACAAAGAGGCTGTTTATCTGCATTTTCCACCTGAATGCTCCAGGGAAACATTTGTGAGGTTGCTGCTCCCAAAATAACCCAGGATTTCATTTGAGGAGCTAATTAGGAGGAATCAAAATGAGGTTAACTCAAAGGAGGGGTCCATTCCAGACCAAGAGGTGTGGAGATTAGTGGAGGAACACCAGCTTGGCTGAATGCAAAGTGGGTGAAGTGTTGTGCTGACCCCACAGCCCCCTGCCCACGGGTGTCACCTCCTTCCGGTCGCCAGGAACTGCAAGATTCAAGCCTGTGCTGCTCCTGGTGGGCACCCTCAGGGTTGGATGTGGCAGAGGGTGTAGAACACACAGCCCCTGGGCATCCGCACCCTACAGCCTGTCCTAGCCCTCAGGTCACCTCCAGTGCCCCAGGGTGACTTCAGCAGGAACCAGAAATGAGGAGTCAGATGGGCCTTGGTTCAGATTCCAGCTCTGCTACTTACTGGCTCTGTGGTCCTGGGTGCATGCATGACCATTCTGAGCCTCAGTTTCCTCCTCTGTAAAATGGGAATAAACAAAAGCACTTCCCTCCCAGGCCTATTGTGAGGCTTGAAGAAGTTCTGTTAAAGTGCGTAGCGAGTCCCTGCCATGTCGTCACTGTTCAGTGGATGTGGGCTGTTATTGTTATTTCCTCCTTTGTAAAATGGAGAAGACTAATTACCACGCCAATATTTGTCATACATATTATATCCATTATATGACCGAACACAGTGTCTGCACCATGTGGAGGGCTCAGCAAATGGGGACAGTTCTCCTCTTGGGGGTGGATCCATCTGAACACCGGATACCCAGTCAGGATACCCAGTCAGGTGGGCTGGGTTATGCCGCATAACAAACAGCCTCCCGAGCTAGAAGGCCTGAACCATCAAGGCTGATTTCTTGCTCAAACTGCAGGTCCCCAGAGGGGCGGCTGGGACCGTGCTCAATCTCCACCTCGTGACCCAGGGTGAAGGGGCAGCTGCCCTCTCCAGCGTCACCACTGCCTTGGCGGGAGGAAGACGAGCTTGGGGGAGGAGTCTCACCCTGGCAGTTAAGCGCCCCCGCCTGTGGGTGACGTGATCACTGCTCACAGCTCACTGGCCAGAAGGAGTCACGTGGCCACAGTCACAGGGGACCAGGAAGTACAGCCCTGTGTGTGCCCGGAGTGGGGACAGCACCACTGACTTCCAGATTCCCTGGGGACTAGAACTTGGTAACTTCCTCCAAGAGCACGGCCAGCGGTGGACGGTGTGGCCCTGCTCCATCAGGGCGAGCAGAGGAGGGCAGCAGGGGCTCCACATCCTTCTCCTCATTCGTGCCGCAGGTTCAACAACAGACGCCTCGGTGGAGAACAGCGTGGCCTGTAGCTAATTCTCCCTCGGGGCTCCCCTCCTGGATAATCCCTTTAATGTTGAAAAACTAACCTTGTGAGGAGGTAAAAACAGGATTTGTTTGATTCTGCAGGGATCATGCTCCGTCTACATGTCAGTTCCCAAAGAGAAGTGTTTGCTGCAGAAAGAGCTTCTGTCTTAATTACAGCAATTAATAAATAGTCTCACTCATGGCTGTGTGTGTGTGTGTGTATGTATGTGTACATATGGGGGTGTGTGTTGAGGCTCTCACAAGGCTTCCAAGCTTGCACAACCCCTGCCTCTCATCAGTGCCCCTGGCTCTCAGAGGCCCGATTAAACAAACACAAGAGCCCCGAGAGCAGACGTGGTAAAGGAGCCCCGTGTAGATGTTTCTTATTCCTCCTCACTTTGGACAGTGACTCTCCAGCTCCACTCTGCACACTGGAGATGCCAGCTTGGGTGCAGAAAATTCCAGAGCAAAGACAGGTCAGCCTGGCTCCGGTTTGCTCTGGTGCTCCTTCCTGACCCCTCAGTGCCCCCAAACGTCAAGCCCCTCGTGGAAGTGTAGATGAGGGGCTCATCTCTGGCCTCCTGTGCCACCTTTATATCCGGCTTCCCTCTCTGCCTGGCATCACCTGTTCATTCCTCAGGCCAGGCTCCCTGGGCACAAGGCGCCATCCTCAGAGGCCCACCTTGACATGGGAGAGGGGCCTGCCCATTAGGTGGGTCTTAGCTCCTCCAGCTGGGGTCTCCCTGACCACCTTGTCTAAGGAAGCCCCTGTCTCCTGTGGAGTCTCTTCCTGTTCCGTCACGCTGTATCATTTTCTTCATGCGGTTTATCAAATCTGTGATCCTACTCACGTGACTCTTGACCATCTCCCACTTGAAGGCCAGCTCTGTGAGGGTGGGACAGCGGCTGGCCCAAGGCTGGGTCTCCAAGACGTAGCACAGCATCTAGGCCAGAGGGTGCACTTAATAAGTATTCACTGAGTGAACAAATGAATGAATGAATGAAGGCTGACCCTGCACCTCGCCCAGGATATCTGATATAGATCCCCATGGAAGATACTAGTACCCTTCTCATAAAGCTCAGAACTCTGAGTGTGCACTGCAGACGTCCAGCCATCTCCCCCTGCCCCCAGAACTGTGGAAGACACTTCTGTCTTTTCCACAGGCTGGAAATGCCAGAGACTTACCACCCAGCAGAGCAGCTCTCAGTAAAGACTCTCAGCAGTTCTTGAACGAATAGCCCAGGTCCCTCCCCTCCGCTGGGAACTCAGAGGTGTGTGTTCTACTCTACTGTGTGTGTTTTCCCCAGAGTTCCCTGCTTCCCCACTCCCCTCCCTGTGTTGCCTGGATCACCTTCCAAATAAACCACCCCTGCCCTGGAATCTTTGCTTGATGTCTTCTTCTAGGGAACCCAAACCTGATGATCTCGCCGGTTCACCAGTCACTTTCTGTCACATTCCCTGGGGTCATTACATTATAGCTCATATCAAATCTCGATATCATCTTGTTTATACGATTGCTGTCTTCTCTGTACTCACCAGCTCCATGAGGGCAGGAGCCATGGCACACAGCAGTGTTCAGTATCTAGGGCACATGTGGTTGTTGAATGAATAAATGAATGAATAAATAAATGAATGAAAGTGCACCCTGGCACCATGATGAGACTCTGCCCAAAATTGACCTGTCCCATTTCTTCCAAATCCTACCACCTCTAGACCTAATCTGAAGAACAGCTTTGTGCCAATGGATGTGTCCCATTTCTCTCTAGGTGACACAGGTAGATATCAATAGGAATGCCCAGGGATGTAGTTCTTTAACCCCAGGAAGTCACCTTAATAATGAGAATGTAAAACGATGGCGATGGGGGATGGGGCGTGGATATTTAGGGCATGGAGGCCTGGAAGAGGCATCAAATCACAGAAGTGAGGAGACTTCCCAGATGCAGTGTGGGGTGGTGGAGGAGCTCTGCACAGGGGGTCAGCACAAGACCAGGGCTGTCCCAGCTTAGCCACTGATGTGCATCTGACACTGGGCAAGTCCTTCTGGCTCCTCCTTGGCCTCAGTGTTCCTGTCTGTAAATGGGGATCATAGCCCACACCTCACAGGGGTTCAGACATACCAAGTCCCAGTGCTTTGTAAATTACAGAGTCTTTGCTCACCTAATGGAAGGGACTGTGCACAAGGGCAAAGTAGTTCTGACTATTGCAGGTGGAGTGCTTTGGGCTGCAAGCAATAGAAAATCTAACCAGAAGTGGGTTATAGGGTAAAGACAATGCACCACCTCACTGTTTATTGTCTGAGCTCCTCCAGGCTGTGAATTTGCTCCCCGGTCTGCTTTCTCTAAGCTCTGAAGGTGGTGGCCTAGCCTGCCTTTTTCCTCCACTGCCCCCCAGAGCATGGGCCAGAGCCTGGCACAGAGAAGACACCCCAAAATGATTCCATCCAGGACCTCCTCTTTTCCTTACAACCATGGTCTGTTATGTTGTGATCTCCACACTGGCAGGTGAAGAAACTAAAGCTCAGAGAAGGTACATCACTTCCTCAAAGTCACACAGCAAATAGAGCACAGAGCCAATATTCCTTATGCTGGGGTCATGCCACAGCCCTGGGCATCCTGCATCCCTGCTGTCTTTCTAGGGCCTTCCTTAGGCCAATTATCCCCAGTTCAGGGAATGTGAGGGTTGACTGCCCCCCTCCCACTCGATTGAACATAATTCTGCGCAGACAGAAGTCTATCGTCCTCCTTATTTTGATAATTGCACTGAGGACATAAATTCAGCAACATGCGCTTGGTCAGCTGCCCCATTTTCCTCCTAGGTAGCTAATTTATGGGGTACACGTGCACATGGCTGATTATTTCCTGATAGTTTATGGTATCAAGGCTCCTTTATTTCCCTCCAATAAATCTAATTTGTATGGATTGGCAGATAAAACAGTGCATTTCCGGGTATTGGGAGGTTGTGAATCATTCACAGCGATTTAGGAAACTTGGGGAGATTAAGGTTTTTCATAAGGCGAATCGGGATGGAAACATATTTGGTCTGGCTCGCTGTGGATGCAATTAGAGTGATGAACACCAGGAGAAATTCATTTTCCGGGGACAGAGAAAGGTCTGCTTGGTATGCAAAAGAGCACAGTTACTTTCAACACAAGAGCCCGGAACATGGTTAGCAAAGTACCCAGTGACTGTTTGATTTGCAGCTTTAAAGAATTCAAGGATGAATAAAACACTGAATTAATTGCCAAAGAGCTGTCACCAGCCTGCATGAGATCTGAGCCCCTTAGAAAGCACAAAATAACCTGAGACTGGGCCTGTGGTACCCTTATTCATGGCCCCAGAAACTGCATTTGGTTTTTAGTATTTCGTTGGTTCTATCTGGAATTTTCTCCCATCTAGACTCTGCCTCTCTTAGTCCCATCAGCCCCATCTCAAGTCCCCTCCTCCAGGAAGCCCTCTCTGCTTATCCCAACCTGCAGGGAATGCTCCTTTGTCTGACCTCCAATGGCCTCATTCATGCAGTAAATAAATAGTTACTGAGCACCGGCTGTGTGCCGGGCACTCAGGCCTGCCTGTGAGGAGTAAGAGGCAATAAGCAAAATAGAGAAATCAGTGCATTCGAAGATGGCAAGTGCTATGGAGAAAACAAAGCAAAAAGATGGAGGGGAGGGGGGGAAATGCCAGGAGGTGGGGCCAGTTGCTGGTTTAGGTAGGTAGTCAGTTGGTGACATTTATATACAGAGACCTGAAGGAGGTGAGGGTAGGAGCCATGAGAAATAACTAGGGGAATAACTTTCCAGGCAGAGGGAAGAGCAAGAGCAAAGGTCCTGAGGCAGGAGTCTTTCTGGGCATTTGAGAAACTGCAAAGACTGCTGTGTTCAGAGTGACTTAGAGGAAAAGTGCCGAGCAGTGAGTCCAGAGAGGGAGCAGGGCCAAGGTCACATAAAGCCCACTTATTCATTCATTCACCTCCCAATTCATTCATTCACTCAACAAATATTTCTGAA
Organism: Kogia breviceps; assembly: GCF_026419965.1. Lineage (NCBI taxonomy): Eukaryota > Metazoa > Chordata > Mammalia > Artiodactyla > Physeteridae > Kogia > Kogia breviceps. The sequence continues at coordinate 12,735,268 of NC_081323.1, read as the reverse complement.
GCCCTACTATGTGCCAGGCACTTGCTGATCTGGACCCTGGAAATCCGTCAGTGGACAGGACAAGCAAGTTCCCTGCTCTCAGGGACTCACATTTTGGGGGGAAAATAGAGAAAATGTAAATAAACAAGTAAAAAACGTAATTGCACAGTGATCTGGAGACATAAGGTAGAGGAAATGGGCGGGCAGGGATAAGGGCTTCATCACAGGGTGAGAAAACAGGGACTAATGATGGGGGTTGGGGGTGACTTTCCCGAGGCGGGCGGGGAAGCCCCATCCCCACTGACCTCCAGGCGCACAAGCCCCGCAGAATTCTCTCATTGCTCTTGAGTGACCCTTGTCTTCTCCCTAAGCCCGTTTAGCAGATGAGAAAACTAAGGCTCCTTCAGGGCAGGGATCCCGTCTTTTGCTTTTTCACCTCTCCACACAGAGTCTGGAGATTTGGGGGAGTAGAATGAACTCTCTTCTCCTTCGCGTAGCGCCGGCATGAAGCTCCGGGGAAGTTCTTAGACAAGAAGCATCCAGCAGCACCTCTGAACCCGAGATGGCTGTGACCAGACCCGGCCCTACGCTGGCCGCCACTGAGGAGCTGCGGGACCCCGCGAGAGGAGAACCCCACGCCAGGAAGGGGGCGCCCCGTTACACTGCAGACACTCTGGGGGTGAGTGGCTTTGAGGGCTCTCTGGGAACACAGGCCAGGCCTCCCCTCGGGGAGCCAGTGGGCTCGTGCAGGTGCCAGTAGCTGGTTCAAGGTGGCGGGCAGGGCCCTGGCTGCGGTGTGGAGGGCAGAGCCGGCTGTGCTGGCCTCTGCCACCCTGGCGCCAACTAGGTGGGCAGGAGGCTCTCCGGGCAGTTGCTCTCCGTGGGCAGGGGCCTGCTGCCTGCACCGCACTCTCCGGGGAGCCACAGGGGTCCCTTTGGAACCTAAGTCTGATCTCGCCCTCCCTGCTCAGAACCGCCCATGGCTCCCACGGCACCCGGGGGCGCCCCGGCCTGCGAGGACACACTAGCGACCGCGCCCTCGGAGCCAGGCCCTGCCAGGGGCTCCCAGCACCTTCGAGTTAATCCTCCAACTGCCCTTCAGTGGGGACTGTCGTCCTCCTCCCCCTCTGGTTGGGGAACCCCCACAGCACTTGTTGAGCGAATGAATGAACGAAGGAACACTGGGGTGACCCCCTTCTCCGCTGCCCCGGGGCCTTGTGAGGGAGCAGAGGCGGGCCTGTGAGGCGCTCGGGCGGGAGTCCCTCCTTGGGGGCGGCCTCTGGTCCAGCAGAGATGCCCGCGCCGCTCTTCACTGTGTCGGGGGCACTGGGTGTCCCCTCAGAAGGGGAGGCCGCAGCCGGTCCAGCCCACTGGGCGACCCCGTCCTGTGGCCTCGGAGGCGGGGCTGGGCTTGGGGGAGGGGAGGAAACAGGTGTGACTTTTCTGGGCAGAGGATGGACAGGGCTGGCAGGGAGCGAGGCCACGGGCAGGAGAAGCACCGACCGGGGGCCGTTGGTCCAGGGGCCGCTCCAGGCGCCTGGTGTGGACGTGGCCTCGGGTCCCCACTGCCCGGCCCGGCCAGCTCGGTGGACATCTGTCTGGCTGTCTCCCCCCATTTTCATGTGAAAGGCAGGCGGGACACGACACGGGGACTGGGGGCCGCCATCCGCTCGTGGAGCGCTGGGACCCCAGGTCCCACCACAAGGGCGGAGGGTCGAGGATGAGGAGGAAGCCGACAGAAGGCGCTTTCAGGGACGAGGGTGGCTCTGAGGGGCAGGGCCACTCGGGGTCGCTGTCACCATCTGGGCCCGTCCCTCCCAGGTGGTTCTGGGCTCAGCCCCTCTCAGATGTCCCCTCCCCGCCCAGGGCCAGGCTGCTCTGATGCAGCGGCGGCTCAGCCCTTCTCAGCGGGCGGCCACGGAGCCAGGATCTGCACAGCCTCCCTCTGGCTGCAGGGTCTGCCCACCAGGCCATCCTGCCTCAGTCACTTGGTGGCCAGAGCTGGGGACAGTCCCCAGGAAGCACTTGCTGGCTGCCCCCCTGGGAACCTCCCTTCAACACTGACCTGGCCTGGAGCCTGGACACTCCAGCCAGGGGCGGCCCAGGTCAAGGGCGCAGGGAGGGGCTCTCCCAGGGAGCGAGCAGGAGGGGACGACGGTCCATCCTCTGCCAGCGCCACTGCAGACCCGCGTCTCCAGGAAGGAGGGTCTGCGGTCCCTCTCTCTGCAGGGACTCTGCACCCTGGGGCGGGCTCTCCACTGGCTTCAGACGCCCCTGGGTCAGGATGACCCGCTTGCTCACTGCGGACGCCCCTCTGGGCCGGAGCCTGAGCCCATCTGACAGCGCTGACCTCAGAGTGATTGCTTTTCCCTGTTTTAGCTGAAACTCGGGGGCGCTCCCTCTGGAGCTGTTGCAGGCCTTAGGAGGAGGCGGGCTGGGGGAGGAGGTGTTGCCCGCGTGGAGCAGAGCCCGAGGGAGGATCTGAGGGGTCTGACTGGTGACCGGGCAGGAGGGGCACCTGGACACGCTCACGACCTTCAGACGTGACGGAGGAAGGGACCGTTCTTGCTGGGCCCCAGCAGGGCGGCCCGTGTGGATTCTGACGTGCGGGAAAGTGGATGGGAAATGGCAGCCTGGCCCTTTCCTGCTTAGCTGTCTTCATTTCTGTCCCCTCCACGCCCGCCTGAGCCCACTCAGGGGAATGCACACATATGCTGTTTGTAATTAGAAAGTAATTTCATTATCTGCTGAAAATGTGGTTGCAGAATTCGTATTGAAATGAATTCTAGCTGTGCTCTCCAACATCTTTCCTCCCTGCTTGTTAGAAGATTGGGGGGATGGAGGGAGAGGAGCCCCAGGGGGAAGCGTGTGGGGTCCTCGGCTCCTTCCTTGGCAGCTGCTGCAGCGCCCCAGAGCTGGGGAGGGGGGAGACGCAGCCCAGGACACCCCCAGACCTGGAGCACCCGAGGGTCTGAGGGAGACAGAGGAGGAGCAGAGTCACAGCCAGTCTGCAGGGGCCGGAACCGGCTCGGTCCCTCAGCGGCTGTGTGGCTGTGGGGCAGCAACTGACCCCCTCTGAGCCTCACTTTCCTCACGTGGTAAAGAAGGATGACTGGTCTCCCCCTCCTAGGGTTGTTGGAAGGAGCCAACGGCCTCCTTGAGGTCTTGACTCAAAAATCACTTCTGAGTGAGACTGTCCCAGGCCACCCCATTTAAAGTCCCAAACCTGCCCCTTGATACCGCTTCCCCCCTCCCCCCCTCAGTTCTCTCCACGGGTCTGACCCCCATCGGACACACCGTGTGTTGTACTTCTTTCTCTCTTGCTCTTTGTCTGGCTTCCACCACCAATGTAAAGGGATTTTTGTCTATTTTGCTCATTGTTTTAACTCTAGAACCAATAATAATTGCTGGCATGTAATAGGTGCTCAGTAAAGACTTGTTTGGGTGAAATAATGAAGGAATAGTGAATGAATGAATGAGATGTAGAGCCCTCAGAGAGGTGCCTGCACGTAATAGGCTCCACAGGAGCGTTACCCAAAGCGCCATCCGTGTCCTGCTCCCTCTGTATTCATTTTCCTCCCTTCATTTATTCCATTATTGTCTGCTGACCTCCTACTAAGTGCCAGGTGCTGTTTCTAAGCACTGTGTGGGGGAAAAAGCCTTAAATTCCTGCTCCAGCAGCATGAGATCCAGGACCTGTGAGTTCCTGTCCCTGGACTCCAGGCATGTGTAAAGCACAGAGAGTAAATTGCTGCTCCTATAATAAAGATTGAAAAGTAAGAATGCCACCCTTTGGGGCCCAGATGGTGGCAGGGCAGAACCCCGGGTCTTGACTCCCCTGGGGTCCTCTTCCTGTGCCCACCTGCCTCCTACAGAAGCCTCCAGAATGCTCCCCTGGCCCTGAGAGGATGGTCTCCCGGAGCAGAGGGTCACAGGGGTCTAGCGGGAAGCCTGGGCGGTTTAAGGCTTCCATCAATCAGCACTCTGATCAATACGCTGTCAGCCGAAGCTTCCCGGCAGGGGACTGCTTCCCAGAACTGGGCACGTAGAGCAAGGGCTGTGACAGGCGGGGACACTGGGGACCTGGCCTCCTGGACGCCCTGGCAGGTGGGTGCACACAGGTCTCTGAAAGTGGCTCTGACAAGGGCCTCATCAGTGACAGCTAGAGGGTCCCAGAATCTGCAGGCAAGTGAGGGCAGGACCACAGGGCGTAGGGCAGAGCAGGTATTTAACACGGTGGGCACCCGCTGGGCAGTGTCACTTCTTTAGGACTGCTGTCCATCTTGATTTACCTGTCGTCTGGGTGTTGAACACCCTCTACCCCTCGCACACCCTCGGGCTGGATCTGCCCCTGGGATGCCCAGCCGTGGCCCCTGCACATCGGGCATTCGGTAAATGTAATTGAGCTGGCGGTGAGGCCTGTCACGGGGCACCACGGGCCGCAACACCTGCCGAAGGGGGGCCTTCTCCGGGGCCCCCGAGGATTTTCTGCCCGTCTTCTTTCTCACTCCGCTGTCCCCCTCCTCCCTCTCTGATCAGGCACAACTGACACTCGAGCCCCCAAAGGTCACGGATTGTGGAGTCTGAGCAGACACGCGCCTGGGGCTGAGGAATTACCTGGCAGCTGCTGGGCCCCGGGCAGCTGCCGGGTGGGGTGACGCCACCTCTCAGTCTTGGGGTTGGGGGGATGTGGCCTGCAGGCCCGTCACTGGGATGTGCCACGTGGAGACAGTGTGTGTGCACCCTGCGGCTGGGGCTGGGCTGGGTGCTGGGGACGCAAGGAAGAAAGGGACTCTGTCCCCACCCTAGTGACACTCCTGTCCCACAGGTATGAGCGTGAGTCAGGCTGTGGGTTGAATGCAGGTCCATACAGCTGGGTGAGCAGGAAATGCATCCTGCCCCTGCTGCGACCCCAACCCCGATGCCCCTGGGGCTCTTGCTCGGGGCTAGTACAGTTTGGGAAGTTGTCAATGACAAAAGTAAAGCGAGCAGGTATGTTTCTGGCTTGTCACATCCCACCAGCGGCTCCCCGTTTCTCACACATTCCACGTTCCGTCCAATCATGCGGCCCTCCTTCTGAACGCACCCCGAATTCATTCTCTTCTCACCTCCCTCACTGCTGCAGCGCGCGACCAAGCCACTTTATCTCCTTCTGAATAATACTCTTATTGAGCCCTTAATACGGCCAGGAGGTGCGTTTCACTCTCCTGTGGCACCTCGTGTAACTGACCAAGGGCAGATGCAGACTCCGCTATCATTTCTGCCTCCACGGGGGCTCCTGGCAGGAGGGAAGGACCAGGACACCCGCTTGTTTCTAAGTGCCTGCTGTGTACCAGGCGGTTTTATACACATTGGCCCCCTCCACCCTGTGGGGTCGATGCTTCCATCACCCCCGTTTCACAGAGCAGCACCCCGGGGCTCCGGGAGGGGGCAGGTCACACAGCCATCCCGGGTCCCACAGCCAGTGAGTGCCGGGGGGAGGCCAGGCTCGTCCCCAGGGGGGCTGTGGGCTCACGGAAGGTTGCGGTGAGGCTGTGAGGGCAGCGTTTGGGGGTCCCCCCTCCCCATAAGCTCCACCAGAGAGCCTCCAGACAAGGAAACTGGACCCGCGCGGAGGACGCGTCTCGCTCACACGTTGACAAAGTGACTCTTGCGCTGACGATAAAGTATCAGATGTATCTTTTTACAGATGAGGAGACTGAGTCCTCAGAGGGGAGGCGACTCCTCCGGGTCCCACGGCGGCGAGGGCTGGGGCTGGGGTTTCAGGCGGACGGCGCTGCTCCCGTCCACGCTGCAGCGGGTCACCTTCCTGCAGGCGGGGGGCGGCCCTCGGGCCGGGCCCTGGGGCTGAGGGGCGGTCCTGCCCGTGCGCCCCCGCCCCCGTAGGGAGGACCGAGGTCCAGCCTGCGGTCCCTCCGCGGGTGGAGTCTTGCTCGCTCCAGGCCAGTTCTAGTGACTCTCGGGCAGGGGCGGGAGGCAAAGGCGACCTCTCAGGAGCCATCGCTCCTCCAGCAGGACGCCTGCTCTCGCCCCAGCGCGTTTCCTCCTGCTGGATGGCAGGATAAGCGTGAGGGCAGCGCTGCCCTGGCGCAGCCGTCGAGGGGCGCCTCACTCTCTCGGCCTGTGCCACCCGTGTTCCCTTTGTCCTCCAAGTCCACTCTCCCCGCCTCCCCCTGCTCTGTGACCCGCAAGGCCGGTTGAGGTGGCCCACACCACCGGGCTCTTGCTCTGGCTTTGTGTCTGGTCCACTAGTGGGGAGCCCCAGCAGGAGGCCAGCAGGACGGGGAGGGTGGTGGTTTGCCTGCCTCCCTCCCTCCCAAGGGGGTCACCTTGGCCTGGCTGTTTTCCACTCCAGGAAGGTCTTGCCTGCCCCAGGGCCTTTGCACTTACTACACACTGTATCTGGGATGCTTCTTCCCTGGCTCTTCCCATACCAGCTCCTTCCATCATTTAGTAAATAGTGGGGCCACAGACTGAGCTGGGGAAGACTGAGGGGGTTGGGGAAGGGCAGGTTTGAGAGCAAGAGAAACAGGAGCTTCCCTTCAGCCACATGGACCTGGGGTCAGAATGGACTTTGGGGGAGATGTTGAGTTGGTATCTGGAGCTCAGCACC